>NW_027461538.1:490000-1215755 GCF_027571235.1 Dermatophagoides pteronyssinus
GACCAGTACATTCGGCGACGGTTCCGGCTCGAGACTATAACGCCGCCAAATCAAAGACTTGACGGGCACCTTTCTCTCACCCTGTCCTACAGCCGTCCCAATCATCTGGTCGAACGTGGCTTTGCATCCTCGGCACGAAATGCACCAAAGCTTGCAGCTGAAAAACACAGGAACAACCTCCGAAAAGATCCATTTCCTGCCTCGTTAGCCGCCGGCATTGATTGAATCGACCGAGGCGCATACTTCGTGGTTCCATCTGTTTGCCTCCCAGTGGTTTCACGTGCTATTTAACTCTCTCTTCAAAGTGCTTTGCAACTTTCCCTCACGGTACTTGTTTGCTATCGGTCTCGCTGTGATATTTAGTCTTGGATGGAGTTTACCACCGACTTTAAGCTGCACTCTCAAGCAACCTGACTCTAGAATGCATTGGCCTGCATGTATCAGCCGAGTGTCTCTATGGGCCTAGCACCCGCTCTGGATGTCCCTGTCAAAGGAACTTGAAACATACGGCAACACATGATGCGCCAACACATTAACGCCGCATCTCTTGAACGCCTGAACGTCAAGACTTGGCGCTGGACTAATCCCCTTTCACTCGCCGTTACTCAGGGAATCCCATTTGGTTTCTTTTCCACCGCTTAATTATATGCTTAAATTCAGCGGGTATTCTCGCTTGATCTGAGGTCGAAATTAGACTTTTATTGGACATTGATTTGTCAACCATTTTGATTGGTTATACAAGGCACACATTCAAGGTGTTTAGCTGGAAACGCTAAATACCTTTTGTGAGTGAATGTGCTACAAAGCCTTCTTCACCACAAAAGTCAGCATATCAAATGTTTGGAAATGACCTGACGACGTTTTCACGACGAAACAGATCTATCCCATTTTGTTTGGTCATAATTTGATAACGACGCTCAGACAAACGAAGCCATCGGCTATCCAATGGCTGCAATGTGCGTTCGAATGTCGAGTGATCGGAGTGTCCTGCATTTCACACCGATTAACGCAGCTAGCTGCGTTCTTCCTCGACCAGCGAGCCGAGTGATCCACCACTGGCAGTAGTTATTTTGTTTTTTGCAATTCTTTCGAGAATCACAATTTGGTTTGTAACAATGTTTCTGGCTTAATGTTTTTCATAAATGAAAAAGAAAATACCTTGAACCTGTGGCTCCGGCATTCGTTCGATGACGAATCCAGTATTTAAACCTAGCGGCACTTGTTGCAAAAATGCAAAAACAAAGCGACACACTACATCCACATCTGTCCCGAGGACAAACAGGAACTGTAGGCTAGGCACCAACAGGCATCAAGGAGGACCGCCGACAAAGTTGACATGATTCGGTTTAGCTCCCTAATTAAGAAATTCTCCCAATGTTTTCATCCATGTTACCCAACATGAAAACCAGGATACAATTTCAGAGCTTTCAATAACCTCATCACTGTCAACAATTGCCAGTCGATCCGTTTGTGATAACGGGCAACGATTCGTTCGAATTGATAATCGAATGTTTCTTTCAAAGCAAATAAATGCTCAAGAAAACCGATAATGATCCTTCCGCAGGTTCACCTACGGAAACCTTGTTACGACTTTTACTTCCTCTAGATGTTCAAGTTTGGTCATCTTCCCGGCCGAACATGGCCACCACGAGGATAGCTACGTTGGCCAGTCCAAAGACCTCACTAAAACATCCAATCGGTAGTAGCGACGGGCGGTGTGTACAAAGGGCAGGGACGTAATCAACACAAGCTGATGACTTGTGCTTACTGGGAATTCCTCGTTCATGGACAATAATTACAATCCCCAATCCCAATCACGAAAAAGTTTCAATCGGTTTCCCGCTCCTTTCGGAGTAGGTAGACACATGCACGCTGATTTTTTCAGTGTAGCGCGCGTGCGGCCCCGGACATCTAAGGGCATCACAGACCTGTTATTGCTCTTTTTCATACGGCTGAAACGCCGTTTGTCCCTCTAAGAAGCATCAAGATAACCGAAGGTATCCAACACTATTTAGTAGGCTAGAGTCTCGTTCGTTATCGGAATTAACCAGACAAATCGCTCCACCAACTAAGAACGGCCATGCACCACCACCCACTGAATCAAGAAAGAGCTCTTAATCTGTCAATCCTTCCAGTGTCCGGACCGGGTGAGTTTTCCCGTGTTGAGTCAAATTAAGCCGCAGGCTCCACTCCTGGTGGTGCCCTTCCGTCAATTCCTTTAAGTTTCAGCTTTGCAACCATACTTCCCCTGGAACCGAAAAACTTTGGTTTCCCGGAAGCCGCCAGCCGAGTCATACAATAAACTCTGGCTGATTGCTGGTTGGCATCGTTTATGGTTAGAACTAGGGCGGTATCTGATCGCCTTCGAACCTCTAACTTTCGTTCTTGATTAATGAAAACGTTCTTGACAAATGCTTTCGCTTTAGTTAGTCATGCGGCGGTCCAAGAATTTCACCTCTATCGCCGCAGTACTAATGTCCCCGTCCGTCCCTCTTAATCATTACCTCGATTCCGAAGACCAACAGAACAGAACCAAGGTCCTATTCCATTATTCCATGCAACAGTATTCAGGCGATAATGCCTGCTTTGAGCACTCTAATTTTTTCAAAGTAAACGTATCGATCGCCTACGACACTCAATTAAGAACACCGTAGGACAATGCGATAATCTGCTCAGTATGACAGTAACCACCATCAGGTGGACCGCCATACATGAGCTGAGATCCAACTACGAGCTTTTTAACCACAACAACTTTAATATACGCTATTGGAGCTGGAATTACCGCGGCTGCTGGCACCAGACTTGCCCTCCAATTGATCCTCGTTAAAGGATTTAAACTGTACTCATTCCAATTACGAGAACGCATAAGCGAAGCCCGTATTGTTATTTTTCGTCACTACCTCCTCGTTCTGAGAGTGGGTAATTTGCGCGCCTGCTGCCTTCCTTGGATGTGGTAGCCGTCTCTCAGGCTCCCTCTCCGGAATCGAACCCTGATTCCCCGTTACCCGTTACAACCATGGTAGGCATATAACCTACCATCGAAAGTTGATAAGGCAGACACTCGAAGGATATGCCGCCGGCACGAGGCCATGCGGTCAGCTGCAGTTATCCAGAGTCACCACCGTAAGGTGTTGCCACCTTTGGTCTTGGTCTAATAAATGCGCTCCACCACGAGGATGAAGCTTTTCGGCATGTATTAGCTCTAGAATTACCACAGTTATCCATGTAATTGGTCAACATCCAATGAATCATAACTGATTTAATGAGCCATTCGCGGTTTCACCTTAATACGGTATGTACTTAGACATGCATGGCTTAATCTTTGAGACAAGCATATGACTACTGGCAGGATCAACCAGGTAGCAGCAGAAGTTATAGGAAATCCGCATTCAACAATCAAGTCGAAATTTGGAAACCAAACTCTGCTTGTGTCACCAAACCGAATACACGATTTGGCAACACGGCATGCGGACTAAAACAAACACATCACTGCTTAGGTGGGAAGTTACGTATTAGTCAAACATGCCTGAATCGTACCGAGTACGATTAAAACCCGAAATCTTACGATTAACAGGCCTTTTCTTCGATCTTCTTCAGCTTATTGCGATGAACATTTGGCTGTTCCACCGTGAATTTGCACATTTAAGCACAAAAGATGAAAACAAGCCAAATTCTGGATCCATCCAGAACGACCAGGTAACAACGAATCCATTACGAACCATCGAGCAGCTCCAAGTTGACGGGAATCAGCAGTCGTTGGCATTTCAGTCCATGTCTTCATGCGATGCTTATTGCTAAGCAAAACAAGAAGGGGAGACCCAGAAATGCGGATGGCTATTTGAATCCCTAGACCATGCGATGCTAATCATTCATGGACATCGAAACTCAAACGCCAAACTTAAGCACGAGACCGAAATCTCTCGCTTAAGCTCCGCGCTATAAAGCGCTTTCTTCATGATTTTGTGGCGAGATACCATAATTTTGCTGTTAATGCATACTATATGGTCGGGCAAGCGCTTATTTAAAAAAAAATAAGCGCCTTTCCAGGCCGACTTAGCTCGATTGAAGCTGTGCACTGAAGCAGCGCTGCAACGCTAACAACCTTACATAAGTCGACTATCACTATTCGTCGATTTCTCGACGATTGTCTTGCCACATAATATAGAAAAATCGACTACAGATCAGTGGGCTGGGATAATGATAATTGTTATTGTCAAAAATCATTGGATACCTTTATGCAGTTGATAAGTATGTTGAAAAAAAAATTTCGGATACATTAAAGTTGTTGATAAATGTGTTGGAATAATTTGAAAGAAGTAGCAAGGTCCAAAGTTAGGATACTTTTGTATCAGTCCCTATATATTTTTTAAGAAAAATCCTCTGATATCGAGGATTTACGAGATCGACACACAAACCTGTTTGTATCGGCTGTTATTCGAATGCATCTTTGCAAAGATACATTGATTCCATATTGAGCATGCGCGTTCGGACTGGAAAAAAACTTTGAAAAATTTCAGAAAAAATTAATATTTTCCATTGCATTTGTATTGGCAAAACATTAATTTGTATCAATATCAATTGTGTTATAACAATAGTTCAGTGAGGTTAAGTTGATTGGCTATGATTCATGGTTCAGTGAGGTTAGGTTGATGGCTATGATTCATAGTTCAGTGAGGTTAGGTTGATGGCTATGATTCATTGTTCAGTGAGGTTAAAATTTTCTAAAGTTGAAAAACGTATTGTTGAAAACTTTATGCAAGAAATGAAAAATATTTTCAAAATGATCAATTTATTCATGTAAATCAAGGATATTGTTGATTTGTTTGACAAATTATCATTATCTTTATCGAATTAAAAATGAGTCAAAATGATTTGAAAAACTTTATTTGAAAGTCTTACTTGTGATTTTCATAAAAGTCATAATTCAATTTGATACTTATAAGTGGGAAAAATGTATCATTTTTCGAATTGAATATATTAAATTAACCTGAAAAAAATGTTACAAATTTTATAAAATGTAATTGATACTTTTATTAAGTTACAATTGGAAATTGATTGTGTCGAATTTATAATTGTATCGCTCATGAAATAGAATGGCTTACGCCATCTTTAGAAATTATCTGAAATTATGTTCATTTGAACACGTTCTTTACGAATGATTATAATTCTGCTGAGCGAAAATATTTGGTCCATGCTTTTTCATTATTTTTTTTTCTTCAAATTGTTACATTTTCTATCAAATCAAAACAAATTCATCAAGAAAAAAAATGAGACTTACCATTGAATTGGTTGAAGGTGCATTTCAATTTATGAACAAATCAACTGGTGATCGTGAATTAGATTTACGTGATTATAAAATTACAACATTGGAAAATTTGGGTGCAACATTAGATCAATTTGATGCTATTGATTTTACATCGAATGATATTCGTACATTGGAAAATTTTCCATTATTAAATCGTATTAAACGTTTATATTTTAGTAATAATCGTATTTCAAAAATTGATGAACGTCTTCATGAATCGATACCGAATCTAGAAGGTCTTATTATGATCAATAATCAATTACAAGAACTTGGTGATCTTGATTCATTAGCTGGATTTAAAAAATTAACAACACTTGCATTGATGGGTAATCCAGTATCAACAAAAAAACATTATCGATTATATTTAATACATCGAATACCATCAATACGTTTATTGGATTTTAAAAAAGTTAAAATAAAAGAACGTAATGAAGCAGATAAATTGTTTAGTGGTGAAAAGGGAAAACGATTGGAAAATGAAATTGGTATTAAATCGAAAACATTTGTTCCAGGTGGTGAACTAATAAATGGCAGTGGTGGCGGTGCAGGTATTCAACCAAATAATCAACGTAAACAATTAACAACGGAAGAAATTCAAGCAATTAAACAAGCTATTTCAAAAGCCAATACATTAGAAGAAATGGAACGTTTAAAATTATTATTAAAACAAGGATATATACCAAATAGTAATAATCAATGATGGATCTCAATTTAAAACTTTTTTTCATTTTCATTTTATAATAAATAAAACATTGTTCAATGAAAGACAAAATTCAAATTTATTTACAAAATAATAATAATAATAATTGTTTGCTTGTGAATTAGGTTTTTTTTTTGATTATAAAGAAGAACCAAAAAACTATCTATCTATTGTTAATCAAGGGAATTATTTTTGTTTTTTTTAGTTCAAAATTTCTAAATAAGCAACAGGAACTTTTCCTTTTTGTCCATCGCTTAATCTTTCACCATACATCCAATCACTGACATCATTCATTGATTCATTATTATTTTTATGATGATCAATCAATGTTACGTAAATAATTTCATCAGCTAATAATGAAAGTTCATCATTTGATTGTGCTTGATAATTATTCAAACATTTTGCACGTCGTTTATTATTATTATTGATGATGTTGTTGGTAGTTGATGAACTTAAATCAATTGGATTGGTAGCAATATTGTTTTTATTATTATTGTTTGAATGATGAATCAAATCGATTGCTTCCATAGCAGTTGAAGTAGAATTATTTGATAATGATGATGTTCTCATTCTATGATTATTTGATGTCATCTTCAAATCATTCATCAATGTACCACCATTAGACAATGATTGGTCATTCAATATGGATAATGATAATGGTTGATTTATTTCTCGTTGAAGATTTGCCATATGACGAAAACATTGATGATAATATTCAATTTGACATTGAGCAAAATCATTCAAACAACGAACATGATTTGCCTGATTGTTGTATATAATATAAAAAGGAAAATGTTTAGATTTTTTCATCATAAAACATTAAAATGATGATGACAAACCTGAGCACTTGTAATACCCTCAAGCAACAATTTAGTTATTTCAATTTGTCTATCAAATTCTTCTTGACAATGTTTGAGATCACGTTCAGCCTATATTTATTGGAAAAAAATTATCATCAATTTACCATGATTTAAAAAATTTTAAAGCAGAATTTTAAGGAAAAATAAAGAAAAATCTTTGTATCAAACCTCTTTGATTTCATTTTCAATCATTTCTGGTTTAAGTTTAGGCTTTTAAAAAAAATTGTAAGCATGAATTAAGACAAAAAAAAACATTATCCAAGTTAAAACATCATCATTAGGAAAATGAAACATACAAGTTTTTAATATCAAAAATATGTTGCTATTGAACTTACATTATTTTGACTATCTTGACTTTTAGCTTTACGAAGACGACTTTTAGCTGCATCTAAATCCAAACGTTTTGTTTCAAGAACTTTACGTTCTTTTGCAATTGTTTTCATATCTTCATCCAAAAATTTTCGTAATGGAATGATTATTGTACGATATGAATTTTGTACAAAATCTTTTTCCGCTTGTCCTAATTCAGTTTGATGTTTACCAATTTTAACCAATGCTGAACCATATAATGTTGTCGGACCAAATGCAATACCAGCATCAATCATATCATTACCCAAATATTCTAAATTACGTAAACGATTATCACGTGATTTAATCAAATCATTATTTGAACCCATTGTACGTTCAATTAACATTTCACCATATCTCATGTCTATTCATTTTGGTTTATAATAATTTCGAAATGAATTTATTCTAGAAAAAAACAATAAAACCAATAGAAACAAACTTGGATTTGGTTGTATAACGGCTTCTAATTTGGAAACAATTCTTTCGGTCCATTGTCGATAACAATCAGCACGTTCAGCTAATTTTTCATATTCATTATCTAATTCGGTACGTTCAGCAGTACCAATTGTTTCTTCTGCATACTAAAACAAAACATTAATAAAAGAATTCAACCATAAAATAAAATAATAAACTCACCTGTTTAGCACGTGTAAAAACAGTTGTTACATCTGAAACAAGATTTTTTAAACTTTTCGTACTAAAATCCATATTTTATTAGGATTAGGTTACGGTGAAACGTGTTAATCAAATGATGATTATCCAAATAAAAAACTGAGATAAAAGTTTAGATTAATAAAACACTTTCAAAGATCAATTGTTTTGATTATTGTGGTTTATGGTGTGTGTTTATGTTTTTCTGGGAATGAGTACACACACAAACAGATAGAAAATTATATTTTAACAAAATGATCAAACATATAACGTGAGATCATTAGGACAAAACAAAACAAAACAAAAAAATGTATAGTGTTTAGGATTTTGATTCCTGTTGATGTTGGTTGTCGTTGGTAATATCTTTGTTGTTTTTTTTTGAGAGGAAAACGACGATTATGATAAATATGCCATATGTCTTTTTGCAACAAAAACATTCGAAATGTTTTGTTTGCTGTTGTTTGTTTTTCAAATTAATCTTACTCATATAAATGACAATCTTAACTTTTTCTTGTCGTTTTTTCTTCGCTTTTCACATAATGATGATAATAATGATGATAAAAATATCAACGAGTTTTACTGTGTTTATAATTTGTTGAGCTTTTTTTTGTTTACTGTTTGCTTGATGTATATTGTATACACACAAAAATGCGTAGGAAACTTTTACCAAACACAAACGTAGCCGATGAAGTATTTTTATTTTGTCGTTGCTGCTGATATATCAATATTTTTTTTCTATATTTTTTTTGGTTTTTTTTTCTCTTCTTTTTCTTATATAATTTCACTATAGTTACCAATTGTATATGCTTGTCTCGCTATATTTTGTCCAATATAGAATGTTTGATGCCATCATCATAATGATGCATTGCAGTGGCGCATTTCGTTACATTTTAATTGAATTGACAAAGGAAATTACAATGAAAAAAAGCAATGAAAATTTTTGATTTTTCAATTTAATAAAAAAAAAAAATTTTAAGGAACGAAAAACAAATGATGAAATCACGTGATGTAATAAAAATTCGAATGTTCCAAAAATAATCGATTGTTTTTTTTTCACTATCGATCGAACAAAAACACAAAACATCCTTTTCAAAAAACAACTGAAAAAACCCGATTAATTTATTTTTAAAAAAACATTTTTAAAAATTTTAAATTTGTTTACAAAACATAGAAAAATAAATGAAATTTTCATTACAAATCCTTAATCAAAATGATTATCATTATCATTTTGTTTATTCGAATCAGAATTCAATAATAATTCTTCATCATCAACAACAGCTAAATCTTCTTCATCCAATATTGGTTCAACAATAGTTTTATCCATATTTTCCATCAAATTTAAACGTAATTTATTTTTATGTGTAATTTTTGCCAATTGATAAAGATTAGCAAACATTGAACGTCCAGTTTTTTTACACATTTCATAAAAAATACCTTTATTTCTAAGTAATAAATATGGTATATCAAATTCAACAATTTCACCAGCATCCAATACTAAAACACGATCACAATCAATAATTGTATTTAAACGATGTGCAATTGTTAATACAGTACAATCACTGAATTTTTCTCGTATTGTTTCCTGTATAAGTTTATCTGTTTGATGATCAACATTTGCTGTTGCTTCATCCAATATTAATATACGATTATTTTTCAATATTGCTCGTGCCAAACAAATTAATTGTCGTTGACCAACACTTAAATTACTACCACTTTCAGTAATCTGTCCACTTAATTTACCTTTATAATTATTAACTTGTGTTTTAAGTTGTACTTCTTCTAATGCTTTCCAAATATTATCATCATCATATTCATTAAATGGATCAAGATTATATCTTACTGAACCACTAAATACAACTGGATCTTGTGGAATAATTGATAATTTTTTTCTTAAATCTTTTAAACCAATTGATTTTGTATCAATATTATCAATACGTATTGAACCATCAATTTCGGTTAAACGAAACAATGCAGCAATTAATGAACTTTTACCTGCACCAGTACGACCAACAATACCAATTTTTTCACCACCCAATATTGTACAATTTATATTTTTTAATACAGGTTTATCACTACCTGAATAACGTAAATACATATGATCAAATTCAATTGTACCTTCAGTTGGCCATTCATTTGATGGCCGTTTTCCAGGTTCTGATTCAGCTAATGGTTCTTTTGGTAAATCTTGATATTCAACAATACGTTCAACTGATGTCATTTGACTTTCAAATTCAGCTGATTGTCTTACAGCCCATTGTGTCATACCGGCTAACATTAAACCTGATGATATAGCTAGACCGGCACTACCACCTTGCATATCTAAAAGTAGCAAAAAAATAAAAAACATTGAAAAAATGTATCAAAATTGTAGCAAAAAAAAATCTAACCTTTTGACATCATAATAACAAATGAAATAACAGCAATATAAATTGTTGCAATCCAATCAATAATTAAACCCATACATCTTGATGAACTAATAAATAAAAACCATGTTGCACTATGATCATTTTGATAAATGAAAAATTGTCGTTCAAATGCTTTTTGTGCACCAAATGCACGAATCGATGCTAATCCATTGATTGTTGTACTTATATGTGAATAAACTGGACTTCGTGCTGAAAGAAATCAAAAATCATCATGTTTATCATCAAACAACCAAGATAAACAACAACCAGCAAAACACTTACCTAAACCTTCAAAACGTTTAATATCACGTGCAGATTTAATATAAATACCACGCATAAAAAATATAATAATTGTAAGGAAAATTGCCGGTAATATTAACCACCAATTTACAATTGAAACAGTAACAATAATACCGATTGCTTGTGAAAATGTTAAATTCAAATCATATGCAGTACTTGGTAACATTTCATCAATAATACCTAAATCTTTTGTAAAACGATTCAATATACGACCGGCTGGATTTTGATCAAAAAATGCTACTTTTGCCTGTAGTAATCGTTCGAAAATTTGATTATGAAGACGTTCAGATGCACGCATACATATTTGAAAAAATGATACTGAACGAACAATTGTTGTTATGAACAATGTACCGATTAATATTGAATATATTATAATATCTTGATGTTGTTCTTGTTCTGATATTTGATTTTCACCAAATTGATTTTTATTTGTCCATGCTGTTAAAAATATATCCGAACCATTGAAAATTGTTTGTGATAATACAAGAAATATAATCGTTATTGTCAAGGAAATAATTCCGGAACCAGCTTTTAAATATTCCCGGTAAACTTTCCATTTAATCGATCCACGTTGATATTGTTCTTCAGTTAATTTTGCATCGGATTTTGTTTCATCATTACTTTCAATTTGTTTTTCATTAGCAGCAGTAGCAACAGCATTATCATCCGATGGTAAAACTTCAAAACCTTCAAAACCACTGGAAATTGTACGTGAACGTCCACGAATAGCACAATCAGTTGAAAATGTTTCTGAACCATCAAATGAATTTGAGCTGGTTAATTTTTGATGTTCACCACCTTGACCACCACCACCACCACTTTGATCACTACCATCATTATCATTTGTAATAGATTTTTCATTCAATAAACTCATAAAATCAATACCCATTTGTTGTAATTCAGCAAACGTACCGAATGCTAAACAATCACCTTCTTTAAGTATAAGGATTTTTGTTGCTTTTTGTATAAATTGTATTTGATGTGTAACTAGGATACGAATCTTGGATTTCAAATGTTCAATGATACAATTTTCAAAAATATGTTCAGCAACACTTGTATCAACAGCTGATAATGGATCATCTAATAAACAAATATCTGGATTACGATATATTGCACGTGCCAAATTAATCCTTGCTTTTTGTCCACCACTTAATGATACACCTTTTTCACCAACTAATGTACGATCACCAAATGGCATTAATGTTAAATCTCTTTCTAGCGCACAAACTTTTATAACTTGATCATAATGTTTTTGATCGAATGGCATACCAAATAGGATATTATTCCGTACACTTTCATTAAATGACCATGGATCTTGACTTGCATATGATATTGATCCTTCAATATCAATTTTACCTGATTCAATTGGTAATTCACGTAATATACTCATTAAAAATGAACTTTTACCCGATCCGACTGGTCCGATTACCGCTAAAAGATCACCAGATTTTAAACGTACACTAATATTACGTAATGTTGGTTGCATTAATTCTTGACTCCATTTTGCAACAATATTATTGATTATTAATTTTGGTTCATTGATCAATGGTGATGGCGCTGGTGGCGGTGTTATCAGATTATCTTCAAGATTATTATTTTTAGATTTTTTATCATCATTTGAACAATGTTTTTGTTGAAAATTTTCTTTTTTAAATTTTTCCTGTTGCTGTTGTCGTTGATCCTGGTCCGGAATACATTCCATTTCTTTTAATAAAAGAAAATTTTCAATACGTTTACAGCCGATTAATAATTCCGAAGCCAAACCGATTGAATTTGGAAAGAAAAATGTAATCGTCAGACGTAAGGTATTGAATAATGCCATCGATACAAATACTGCTTCCGATGTTAATTGATTACCAACCAATACATAGGTTATGAAACAAACAAACAATACAATACGTGTTGCAACAAAAAACATTGATAAATTTATTGCTTTCAAATAACATGCTTGTCGTATGTATTTTACTTCGGTTCTAAGGTAAAGTAAAAGAGTAGCAAAGTAAAAATATTGAATTGTAGCAAAAAAAAATGGATACTTTTTTTCCGTAAAAAAAAACAAAAAACATACTTTCTTGCATCAGCAATACGATTTGCAAATGGTTTTTCCCATGAATACATTTTTATAACACGAATACCGGATGTAATTTCATTCATTAAACGTAATCTTTGATCAGTTTGTCGAGCAGTATTGGAACGTACACGTGAAAATAATCGACCCATATATACCTGTATTGGTATTAGCAGGAATAACAATGCTAAACCGACAAAACAAGTCCATTTTATATAATCAAATAGAATATAAATTACAATCAGCATTTGTATTGGTGATACAATCATATATGATACAAATACGCTAAACTGAAAAAAACAGAAGGAAAAAATATTGGTCATTTTGCAGGTTTATAATTTGTTTTTCAAGGGGGGTTAATCATTTTTGATTTTGATAATTACCTCATCCATACGATTAACATCATTAGACATAATATTAACAATTTGTCCTACGGCAGTTTGATTAACAGATGCACGACTTAAACGTAATGCTTTTTGAAACATTAGCGAACAACATGCGGTACGCATACGCATACCGATACGCATTGCCTGTATCATTGCTGGATGATGACATGATATGAAAAATGCTGTACAAATTGTTACACCGGCTGCTGACCAACATGCATCTTCATATGTAATTGTTTCATCATTTGAAAAATATCTAATAACACGACCAAGTAAAAATGGTTGTACAATACGTATAAAACATTCTTCAAATATATAACAAAATAATGGTATTATAAATGATGGACCAAATGCTTTTAATAATGCTAGCCATAATTTTGGTTTTTCTTTTATTAATTCTTTTGTCCAACTTCTGTATTGATTTGATTTTTGATTTGTAATTTGTAATTTTTCAATTAAAAATTGCTACAAACAAACAGACAAAACAAACCTTTTTAATTGATTAAGACTTTTTTCTGCTTCATCATCTTTTGGACAACGATAAAGATCTTGAAAATCAAGTCCATTATTTTTAAAACCTTGATAAAATATTGGAAATATATAGCTATAATGGGAATGGGAATGGGATTCAAAAAAAATTATTTTTATTTTTATTTTTGTAAAAAATTCATTATAATCATTGTAATCAGACAAAACAAAAACATACGTAAAAATTAATTTAGATAGACAAAATGTACGATCAAATAATGATTTTCTTGTAAAACGTGAATGAATTTCCATAATTTTGCGATTTTTGAAATTTTTGAAAATTTCGATTTGGATTCAGTTGTTTTCCTTCTGGATGTCGATTTGTTTTTTTTCACCAGAAACAAAACCAAAATGAAGGGAAGGAAAGGAAAAAAAATTTTAATTAAAAAAAATTTATTGCTTTTATAAATGGAAATTATAAAAATTTTCTTGTAATAATAATGATGATGAGGATGGCAGAAATAATAATAATAAAAAACCAACCGTAAATTAGTAAAATGATTTTGTTCTTTTGTTTCTCGTGATTATGATTATAATGATGATGATTAGAAGGGTTTTCAAATGATTCCCTTTGAATCATAAAAGTGTTAAATTTTACAGTGAAAAAAAAATTGCATCAAATTATCTGTGTGTGGTGTGTTGGTTGGGTTGTAAAAGTTGTGAAACCTGGCTGTAAAATGGATCCAAAAATAAAAAAAAAGTTGTATTTTTGAGTGCAAAAAAATGAAAAAACTTTTACCTGCGAAGATTAAAGTTCACCAAGAAAAGAAACAACAAAATTTAATTTCCGTTAAGGAAAATTTTAACGGAAATTACATTGACAGGGTTCATCAGTTAAATGAACAAAAAAAGAAAGAATATAATTTTCAAAAATATTAACTGTCACAATGTTTTTCTTTTGGTAGAAATGTTGATCAATGGATGATGATGGAAACTTTTGCAAAACTTGATTTGAACTGAGAATTTTGAAAAAAAGTTTTTTGTTTTGTTTGTTTTAGTTGTTGTATGTTTCATGATGATTAGATTTTGATATGATTTTTTTTCCTGTTTGATATCCATTTGATATCACATTTATGGCGATTTTTTTGAATTTTTTTCAGTTTTTGTTGATTGAAATTCGATATATATACATTTGCTATTTGCATATCCCGTTTCCTCTCTCTCTGTCATTCATTGTTTATGTTTATTGATTGATTGATAATCATCATCATTATTTTGAATTGTTTTGCTACTTTTTTTAAAAAAATATTCAAGTATCGAAATAGATATGATTCGGACTATAACCAACAGTGGTGGTGATTGCAAGAATGTTTCATATGTATCTTTTATGTGTTTTTTTCCGATTGCAATCGATTTTTTCTGGTTTGTTTTGTTTATTTGGTTTTCTTAAATACCAAGAAATTTTTTCGTAATGATCATGAAATAAACTCTGTGTGTATCCGTGGTAATTTGAGTTTATCATCATTAGATTGATATAGTTTTTTAATGTGACCTATTCGAGTGCAAATAGATTTTCGAATGTTGGTGGTTTCTTATTCTGTTTGTTCTTTGGAATGAAATATTTCTTGTGTAAACAAATAAACAACTAATAAAAAGTTTTCTTTTGGTTTAAACTTTTTCTTTAACTATCATTTTGATTGATTGTATCGATTTTTCAATCATTTTAGTTTCTTAATATGTATCTTTTTTGTTTTGCTAACCAGCATTTCGAATTGGATCAAATCACGGAACTAATCAAATTTGAAATTTTCTTTTCTTTTCTTTTTTTTCGTTTTTTGTTTTGTGTTTTACTCAATATTCATAAACGATACGATCGATAGTTTCGTTCATCACGATTGTATCAATCTTTTGAATTCGAAAAATGGAACACAAACACATTCATTCGCACAAACTAAATAGAGATGCTACTACCTTTTAAAATAGATTCTATAACGAATCCAAACAAAAAAAATCGAAATCGTTTCAATCATGAATGTTTCAACATCATCATCATCATCATTTGGCATCACAGAATTTTCGAAAATAGCTATATAAGAATATAGCTATTTCTACCTTTCTATAGAATTTTTATAATATTCAGCATCCATACAAGTTTCTTTGCACTTTTTTGAATCGAATCAGATGTAATCAATGAAAAATATTATCTATCTTTCTATATATACTGAACATGAATGGACACTACTACTACTGATTTGGATACCCGAAAAAATACCAAAACCAAAAGATTCACATCACATCAACAACAACAACAAAAACAAGATCCTGGATTCACCACTACTGTTTTTTTGTTCCTGGTATGTTATTCAATATTGAAATTCTGTTGAGCAATATATGAAGGGTAGAGGAGGGTTAGTTTGGTTTGGTTTCAGTGGAGAGAGTTTAAGGAAGAAGGAAAACTCACCAAAAATTTCGGGAGCTTCTTCATTCATTCCGGTACTATCTATTCAATGGTTTTTTTTCTCTGTTTGGTATCTTCATCTGATCCAAACTAACATTTTGTTTATGCTACTTACTTTTGGTATCTGTTTTTTGTTTGTTAGTCTGTCTATCACTATGAGGTTGAGTCTTCTGTTCGATTAAAAGAAGAATAATAATTCTAGTGTCCGGTTTTTGTGTGTATATGTTCAGTATGTTCAGTATGTTCAATGGTTAGTGTGAATAATATTAAGAGAAGAGTTGTGGAGTGAGAAAAAGTTGGTTGTTTGTTTGTTTGTTTGGTGGCTATCCGGGTCCGTTTTTTTTTCGTTTGGTTGTTGGTTGTTTATGTTTTCACCTCATCATCCAGATATTTCGAAACTTCAATCACCCACACAGACTATCATCATTGGATTCTTGTTTTGTGGTTTCTTTTTTTTTCCACATTGATTGATTGATTGATTGATTGGTGGGCGAAAAAAATTGGAAAAAAAGTATGGTATCCCATTCATCATAATCATGTGAATAAAATGTTTGAAGAATGAAATGAAAAAATGAATGAATTTCTACGGTATCATCTTCATTATTCAAATGAAAATTTGTAGAAAAACAACAACAACAAGAATCCAAAAAATATATTCCAGAATCATCGATGAAACAACAACAGAAAAAAGGTAATAAAAAAAATAATAATTTCCGAAAAGTTTCTCGAAAAGTTTTTTTTTCAAAAAACAAAATTCTAGTTGATTTTCATCATCATCATCATTATCAAGTTTTTTTTCGTGTTTTTTCTGTTTCGCCTGAGAAAATGAGAAGCTAAACATATATAACCTGACCGAGAACCAAACAATAAAATAAAGAATCTAACCACCATCATCATCAGAAAAAGATATGAACCTAATAATAAATACCGCATGTTGAAATAACAACAACAACAACAAATGTTTAGGTCAGCAGAAAAAATATTCTTTATGGCAGAAACGAAAGAAACGATTTTTTCTTTAACGCCAAAAAAACCATCATCATCATCATCATCATTGTTTTCAGCAATTCTCACGAAAACACGAAAAAAATGATGATGATGATGTTTGAATTCTGTTCGAACCGAAGAAGAATCAAAAGAAGTAAAAAATATGAACAGAATTTACAACCAAAAAATTATTATTACTTTATTTTCAGGGATAAGAAAATTATCCAAAGCCATCGTTTGGTGATGATAAGAGTTTCTTTTCTCTGATTTTTTTTACTTATAATTTTAGTCTATGGGAATTAAATAAAGTAATTAAAACACAAAAAAAAAGTTTGAAACAAATTGGATCGATCGGTGTTAATACCCAGAACGAGCTAAGTTAAGAAAAAGCAAAAAAAGTGTTAAAGAATTTACATTTGAGCAAAACCATAAATCTTCGTAACAAATTTTATCGAATGAATGAACAACAGTTTCTCGAAAAACTTTTTTTTGAAACTTAAGTTTTTTGAAGAAGAAAAAAAAACACTTTTTTTCGTCGATTCAGCTCAGGTATTAGAAAAAAAACAAAAAAAAGTTTGTTTGTAAAAGAAGAAAAATCCCATTTGAAAAAAATCTGATAACGGTAATCCTGATGATAGCTATTTGTTTCAGACGACGAAGGAAAAGACAAAAGACGACCCAGCAATTTTCTAGTTAGTTAAGCAAATCAGTATTAAACGATTGATTTTGTTTTTGATTGATTGATTATATCGATCTATTCTTAATGATATTCTTTTGTCTAATTTTTTTTATTGATTATATATTATTGGGGCGTTTATGTTGATCTTTGTGTATATGTTATAGGTCGACATCGAATCAATTAATTTTCATTATTATTCAACACTATGTGAATATATGTAATGATTTGAATTCTTTTTATGCCCCCCTCTCTTTTCAATTTTCTTTTTTACACTAACCAAAAAAAAAAAAAAAAAAAAATCATTGATAATTAACTGGATGGTTAGCAAGAGAGAGAGAATCGATCCATCATTCAATAAAGCAGGATTTTTGCCTGCAAAAGATTATTGACAATATAAATTTTATATTCATTCAGGAAAACGAAATTCTTTCTTTTTTTCCCACCAAAAAAAATATAAATTGAAATTCAACACTGCATTACTGCAGAGGGCCATTAGCCATTAGCCATTATTATTATTGGTCATTTTTTATTTAATGAATCGATAATCATCGTTTAATAGATTTTTTCTGTAAAAAATTTTCCCTTCTAACCTCTTTTTTTTCTATTCGTTTTTTTATCATAGGGTTGAATCGTTCAAACGATTAAATTGAAAATGAATTTCGCTTTCACCGATTTATGAAAAAAAATGGCCATTAATCAATCAATATAGATTAATATCAATCAAAACAAACTCTCGTTGAAAACGGTGCGCACATTCATTCATAATCTTCTTGTTTTTCATTCTTACCACTGCCAAAAAATTAGCTACATTTTTCATCATCAAAATATTTTCATTTAATCTTTGATCATTGGTGATAAACATCGACAAAAAAATAACCAGTTTTCTTTTTGATTGATTAATTCATGATTGATGTTGATGTTGATGAACAAGAAAACTGGAGATTGTAAAAGAAAACATTGAAATTGATATAAAAAGCGCCTGAACATAATGAAAAACGCGTTTCTTTTGATTAGTTTTTTACATTGACAAGTGTGTGTGTGTGGTGTATATTTTGTCTATTGGCTCAATAATTTGATGAAAACCTAATGCAACAAACCAAAACAGCAACAAAATGTAACAAACAATCAAAAAAGAGAGAAAACTTTCAACGTCAACGGACTGATCATTTGCACGGGAGATTTCGATACGGAAATAATCAAAACGTCAACAACGTAAACAACAAAATATCAGCAAAAATAAAGAATCCGTAAAAGTTGTTTTGTTTTGTTTTTTAATTTCAAATCAAAAATCGACATTTACCAAAATCGAAATCTTACAAGTGATAACATCCATTCTCAACTACGAAAATAGTCGAAAACATCTTTCGAATCGAATGTATATAAATAACATCATCATTTGACAGCATTTGTTTATTTGGTCATCACCATCATCATTATCGTTTTTTTCAATTTAAATCATCTTCAATTGAAGATTTTCCGGTTTTTTTTGTTTTTGTTGGAAATGTGCCGAAAAACTTGGTGTCCTAGTGGTCACCAATGTCCAGAAGTAAGTTTTTTTTCATTTTAAATCTTTAAAATTTAAAATTTTTAATTGAATTTTGTTCGTTAATGCGAACAACAACAACAACAACAGAAAAAACCAAACAATTCTGAAATTCTAATTCAATTAATTTTGTTGTTTAGTTAAATTCTAAATCATTTTTCTCATGTGTTTTCCCCAATATAATATGCTCGTTTAATTTAGTTTTTTATTGTTCCTGTTGTTGTTGCTGCTGCTGTGTTATTTGTTTGTTTTTTGCTTTTTTTTTGTTTTGTTGATTCATCATTCACAAAAATGTATTCGAAAATGTAAAACACAGAAAAAAATATATTAAGTACGTATTATTCTGGAATTAATTCTTGAAAATTTTTCGACATAAATACATTCACCGTTTGATGATTAAAAAACTTTACAATTAAAGAAAGAAAAGAAAAGATTTTTAGAAAAGTTTTTTGTTTTTTGTTTTTTGTTTTTTAAATTAACGAAAGATTAAAGATCACCAGTGTCATTATTTTTTTAAAAGCAAAGAAAAGAGATTACAAAAAAAAATGTCATCACCATTATCAATAAATATTGGTTTAACAATATTATCATCAAGTTTAATAATAATGTTGATACATTGTACACATTCATATTGTATACAAAATCAACAATTTTATCGTATTTGTACCGATATTTTTAATCAACCTTGTTTTCAATTATTCGGATATATAAATTTATTTTTATTATCACAATTATTATTTGAATTATTAATATCCGTATTGTTTGGTGAATTACGTACAATTGAAATGGAACATTTACAAGAAAATCGTTGGCCATTATTTTTAGAATTAGCATCATCATTTGTTGTTTTTCAACCATTATTCAAATTAATTAATATTATACATTTTGGTTTTATTTTTTATTTTACAATATTTCATTTGATGTTAGAAAAACGTTTAGAACAAATTAATCAAAATGATGATCTTATACCGGATCATTTTCGTTTAATTTTAATACAAGCAATATCAATGTTTATAAATATTATACAAATATGGTATAATTATTATCGTCGTTATATATTATCAAAAAGTAATCTATTATTAACATTATTATTTTTATATCGTTATATTTATACAACATGTTTATTAATACGTTGTATTTGTGATTATATTTTAAATAATATTGATCGTTTATATTATCAAAATGATTGGCAAGAAAAAATTCTATATCGATCATTAATACATATGATTACATGTGCTATTTGTGCATTTAGTCAAACAATCATTTGGATGATTATGTTATCAAGTGGTATACGTGCTATTAGTTTATTACGTTATGCAATAAGAAAATGGGATAAATTTCTAGATAGTTGTTATAATTTATTTCGTTCATATCGTACTATAAATCGTATGCAAACAATGTTTTCAATACCGACAATGATTGAAATTAATAATCAACAACCATGTCCAATTTGTTTGGAAACAATGTTGATTAGAGAATCAACAAGAAAAGCAATAAATTGTCGTCATATTTATCATCGTGATTGTCTGAGACGTTGGATTCATGTACGACAATTTTGTCCGGTTTGTCGTGAAGTACTTTGAAACACCACACAATGAATATTACACATTGATTGAACACACGAATGAAATGAAAAACTTATTCTTGAAAAAAACTTATACGTTGAACGAAAAAAAAATATCTAATAAATTTAATAACAAAAAAATGCAAATTTCCAAATATATAATTTATCCTTTTTTTCAAAAATCAAACCAAAACACTTTATTCATTCATTCAATCAATCGATCGATTGATTGATCGATCAATGATGAAAGCGAATTATTTCAATGATTTCATTGTGAATGAAAAAATTACAACAATAAAAAAAATAACCTTTGAGTAAAGTATTGTCAAATTAATGATGGTCGCAGCGACACTGATTGTTTTTTTTGTTTTGTTGTTTCATTATCCAAAATATATATGATTCATTTGATTCATAATGGACGATATTTATTCAGAACCTTCCTTCCTTGGAAATTATTCTAGAAAAAAAAATGTAGCTTATTTTCGTGAATTGGTCATTTGGCTACTTTAACTGTCTGTGTGTGTGCGTGGGTGTTTTGTTTTTCGCCAAAAAAAAATGTTTTGATCATTTTTTCAAATTTACTGCTGCTGATTATTCTGTTGTTTTCTTGTTTTCCAGTTCGTAAAGCTTGTTAAATCTAGCAAAAACAGAAACAGGAATAAAAAAAAAAATATGTAAATATATTTTCGGTCCATATCTTTTCAAATGTGATTTTCAAGCTAATAACGTTTTTTTTTTGGTTGTTGTTCACGGAACCATTCGTTTGGACAAAAAACACAACAAAATTTACCTTGTTTTCCTCATTATTTTAGGTAAATTTAATGTTTTTGATTCTTCCATTCATTTCAGTTATTCACCTGTAATTTGAATCAGTATTGTCTTTTGAATGTTAATAAGCATGTTGTTGTTTTTGGATTAACTTTTGTTGTTGTTGTTGTTGAATACGACATTCTTCAAACGAATGTTAATCTAATCTAATTAGAAAGAATCATCATCATCATCATCATCAACGATAATGATATGCATAGCATTCAACAAAAACAAAAACAAAACAAAAAAAAAGTTATTCATCGTTGATTATGTAAAAAACACAGCAAAATTCAGAAAAAAAAGTTTCCAACAATTTCGACTATGATGGATGATTCAACTAGCAAAAATTTCCATTTTTCCGTTCGTTCCACAGTGATGGAACCAAAAACAACAACGAAAAAAAACATCAAAGGTATCCCCATGTCTTTCGCTGATAATGAAAAACAAAAAATGCAAAAAAATTCATAAAGGTAAAACAGCAGCCGAAAAAAAGCAGAAAAAATTTTCTTGTAATTTTTCTTCTTTTTTTTTGTTGTTATCATTACATTATGATAATCATCATCATTATCATCATCATTCGAATGAAAAAAATCTACATGAATAATGATGGGTAATGAGGTTTAGTAGCCTTGATTCTGGCTTGATTTTTCCTTTCCTTTCCTTTCCTATTTAGAATATCCATCTATTTAAAAAAAACAAAACAAAAACCGTGTGTGTATGTATGGTTGGTTAGTGTCTTCAGACATTCTATTTCTACATAGGTTGATGATGATGATGAGTAAGAATTTGGAACAAGCAAAAAAAAATTCTTGATTCTATTTTTGGATCTCTCTCTCTCTCTCTCTCCCTAACAGAATATAACTATTATTATTACAGTTTCTTTCTTTTCTCTCACACACTTTTCATTCATTCATTCATTTCATTCTATAGAATCGAGAAAAGAAACAAGAAACGTCATGTAACGTCATCATAACATACATAGATAGATAGTTATACCATATGTATGTTGTTGACCTAGAAACCGTTTTGGTTTTTATCGTTTTGCTGGTTCGTTTGGTTAAAAAAAAATTTTTTTCAATTGGAAAACGCATATAATGTGTGTGTGTGTGGTCCACGAATATCATTGGGTGTATGTTTTATGGGAAAACATGATTCGCTATAGCAACATTGATATTCTATTTATATAACAAAAAACAGAAACAGAAAAAAAAGGATGCTATTAATATAAACTTGCCCTTGTTGTTGTTGTTGTTATTGTTGTTTCCAGTTGACCCGACGACATAGTTGGTAACATAGGATGTGTGCAGTTAAAAAACAAAACAAAACAATAAGACAAACGAAGCAAAATTGAATCAACCAAAATTCTTCAATGAATCCAATGCGAAAAGAAAAAGAAAACCTTGAATGAAAGTCGGTAGAGAATTGAAAATAGACCATAATTTTCTTTTGACGTCATCATTATTATGTGTCTAGGTTTTATTGAGAAAAAGTAAAAGTAAAAGTAAAAAAAATCAGAAATCTAAGAATCCTGGTTATCCTGACTATATGGAAAATGAGGAATTTGCCCGGGAAAAAAAACCCGGGTTCAACATTACGTCATCGTATCAAAATGATGTGATGACTGGCGATTTTTGTTGTTGTTGTTGTTGTTTTGATAGTATCAATTTTCATTAACAATTTTTTTCATTTCGTTTCATTTTTTTTTCATTTTCGACCAATAACCGAACTGAAAAAACGATATAAAATATAGGGTCTAACATGTATGTTGGTGTTTGCAATATTTTCAGCCGTACTTGGTATGTTTCAATTTGGTTACAATACCGGTGTAATAAATGCACCACAAAAGGTTTGTTAAAAAATGGATTCGTGTTTTTTTTTAATGATGATCATGATGATTTGTGAGGATTTCAACCAACCAAACAACCAAACAAAGAAGAAAAAACCAGAAATTGATAATAATCATGATGAATGGCCTTAAGGGTCTTTGGATTCGGTTTTTTTGATTCTGGTTGTTTGTTTGGTGAAAATCATCATGGAATGATGATGATTATGAATAGAATTTTT
This sequence comes from Dermatophagoides pteronyssinus, assembly GCF_027571235.1. Lineage (NCBI taxonomy): Eukaryota > Metazoa > Arthropoda > Arachnida > Sarcoptiformes > Pyroglyphidae > Dermatophagoides > Dermatophagoides pteronyssinus. The sequence goes on from NW_027461538.1 coordinate 513,597, forward strand.
AATATATTTTTTTCCTGTTTTTTTTGCTTCTTCGGTTATTCTGTTTGACAATTGTCTTGATTTCGTATGCAAAAATTATTCGGTATACATGTTGTGTCATCCCGTGCTATCACTATCATCATCACCGATATTAGATATTAGAAAATTTTATTGCCGAAGTATATAAATCAAGAACAGGAAAATATATGTCTGAAGATATGTTAACATTAGTTTGGTCGATAACTGTTTCAATATTTGCTGTTGGTGGTATGATTGGTGGTTTATCTGGTGGTGTTATTGCTGATTATTGTGGAAGGTAAAATTAATTTGTAAAAAAAAAAAATTTCAATGCAAATTTTCGATAATGAAAATATTACATTTTTCAAATTTAGAAAATGTGGTCTATTATTTAATAATGCAATTGCAATATTAGGTGCTACATTAATGAGTTCATCACATTTATTTCGTTCAATTGAATGTTTAATAATTGGTCGCTTTTTTATTGGTTTAAGTTGTGGATTAAATACTGCACTTGTGCCTATGTAAGTATAAATGTAAACAAAAAAAAATTTCAATTTTTGTTTGTTTGAAAAAAAGCTTTAAAAAATCCTTTTCTCTATGTGTGTGTGTGTAGGTATCTTTCGGAAATAGCACCAATGACATTAAGAGGAGCACTTGGTAAGTTTTTTGTTTTATTGTTTGATGGACATTCTCTCATATGATAAGGTAGAAAAAAACATTGAGAGATCGATCATTCATCAATAGAGAAGAAGAAATGGAGCATTCTTCTATTGTTGTTTGATGATTGATGAATAATTCAAAAGATGCTGTTGTTGTTGATGTTGAATGCTTTCAACTTAATGGCTTCTTTTTTTTTGTTGTCCAAAACAAAATTTCTAATTTTCTCTGAGTTTTTTTTTAATATATTCCATTTCCATTATCATAACTACCTGTCTATACTGGGGATAACCAAAAACAAAACGAAAAAAAAAATAGGAACGGTCAATCAATTGGGTGTAACTATTGGACTATTATTATCACAGATATTAGGTTTAACTCAGATATTAGGTACTGAAGATGGATGGCCATTTTTATTAGGTGTAGCATTCATACCGGCTGTTTTACAATTAATATTATTACCACAATGTCCTGAATCACCAAGATATTTATTAATATCAAAAGGACGTTTAACTGAAGCTACTTATGGTATTTTTGTGTTTCTTTATTCGTATTCTTTTAAAGAAAATTAAAATATTTTTGTTTGTTCCAGCACTACAACGATTACGATGTACAACCAATGTTGAAGATGATATTGAAGAAATGCGTATCGAAGATCGTGCACAACAACAAGAAGCAAAGGTTTGAATTTTGATCAAGATCAATTATCGATCGATTTTTTTAAATTTTACTCTTTTTTTAAAAAATTTCTCAGATAACAATGTGTCAATTGATAAAAAATCGTTCATTACAAACACCATTAATTATTGGAACTGTGATGCAATTATCTCAACAATTATCCGGTATAAATGCTATATTTTATTATTCAACAAATATATTTACAATTGCTGGACTTGGTGATGATTTGGCAAAATATTCAACAATTGGTGTTGGTGTTGTAATGGTACTAATGTCATTAGTATCAATGATGTTGATGGATCGTACCGGTCGTCGTACATTACATTTATATGGACTTGGTGGAATGTTTATAACAAGCATGTTTTTGACAATATTTTTATTATTTGGTGTAAGTTCAATGTTTGGAAAAATGTTCAAAGAAAAATGTTAATTTTACATTTCATTTCATTTTTTCCATTAGTTTCTTTATACATGGATGTCTTATATGAGTGTTATGAGTACATTAATCTATGTTGTATTTTTTGCCATTGGACCGGGTAATTTATACAATATTTTTTTGTTGAAATTACAAAAAAAATTATAATTTTTAATTTTTCTGTCATTCAGGATCAATTCCATGGATGATAACTGCCGAGCTTTTTTCACAAGGACCAAGACCAGCTGCTATTAGTATTGCAGCATCAGTAAATTGGTTTACAAATTTTGCTGTTGGTTTAGCATTTCCAATTATGATACAATTTAAAGATGTAAGTTTTCATAATGATGATGAAATTTGTCACCAAAAAAATGTTAATTTTTTTTCGTTCTGTTTCAAAAAACAAAAAAAAATTTAAAATTCAAATCAAAAATCAAACAAACGCAGAAAGCAATGGATAAATATGCATTTTTACCATTTACCGGTTTTTTAGCCATTTTTTGGATATTTACATATTTTAAAGTGCCCGAAACAAAAAATCGTACATTTGAAGAAATATCTGCATTGTTTCGTAAAGATGGTTCAGATAATTTAATACCAATCGAAGATGTCGTTGGTGGTTCTGGTGGTGCTCTTGGTGGATCACAACAATTTATTCATAATGGTGGTGGTGGTAATCAAACGCCAACATCTGGTGGCCAACAGCAAACTGGTCTTGGATCACATAATTCTAGTTCTGGTGATATTTATTCACATAAATCAAGCAGTGGTGATATTATATTTGCTGATGAAAGAACATTGGAAAAATGTAAGAATGATATGGATATTCAAAAACAACAAAAACAGCTCGAAAAATCTAGTCAACAACCGAATAACCAGTATCCTGATTATAAAACTATTTCGACATGATAAAGCACATGACATAACCCTTTGGTTTCTTATATGCATGATAATCAACTGAATGTCTATTTTTTTGTTTGGTTTTTTTGTTTGTTTTTGATTTTTTGTTTTTTTTAATTTCTTTAAATTATTCAGTAAAATAAACCCAAAATATTATTATTTTTAAAATTTATAGAGAATTATGCATGAAATTTTTGGTTTGTAAAAGTTGTTTTTTTAAATGAAAAAATTGAATTTACAATTGTAATTTATAATCGATTATTATTATTCTTTTTGATTAGGTTATCTACATCATCATCATTATCATCATTTTCATTATAATGATAATAATGATGATAATTGTTTGCCAACAACTGGTGGTGGCGGTAGTCAACCACAAACACCATTAACACCTGGTCCAACATTACATCATACACCAACAACTGGTAGTATAGGTAGAATACCAATGTTATGTCCATCAACACCAATTATACAGATACCAATTGTGCCAGTAACACATCCGGAACCATTATCACCACCACCACCACCATTAACAGTTGCATTACCACCACCATTAACACCATCATTGTCGCATCAACAAAATCAACAATCAAAAGATGCTTATCATCATTTTATTTTACCGCCACCTAAAAAAACAATATCTCAACAACAACAACAATCGACAACAACACCGACTAATCATCATCATCATCATCATCAACAACAACAAACGCAACAACAATCTTCATTTATTGATCTTCATCAACAACAATTATCATCACAGCCAACAATGCCACAATTAGTGCCATTATCATCAAATGTTCCAATTTCAAATAATCATCAACAACAAGTTGTTAACCATCAATATCATCATCAAACATCATCATTAACACCACCATCATTAACACCACCATCATCATCGACGACATTATGTTCATCAACGACACCTTTTATATTTCCACCGCCAAATTTAACCACTGGACAGCCATTAGGATCATTATCATCAACTTTAACACGTAAAAAACATTTAACAACAATGGTTACTCATCAACAACCACCACCATTACCGCCACCGCATGCTCATCATCATCATCATCAACATTTTCAACAACAACCACCGCAATCGGCCGCAGTGATGAATGATATATTCAGTGGTGGTAGTTTTATTGTTAACAGTGGTGATGGAGGAGGTTTTTCCGTTTCAACACCAAATCATCATCAAATCATTATTGAAGATCAATTATGAAAATATAAATTAGATTATGATTCTAAAACTGTGATTTAACCCTTTGACAACCTATACAAACTTTCCTAATAAAAATCGATTGGAAAATATTAATCCTTTTTACACACAGACATTGCCAAATCCAAATTTTCTATCCAAAAAAAATATATTGTAAATAGCCAAACAAACATTACGCTCATTTAAATCAAATATTTAACGCACCAAACAAAAATTGAAAAACCCAAATAAACAAACATCGCACACACATATTACCCAATTTCAGAAAAAAAAGACTTGGAAAAAAAGATTTTGTCATCAATGATCATTGTCAAGAAAAATATAATGCTCAATTTTCTCAAACAGAAAAAAAATGTCACATACAATCCTATGGCCAAAAAAAAACACACACTGAAACAAACCCAGACATCCTCCAAAACAAAAAATCCCATTTCCTATAGTATACTAAATATTTACCGAAAGAATATCCGACCCGAAAAATCTATTGATGATGATGATAAAATTGACGGAAATCGACACATTATTATTCTACAAAAAAAAGGCGACGAGAAAACAAAAACCTGAATAAATTACACAAATGATGAACACGCATGAAGAAACTTATCAAGTAGAAATAGAAATAACAACATTCGAAACCGGGAGAAAAAACATGACCTATGCTTGTCTGATATATTCTTCATATATTTCGATAATGGATAATACTTTTACATTTTATTTATTTATTTGCAGAAAATGAAAGAAAATGAATGAAAAAAAAGAAATCTATCCATCACATCATCATCATATAATAATAATAATTATAAAATAAAAAATAAAATAATTAAATTCCAAAATTGGTTGTTTTGTAATCAATTTTTTGTTTGTAATCTGGTAAAACATCATTCTGTTTGGTTGGTTTGATTGTAACGATGATGGCAAACAAAATCAAATCGAATCAATCAATCAAGAATCATAATCATCATCATTATTATTATTATTATTATTAATTAAAAATTTTTTAAGCAAATAGAATAATAAGAAAAAGAAGAAGAAAAAAAAGGAAACATAATCATCATTATTATAATCATCCAAGTAATAATGGTAGCAGTTAATCATCATCAACATTTTTGTTGTTTGGTTTCTTGTTTTGTTTTTTGTTGTTTAAGTGTAATGTTGAAGAAAAGAAAAGAAGAAAAAAATCACATCCAGATTTAAATATATATGAAAAAAAACAATAGCAGCAGCAGCTTGTTTGTAAGTTTCGTGTGTAGTGTGTGTGTGAATCAATTTCAAAGAATCAATATTATTCACAAATCTATTATACACAGGTTATCAGTTATCATATCATACACACACACACAAACACACATATAAACATCACGAAAAGAATATCATCTTTTGTTGAAATGCTTGAATGTCAAAGTGCAAATGTGTGTGTGTAAGTAAGGTTATATCTTTTGTTTTGTAACATGAATAGATATCATGAGATCTATTTTTTCATTCTTTTACGGTAGCAGTTGCTGTTGTAGTTGTTGTTTGACCACCACCAGTATTAGATCCAGATCCAGTATAATCGGTAGTCGATTGTTGAACATTAGTATTTGTTTGATTAACAATCGAATTATTGATATTTGTACCCGGTGATGGTGTAGTACTATTTCGATTTTGATATTGTCTAGATTTTCCCATTCCACCTGATTGATTATTATTATATGATGATTGTTTGTTTGAACCATTTCGATTGTTTGATGAATGATTCATCATACCACCAACTTTATTTGATTGTTGAGCATTGTTTGGTCGTTGAATAGGATTCGGTTGATAATTATTACCAATAGCATTAGCAACAATCGTATTGTTTGGAAATGATGTAGCATTCAATGGACTTGTACGTGAATTCATTTGATGTTGTTGTTGTTGAATATGATGAGCACCAGCATGATGAGCAGCAGCCGCTAAAGCATTGTTCATCATTAAATGCATTGGAAATTGTTGTTGTGGTTGTGGTTGCGATCGTCCATTCGCTTGATGTTGCATTTTGCTTTGATGATTAAAAAATGCTAATTGTTGATTGGCTGCCGCTGCTGCATTCCAATTGGCAGCAGTTTGTTGTACATTCATTGCCTGTGATGTTTGTGGTGCAGAATTCGGTTGTGGTCCAGCAAAAAATTGATGTGAATTTCTATGATTCTGATGACCAACTACATTATGCTGTTGATTAGCTGCTACCATACCAGTTGCTCTATTGGCTTGACTATCATTAACAAATTGATTGGAAGCGGCAGCCATTTGATGATGATGCATTTGATCAGTTGTTTGTCCCATATTAAACGAACGAACCATATTAGGATTGGCAACCACATTAGGATCAACCCGTTGCATATTACCTGCTGTTTGACGATTATTATGATAAGAATTTTGTGAAAGTTGTGTTTGCGAACCATTTGCGGGAATAATTGCACTGGCAGCAGCAGCCGCAGTATTCATATTTAATGGAGCAGGAACAAATCCACTCAATGCATTTGCAGCTGGATTAGCAGCGACTGCAGCTAACTGTGTAAAAAAATGTTGTTGATTAGCTTGTTGTAATTGTTGACCAGTTGTAGGCCATCCTCCAGCTGTTTGCTGTAAATTATGATGATTAGCTTGTTGATGATGTGGATGATGTGAAACAAATGTTGTTGCCTGTTTCATCATTGCATGATTCTGTGCGGTCATTGCAACAGCATTTGGATTTGCTGCAGCTAACGCATATTTATTGAATTGATGATCGTTGGTGTTTGCTGGTCCTAATGCTTGCGGTTGTGCCGCATTCAATTGTGTCAAAAATAGATTTGCTGCAGGATGATTCGATGCTGCATTACTACTAGCCTGCATCATAGCCAATGCCATTTGATTGAATTGTGTTTGTTGAGCTACAGCAGCAACAACATTCGGTTGTTGATGCATAGCGAATGCCGGAAGATGTGGAAAGGTCACTTGAGCACCATGTGAATGACTTAATCCTGCCGAAGATTGAGCTGCTGCATTTGTTACTGCATTAGCAGATTGATTAACAGCAAAATTTGTTTGATCATGATGAGATAATTGACCAGTGGCAGCATTATATTGATGAAATGCAGCAGCTAATGCAGCAGGATTTTGTTGTGAATTTACTACAGCAGCAGCTAATGGATTCTGATAGATCTGATGAGATATTGATGGTGGACTAGTTGGTGTTTGCAACATATTATTATTATGATGATGTTGTTGTTGTTGTTGTTGAAAACCACTATATCCAGATGTTGAAACAATAACCGGTGGTGATGTAGCATTAATTATTTGTGTAGTATTTCCACTAGCCGTAAATATATTTGGATTTGATTGTTTTTTAATATTAGATAAATTGTTTCCATTGTTTATTTTTTGTTGTTGTTGTTGTTGATTTTTATCCGTAGGACTAGTTGCTGTTGTCGATAACAACGAATTTTTTCTTTCACCAGAATTTTGTTGAGAATTTGTCGTTGTTTCATTCGGTGCTGTATCCCATACTTTTTTAACCGAAGCAATTTTCATATTTAATTCTTCATTGATTGAAGATGTTGTTGTTGATGGTGTATTGTTCACCATATAATTTTTCGATGTTGTTGATGAAGAAATCGATTGTGAAACTGGTGCAGAATTTACATTGCTGTTCGCAACTGTCGATGGCGTTGTACTAACTTCATCAATCTATTGGAAAAAAATTAAAAAAAATTATCAGTCAAAAATCGATTCAAAAATTATTATAATTAAAAAATTAAGCAACCTTTGAAAGAACTTTATTCTCTTCTTTTAATTTAGTATTTTCGTAGATTAATGTTCCGACAATTTTACGATTAGTGATTATCATGTTAGTAGAACTTGTATCCTTTTTTTAAAGCAAATATAACGTATGGTAATATGCGAATCGACAAAGCAAACATCAAAACACACAGAAGAAAAAAAAAGACAATAGACACATAAAAATTAGAAAGTTAATTCTGATATTATAAAAAAACAAAGCTCATCTCAAAACAAAAAGTTGCCAACAACAAAATATTCAAAATGCTTACCATATCAGGAATTCTAGTTATCTGAAGTGGTGTTTCTGATTTTTTTCCCATAGAAATTGTCGAAGATTCTTTTGATGATGATGATGATTGTCCATCATTCGAAACTAATGATGATAAATCATTTGGCTGATCTTTTGATTGATCAAAATTTGTTGTTGTTGTTGTCGATGTTGATGATGAACTATTGCTACGTTGTACTGTTGTAGATTTATTTTCAATAGAATCACATTTTTGATTTGTTATTATCTGAGATGATGAATCTTGTTGTTGTTTTTTATTTATCGTTGATTGAATTTGATCTTGTGATCTTTGACCAGTATTACCACTATTTTTCATTTGTGGTTGTTGTTGTTGATTCTGGCTGCTTTTATTATTATTATTATTTGGTTTGGAAATTCGCTGCTGAATCAAAAAAAAGAAGGGGAAAAAAGGGTTAAATTCTTGTTTTTAGATAATTACAGAAAATTCATTATTTTGAACTAATCAGTAAACTTGGTTTTCAAATCATTAATCAGTTTTCATAGGATTGACAGATTATTCAAGCATTTCATCACATTCATTTAAAAAGTTTAAAATCTTAATCTTTTTTTTTGTTTAACTTACATCATTTTTTCGTCTTGATCTTGAATGTTGATCATTTTGTTGAATCATTTTTTTATTTGCCATTTGTTGTTGTTCGGATTCAGTATACGTCTGTTGTTGTTGTTGTTGTTGATTATTTATCACAGTCGTAGAAGAATCACCCATAGTATTCGAACCATGATGTCGACCAGAATTTTGTACAGCTGTACCACCACCACCAAAAGAATTTTTGCGATTACGCTCAGATGATTTGGTATCTTCCGTCGTATCATGTGAATCGGACAATGCCATTTTTGACATGGCAACATTCATATGTTGTTCTTGTTGATGTCGTTGATTACCATGATAATTCGATGTCATCGATAATGAATTTTGATTCGTAGATCGTTTTGAAGATGAACTACCCAATATTGTATTATTATTATTATTTCCACTTCCAGTACGATATCCACTTGTAGATGAGCTTCCACCACCACCACCACCTCCTCCTCTTGATGTATGACGAGAAGAACCTCCGCTACCAGAATTACGAGCATTATACGAATGTGTTATTGTCGATGATGATGAACCTGGATGATGTCTAGATGAAGATGAATGTTGTTGTTGCTGTTGATGATACATTGAATCATTTCCACGATTTGAAGAAGAACGTTCAACTCTATCATGTCGTCCACTATTTCTATAATTTCCATGATGATCCTGTTGTTGTTGTTGATGATGTAATGATGATGATGATGGCTGTTGATGTGTTGATTTGTTGGACGAATAAACATTTCGATCATTACCATGTTTAGATGTTGTTGCGGTTACTGTTGAAGATGATGTTGTATTCGAAACACTTGTTTGTTGTTGAGATGATTTTTCAACATTCATTTTATTACGATTTTCCTGAACTGATGATGATGATACAACATCAGCAGAATTTCTTTCCATCAAATCACTTGATTCAGAAGCAGTTTCCCATTCATCTTGTATAAAATCTTCGGATTCTTGTCGATTGGCAGCAGCAGCATTAGATGAATTTGTCGAAGTTGTTGATTGTTGTCTAGCTGGTTGAGCTGAATTTGTATTTGTATTAGAAGAGGCACCAGGACTTTTGGATGATGGTGGTGAAACTATTGATTTATTTGAAACGACGATACTACTCGGACCACTGACCGTAGAACCATGTTGAGTAGTACTACGTTGCGGTTTTGACGAATGTTGTTGAACATTTCGTGAACCATATCGAGATGAAGAACTACCAGCACCAGACGAAGATCGATTATGTCCACTATTATTACTAACACGTTGTTGTTGTGAATGATGATCATTTCGTTCATCACGACGATTCGATGTTACATTATGTGATTTGTTGACAGGATTACCACTACTGGAACTACTAGTATGCTTAATCGCTTGATGCTGCTGTTGGCTAGTTGTTATGACTGGATTTAATCCGCTGGTATTTCGTTTTTCAACATTCGAAACATTCAAAGTATTCTGGACGGGAGGTGTTGAAGATTTTGTTGGTTGTGGCTGTATCATAGCTTGATCACCGAAAACTTTGGCAGTAGGCGGTGGACCATAAGTCGAAATTGCTCGTATGTTTGTAGTAAGACCGACAACTTGAGGGCCTGAAGGCAATGTTGATGTCGCAGTCGAAACGGCAACATTGTTGTTCGCTGTTACATTTGTTGTTGTTGTTGGTAAAGGTGGAGATGAAGATGATGACATGGAAGTAACAACCGTTGGTGGTGTCGGTGCTGGAGTATTTGTTGCCGACGTAGAATTCGAACTCATTGAATCATGTCTTGATCGATTATTCGATTCATAATTCTGTTGTTGTTGTTGTTGTTGTGATGACGAATGTTCAATATTATGTGATGAATCTACAACATTCGATTTATAGGGCAATTGTTGTGATTGATGATGATGATGATGATGATAATTCGATGAACGTTGATAATTGTTGTTGTTGCTGCTGTTTGCATAGTTATCACGACGTTGAATTTGATTCAAAGAAGAATTGGCCGATGTTGTTGAGGATGGAGGAGTATAACGTTCCGTAGAATTATTGGAATATTTTCGTTGTTGTTGTTGTTGTTGTCGATTATCAATCGAATGATCAATATATCGACCATCATCTCGTCTACGTGAATCAGCATATGAACCTCTTGAATTATTGTTTCGATAATGTTGCTGTTGTTGTTGTTGGTTAGTATAATGACCACTATCATTATCTTCTTTATAACTTTTTTGGCTTGTCAACGTAGTTGGTTTTTGATTCGTCGACAAAGATGTTTGTTTTTGCTGCTGTTGTTGTGAGTTGACTTCTTTTTCAACATTTTGATTCGATTCGGAATCTATTTTTGCTAAAGACTCAACTGCCGGTTTATCTGTTGCAGTTGTTTGTTCATTATTGCCACTATCTTCATTTGATGCTTCTTTTTCAACAGTTGAAATTGTCGAAACAGATGTTTCAACAACTTCAATTTCAGATGATGTTGGTGGTTGTTGTGCGACGGAAGAAGGCTTTGATTCATTCGAATCTTCCATAGTTTTACTTGTATTAATCGAATCTTTCGTAGAAGATTCTTTAGACTGTTCCGATTGTTGTTGATCACTTTGCGTCGTAGATTGCGGAGGAGGTGAACATTTTGCTGTTGCTGAATTTGTAGATGATGATGATGATGAAGATACATCTGAAGAATCTTTTCGATTAGATGATGATTGTTGATTGGGTAATGTTTCACGATTATTATCAATCGGTTTTGTTGTATTACGCCAACTAGTTGGTTCATTTTTTTGTGTAACATATCGACCAGATTGTCGACTATTACCATCATTATAGTTATTATTATCCGGAGGTGTTCGACGATGATGTGAATCACGTTGTTGGCCACCTCCTCTTTGATCATAAATTGATTGTGATGAAGAAGGATAATCACGATACGAATTACGCTGTTGATCTAATAATGCTTGACCACCGTTAATATTTTGATCACCTTGTTGTTGTTGTTGTTGATGATGCTGTGATGAAGGTGATCTTGTTCTGGAACCAGAATTTTTCTGATACATATTCTGTTCAATTTGTTTCTGTAAACGTGGTGGTAAATTTGGTGGTGGATATATCAAGGATTTGTTACCCGACGTTGAATATCCACCACCACCACTATTAGGTGGACCACTCAATCGATCATTACGATAATCACGTCCTGAATCACGTCGATCACGATTCGATTGAGATGAAGGCGGCGGTGGTGGCATCATCATTTCATCATGATCAGCATCACGCGATTGTCGTCCACGAAGAACAGCATTGCTAACTTCATCTTTCAAACGTGGTTTAGGTCGCCAATTTTCTTCTTCAGAACTAACTCGATTCATTTGTGCACTAGCAATAACATGTTCACCACCACCAACACCACGTCCATTTTCTCTTAAATTTCGAGATGGTTGCATCTGTAATTGAGGTTGTGGTTGTGCTAATGGTGGATATTGTTGTTGATTATATCCGCCACCACCTCTAGGCAATTGCTGCGATCTAGATGATGCATGATATTCACCACGACGCTTATCATATGGCTAGATTATGATTGAAAATTCATACGATTAAAAATCTTTAAAAAATGATATGAATCAACAAGAATACCTCATTCAAATTATCTTTACGATTGATTGTTTCATAAAGAGGATCCGATTTTCTTCCATAATATCTATTGGCCTCTTGTGATGGCATATTTGATGGTGGTGGTGGCATTGAACGTGGATCAATTTGTCCACGCGATGGTGCAGGATACATTGGATTGGATGTAGATGATTCACGTTGTTGAGATGGATAATAGGCAGGTGGTTGACGATTATTATCATTTTGTGATTGATGATCTCTTATTGATGATGATGATGAAATTGATTTTGTAGAAGATTCCATTGATTTTTGATGAGAATCTTCTCTTTCTAATTGTTTATTATTACTTTCTTCATTATCATCATCATCAGTAGATTCATCACCATCACTAAAATGAATCTTGGCACCATAATCAATTTCTTTTTCATCCGCCCAATCACAATCCAAATCAGTTTTCAATATTTTATCCAACGATTTTAGCTCTTTATCATCAATTATGGCTGGTTTTTCGAGAGCAAATTTTCTATGACAAAAAATCAAAACAAAAAAAAAATTAGAAAAAGGCAAAAAAACTTTTTTTCAAGATGTTTTTTCTCAACACAACAATCATAAACAGTGGGTAGTGAAAGTGTTGTCAACACAAAATTTTTCATGTCAAAATTTGTTTTTAATCATTTCATTTCATTTGATCCGAATAAAATTAATTTCAACAATCAACTTACCGTTCAGATTTATTATGACTTTTTCGGCTGTTGCCACTACTACCACCACCGGTAGATCCATAATTTTGATTTGTAGACGAATATCCCTATATCCAGTTAAAAATGACAAAAAAAATCAATTAATGTTAAAAAGTGTGTTGGACTTACATCGCCACGACGATTAATATTGCGATTTGATGATTGCTGTGTATTAGAAGAATCAGAACTATTTTTCGACGACGACATAATCAAGGGAAAATCATTTGATGTAGGAAGATGATAAAGTAAATCATTATTTGCAGCACCAGTTTGTGATGATGGCAAATTTGATGCAGATGATGAATGATGAAGATTTTTGTTACTAGAATGATTATGACGGTATGAAAGATGATAGTCGGCTGAATGATCACGAACGGTATGAAAACCACCACCCCCACCCCCACTACCGCTTTGACTCGGATCGTTATCTTTTTCGCCACCTCCATCTTGCTGTACATTGGCTGGACCCTTTTGTTGTAATGGAGGTGTTTGACGATGCTGTTTTTGTTGTTGTTGTTCTGTTACTAATGATTCTCGTCGACTTCCTCCTCCGGCGACACCAGACATATTCGATTCTTTGGCAATCGATACAGATTTGTCTCGTCCTACAATGTCGCCACCAGCATTCGATATTGGAGGAAATTCTTCTTGAAATTGTTTCTGATATTGCTGTTGTTGGTATGAGGCATGAGCATGATTTTGCGTTGATTGAGGCAAAATTGGACTGTACAAATCTTTTGGTGGTAATTGTGAATGATGCTGCTGTTGTTGTTGTTGATGTGAAGAAGAAAGATTTTGAGATTGAGGATGATGATGATGATGATTCACAACAGATTGTATTATCGAACATTTTGATTGATTTTGTTGTTGTTGTTGACCGATCGTATCTTTTTGATTTAAAGAACCACCGTTTTCTCCGCCTTTCAATGATGATGTTGTTGATGATGAACTATACACAAAAAGATTAGATTAGATTAGAATTGATCAAATACAAAAAAAAATACAAACCTTTCTTCTTCTTTATCGTTCGACCAACCTTGACCTAATCCAGTAGTTCCTGTTGTTAAATTTTGTTCAATATTATCGTTGTTATGATTATGATTTTCAACAATATTATTATTATTATTATTATTATTATTATTTAAACAATTATGATTATTATCTGTATTGTCCAAAGTGTTGTTGCTGCTGTTGCTACTATCATTACTATTATTTGCTGTTGAAGAAATTTGAAATTGTTGATTATCGTCTGTTGTTGTTGTTGTTGTGGAATTTAATCCGCTAGTTGTTGTTGTTGTTGTTGATGATGATGTAACATTGGCAGGTGGAGGTACACGACGTCCAACCAAAACTTTTCCCACTGTTTGTAATCCATGTTTTGGTACAATAACTGAAAACAAACAAACCAAATTCATTATTTCAAATCAAATTTCAGGTTTTTTTAACAAAAAAAAACATACCAGAAGTTTTTGGATTTTCCAATGATTTTCCTTTAAAAATTTGATTAATATCAAATGGATTATATTTGGTTTTTGATTTTGAACTAGCCGATGACGTTGTTGTTGTTGTTGTCGATGATGATGATATCTGATTACCACTTGTATTATTATTATTATTATTATTGGACGACTGTTGCTGCGTATTCAATGATGATGATGGTGTTGTTGTTGTTGTCGCTGCTGCTGTTGTTGTTGTTGTTGAAGATAATGTTGACACTGTAGACATGATTCATTTGAACAAAAACACTGATTCATATCAAATTTTTTTTTTCAAGAATGATAAAGATTCGGTTCTTTTTTTTCCTTTTGCACAGAAAAAAGTTTCAAATTTTAGCCGAAACACTTCGGCTTTTTTTCTACAGAAGTTGAATTCGTTCGATTCGGACTATATGCCAAAAGATGATAATAAACAACGAAGATTAAACAACACAGAAATAAACAAACAAACAAACAACCAATGCACACACACAAACAAAAACAATCACAAAATGAAAGAAAGTTGTTGTTGCTGGTGTTGTTGTTCCAAACAATCGATAGTTTCTATCGAAATTATCGCCAAGAAAACAAAAAAACAAAAAGATAAAATAAAATGGTCAAAATTTTAAACTAAAAAAAACAAAAAACAAACCTCGATTTTGTAAAAAAGGAAAGTTTTTTTCCCCTTTCAAATAGGGAAAAAATAGTGTATAAAATATTGTGTAAAAACCAAATCTTGCTTAATAGATTTGCTGATTTTTTTTTCTTTTTTTTTGAGAAAAGAATGAAAAAAAATATCACACTGATTCTTCAAAATTCTGTAATGAATTTGGAGCGGGGGGAAGGAAAACAAACAAACACAAAATGAGAAATTAGAAAAAGTTTTCAAAAAAAATGAAATCGAAAAATGATTCAACAATTCACACCTGAAATAAAGAAGAAATTGATAATTTTCTATTTTTTCTAATTTTGTTTTTATCAACACCTACACACCACACACCTATATTCTGCATCATTCGAATTCGAAACAAAAACAGAAAAATTCTGAAAATTTCTTCCTAATTATTTATTCAACATACATTTTCAATGATGAAAGATATCTTTCACATTTTCACTCTCTCTCTCTCTCTCTTTTGCACAAAATTATCATATTTTTTCACAGGAAAAAACTTTGTTGGACAAAACACATTGACATTGAACATTGGCACATTGGCAATTAAGTTGCATTTTTTTTTGTTTGAATTGTTTCAGGTGTAAAATTTATAAAACTTACCGAATTTTGTGTAACAAATTGGTAGATTACAAGAAAAACAAAGATTCGATTATCCTAATTTAAGATATATCTGTATAAAAGAAAAGGTAAACAAAGAGCCAAAATTATTTTCTTGTTTGAATATTCTTCAATCTTAATCAGAAGAAATGCTCCCCCCCAAAATACAAAAACATGCATACATTGTGAACACACAAAGCCACCAAGATACAAAATTGAAAAACATGGACAAAATCCAATAAAACAAAACTCACCTTTTTTGCTTTGTTTCGTTTCAAAATTTTTGATCCAACAAGAATTTTCGTTTGTTTTGTTTTTTTGTTACCCAAGAAGAAAAAAAAAGGTTGAATATAGGTTTGTTTTTCTAATTATTTTGATGATGATGATGATAAATTTAAGGAGAGGGTTTGCTCTCTCTCTCTCTCATATACATATACACACTTTTTTTCAATATGAAAAACTCTTTCTTTTTCTTTTCTTTTTTTCTTGTATGTGTTGTTATATTGAATATAGATGCTATTTAGTTGATGATGATGATTATTGTAAAAAACAACACACACACACATATCACACATACATACCAAAAAAAAAAAAAAAAAAAAAAAAATCTGGTGTGCGTGTTGTGTTGTGTTGGCTATGGCAAAAAGATGATGGATATTAAAAATTTGTAATTCTTATTCTTCTTCTTCTTCTTCTTTCAGTGGAAGTGGTCAACTGGTTTTGGATCTGGTTGATTATGTGGTAGTAGCAAGTGTGTGTGTGTTTGTGTGTATCATCCTAAACAATGAGCAATGATGATTTATGTAAAGAATTTTTTTTTTCTTTCAAATCGTAGTAGTGGTATACGTGAAACAAACGAAAAGAAAAAGCAATGCCGTTTTAGTGCGAGAATCATTTGATCACAAAAAGGATATGGTGTGACTATTTTGGGAGGACTTTTGCCACTACTATTTTTTTTTTTTTGTGAAAAACATTGCTTGTTTGTTTGTTTGTATACTTCCTTGGCCGCCATTGTGTGTCTGTGTGTTTTATATTCAGTATATTGAATGCTGGATATACGAGGAATTTATCAACAGCAAAACAAACGTTGCATCTTTCAATTCAAAACATAGTGGTTGACAATTGAATTGTTCATTTAAAGAATGAAGATACGAAAAAAAATATATGTCCACCCTCAATGTTTCCTGCATTTTAACGCATTATTATTTTTTTAGCAACCGGGAAATTGCCGTTCATAAATGACGACTGATAATTCATCTCATTTTTAATAATTATAATCTTTTTGTATTTTACAAAAAAAAACCAATTTTTTTTTCAAAATTAATTTCCCATTGATAAACAAAGTACAACCGAACAGAATCCATACAAAAGAGTTCGAATTGCGCATCTTTAAAATGAATTATATTTTTGTGGTAGTGGTAAATGGGTAGTAGCCGATTCTGATATTCGAAATATGGTGTCCGTCCGGTTTTGTCAAAAAAAAAAAAATGATCAAATTTCAATTCGTTCGATTCGTTTCTGTTCAACAACAAAAGAACAAAACGATTTTCGATTTGTTTGTCAAGCAAAAAAAAAGAAACAACAAACAAAATGCAACAAGCGTATTGAAAACATTTGAAAAAAAATGTCAATTACAGAAACAAATCAAAAATCAATCTGTTAAAATTATAATTGTTTGTTTGTTTTTTTCTTAGATAATCGGCTTAATAAGCAAAAAAAAAAAAAAAACAAATTATAATGTTTCATTTAAATTATTATTAAAATGAATAAATCGATGGTCGATGAACTTCAATCATGATGATGATGAGAGAGTTTCACACAACAAATCACTAAACATCATTCATCAACAGCGAAAAGAATCTGTTTAAAATAAAAAGCGCGTAAATGTACAAGGTCAAACCGAAGAAAAAAAATGAATAACCGGTTGGTTGCTATACACGAAAAAAATATACAGAATTTGATTTGTTTTTTGGCCACAAAAAAAAAAAACGAGGCGCCCATCTTTATCGTTTGAAAATCATCATAACGATCGAAATAATGACCGAAATGAGAAACGATGATGATTTACTATTATCATAAATGTCATTGGACCAACAAAATTGAAAGCAGAAAAAAATCATCATTGTTAGACACAAGGTGGTAGTATGTGGTTGTCGGTGGCATCAATATATCGAACGATAATTGTTACCATCATCCATAATGAATGATGCGTATGTGAGTTTGTCCGTTTCGAATGATTTTATAAAAATTCGGCTGTTCGAACTTTTATTCGAATAGATAGATAGATTCTGTGCAGTGGCAACATATAACGCTATAGCGCATTCTGCTATGCATAGCATTCGATAATGATGAACATCGCTTTCGGGAGATAATTTCAAAGAACCGGCAAAAAAAAATGATTTTTGTAAAAGAATTTTGAAACTTTCAATCCATTTCATCAGATGGCGTTTGATATTTATTCAAAAAAAAATTTTTGGTCAAAATGATAATGTGCGTAATGTGTTTATTTTGATAATGATCCAAAATATATGAAAATAATTAATTTGTTTTACAAAAAAAAGAAAATTAAAAATTGAAGAAGCTATCTATAAAATATGTGTGTGTGTGTAATTAGGCAAAATATGATTATCATTTTTTGTTGAAAATTTGAAAAAAATCAAGGCGCAAAATTAAAAAAAAAGGGTTAATTGAAATCAAGTACGGAGAAAAAAATAGCGGGAAGATTTTTGTATGAGAAAAAAAAACATTGGTCGAAAGAATCCGGGCCGAGTATACAAAACAAAAAAAAAAATGTTTGGAAAATATCATTGATTTGGGACAAAATCTGAGTATATGGTTGTTTGGAATTGCACAAAATTTTGTTTGTTTGTTTTTCCTGTTACAAAAAAAAACCAAGAAAAGAATTTTTTTTTTCCATAAAGAGGCAGCCTGTTGTGTTTGATAATGATGATGATTATCGAATGATGATTATAAGATTTTGAACAACTAAAAAAAAGAAACTAATATTATACAAATGTAAAAAAAATAAAAAAATAAAATTCCTAAGGAGTGTTTTTTGTTTTGTACAATTGATTAATTGGGGGAAAAAATTGATTAATTTTCTAAAGTTTCGTCGAAATTTGTTTTTTCTTTTGGAAGAAAAAATCATCTTTGGTATCTGGTTGTTCTGGCATCTCAATTGCACAATTGTTCATAATTGTTCGTTTCGCAAAACATATTTTTTTTCTTCTTCTTCTTTAATTAACCATAAGTGTATGTGATTCCATTGGTGCTGCTGAATCATATAATGTATCAGTATCTTGTGTTGGTTCATCTTGTAATTGACATTGATTGCTTAATGTTCTTGCTCCACAATCGCAAAAAAATCTAATCAAATGAAGGGGAAGAGAGATAAAAATGAATAAAAATTAAAACCACAAAACAAACAAAACAATGCAAACAACATACCGATCATGACGAATAAATTCAACATCATGTCCATTATGACAAGTTTTTATACAATTAACACAAATAGCATTTCGATCTGTTGTGTTACATGTTCGACATCTATAGAGAATAAATTTCAAATTACCATTAATCATCAAGTAAATTATCATCAAACAAAAAAAACTTACCGAAAAAAATCATGCATTGGAAAACTTGTATATGATGATATTTTATATAAACATTGACCACTATTTACTGCTTTCTCAACTGCATTATGATTATCATAGATTTTATTATTTTTTAACATTGGTAATACACCTGATGCCAGACATAAACCACCAAAACGATTATTAAATATTTGATTAAATTCAAGTATAGCTGTTGCATTGTTTGTAATTTCAACGCCAGCAGCTAAACCATCAAATATACGATTTCTTCTTAATAATGGATGTGATTGTGTTGATATTAAAACACCGGCTTGTGCATTACGAAATATATCATTATCTTCCAATACACCTTTACCACCATTAAATATACATACACCACCATCACGACCATCATATATTTTATTTCGTCTTAGTGTTGGATTTGAATCAGTTTTAATCCAAACACCAGCCATAGCATTATCAAAAATTTCATTTTGTTCCAATAAACCCAATCCACCATTATAAACAAGTACACCACCATTTTGACCACCCCAAATTTTATTCTTTCGAATAACCGGATTAGATCCGGTTCGAATCTGTACACCCGAATAAAGATGATTGAAAATATCATTTTCTTCTAGACGACCATGACCATTATCATAGAAATAAACACCAACTTGTTTACCCGAATGAATTCGATTACGACGTAATGTTGGTGTTGATCCGGTTGTTATCCAAACACCGGCCAATGTATTTGCATAAACTTCATTTTCTTCAATCAAACCAAGACCTTTTTCATGAACATAAATACCACCATGTTGACCATGATGAATTTTATTGAATCGTACAATAGGATCACTAGCAGTACGTATTTGAATTCCGGCTAAAGCATTTCCATAAATATTATTATGTTCAATAAGGCCACGTCCTTCACCAAATATATAAACACCACCTTGATGGCCATTATAAATTTCATTTCTTCGTATGGTTGGATTTGATTGTGATGTAATCCAAACGCCAGCAAAATTATTCGAATGTATACGATTTTCAATAAATTGACCACGACCAGATTCATGAACATAAATGCCACCAGTTTGGCCATGATGTATTTCACATCTAGTTACAGTTGGATTAGCACCAGCTTTTACTTCAAAACCGGCAATACGATTATTATGAATATTGTTTGCTTCAAAATAACCTAATCCATTATCGAATGTAAATACACCAACATCACGACCATGATGTATATGATTACGACGCATAATTGGATTTGCATGATTCTTAACCCAAACACCGGCTAATGCATTTCTAGATATTTCATTCTCTTCATAAATACCTTGTGCATAATCGGTAATATAAAGACCAACATTTTCGCAATCGCTAATATCACAATGACGAATAGTTGGTTCGGAACCAGCACCGGAAACACAGACAGCTGCACCAACTACTGATGTAGAACGAATTGTACAATGATCAATTGTTGGTGAACTATTTTCACCAATCTTCAAACAATAATGTTTATGATGTTGTGCTGAAGTTGATTGGTCGGGTGTAAATTTCAAGGTTACATATCCTAAATAAGCTTCACGTGCACCTTCAACAAATGTTATGGTTGATTCGGTTTCTTTTTCCAAAATAACATTCTCGACAATATTTCCCGAAGCTAGATATCAATCAAATCAAATAAAAGAATTGAAATGAGAAACCACTATATAATAACTAACTAATTTGTATATACTTACAAGCACCAATAAAATTAACATTCGAATCAATCATAAGATAATCAAATTTATAATGACCAGAATGTATAAATATAAAACAATTATCAAAATCTTCTGAATAATTATATGCTTGTTCGATTGTATCGAAATAAACAATCGATTGACCACGATATCTTTGTGTATTTTTTTCAATTTGTTCTAATCGTCCAGGTCGTACATGAATACCATAATACTGATTGAAAAAAAAACAAAAAACAAAAAATTAAAACAAAATCATCGAAAAAACAAAAACCAACTGACCAATTGTTGAAAACTTTCTTTCCAAGGATTATCTAGATCACATTCAGTGGCTGGAACTAATTCAAATTTGGCAACACCACGATAAAACATTGGATTATCATATTCATAACGATCTTGGTAAAGATTTTTCCTGTTTATTTTAAAAAAATAAATAAGCAATATTAAGAGATAAAATATGATAACACTAATGGAATGAAAAAAAAATACAACATACCATAATTTACAATCATTAGCAATTTTATGGAATCGTTTACAAACTTCAGATACATGGCACAGGTCTACTTCATATAGATAAGAGAATATTAAAAGCAATACTTCATCGGGTAGTTGATAAAGTAGATAGCTTGCAGCTGCTCCATCTTGTACGGTTGTTGTTGTTGTTGTTGTTGTTTGGCTAACGAATTGATTTCTATCGGCAAATGCTATTTCATTTTTGTCAATATCGTAAATAAAAATTTAAAAAAAATTAATCTAAATATTCTGTCAAAATAGTGACCTCAAACTAACCTTTCGTTGTTGTTGGACTATGATTTTGTGATCGATATGAACGACAATGTTGTCGAATGATTGTTGAATGATTTGTTGATGATAATGAACATTCATTGATTGTTGTTGGTTGTTGTTGATTCGGCACAATGGAATTATCATTAATCGATGATTGTAAATTGGATTGATCTTGTTGAGATGATGATGATGTTTCAACAACACAACAATTTTGATTTAAATTTGAAACAGTTTTTCTACGTAAATCATAAGGCGATGAATGATGATTATGAGGATGATTTACATGAGAATTATTTAAATGATGAAGATGATCATTATGAGATTCAAGGCTTAAATTTAAATTATTTGATGAAGATTGTTGAGGATCAGTTGGTGATGCTGAACATGCATTATTATCATCGGCTAATAAAAGCATATCTTCATGATCATCAATATTAGCCACATTATTTGTTGCCGTCGTCGTCGTTGTTGTTGTTGATGATGATGAAGTTTTTGAAGACGAAGAACAAGAAGGTAAATCTTTTGTTAATGGAATATGATTTTGTAAATCGATCGTAGATGAATTCTGAGAACAACAAATACTATTAATAGTATCCAAAGAGGAAGAAGAAGTAGAAGAAGAAGAAGAGGTAGCTATTATCGATTGATTATGAAATTCATGATTTTGTTGATGGCTACCATTGGCAGAAATTATGGAAGACGTACAATTCGTTGAGGTATTATTTGATGATGATAATAGAGGAGGAGAATCTTGTTGACTGGATTGTTGTGGTTGAGATTTTGAATCAAAATAATATGGTGGATTAGCTGATGATACTGTTGTTGTTGTTTCATTAACAACAGCCGTCGCCGCAGCCGCCGCCATAACAACATTGGTCATGACTGGATTGATACATAATTTTTTCTTTACTCTTGATAAACTTCGTGATCTTGATGCTTGTCTAGCTAATTTTTTAACTGAAACACGATTATTATTAGGCGATGGAGATGATAATGTTGATGGTGATGATGAAACGGATGATGATGATGATGTTGATTGTAATAATGATGGTAGTGGTGGTGGTGGTGGTGGTGATGATAATAATATTGATGATTGTCTTGAATCAATAGTCATTGATATTTGATCATTATTATCGATTGATATGGAAGATGTATCATTATTATTATTATCATGATGATGATTATGATGATCATGGTCACCATCAATATGATGATTTAGATGATAATGGTTATTATTATTATTTATTGATGTTATTCGTGATGTAAACAGGTGTTGTTGATTATTTGTACAATCAATATCATCATGATCATCAGGATCATCATCAACAATATTATTATTATGGTTGTTAGTTCCAGAAACAGTAGCAATATTATTTGTATTGACCATTGTTGATCGTTTTTGTGATTGTTGTTGTTGTTGTTGTTGTTGATTATTTTGATTTATGAACATTTTTTCCCCGTTATTCAAAAAATTCAAATATGGCAGTGAACATTGATGATATGTTGCATAGGCCAAAAAAAATATGGATTTTTTTTTGATCAAAAAAAATGATGATGCTTTTTATCTAGGATTTTTCATGTTTTCGATCAATATTTGTTCGTTGTTATCAAAAAAATCTAATGAAAAAAGAAAAAGAAAAAAAATCAAATTAAAAACCAGGAATTTCATAAATCAATCTGTCTGTTTTCCCCCTCACAAATTTTCATACAATATTCATTTCGGAAACAAATAAATCATCAATCTCACTCTGTGTGAATACACCGGGTAAACCAACAAAAAGATAATAATAATAAAAAAAAACCGAAACATTATCTTTATATGTGGATATGACACTTATGATAATGATAACAAGGGGGAAACAAGGAAAAATATTTTTTTTTTGGCTTTTTTGATATCTGTTCTATTAGAAAAAAAAACTATGATAACCTAAATTAAGATCAAAAGAAGAAGAAGAAGAAGAAGAAGCTAAAAAAATATAAAGTATTAGTGTAGGGTCCTTGGCAAACAAAATTTATATAAAAATAGGACACCTCTAACCTAACCTAAACTTGGCTAAAAACATAACCAAATATTTTTATTTTTATCATTAATGATTATTATGATTATCAATTTTTATAATAATAATTTATTCTATAAGAATTAATTAATTAAAAAAGAGAGGGAAAGAAAAAAAGAAGTTATTTATAATTGCTGATTAAGAATTTTTTTTGTAATTTTTTTTTCGGTGGTTTTTAATTAAAGGCAAATAATAATAATAATAATAATTTACAAGATTCAATTAAATCAGTGTTGATTATAATCATAATCATCATTATAAATATAAATTTTCTATTAATGTTTTTTTTTGCTTTTTATCTAATTTGAAATGGAAACAAAAAATGTTAGCTATTTCGACAGCAATGAAATCAAAAAATGCAATTTTTTTGGATTTAAAAATCTCTCTCTCTTTCTCTCTCTCTCTCTCTCTCTCTTGCATCGTGATCATCAACTTATCGATGGTAAAGAAAGAACAAAAATGATGATGATGATAAAACCCATCTCTCTTTTATTGTTATCTGATGAATAGAAAAATTTTCAAACCAATAGAGATCATCATTAGGAAATCAATAGGGAGATTGACTATGAAAAAAAAACAACACTCACATGAGATTATCCATCATCCAACAACGAAGAAACTAAATACACAAGAAGAGAAAAAAGATTTCAAGCATATTTTTTTTTCGAAACACCAAAAAAAAATACAGGGAAAAAAAACCTGACCAAAACAAGAGAAAAAAAGAGAAAATAATATATACCTACAATGAAATTGAGGACACAGACACACACACATATGGCAAATGAAATGAGAGTAAACCAGGTAAAACAAAAAAAATTGAACCATGAGAAATAGAGAAAACCAGAAAAAAAATGAATGAGATTTTTATGGCTCTCTCTCTCTCTCTCTCTTTCTATAGCTTGAAAATGACCCAAAACGATTGTAAATTCCTATGATGAAGACTAAAAAAAAATCAATCAAAAACAATAAAAAAACAACCAAATAAACAGAATTTCTAGAATTTCTTGAAAAAATCAAGGTAATCAATCGAAGACTAAAGAATTTTCTATTTGTTTTTCATCCGAAAAAAATACATTTTTCCGAACGAAAAAAAGCAGAAAAAATCGATTGATAAATGTGGTTGAAAAGTTTTGTATTTTTTTTTGTCGGCTTTTTTATGATGATGATGACAAACAACAACGAATTGTCCTTTTTTTTCAAACAATGATATGGATATATATTTTTTTTATAATGGTCATCAAACATCAAATATCATCATCATCATCATCAAAGGTTAATGATTCGGGTCAAATCTGATCGTTACACATTATCGTTGATATAGGTGTGCATTACACACACACACTAATACTATCTTCAACGAAACGAAAAACCTGACAAAAATTATCATCATCATCATTAAGGTAAATCTAAAACGAAATAATCCATTTTGGCTCTGAGATAACCGATTTAAGATTTGAGCCATAAAGAATTCAATGTTTTCATTGACACTACTCACCCCTGTCATTTGATGATTTGGAAAAAAGATTCAGAATTTTTTGTTTTTTTTTAAGAAAACAAAGGCATTCGAAATGAAAAAAAAAATTCTGTAAAAGATTTTCTCACACACAAAAATCATTGAAAGGATATTTTGGAAAAACTATTTCACGATAATTATTATGATGATGATGATGACGATGAATGTGATTAGATAAACCCCGAAGATACAGATATACAGATCAAAAGATTTTTCGAATCGAATGAATGGATGGATGGTTAACAATGATGGTTGTCTATTTTTTTACAGGAAAATAATAATAATAAAATCTGGTTAATGATCACTGAGCTTGAACGAATCTATCGAATCGTTGTTGTTGTTAGTGGTGTAGGTAAAATTTCAAAATTCACATAAAAACATGAATAAAATGGATCATCATCATCCATTCATTTTAGATAAAGATCCATTCAAATCTAGAAAATTCATTTGGAATTATTATCAATGATAATAATAATGATAACCAAAACCAAAATAAATCATAAAGAAATTGAAAACAAATAATAATGATAATCATCATTATCTTTGAGAATTTTCAATTCGATGATTACCTTATTGATAAAACAAACACACACACAAGAATCTTCAAATATGGATGATGATAATGGATCAAACACTGAACAAACTGAGAACACTTTTAGGAACAAAACATACACTTTAAAACAGAAGAAGAAGAAGGCTCAAAATCCAGTAAAATAATTTTTTCAAAAACACCAAATCTTTAAACCAGAAAACGTATCAAAAAACACAGTCATTTCATATATGATATAGCCCCAAATAACAACAATAATAAACCATCATCATCATCAGAAAGAAACGAGGGGAAACAAAAACAAACTTCAAAAAAAAAAAATATAAAAATTACATAGAAAACCCGAACACAATGGTGTATTCGTATGGAAGTTTGAATGAACCACAAAAAAAAAATTTTCGAATGAAAATAGAATTTCGAATGTTATGATGATGGATAATGGAATGGAATGAATGAAAGAAACGAAACGAAACGACGACGACGACGACGACAGGATCAACCAAAAAAAATATATTTTCGTAAGTGATAGACGTTCATATCAATGAAGGAATTGAATATCGGATTCGTGGATATCCATGGAGGGGCGGTCCAAGATAACTTGCCGAGAGACAGAGATTTTCGAATGACAAGGGATACAGTAGTGGTAGTGGTAATGGTGGAAGTAATGAGGATATTGAATGTAGGCAGGTGTATATTGTTTGTCTGTCCAAACAGTGAGATAAAATAGCAGAACAAAAAAAAAAAAAGGAAATCTTTGATTTTGATTCGAAAAATACCGCTTCCATTCCTAAAACAATAGCAACAGCGCCATCTAATGTTTGATGAATTTAGATATTCGATGATTCGAATCTTGATGATTCGAATGAAGATTTTTTGTTCGAAAAAAAAAGAAAAATCAAAAGTTTCAATTTTTTTTGTCAAGAAAATCCAAGAAAATCATCGAAATACCGTCAATCCAGCAAAGAAAGAAGAAAAAACGACGAATCTCGTGAGAACGAAATGAAAAGAAAGAAATAATGAAATCCCAAATGTGTAAAAAAAGGAGGAGGCGACACGAGATCATCATCCACCATCATCAGTCAAACTTATGGTTCAATTCTTAATATGCGAACTTTACCCACAAATAATCATCATCAAACAAACAAAAATGGTACCGACCCAATCTATCTATCTATCTATCTATGTCGACAACCAAACCATACACGTATCAAGATAGCAATACTACCAACAACAACAGCAGAGAAAAAAAATTTCATCAAACAACGAAAAAGACTATGAAAAAATGTCGGTTCTATGTTGCAAAAAATACGTGCGAGTGTAAATACACACAGAGTGCAAAAAAAATCGACAATAACAACATTCGGTCGAACGTTCGAATCGTTTGAGCGCTTGGTCCCCTCCTCATCTTTTCAAAACAAAATGAATTCAGCCGGCCATCAAAAAAAAAAAAAATCTTTTCTCACACAATTTTTTACCTTGTATATATTTTGGGTGTTATTGGCTATGGACAAACAGAAAAAAGGCTAGGCAAGTGCATCGAACCCCGTGTTAAAACATCCCAAACCAACCGACCAAAAAAACAGATCTTTCATATCCTTCCTTCTTTTTTGTTTTGTTTTGTTTTCAGAGGCAAACACACACACCATACCAGCAGTGTTCACTTATACCACCATCATTATCATCAAAATGGTGAAAACTTCAGAAAAAACAGAGAGAATATTTTTTATCTGAACTGGACAAGATTGAAATGAAATTGAAACTGGATGGCCTTCGACCTCCAAATTCATTCGTTGATATTACTTACTTACTTTGCACGCGTTTTTCTTTCTCTCTCTCTTCTGATGATGAGAAATAATCTGATATAATTATATATCCCCGGCTCCAACAACAACAACAACAAAAGAACGAAAGAAAGAAAGGTTAGCGACCGAATCTGGTAAAGTTTTTTTTTTAACAAAAACAAATCATGGAATCCGTAAAAAAACATTACCAAAAGACTTTCTCATCATCATCGATGGATGTAACAAAAAAAAAGGTTATTGTGCTTTTAATTAAACTTGAACCAAGCAAAAAAAATTGATGGAACCAGATGTGTATCCCGATTGGATTGTACCAAATAAAAAAATCCATTTCAATCAAAAAACATTAACATTAACATCATGATCCATTTGATGTGCACACCATAGGGTAGATTTTTTGTCTTTTTATCTAATTAATTGATTGAGCTTATGATGATGATGATTATAACCAGGATAATTTCGAAAATACAACCAACCAAAAAAAAAAAAAAAACAAAAACAAAATAAAATCAATCAATTTCAATTAATTCTGTCAAAACAGCTGTTCAAAATTAAATTTCCGGAATATTTTCTTCTAAATCTCATTTCCGTTCTGGGAAATTTTCTTGCTGCTCTGTTCTGTTCTGTTCATTCGATTCGATTTTTTGCAAACATTCGAAATTTTGCTGTTTTTTTTTTTGTTTGTCGAATGTCAAAAATGTTAATTCTGATCTAGAAAATTAAAAATTCTGAATGAATGATTTTGGTTTGGTTTGGTTTGATGTACGTCAAATTTGATTATGTTAATACACAAAATCATCATCCACCACTGATGGGTTGATTGTATCGATCATTTTCAATCATCATCATCATCATCATCAAATTCAAATTCAAGAACAAGTTCGAGATCATCATCAAACAAGATACAGTGTTTATTTTTCTTGTACAAAAAAAAACCAGGATAAATTTTCATGAAATTAAATTATAGTAAGTAAGTTCAACCCTAAATGCTGTCACATCTGATGATGAAAATGTGTTTTTTTTTTGTTTCATTTTTTTCTCGGTCACGATTTGAATGTCAGACAAAAAAAATTGAACAAACGAACCATTCAAATATCGAACCGGGTTGATTTGGCTCTCGAGAATCCTTTTTTTTCGGGAAATTCCTTCAAGAATCATTTTGGAAACAATTTCGGTCCGAAAAAAAGCCAACATGAATTATGAATGAAGATTTTCAAACAAACAAAACAAACAAAAACTTAACGAAGAATAAGAAAAAAAGGTCATTCAATTGTTTACAATCATCAAGGTATATTTTTTTGAATTTTCTTTCTTAGTTTTTTTTCAAATTTCCATTTACTTTTTTCTTCCAAATTTACAATCCCAATATTGTCCTTGATATTTTTCTTTTTTCTTTCTTCAACATTTTAATGATTTCAGGACCCTATTTCACATGCACTCTCTGTGTTGGCATTTTCTCAGTTGCTTGACTATTTCTTGAAAAACCGTTTCGGTTTTTCTCACACACAAAAACTCAAAATGAATGAATGTTTCTTTTCATTATTCAACAATCACGGTGTATATATCGTCAAAAAAAATATAATCGACAAAATATGTTCCACAGGGGTCACACACACACTAAGCTTGGAAAATTTCAACAAAAGTTTTTTTTTTTGGTGACAAACCCTGATTTTCTTCATTTTCTTACGCGGAAGTATTGTAATCTGAACGGTTTTTTTTGTTTCGTCTGGATCACTTGCTTTCAATATTGATCATCATCGTTATTGTTTGATTTTTTGATCCAAAAAAAAAAAAAAAAGTTTTTATTAAACGAAACTGGCTGGGAATTCATCGTTCACACAACACAAACACAAACACAGGTCATTCATAAAATGGGGGGTGTGGGACACACAGAAAGTTCGACTATTTTGTTTCTTAGGTCAAAATATCCATCATCATCATCAACATTCGAATGTTGATTCATTCATATACACACCCCCTCTTCAAAATGAAAAAAACCTGTGTTTTGTTTGTTTGTTTGTGCAACAAGTTGACCTCAATTTTTTTCAATTTTTGTTCAAAATTTCTTCAATCACACAATTGAATCGATCTAAATCTAATCGATTTGATTAGAATTTTAGATCTAATAACGATGATGATGACCAATGTGTGTATGCGTGAATTTTGAGCGTGTAAAATTTCCAAAAATACGAAAAAAAGTACCCTACCAAAAATGTAAGTAAAATTAGTTTTTAAAAATGAAAATTGGTCTTCCATTGGTGGTGATCTTAAATGTTCTTGATGGTCATTTATATTCTCTCTTACTCTCCCTTATGTTATAGATCGAAAAAGAACGACGATTTTGACTTCAATTTATGTAATTTGTCCTTCATTGTGTGTACTCTGGACAAAAATCTAAATCGAAAAAAGTAAAAAAAAAATAAGAAACTCCCCTCAACAACAATCTTTTTTGAACAAAGCCATTATAAAAGTTGATTTTCAAAATTTTTCTTCCAAATTTGATTACCAATTCATTCAAAAACACGTTCATACAAAGAAACACACCATAACACAATCACACATATCTTTTATATGTACAGAGAGTAAAATAAAACTAACCACTTGGGTCATTCTTTAGAGAAATGAAAAGAATGAAGAAGAATTGTTCGTCGTCGAACCTAAACGTCGACCTTCGTAAAGTAAAAGAAGAAGAAAAAAACGACAATTCGTTTCGACAATCATCATCAAGATGAATAATAACATAAATTGGAGAAAAGAATGCTTAAGGCAAAATACAGCCTGAAAAAAAAACATTATATTCATTCGTATAAATGCTTTTCCATTTTTCGTCTTATGGTTCTTATCGATGAACTAAATTTCACAAAACAAAACAAAAAAAAAGATAATGGTCACCACTTGAACCATCAAAGAAACATACAAGTGTGATTATAATTCAAAAAAAGAAAAAACTGAATTTATTCTTTATTTTTTTTTTGTCAAGAAAACCAAAAACCAAAATGAAAAGAATCAAAACCAAGAAATTAGGTAAAACAAATTAGATAGATAGCAATTTAGGTTAAAATAGAATCGAATGTTGATACATATTGTTTTCATAAATGTTGTGTATTTTAATTATTTTCGTGTGTTTTTAAAATGTTTTTTTTTTTGGTATTTTTGTAAAAAATGTTTACCAATTTGTTTTATATGGTTTGATTGGTTCAATCAAACCATATACATATCTTGTTCAGCATCCGATGATGATATAGTTGTATCATGAATTTCTTGTTCCAATTGTTCAGTTGGTTTATCACTAACCGAACGATTAAATGTGGAAAAAAATTTTGCTTCATACCATGCTATTAATAAACCGGATGGATGACGAATATATTCCTGTGAATATTGATATTCTTTAATTGTTGGTAATTGTTCAATACGTTTTAAATATTCAATTAAATTTTGACAACCATATTGTTCAAACAGTTCATGATACAAATAATGATGTTGATCAATATATTCATAAGCCATAAAATCAACATATGATAATGAATTACCACAAAAAAATGGCCGTTCTTTTAAAAATGCTGATAATGCACGAAGTTTATCCGGTAATCTTGCCAAATAAATTAATCGAGCTTTTTCAAAATTTTTATTTGTTGATGCTTCAATAAATTCATTACGATAATCACGTAATTGTTGTTCCAATAAATCTATTCGGGTACGTTCTTTTTCCGATTGTCCAGCTAGATTATGTTTTTTTGCCAAATAACGTAATATTGTTAAACTTTGTGTTAATTTTAAATTACCTTCAATATAGTATGGTAGCTACCGAAAATCAATCGAAAACAATGAAAAAATCAATGAAAGAAAAAATCAATGAGACATCGATACTTTTCGAAAACAAGATAAACAAATCAAAAACATACATTTGGAAAATCTAATTCCAGATTAAATTTCGATGAACGCCATATTATTTTATCTTGATCACATTTACCAAAATTATAACTTTTTTCCTTGTAACGAGTTTTTGTATAATGTAACAATAACCGTATTGGTTGGGCATTCTATTAATTTGATATTTACATTTTTTTTAATTAGAAAAAAAAACAAAAATTTCAAATTAGAATTTAATTACACCACGAATGTTCCAATAGCCAAGAATGGGAACATTCTCTTCATTGTCTTCATCGGATTGCTGCTGCTGCTGTTTCGTTTTGTTTTCCTCCGGAATCGTCATTGTTTGTCTTTTTTGAATCCAACGTTTGTCGGGTAAGTTTTAAACAAAAATTGATTTAAGCTGAGTGCTGTACTTTGGATCAAATGCAATATTTAAACAAAAAAAAACGGATTATCGTGCCAAAATGTTTGTTTATAATCGTTGACCTCGAACAAAAACAAGAAAAAATTTTCCAAATGATAATGGCTTTGATCGTTGATCAATCAATCAATTTGATTTTTTGATAAAATCAATATATTATCATTCGATATTTCGAAAGAATCAAAGATCAAAAAAATCACAAGACTAAATTGACACAAATAACACTTGAAATCAAACGAAAAAAGAAGAATTCAATTCCATCATCAGAGGTAAAAATCAATTCTTTAGTTTACTTTTGTTTTGTTTGAATGTTGATGATATTTATAATGATGATTGTCGAAATTACGAATGTTTTTTTTTGTTCAAATATCATCATGATAATCATCAATATTGATATCTTTCACCACTTGTTTAAGGACATTATCACAAGGCAAAAAATCCTGTATATCACTTGGCTTTGTCATTCGATTTCGTTGTTTTTCAAAAACAAAAAATTTTTGGCTCAAAACATTCACGTTAAATGGTGGTGAAATGTGTGTATATGGCTGTATGATATTATGGCTGATGATATGGTTTGGTGTGTGGCAAAAATGATATTCACAAAACACAAAAAACAAGACAAGACTGGATACTAAACACAATATTTGTAGCATATGTATGGTGTAAATGTAGCGATTTTTTTGTTGTTCCTTTCTCTTTCGTATACTTCAATGAACAACGATTGAATTGATTTTATCAACAAGTTTTTTTTCCCCAGTGATGAAGTTCATCAATATCCAATATCCAATATAGTCTCAGACAAAATGTTCAGTTAAAAAAAAATTTTCCATTACATAAAAATTTCATTGATTTGTAATGGATTTTTTTTTGATTTCGGAAATAAATTTTTGAAATCTGAAGGAACTGAAAGAAAGGAAAACTTGTTGATTCCTGTTTTCAATGTAGTCAGTTGATGGATCGATTTGTCGTTAATGAAATGAATGATTCGCAGATGAGAAACTTGGACTATTTTTTTCAAAAATTTTGATTTTTTTTTCGCAAATTTTTTGCAAATTTCAAAAAATCCAAAAAAATGGTTTCGAACATTTTTTTTTTTGGTAGTAGGATTTTTGCTCGAAAGATGGCGTAGCTATCATGGTGAAATAAAAAAACACAGATGTTCGAATCGAACCGAAATCAAAATAAATCACATTTCATTCAATCATGAATGGTTTAATTAAAAAATCGTATCATTTTCCAAGAAAAATATTTCAAATCTCATTATCATCATCATCATCAACAACTAGGCAATTATATTATCGAAATTTTTCCTCATCATCATCATCATCATCATCATCTGGTGATGATGATACAAACAATCTTCCAACAACCAAACAATCCGATAAAGTAATAGAAAAACCAAAACAAAAAGAAAAACTTGAACCACGAAAAATTGTCGTACTTAAAGATCATGAAAATGTTTATGGTATAAAAGATAAAGATGCTGATAATAATGCTGTAAATATTGGTCCGGATGGTGTTCCATACAATCCAATGAATGATCCTTATTATAGTAATGAATTTATGACATATAAATATCCACAATATTTTACAAAATATTTAGGTTTTAAACGTGCAAAAAATATTGTTAAAGAAGATATATCAATATTGACTAAAGGACGTATACATAAAACACGTGAAGAACTTGGTTGTCCAAATCATGTTGATATTTGTATATTTGGTGGTGGTATTATCGGTACGGCTATTGCTTATTTTCTTAAGGAAAAAGCACCTTTCGGTTATAAAATTGCTGTGATTGAAAGAGATCCTAGTGTAAGTGGCTTATCTGAATCATTTTTTTTTGTATTTTATAATGAATTTTTTTTTGTTAGTTTACAAGATGTTCAACAGCATTAAGTACCGGTGGTTTACGTCAACAATTTTCATTGGAAGAAAATATTCTTATGGCACAATATTCAGCTGAATTTATTCGAAATGCACGAAAACATTTGAGTATATTGGATGGTGAACCACCGGATCTTAATTATCATCCACAAGGTTTTCTTACATTAGCCGATGAATCACAAGCCGAACAATTAATAAGAAATCATCAAAAACAAATCGAAATGGGAACATTAGTCGAATTATATACGGCCGAAAGATTAAAGGAAAAATTTCCAATGATCAATACTGATGGTATTGTTCTTGGTTCATATGGTGTACAAAATGAAGGATGGTTTGATCCATTAGCATTGTTGGTAGCATTCAAAGCTAAAGCTCAATTTTTTGGCACTGAATTTGTTAATGCAGAAATATTGGATTTTAATTTCAATTATGATTATCATTATGAACAAACAACTTGTAATTATGTAGTTGTTCGTGAACCAGATGGTAATGTTCGTCATGTTGAATTTGGTTTAGGTGTTATTGCAACCGGTTATGAATCACATAAAATAGCTAAATTTTTAGGTTATGGTGAAAATGTTAATGATTGGCGTTCAGCTGTAAATTTTCCAATCGAACCAAGAAAACGTTATGTTTATGCATTCAATAGTAAAGATGGACCGGGATTAAATTTTCCATTTCTAATTGATACAACCGGTACTTATTGTCGACGTGAAGGTCTTGGTGGAAATTTTATCTGTGGTAGATCACCATCCAATGATGAAGAACCTGATATCGATACACTTGATGTTGATTATTCTTATTTTGATCGTCGAATATTACCATTATTAAAACATCGGGTAGAACCATTCGAATCGGATATCAAATTAAAAGGCGCTTGGGCCGGTTATATTGATTATAATCGTATCGATCAAAATCCATTAATTGGACAGGATCCATTTTTTAAAAATCTTATTTGGGCAACTGGATTTGGTGGTTTAGGTGTACAAATGTCACCGGCAATTGGTCGTGCTATGATGGAATTTTTATTAAATTCACAATATCAAACAATCGATTTACGTGCATTTAGCTGGGAACGTTTATTCAACAATCAACCACTGAAAGAAGCTTATCAATATTAAATTAGTTAATTTTGTTTTTTTGTTAATTAAATTTTTATTTTCTACAATTAAAAAAGAATGATGATTATTGAATATTTGATTTATTTATTGGGCATTGGTCCAAATATTGTACCAGTTTGTTGATTCGCTGATCGTGATGGTGCAAAACCAAGAATTTTTTGTATATTTTGTCTTATAGACATTGTACATAATATATAAAGAAATATAAAAGAACAATCGGTAAAATCATTACCAGGTAGATTACGATGTGAAAGACCTTGTACCCATGATATTGGTATAAATGGTAATTTTGCTACAACTCTACCATCAAAACTGTATCATAAAAGAATACATTTAGAAATTACAAAACAAAAAAAAAACAATGGAAAAAACTTACATGCTATTAAACATAGATAATAATGCTGTAAATGTAATACCGATAGCAAACATTGATTTCATTTTGACCATTGAAAGATCACGATTATGATTTTTTAGTTTTTCTTCTTCACGTTCCAGTTTCTTTTTTTGTTGACGATCACTTGTTTCACCCATTGATTCTTTTTTCTTTTCCACTATGGAAAAAATTTAGAAATCATCAAAAAAATAATAGCGAAATTCTTACATTTTTTACATCGTTTTTCCACTTCATTTTTTAATTTTTTATATTTTTCCGTTCGATAAACAAGAAGCCATGTTAAACCTATCAATTCGATTGTAATCAGAATTACAAATTTTTTACCCAAAACAAAATAAAAACAAACCTTCACCCAATAAGGCTGTAAATGATGATATAAGAACAATAAGAATGGCATCATATGGAATCATTTTTTTGTTTTTGTTTATTAAAAAAAGAAAGAAATTTTTTTAAATTTACAAATAAAATGAATTAAAGAGAAAGAATTCGAATAAACAACAGCTGAACAAATCGATGATGTGTGTTTTTTTTTTCTAAACAAGCGACTATATCAACCTCGACGAGGAGACATTATTGAAATTGATCGGAAAATTGTTTAGCGCGCTAAATTTGAATTTTTTTTGGTTTTAGTTTTGTTTCGCTTGAATCAATTTGAAGAGAAAATTTAATTTTCTCCAGGTGCATTACCCGGTTCATAATTTTGTCATTTTTGTCGTGATTTTTTTTGTTTTGTTTTCGGCTTGACAATTTTCAAGATAATTTTCAACGAAAAAAAAACAAAAACAAAAACTGGATTTTATTCAATTTAAGTTAGGTCAACGGTATTATTAACACGGTCAACAACAACAACAACAACAGAAAAAAATGATACAGCAGTCAATTGAATACTTTATCCATCCAATCACAGCCACACACATACTTACCAAACTTGAATTTTTAGTTTTGTTTTGTTTGCCTGTTTCTCTATGCGTATACATATAGCGCATACATTCAAGGTTAGATGCTTTCTAAATGGATTCTATTCCTTCGCTACCTTTGTTGAATTTTTTTTTTAAATTTCCATCATTGCTGTAACCAAATCATAAATATATAGGAACAAAAAAGTGGGCAATCAGTTTAATTAACACACACACACACAGCCAAAATAGGCTGGCTACCTGTTTGATGCTTGCAACTTTTTCATCTGTATCATCATTGAAAAACATTAATGTTGTAAGTGTGTGTTGTGTGTCTGTGTGATGAAAGAATCGATTGAATTCCTGAAAAACATAAAGCTGTTTGGCTGGTTAGCTAATCGGTTGGTTGGTTGGATATTTCATTGGATGATTCAATGAAAAAAGAGTATTTTTTTAATCATCATTATCATCATCATCATCTTTACCACCACCACCACTACAAGCATCCCAAAACAACAAAACAAAAAATCACAGAAAAACATTCATATTTGATTACAGTGTGCGTGGTGATTAAAGTGCAACAAGTGTTTTGATTGAGAAAATTTGTTAATTTTTTTCAAAAAAATATGGATACAATTGATCCTTTGAGTGAAATACAACAGCCTGTAAAATCTTCAATGGAAGAAATGGATAGAAAAATTGAAACAAATAATAATAATAATTCTTGGGTTCGATTTGATGAACAATCATCAAATGAACAACAACAACAACAGATTAATCAATCATCATCTTTAACAACGAACGATTCAACGATAAATAGTGACAAAGTTGATGATCATGATGATAATCTCCAGGAACGTGCAATAAAATCAACAAATTCTTCGGATTTGATTGATAAAAGTCAACAACAACAACCATCGCAACAATTTGCTACAATTGAACTTTCAGCTAATCATCATGTTCTTCAGGTTAATAATAATAATAATGGTGGTGGCAGTGGTGATAAAGTCAACGATACCAATATTGTTGCCGGTAGTAGTAATAGTTTAAAATCAAATCATCATTCATCAAATCATAATCCAAAATCTGGTTTCAGTAAGTCCAAATGAATTCTTGGTCATTTTTGAAATTTAAAATTTCCAAAAAAAAACAACCAGGTAATGGAGATATTATTGTTACATTATATCCATTGAATGATAATTGTGCATGGTTAACACCGGCAACATTTAAAGCACATCTTGTACCGGAAGAATTAATGGCACAGCCATTAACTGTAAGTAATTATCATTTCAGTAAAAGAAAAAAATCAAATCAAATTAATTATTCATTCATTCATTTTACTTACCTAGTTAACTGTTGAAGATTATGTTTCAACAATGAGTATTTTACTTAGTGATTATCGTTTTCATTTATATATAACATTACATAAAAGAATATTGGCCATTTGGTTAACGTTAAGCATTATAATTTTATTAGGTATATTAGCATCAAGTACAAAAGGTTTATCAGTATTTTTATCCGGAATTTTTTGGCTAATATTAAATGCATTGGGTATATTTTTAGTTATTTTTATTAAATCAAGGGTAAGATGATTATGAATCAATGAAATGATGATTAATATTGTTTTTTCTTTTTCAAATAAAAAAAAGCTATATCGAATGCTTGAAGAATGTATAGCACAGGTAAATACCATATTTGGTCGTCATAATATATTTCTTGGCATTGATGATCGTGGACATTTTAGTTGTCATAAAATTAATTTAATTTTTGTCTATTTTGATACAAAATATTGTATTGTAAGTATGCGGAATTGTAATTCGTGATTAACTGGTGAGGAATTTTATTTTTTTAAATAGAAATTTTTACAAGATATGCTAAAAAACAATGACAACAACAAAACCATACAGCAAAACAATCGACAAACAACAACGATCGATACATCGATTTTAAATGATGATGAAACGTTTGTTGATAATGGTGATAATATTTATATTACCGGTTCGAATGGTACACGGCAAATTTCACAAAAAGAAGTATGTTTATTATTTTTTTCTACTCAAATGATAATTTGAATAATCTTTCTATCGTTTGTCAATAATCAAGAAACAAGCGGAAAAACTTTTATTTCGTTATTCACAACGTTGGATCCGGGAATATGGTCGTCAACGTATGTCATTGTCAATCATTCAACCACAACCGGAACAACAACAACAACAATCACAGCCACCAATACAACAACAATCACAACAATCAAATAATACCGATCAGCCAATAACATTGGCCATACAAACTGATATACCACCAAGACATTGTAGACAGGCAAAATGTTTTTGTCAGTATATTGAAGAAATGTATCGTGGTAAACAACAACAACATCAACATCAACAACAATCATTTGGAAATTTTTGCCTTACATCATTGATGCCATGTATTTCAACGAATTCACGATTTATTCCATCATGTTGTCGATGAAAGTCGAAACATTAAAAAACAAACAAAATCTTTTTCAAAGAAATTTATTTATTTTTTTAAAATATCATCATTATTATCAACTATCGAATGATATTATTCAAATCTGGATTTAACAAAATAAGAAAAAAAACATTTAAAGAAAAAAAAAGAAACTTGAATTTTTCATCATTTATGATGATGAGGATGTTCATATATACTACGGATTGATTGATTTTTTTAAAATTTGCTTCGCAGATGTTCGATAATGATATTTTGTTTATCAAGTTCCATTTATGATTGTCCTTGTAAGGTATGTTTATCGAAAAGATATTCACCTAAACCAGGACCACAACGACGTAATTGTGTAACATAATCGGCCAATTTTTTAATTGCTTCAACTTGTTCAGTTAGATAATGTGTTTCCAAAAAATCAGCAAATTGTACATCACTATTTTTAGTAGCAACACCATGTAAATCCAATAATGATTGATTAACAGTTTTTTCCAATTCTAATGCAGCTTCCATTGCTTCTAAACCGGATGTCCAATCTTGTTTCACTGGTTTAGGAATATCATGCAATAAAATACGACCACCACGTTGATTTTGAAATTTCATCAATCTTTCAGCATGTTCACGTTCTTCTTTGCTGGATTCATCGAAAAATTTACGAAATCCAGGCAAGGCAACATCTTCACGATCAAAATGAAAAGCCTATTTTGAAAAAAAACGAAAACAAAAAATTAGAAAAAAAAACATTTTGAATGACACTTTTTGTTCAAATTTCAATCCAACAACAACAACAACTCAATGACAAACGGATATGAAATCATTATCCTTTTTTTTGTTGTTGCCAAAAATCATTGGTTAAAAACCTTGGAACTAGTTTTCTCCCAAAACTTAATGAGCTGCTTGATTTTAGTTTATCAATTTGTAATCATAATTCTCTAATTCATTCAAGGGAAAAAAATCACAAAAATGATCATGCGCTTGTTTGCGACTGTTCAATACGACGAGGAAGAAATAAAAATTAGACTAATCGGTAAAATAACAAACAAATAATGGATAATGCGATGAATGACGTGAGTCATATCATGAGAAAACGAAAAAAATCGAATGATTTTTTCGTTTGTTTGTTACCATTAAAAACTGAAAACTATATTGATGATGATATATAGGGGGATTTTGAACAAACAAACAGAAAAAAATGGACCCTAAATAAAACTTGTCGAATGATAATGAAATTTGAGATTTTTTTTGGGTAAACATCTGAATACAACATCTGAACAAATAATATTTACCAATTGCTGATACACATACGACGCATACAATTCTATAATTTTTGAAGAGAAAAACAAAACAAGAAAAAATTTTCCATTAAAAACAGGGAATTTTCATTAATTTTAAAATCATCATCAAGATTCTTCTTACCAAGATTAATTTGTTTATTAACACCAGCTTCACATTCTTTGTGATAGTTTTGTCGAACCATTGATATTTGAGTTGATTCAGCCATGATTGTTGTTGAAATCAAGTTTTTCTTTCAAAAGAGAAAATATGAGATTCAAAAAGTTATGAAAATTTTTTCAAATTAACAAGAAAAATTTGTTGTTGTTTTTCAATTTCAATTTTTTTTAATAACAAAAATTTCGAATGAAATTTGGACGATCAAACACTGTTGATGCGCACCAAGAATAAGTACAAATAAATTTTTGTTATTGAATTTTTCAAATCAACTTTGTTTTGCTTTGCTTTGTTGATGTTTTGCAAATGAATGGAATATGGCTCGTTGTTTTTTTTTTTGCTTGTTTTGTTTTTGAATCAGGTTTTTATATATGAAAGTATAAAAAAACTGCTATCAAGTTGAACACCGAAAATGATTTGGCAATGATATCTATCTTTTTGTATATATCATTGCGGCGGTCGTAGTGGTTTTGTTGATAATGGTGGATAATGGTAGTTGTCGTCATCATCATCGTCGTTGTGGATACAATGTGTACCAGCAATTTGAGAAAACAGAGAAAGAAAATCTTGAAAAAGAAAAAAAATGTAGATGTTTTTTTGCCATTGCGTGCACACTATTCGAATGAATAATATTTTCTACCCTAATCACACAGATTTTTTTCTTCAAAAAAAATCGAATGTTTTTTTGTTGAAAAAAAAATGTTGTCAACCAAAAAAAAAAATTGACCATTTTTCAATTTCCTTAATTTTTTGTTTTTGAAAAAAAATCAACAGAAATCTTATCTGTATTGATGATTGGTGATTGATGATTTGATCAATTGAGATCGATTGATTTGCTGAAAAAAATACAAATCAATCATTTTGATTTGATTATAAAAAGTGATAATCATGATGATTATAATGTGGTTATAAGCACGGATACTTTGAACTTTGTTTTTTTGATTGACAATCTTATCCTTTTTTCATTTCTTATTTATTGTCCATTTTGTTGCTTGTGAAATGATCGAAAATAAATAATTATCATTTTAGCTAAAACTAGAAACGAAAAATGATAATTTAAATAAAAATTATCAAGTATACTAAAAAAAAGCACAGTGCAATTAGGACAAAACAAGGATAAAACGGGGTAGTAGACATTTTTTTTTCTTTATGCAAATTAAAATTTGAAAAAAAATCAATTTGAAATTATTTCATCATCATCATCATAAACAAAACTCGTGATAAAATGACATGGGATTGTTTTGTTGTTTGGTTGGTTGGTTGGCTGGTTTTCGCCTATTCTTTTTCGTTGTCTTATGATGATTATTATTATAACGTTTGTTTTGTTCAGTTTGATTGATTTGTTTTTCAAACAAATTTAATTTTTTCCAAACGATCAGTATGTGAAAAACGTATTAGATAATATGATCTTGGTTGTGATTGAAATTCAACAACCGATGGACGTAATAATAATAATGTTTGAAAATTTGCTTTTTCTTTGGCCATTTTTAATTCTTTTTTTTGTAAAAAAAGAAAAAATTAGTTATGATTTTAAAGGGTTAATTTTAAACAGATATTTACCTCTTCCTTGATGACTGATCAAAAGAATTTCACTTCCATTAGTAATTTTCATTAATTCCATAATTTTTTTCCAAAATTCAATATCTTTTGTTCGATTACTACCAATCGATTGTTCATCAATATAATAATCAAATAAATCGGATATATTACCATCATCAGTTGATGATAATATTAATCGACAAACATCTTTATTCATAGTGTTTAATGTTAGCAATCCCAATTGAATATTCATCGATTTCCATCGATTTAAATTTGTTTTTGCATCCGGAAAAAGTCTAACCAAACAAACAAAACAAAAAACAAAATTTAAAAAAGAATGTTTTTCATTTCAAAAAACAGAAATTCTTATGACTCGAATTCTTATGATTCGAAATGATCATGCGTCGTTCGAATTTCGAATTTCAGTTTTAGAATTTCGAATCTTACTTTGTTTTAATCAAACCTTTACGATAACCATCCATCCAACATAATCGTAATAATTCTAATGTACTATCCGACATTGTAATATGATTATTAATTTGCCAATGTATAAATTTTTCACATGAATCAATAACATCCATCCAATTTGAATGATCACGATCAAAATTTAATATTAATGGACAATCTTTTTGATTATTATCAAAATATTGTTCAAATGATTCATGTTGAAATTGTATTGTGATCATATCATAAACAAATTCTGAATCTAGCCAATTTTCTTCAATAAATCGTCGAATATTATTATTTATAAATGGTTTTAAACATTCATCTTGCCAATTTATCGGTAATATTGTACCAATTATATTGAATAATATGATTTTTGGTTTAAAAAATCTTATCGATTCTTCGTTATCGGTCATTTGTAAAAGAAAAAGAAAAAGAATAAACAAATGAAGAAAATAAACAACCAAGAATTTTTTATTTCAAATCAACCAATTTATAAAACAACAAAACTATAATTGAATTAACTAATAGGATTTTGTTTTGTGTGTGTGTGTGTGTGTGTGATTCAAATACGAAAAGATCTACAAATCAAAATGAACAATAGAAAAAATAATGGTAAAAATATTTCCGAATAATTAACAGCCAATTTATTTTCTAATTTATAAATTAGAAATATTTTCACTAAACAAAGCATACCTAAACGTGCCGTTACAAATATAAAACGTATAAATGCTTGACGAATTTTACCGGTATGATATTGACGAATAAATATAATAATATTAAAATATCCAGCTAATGAATCATTTAAAAAATATGGAAAGAATACATGCCACCAATTAAGCTGTTTAATACCGATAATTTCCAAAAGATTAAATGGATTTTCCAATTTCCAAATCAGTATAAATGAAAAACCAAATGTAGCCAACAGAAACATCCACAACTCAAACAATGTTACATTTAACCATTTAGAAAATTCTTTCCATGTATAAAACATGACTTGATTTTAAATGGAATTTTTTTTCTGTTTTGATGGCTAATTTTAATATTTTCAAAAGATATGAAGATGATTTGATTGTTTTATTGCATTTGATTCATTCTGATTGTTCAGATGATTCTTGTTGTTGTTGTTGTTGCTGTTTGTTTTGTTGACGTGATTGT
Source organism: Dermatophagoides pteronyssinus (assembly GCF_027571235.1). NCBI lineage: Eukaryota > Metazoa > Arthropoda > Arachnida > Sarcoptiformes > Pyroglyphidae > Dermatophagoides > Dermatophagoides pteronyssinus. The sequence continues at coordinate 556,856 of NW_027461538.1, forward strand.
TGATATAGTTTTTGATATTCAGATTTTTTCAAACGTAATTCCGAAGATTTTTGTTCACGATCATTTAATCGTTGAAGAATGTAACGTTTTTTTTGTTCAACAATTGAATCCGGTCCATTAAAATGTAAATCTAAACGTTCTAACATTAATTTTCTTGCTAATTTACGATTCTGTTGTAATAAACGTTGTTGATGACATTTAACAATAATACCGGTTGGTATATGTTTAAGTACAACACAATTTTGTAAACGATTTACATTCTGTCCACCAGGACCACTTCCTTGTACAAATTGTTCTTCAAAATCGTTTTCATTCAATATTGGTAAACGGCTTTTATCCGGAATAAATTTCTGATAAATTTGACTTGAATGTATTGTTTGTCGTCGGGAAAAATAATTTGAAACAATGATAGAATTTTGAAATTTTCTTGATAAAATGTTGAAAATTTGATGATGATGATAATTGGGAAAAAACATTTGAATAAATCAAACTAATGCTCGTTTTTGTAATAAAGTTAATCCTTTCTAAAAAATTATAATTTTTTCAATTAATTTCTTTTAATTTTAGAAAATTGGAATTACCTTATAATAATATTCAATATCTTCTTTACGATCAAGATTTTTATTGGCATCAAATTCTTTACGAATTCTATTATAAAAATAATTTTTATCAGTATATTGCAATTCGTTACGACCAAAACGCAAAAGATCTTTATAAAGGCGACGAACGCAAGATCTTGTAATGATTGTTGTTGTTGAATTTATGCACATAATAATTATCGTGAAAGACTAAATTATTTTCAAATTTCGTTTTTTAATCTTTTCTCAAATCAAATCAAATCATTCAGAACATTCTCCTTTTCCAACAAAAAAGAAAAAAAACATCAAGAATATCATTGATGATCAGAACAAAAACACACACAAAAAAAAAAAAAAAAAAAGATTCGAAACGCATCCATAAATATCGTAACGGAATTTTTAATTTGAAAAATGAAATCAAGTTTTGAAAAAAATGATTTTAAAAAAGTTTTTAAAAAAAAAATCGGATGCAATGAAATTTTTTCAATTAAATCAAAATGACCATATCGTTTGAAATGAATATCTGATTCAAATCATTCATTTTGGCTAATGCAAAATCAATTTCAGCACGAGTAAATTTTGATTTACCTTCTTCTTCACAGGATTTATAAATTTTATCCATATTTAAACTTGATAATTTATGTTCACGAAATATTTTATATAAAAATTGTCGAAATTCTTTGAATCGTGAATCGGGCATTTCGGTCAATGGCGATGCTGTCATTGATACTTCAATTTTTGTTGTCAATTTTGTTGTTTGTTCACCAATATCCATTGGTTCATCTTGATCAATATGACGTGATTTTCTTGGTTTTTTATTATCATCATCATCGAAACGCAATGCATAAACATCATTCTCATCATCATCATCCATTTCATCTTCAATTTCATCATCTTCATCTTCTTCATCATCCTCATCATCGATACGACGTTTACGTTTTCCAGGTTTTTCCAATACTTTTTGAAAATGTGAAAATTGAACCATTTCTACGGCAGCTTTAGCATCAACCACATCAATTGATTTTGAAAGTCTAGCTCTTGCATGAGCAGTTGATAAACGTATCAATGTTTCTAATGTTCGAGCCGTTATCGGTTGTGTCTACAAATATAAAAATTTTCATTTAAAAAAAGAAGATATTTTAATCATCATGATACTTACGCGACAAAGATCATTTTGTTCTAAATCATAAGTACGAAGTTTTGAATATTCTTCAGCAATAATATCAATAGCATCTTGGCTTAATTGTGGTTTGATAGCTTTAGCTAAATGAACATATTTACGCATAAAGCTCATAGTAACGAATTTTTCACTATTTCGAATAAAATTTAGTAATTTTTTTCAAAAAAACATTAATCATCTAGAATAACTTACTTTCGTTTACGTTTTCCATGAAGTAATGGATCATATTTTTCATAAATATCCTGTCCAGATTCATTTTCATCATCCATTTTTGTTTGATTCATTTTGGTTGAAAGAAAATCAGCATTTGTAATAATAGGAAGTGCTAAAGAGTGAGCAAAAGGGGAGAAATTGTTGTTTTGAAAAATTGTTTTCCCCACGTTTGTTTAACTTACGTTCACCATCTTGTTCACCATGTGGACGAAATCGATGTACACGAACAACATGATCAGAAATTTCAGTATCATTTTCAATATCATTTTTATCCAACATTATGAATAATAAATCAAAACGTGAAAGTAATGAATCTTGCATTCCAATATTATCATTCGGTGTTTTATATTGATCATAACGACCATAAACTGGATTAGCAGCTGCCAATACTGAACATCGTGCATTCAATTGTGCCTGAATACCAGCTTTGGTGATGGTTACTTTACCTTGTTCCATAACTTCATGAATAGCCGTACGATCAATATCGGACATTTTATCAAATTCATCAATACAAACAACACCACGATCAGCTAAAACCATAGCACCAGCTTCTAAACGACGATCACCAGTTTCTGGATCATGTGTAACAGCAGCTGTTAAACCAACACCCGATGATCCACGACCAGTAGTAGCAACAGCTCTTGGTGCACAATTCAATACATAACGTAATAATTGTGATTTCGATACAGATGGATCACCAATCAATAAGATATTAATATCACCACGAAGACGTGTACCATTGGGTAGAATTTTTTCCAAACCACCAAGCAACATACAAAGTAATGCTTTTTTAATATAATCATGTCCATAAATGGATGGTGCTAATGATCGAGCCAAAACTTCGAAAACATTTTTTTGTCGTGAAAATCGTTGACAACGTTGTAAATCTTCGGGCATTAAGTCGACAGTCGAAACTTCTTTATTCAATTGATTAATATTGTTAGCCAAAACAACCGTACGAAATGTTCCGGATGTATAATAACCTTGTTTGTTGGGCAGACATCGATAAGGTCCAACAATAAGTACACGATCGCCAGGTTTACAAATATCAACTAAATCATTATCGGCAATAATATCAACAGATCGAGGTAATTGACCTGCTGGTGCTTTTTCCGGCATTTCCTGTATCGAAAGTATTTGATGATCTTTGTATGTAGAAAGACCAAATTCAGTTTCCAATAGATTACCATCTTCATCTTTGGTTGGATAAACCGAACTGGATGGATAAGCTGATAATGATGTTAAATCTGTATAACGACGTTCATGCTTTTTTTTGGTTACCGGACAATAATGAACTGAACGAACAATTTTCGGTCGTACTAATGAACATCTTGTTACAATACCTTCAACAGCAATAATAGATCCCAAAAATATTGATGATAAATTACGTGGTGTAACATGATGTGAACCAAAACTACCTTCTAAACCGATTAAAAATTCATCAAAATTATCGGCAAAATCTGGTGCCTGATGACTGATATATTCACGAAGTGCATTTTGAAACAGTACAATTTCTTCGATTGCCGAACGAATTAAACATTTTGTTCGTAATGGTAATTTTCGACGTAAATCATTAACATTAACAATTAAACGTTGTTGTTGTGTTTTAATCATATGTTTAACAGCTTCAGCATAATAACCTTGATCATTCTGAAAAGATTAGATTAAAAATCAAAATGTTAAATCAATCAATTTCAATCAATCAATCAATCAAATACCTCATCATCAAGAAAATCTAAATATTGAGATTGTTTTTCACGTTGTTCAGCAGTATCATTATCACCAAGATCATGAAGTAAAGCCATTTTGCCAAGTGAAAAAAAATATACCGAATTATCGTTTGGAAATTCAAAAAATTTCAAAAACTTTAAACAATAAGCTTTAATTTTCAAGTGAGTGTGATGGATGGTTAAACTCAACAGATTTTTGGAGGGAAAAATCTTCTTCAACCATTATACACAAGCTCCGCCTTTATCCATTCTTCAACAAATGCTAACTTTTGTTTCCAAAAAAAAAAATCGGGTGATCCATCTGGTGGCGAAGAAATTCATCAAAAAAAAATTCATATTTTTAGCCATAGTTCAGTTAGGTTAGGTTGGTTAAAAAAATATGACCATGATTATAACTTTGACTTTATAGTTGAGTGAGGTTAGGTTGATGACTATGACCCTAACTTTGATCTTATAGATGAGTGAGGTTAGGTTGATGACTATGACTATGACTATGATTGATGGTTGAGTGAGGTTAGGTTGATTATGACTGATAAACCATGGTAACTTGTAAACCGCGAAAAAATTGATTCGAAATTAAAAAACCAACAAAAGAGTGACGACTGCGCACTAACTCAAATATTGGATTGTTTTCATTTTTCTCAAATAAACAATGTTTTTCATTCATTCTGAAATTTTTTTTTATTTTATTTATCTTTGATTGTTGAAATTTGTTTGTTTGTTTGTTATCATTTTGGATGCCCTGATGAGTTTTTTGTTTTGTTTTATTTTTCCAATTTTTTTTGTTTTGTTTACGAATTTTGATCAAATGGATACGGATTCCTGTGTTGAAAGTGAATCAACAATTTATCTTAATGATGAAACTAATCCATCAATAATTTTGCCTAATCAGGTAGGAGTTTCATTTTGTTATTTTTTTTAGTTTTGATTGATGAAAATACATTTTGTTAGACAACATCGACAATGACAATTGATGATAATCGACATGATGGAACAAATGATCATCATAATGGAATCCAAAATGATGATAATGATGATGACGATGATGATGATGAACCAAAATTTACCTATTCACGTATTAGAGGTGATGTATCGAACATATTGAAAACTGAATCCATTACATCAATAGCAACACATGAAAAAGTTAGAAATTTTGAAAGGATTTATATGGGATATTTCGAATCTTACCTGTTTTTTTTTATTTATTTCAAAAGTTTTTTGTTATAGGAACACAATCCGGTAAAATGTTTGTGCTGAATATTGATGGATTTAATTGTTCGAATACATTGAATAATTTAGTAAGTTTTTTTCAAATTTTCAAGCATTGAATTCATCGCTATTTTGTTGATTGGTAGCATCAATCACCAATAAATCAGATAAGCATTGATGAACGAGCAGATTTTCTTGCATCATGTTCGGATTATCGTGTTTGTATACAAGAATTGTACACAATTGGTGAACCACATTATAGTACAACATTCGAAAGGCCTGTAAAAGCATTAGCTATTGATCCACAATATGGAACATTAAATTCACGTCGTTTTGTTGTTGGTGAAGCTGATCGTTTATTATTTTTTGAAAAAAATCTTCTGGGAAGATATCGTGCAACATGTTTACAACAGGCACGTGGTGTTGTTCGTTTGGCCAATTGGAATGGAAATTTTATTGTTTGGGCATCGGATCTTTGTCTGAAAATTTATGATTCACAAACAAAAACAATTATTACACATTTAGATCGTGATAAAGAAAATGATTATCGTATTAAACTTGATCTTTATCAATGTAGTTTTCAATGGCGTAATAATCGTACATTATTAATATCATGGGGTAATTCAATCAAAATCTGTAACATACGACAAAGAAATTATGATTCTGAACTTTCATTAACTCAGGCCGTTATATCGCAAGAACGTATTCGTAAATATTATGTTGAATTAGGTTTGTAGTAACAAAACTGCCCAAAAACAAAGTTTTAACTCGATTTTTTTCTCTTCTTCGATTATTTTTCAGTCAATTCGTTCAACATTGATTCACATCTTATTGCATGTGGTGTTGCACCATTCGAACAAGATAGATTATTGATTCTTTGTACACAAAAATCATTTCTATATCCAAGTGTTGATGATTCAATACCAAATGATTCAACAACATTGAATGAAAATCAAAAATTAGTACGAATAAAAATGGTTGAACCAAAAAATGCTGATATTTTTACCGATATTTCTGATGATATTCTAACACCAAATGAATTTTTAAAAACAGTACAAAAAACACGTGATATTCAAATGATTTATTATCGTGAAGAAAATGCATATTTAATTATTTGTCCACGTGATTTGATAATTGCCCGGCCTCGCGAAGAAGATGATTCAATTGATTGGCTATTAAGTCGTAAAAAATTTCGTCATGCATTTCAACGTATGAAAATTAATCAACATAAATGTTTACGACATACATATGAAAGTGTTGGACAATTATTTATTAAACACCTGTTGATTGAATCAACAATCGATTCTTGTGAAGAAGCGGGTAAACTTTGTCATGAACTTTGTCTAGAAAATTGGAATCTTTGGGAAATTCAATTGAATTTATTTCGACAATATAATTGTCTACGTGTTTTAGCTAAATATTTACCGATTGGTTTAGATAATCAACGTCTTCTTGCACCGCATCTATATGAAATGGTTTTGGTGGAATTTTTAGATCAAGATGATTCACTAGGTTTTTTACGTACAATCAAATCATTACCACCACATTTATATTCAACAAATTCAATGATTAATCATCTAACAACAAAATTATCATCACAAATACAACAAGATCATAATCTTTTAGAATCATTAGCTGAAATGTATACATATGAATGTCATTATCAAAAAGCTTTTTTCATATTCTTACAAACCGGTAATGCTAAACGTGTATTTGATTTATTATGGAAACATAGACTTTTACATTTATTAGAAGATCGTTTTGTTGAATTATTAGAGCTGGATGCTGAAGAAACATCAAGACTGTTGATTGAAAATCAAGATTCAATACCATGTGATAAAGTTATTAAAAGATTACGTAAACATCCAAGATTATTATGTGCTTATTTGGATCGTTTGATACAACGTGATCCTACTGCCTGTACACTTTATCATGATTTACTATTTGATCTTTATGCTAAACATGTTCCCGATCGTATTGTTCCATTTTTACGACAATCAAATTATATTCAATTGGAAAAAGCATTAGAAGTTTGTAAAAAACAACAATTAACCAAGGCGGTAGTGTTTATATTAGGTCGTATGGGTAATACACATGAAGCATTACGTATTATTATCGATAAAACTGATGATATAAATGCGGCAATAGATTTTTGTAAAGAACATGGTGATGCTGATCTATGGGCCGAATTAATGGATATTTCTGTTTCGAAACCAAATTTATTATCCAAATTATTACGTGAAGTTGGTACAAATGCTACTGATCCAATTTCATTGATCTCAAGAATACCGGAAGGTGAAACGATTCCGGATTTAGTTCCATCATTAGTACAAATTCTACAAGATTATCGTTTAATGGTTACATTAGAAGATGGTTGTCGTAGAGTATTAAATTCTGATTGTTATCAACAATTTAGTAAAATGTATCGGATGCGTTCAAAAGCAGTGGTTGTTCGTGATACGGAACGTTATTGTTATTCATGTCAAATACCGGGTGTTTCTACACATCATCAAACAACAATTACCACCTATGGTGAATATATACTTTTTCAATGTGCACATCTTTTCCATACATCTTGTTTAGATTTTTTCGATAATAATGATAATAATATCAAAATGGAAAAACAGCTATTTCAACAACAGAAACTATGTCCAATTTGTAAGACGAAAAAAAATGAAAAAAATCAAAATACACCAGTCATACCATCATATTCATCATCATCATCATCATTGACAAATACAATGGTTAATAGCAGCGCTAATAATCAGCTCACTTATAGTCCATAATTATAATTTTTTTTGTGATATTTTATTATTAATAAAAATAAAGAGTTTATTTTTTTTTAAAAATACATTAATTGAGATCACCCATAGATATTTGTTCAATGAATATAACTTGTTCTTGGCCAATGGTTTCGACCGAATCGTTCAGATTCTGTTCAGATTCATGTTCATTTTCCGAAACAATATTGTCATCCGTTAATTCAATAATTTTCATTGTTGAATTTGAATTTATCGATTCTGATTCCGATTGATCATATATTGCAACTTTATCCTTATGACATTGTCGTCGTAAATGATTATGTATATTAACATATTTTGCTAACATAATTCGTTTACATGGTTTACAAAGAATATTTTCACATTGATTATAGAATACTAAATGTTTAGAATGTTTTGCCATTAAACGATTCATACGATTTTGTTCTTTTTGTAATAAATTTTCAAATATTTTTTCAACATTTTCCTGTAAATTTGTTGTTGCTGTTGATGATGATTGCTGTTGATCATCATTCATCGAATCATTCGAATCATTAACATTTTCGGCTGATTTTTTACGTGTAACATGTAATGAACGATTTAGATGACGTAAAACATTATTATATTTTGTACCAATAATTTTTGTACATAAACGACAATAAATTTGATTCGAATGCACTAATAAACAATCTTGATTTGATTCAATTAATATTTTTAATTTTTCTTTTTCCATTTGAATTTGTTCACTAAAAATTTTATCTGCTGTTGAAATTGATTTATCACCCGACAGTAATAATTCAAGACGTGATTTATGTGATCGTCGTTGACAATGACGTACAAGATTATGATGTTTAGCCTGTATAACTTTATGACAAACTTTACAATGAATCATTGCCGGTCCATCCCATTCAAGACATTCGAAATTATTTTCAACAAATTCTTTAATTTTTTTCGAACCAATAATCAATTCTTGATTATCACTTGTTGATGATTGTTTTAATGAATTTTCAATTTTCAGCATATTTTTTAAATGTAAACGATCTTTTAGTAAATGTTTTTTCACCAACAATAATGAATCACGTAATTCACAATCACATGGTATACAATGAATTTTATCAAATTTTCTATTTGCCAATATCCCAGATTGATATGCATTGATAACAATATCGATTTTATTTGTTTCCGGATCACCAGTTTCATCTTCATCATCACTTACTAAAACTAATTCATTTGTAACCAATGTTATACAACGATTACCATTAAAAATTTCTGGTGATCGACTTTTACGATTATTATTATTATTATTATTAGTGGTTGTTGTTGTTATTTTCGATGGATTTTTTAGAAAATTTTCCAAATGTCCAACATCATATAAATGTTTTTGTACATTTTCATCACTATAATCGTACAGTTCTAATTGACAAAAATTACAATATAATTTTATATTTGTTGAAAATTTAAACACACCACAATGTTGTTCAATTATTTTACGAATTTGTTTAGCTTCTTCGGTTTCATAATCATCATTTTGATCGGATTTTCTTTTTCGTAAATCATTCGTATTCGATTCAAATGAAATCAGTTCAACAGAATCATTATCAGACATGATTCGATTTTGGAAAAACCAAAAATTATTCGATTTTTTGGATGAGAATTTAAGCGAAACACAAACCGAAAAGGTGTGGCCAATCAATCAACGTATCATGTATGATCACGTGATCATCAATCACCACCTATTCGGTTGAAATAGACACAAAAAATTTTCAAAAAAAATTTGAAATTTGAAATTTTTTTTTTAATTTCTGACAAAATTCAAATCATTTAAAACATTGCAACAACAACAACAACTTTTTACACATATGAAAAGAAGGAAAATCATCACTTTTTGCATTTAAGACCGATTACAATCAATGATATATCATCACGAAAATTACGTACAACCGATTTTGGTAATGTTAAATATGAAACTAATTTTTGATGTCGTCGTTTTTGTTGTTCAATTTGATCAACATGATGTGAAAATTTTTCACGTTCTTCTTCTTGTTCCATTAATAATGGATCAGATTCAGAAATTCTACCAATATTCGGTCGTGGTACTATTGGTTCATTAACAGAAATTTCACTTAAAGCAGTTCGTAATAAAAATGTACCACAATTTATATCTTCAATAAGATCATCATCGGCTGTAACACGTTTGAACGTTGTAATGGGGCCATTTTTTACCTGTTTACTTAGACGATCAACAATCTCCTGTAGTGTTAATGATGATGATGATTGATCATCATTATTATTTTTTGATTCAATTTCAAACACTTGTGCAGATCTATATGCCATAATTTGTTGGCCAAGATTTTGCCGGTAACGATTAACAGCTTTAACAACTTTACGTGATGATTCAAATTGTTCCCAAAGGCCATCAGTAGCTATTATAACAAAACGATCAAGCCACATATCACCGTCTTGTTCTAAACCAAACATTGTTATTTCAGGTTGAACAATTAGATATGGTGGTGTACGATAAAATGTAGGTATAATATGACTACCAAATGCACGTGTTAAACCTAATTGTTTCATTTTATCAACTGACCATTTAAATGAAAAATCACCAAATGCACGTAATGGCATTAATTGTCCCAATAAACGATGTTCACGTATAATATAATTATGTTCTTCTTTTGGATGTTCAGAATATATTCTATTTAATTCATTAACATTATCTGAATTATGTTCACGTGATAATTCAATAACACGAAGTTTTTGTTTCTTTTCTAATGATGATAATCGTTGTTTTGTTGTTGATTGATTATTATGTTGTTGTTGTTGTTGGTGTTGATCATCTACACGAAGCAAACCCATTACAGCACGACAATCACCAGTTGATGCAATATAAAGTTTATTACCAATGACTAGAGCTACTGAAGCACAAGAACCCGAAACAGAAAGTGAATGATAATAATGTAACAATAGATTTGATGTAGTATTAGTTAAATTTGTTTCAATTTCATGACTAAGATCTTGATCACAGCGTATAAAAGCTCTTTCTAAAATTGATTTGATTGTATCATCTGTTGATACCGGAGAATTATCTTCCAATTCTTCGATAGCAAATTTTTGCAAAGCATCTTTTTCAAATTCTTCAATTCTAGATTGTAATCTTCGTGCAACTTCAGCTTCATATATTGAATGAATATTATGATAAAAATTTGAAGGTGATAATGAATGATCGGAAACTATTTTGGCAATGTTATTCGTATCGATTGTAGCCATTTCTTTTGATTGCGTTGAATTGATGTGTTTGGCTTTCAATCCAATTGCAATATAATGAAACAAACGTCGAGCAATGACATCGGCACAGAATCCACCACCATGACCATCAAAAACACCGAATATAGTTGCACAATTATCTTCATCATCATCTAAATTTATGGTCGAAACACGTAGTCGATCTTCGATTGGATGATTTGAAGCCAATTGATTCGATTCAATCTGTGAAATCCATGGATGATCAATTAATGAATATAATTTTTTTGGTTGTGGTTGATTTTCCGAAGATATGATTCGTCGTTGTTTTCTTCGAATGGCTTCAAATTTTTTATTTTTGGCAAATTTTTTCGATTCCAGAACATCAAGAAAATTCTCCAAAAATCGAATGTTTTCAGCTGCAATAGCATTGTTCAGGACCAACGATTCATTCGTTCGTAATATGGCTGTAACCTGATAAGTTCAAGGGAACGAAATTCGTCTTGATTTTAAAGATCGTAAGACAAAAGGGTCAATTACTTGCTCGGGGGTTAAATCTGGCGGTGGATCATCCGATTCGCCTCCTATCGCACAAAAATATGATTCTATTTTTGTTGGATTTCGAAAAAATGATGATGCCAAACATCGATATTGTTGTGCATTATATTGGCCATCGTGTTTGATCGATAAGATCAAATAATCGGCAATCGATTTTGAATATAAAACTTTATAATATCGATGATGTAATATTCTGGTAGCCAATGTTATCAGCATTTTTCCATCTGAAATAGATCCTTGTTGAAATCTTTTTTGGATCCGGTTTTTTGTTTCGGAAATTAAAATTTATAAAAACATCGAACCAATGAACACACCAGCTGATGTTTGGCGGTCGGTCGAACAATTTCAGATGCAAATCACCGGACGACAACTATCGATATAATCGATGTTTTTTTTTGTTATAAATTTTTTAAAAATTTTTATTTAGAAAATTTCCAAAATTATAAAAACATTACAACAAAATTTTTGGATAACGAAAACAATTAAAATTATTTCCAATTATTAATAAATCTGTATCATCAATTGCAAGACAACTTTTTAGATGAACACGTTCCGAATATTCGGAATAATTATCAATTATTTTATCCAGATTTTGACGTTCAAAAAGCCAATGTTGATGTGCTGTTAAAACACAAATAAGATTTTGTCGTACGGGACGAATTTGTACAACATTCATATCCAATTCATCTTGATTGTTGAATAAACTAAGTTTTTGTAGAACTTTATCCGAATTTCGTAGGTCTAAACGAACCAGATTACCTGCTTCAGTTCCAAATGTTAATTCATGTTCGGTTGGCCAATCCAATGCTGTAGGTTGGCTATTAACTTGTGCTATGGTTAAAGCTGGTCGATCAGTACGTGAAATTCGAAAATCCCATAATAATATTGAATGATCTCCACCTGCTGTTATGATTTTATTATCACAACCATTCGAACAAAATACTAGATCATTGATTGGATCAGAATGAGCATTATCATAATAACTAATAGATTCCATATCTTTATCAATATCTATTAAAACTAATCGACCATCTTGATCACCACAAACAAGACGTTCTTGTTTTTGTTGAGGGCTTAAAGCAATTTTTGTAATAATATTATGACCAAATTGTTTAGTCGATAGTAAAGAAAGTTTTGGATCAAACATTAAAATATGACCAGAATCGAATCCGACAAAAATTCTGGTTGATGAATCTTCTGATTGATTACGAATGGCAAGACTATTTGCAAGACCATGATGAGGATTTAGATAATTTGAAACATTATTGGGAATATCTTCGTATCGGTTGAATTTGGTAACGAAACTTGAACGCATTGATGGATGAATGTGATTAGAAATCAAGATGAATGAATTGTCTACGTTCAATTTTGAAATATCAGTAAAATGTTCACCAACCATCATATTCTGATAGATTACATTTAAAATATTATCCATTTTTTCAACAATAACTTCGACTGGTTTTAATTCATTCATTTCATCATCAGATTGACATGATAAATCTGAACCTAATCGACCATATATTATATCGGTTGGATTTTTAGCTTCTTTTTCTTCCATTTTCCGCCAACTAATGCTGAATCTTAAATAAAATCACAAAAAACAAAAAACGAAAATGAAGAAAGAATTTAAATTTACAAAAAAAAAACGTGTGAACAGCGGTGATTCAAAGAATCGAATATGGAAAAAAAAATCCAATCAATAAAGGACGTAACCGCTTAAAATTGCTGAAGAAATTTTTTTTTCTTCTGTTTTGCTTCATTTATCATGATAAATGAAGAATGTCTGCGTCTGCAGACATGAATGATGTAGACATGCAGTCATATATGAAACAAGATAGGACCAGCTGTGTTGTTGACGAATTTTGTTTTTTTATTCGGTTAAATGTTTTTCTTGCTCAATCAGATAATGAATGTCGATTTATAATTATTTAAAGTTTGTCGCGAATAACTTTTCCGGAAAAAATACTTACATAATCGAATGTGATATAAATCTTAAAACCTGAAAACTTTCATTTGTTTGTTTGTTCTGATTTGATTTGATTTCCTATTTGAATTTTTTTAAAAAAATGTCACCAGGTTTCTTTCAAAGTATGTATAATTTACATAATGAATCTATCTATTTCCGTAATCGAATCATCAATTTTTTTCCAAAAGGATTTCAATATGAATTTCCCGTTGAATCAACTTATAATCCACATTATCATCGTCACCATCATCATCGTTATCATTCATTAATTCATTGGATTAAATTTCGTTTTCGTAATCGTTTACGTTTAATATTCACAGTTTGCCTTTCCATAATCATATTAATATCAATGTATATTGGTGGCGTATTTGTTTATCCATTCGAAACAACATTTAATGAAGAAAATTTTCATTATCCAATTTATTCAAAAGATTTTCGTTATTTTATTGAAAGTGCTAAACAAAATTTATCCGAAAATGCTTTGAAACCGATTAATAATTATTCATTTCATTATCATTTGAATCCTGTGTATAAATGTCAACAACAAGATAATTTTCAAAAAAATTCAACATTCGATAATAATAATTCCCCAATAACATTATTATTAGTGATAAAAAGTGCAACTTGTAATTTTCTACAACGAATTATAATCCGTCAAACATGGGGTAATGAACAACGTTTTAGTGATGTAAAAATTCGAACAGTTTTTATGTTGGGTGAATGTTCATCAATCGATTGTCCAAATGAACATCATCCAACAACAACAACAATAATGTTTACTCGGAAATCACAAAAATTTATTAAAATTTTTAATCAAAATCAAACAATCGATTGTCAACGATTAATCGATATTGAAAATCAATTCTATCGGGATATAGTACAAGCTGATTTTATTGATTCCTATTATAATAATACAAAAAAAACAATGTCATCATTACAATGGACAGCAAAAAATTGTAATCAAGTGCCATTTATTTTATTTGTTGATGATGATTATTATATATCGATAAAAAATTTACTTAAATTTTCACGAAATTATTTACGTTTTATAATGGAACCAACAACCGAACAATTTGATGATTCGGATTTAAGTGATAATCAAGATATACAACAAGCACAAGTTGATTGGCTTCAACATCGACAACAATATGATGGTCGATTATATGTTGGTTATTTATTTCCAAATTCACATCCATTAAGACATTTAACATCAAAATGGTATATTAGTTTAAATGAATATGAATGGAATCAATATCCACCATATATAACTGGTGGTTGTTTTCTAGTCAATAATCAAACTTTAATCGATCTTTATTATTCAAGTCTTTATAGTGAATCATTTAAATATGATGATGTTTATCTGGGTATATTAGCATATCGTATGAATATTAAATTGATTGATTTAAAACAACAAATATCATTTTATTCATTAAAATATGATTGGAAAAAATTTTCCAAATTAATTGGTTCACATGGTTTTCATGATCCGAATCATTTATGGCAAATTTGGAATGAACAAAAATCATTGGGTTATGCATAAATTTTGTTATTCATTGTTATTCCTGTAAAAAACAAACATTCGAATCAAAACATTCGAATCAAATAAACATTCGAATCAAAAATGTACTCCCTCCATCATTTTAAATAATTTTAGGTCACAAATTGATGTATTTTAGTTTTCTTTTTTTCCCGTTTTGATATCAAATAAATAAAGAAAAAAAAACAAATTTGTTTTGTTTTGATGAAACCCGGATGAAATATCTCGAAAATAATAATCTTTTTTTTTCAATCAAAAAATTTGATAAAATTTTATTTGTTTTTGCTTCATTCATTCATTCATTTATTTCTGGATTTATCTTGAACATCCTCGATACACCATATTTCTAGATGTTTCGATCGAATTTTTTCTTCAGTGATAAACATGGTTGCGGTTTGTTTTTTTAATTTTATTTCCAATCGTCAAAGTTATATAATGTTTTTTTTTTGTTTTGCCATTCATCATTCGCTGATTTCAATTGAATGATAATAAACTTTGGCTGGGAAACCTGGTTAGTAAAAAACTATTCAACCAAAACGATTAGAATCTCAGGCAAACACAGAATAGGCAATAATTTTGCAAACAACAGCCAATCATTAAATTGTTGTTGTGCAACCAAAAAAAAAAAAAAAAATGATAATAATACCTGTCTGCCTCTCTCTCTCATTGTGAATGAATGATTGCATCCTGATTACACCTTTGATATCATCATCATCATCATTGTTGATCATTAATCAAATGGACAATCAGGATAATTATATAACAACTAGCATTGCAAGCCATTGGCCATTGGCTTCGTCTACTAAGTAGACGAAGTCTAGCTTAGTCATAAGGCCAAGTCCAATGCAAGCCAGCCATTTGTTTATGTAAAAACCAAAAGACCCTTATAAATAAAAAATGCAAGCCATCCATTTTTCGAGCATGCGCATTGAAATAGAAAAAAGTGTTTCGTCTCAGCCAGCCAGCCAGTGTTTTACTTTTTTATGTTATTAGATGATGATGATGGCCAAAAAACCCAAAAACAAATTTTTTGGTGATTTTTTTTCAAGGATAAATATTTGGTTTTCGGCTATAGCAACACACAAACATATTTTTGACATGTTTTGTTTTCTTTTGGTTGATTAAATCAATCAAGAGAGACAGATCGGAGAAAACAGGATCGAAATTTTGATTCAAATCAACCAAAAAATGATTCACCATTATTACCCGGTTTTCGATTGTTATCATTGGCGGTGGTGGTGGGTTGAAAATATTGAAAATCAAAAAACAAAATTTGTCAAAAAACGAAGGAAAACAAAAAATTCCTATAATGTTTTTTTTCGAATGTTGATAACAAATCAATGTTTTTACTTGATTAGTTTGATTTCAATTTGATGACGATGACGAATGATATACAGCCTTCATGACGGAAAACAACAACAATGATAAGCCATCTTTGAATATTTTTCAATATTTATCATGATTATTATCATCATCAGCATCGATGGTGGTTAAAAACATAAATAGATTTTTTTTCTCTCTCTTGGTTTTGTAGATGCAGTTGTACAAACAAACAATCAACCAGCAACCAGAAAACGGATATTTGATTGAAAAAACTTGACTAACAAGCATTTTGGAGGGCTGGTTCTTGATTCATTATCATCACCAAACATCATCATTTTTGATTGTGACATTTGAAAATGGTAAACATGCAAAACATATACATTTTTCTTTTGATTTCTAATCATCAATTACCTTCCCCATTTGTTTGGCTGGTTGGTTGTTTACGTTCGAATTTTCATACCATCCGTCCGCCCAGCGCATTTATCGTATAAATACATTCGAATTTTCAATTCGAATCTTTCACTCGTTTGTCTGTATCTGCATCGAACATTAAGAAAGAAAAAAAATTTTCTAAAATCAAAAAATTTGCTTTTCGTTTTGTTTTTTCTTCGATCATTTCTTCGCCAAAAAAGATGTTTCCAACAAAATTTTCAATGTTTTCGATTGCCATTTTGATGCTGTTGATTGTCAATGGTGGTGATGCTAAACATATTTATGCACGTTATAAACGTTCGATTGAACGTGAAAATGATCCAATTGTTCCGGCTAAAGAAAGTACAATTATAGCTGAAGGTGAATCGGCTGATGATGTACATCGTACTGTTAAAGATTTTAGTAATGAAATTGCAACAAATGAAAAAGGTGGTAAAGATTTTCTTGAATTTGATTATAATCCGAATAAAGATATATTCAAATTTTCTGGTCATGTTCCACAATTGTTTACCGGTCGTCAACATTTACAAATGTTTGAACGTAAGTTTTGTGTTTTCCATTATCATTGATCCAATCCGTATAAAGACTAATATTTTTTTTTTCATTTTCTCATTAAAACAGAAATGATGCAACAAATGTTATCACATACACAACAAATGTTTCAAAATTTTCCAATGACTGCCATTAATAATTATCCAGATAATTATAATGGTACAACCGAGTCGGAAATCCTTATTGGTGGTCGAAGATTCCGTAAAAAAGAAAGAGTTATCAATCAATCAGGTGATGGTACACGATTAAGTATCATTTCAACTGTTTATGAACCAATTGATGATGAAATCGATATTACAACAATGTTACCGAATAAAGATGGTGTAACAGAAGGACCGGTTATTTCCTATTAAAATTCAAATTACCAGCAATTTTATTTTTATTTTTTGTTCAAAGTTTGAAATATTTTATTTTATTATTTGATTCATTTGATTTTTGTAAAAAATGCATACATTCTTTTATAATTTGATTGAATAAAAAAAATTTACCATTTTTCGTTGAAAACAATAACATTTAATTTACTATATAAATTTCTTCGATTTTTACTTTGGTTTTCTTGAATTTCATTTTGTCGTTTTACCCACCAACTTTAGATGGTTGACAATAATAAACAACAACCACCACCACCACCACCAACATCACCACCACCAAAACAATCATTACAACGACAAGATTCATTGCAAAAAGAAATAATTCGTGAATGTCAACAAATCATTGAACATGGTTATCGTATTAATAATCTTATTGGTTCTGGATCATATGCAAATGTTTATAAAGCACAACAATTGCAAACAAATCATTTTGTTGCTATAAAATTTATTAATTATAATAAATGTTCAAATTATTATCGTAATCATTTTCTACGTTACGAAGTACATATCATTCGAATTCTAAATGATAAACCACATGCAAATATTGTCGGTTTTATTGAAGCATTCAATATTGATCAACCAATAAATGGTTATATTATTGTTATGGAATTTGTTGAAAATGGTACATTAACTGATCAAATATTAAAAAATGGTAAATTGAAAGAAAAATCAGCAAAAAAACTGTTTCGTGATATTTGTAATGGTTTATTACATATGCATAATAATCATATTGCACATCGTGATCTTAAATTGGATAATATTTTACTTACAAATAATAATCAGCCGAAAATTTGTGATTTTAGTTTATCAATTATATGGCCATCATCATCAACAAATGATGATCATCAAAAAAAATTATGCGAAGATTATTGTGGTACTGATTTATATTATCCACCTGAAGTTGGTCGAAAGTAAGTAAATTTTTCTTCTTGCTTTGAAAAGGAAGTTACGAATAACTCATTTCAATCCGAAAAACAACCGGTTAGAATACCATACAATCCAATGGCATATGATATTTGGAATTGTGGTATTTGTTTATTTATAATAACAACAAAAATGTTTCCATTTCGTTCAGATGATTTAAATATAGTAATATCACATCAAATGAATCGTAATTATCGTTTACATCAACAATATAAACAATTATCAAATGATTTAAAACAATTGTTATCCGGTATGTTGGAACCAGATTTTCAAAAACGTTTAACCATAAATGAAGTTTTAACTTCAAAATGGTTTGGTAATAGTAATAGTAATAGTTTAACAAGAACAATGACAATGACAATGACAAATCGTCGTTCATTATCATTTGGTACAAGAGCAAAAACAAAAAATAGAATCAATTCTTTTACAAATAAAAAACGACCAAAATAAATAGTAGTAAAATAGTAATTAAAATAGTAATTATTATTGTAAATTATTCAAATTTTACAACATCGTTTTTATAAAAATAAAAAATTTATATTTTTTTAAATTGCCAATTCATCGGCTGGATGATAAAGTTCGCCCAATAATCGATAAACATCGGATGGTGTTGTTCCGCCGCTTTGAAAATAGATGAAAAAAAGAAATCAAAATTAGTTAACCAGAATTTGATTTTGAAGTTTGAAATTTTCGAAAAATCGAATAACTTACATATTTGAAACAAAAATTGTTATCAATTCAGGTGGTACATAATCAAATACCGGATTCATTACTTGACATTCAACTGAATAACTATATTCATAATTTAAAACTTTTTCCGATGATTCAAATTTATTGAATGCTAATTGATCATAACTTGCTAAATGTTTTGGTGTTAATTTAAACATTCCTGTACAAACGATAAACTGGAAAAAAAAGATTTGAAAAATGAAAATTAAAAATTGTAAAAAGTGAATGAGAAAATTGAATACCCACAGGAACTGAATATTGTTTTGCAGCTAAAGCTAATGTATATGTTCCTGAAACAGCTTTTATACCACCATTAGCCATTATTGAATGTGTACCGATAATAACTTTATTTACACGTGACATAACTGAAAATATAGCCGAATCATGAATCAATATTGTGTTGATATTTTCTTTAGCCAAACTTATGGCCAAATCATGACCATTATTATCCGGGCTACATTCAGCAACAATAACCTGAAATTTTCTTTTCTTTTTTGCTGCATATTTAAGAAATGCTTCAACAGTTTTTGATCGTCCAATAGTCAATATTACTTCATCCCAATAGATATGTTCATCAGCTTGTTGAGCAATATTTTCACCACTTGTATCAAGTTCACTTAATAATTCACCAATAGCAATACTTATTGAATCTTTTACCACTGAAATATTAACATTATCAATATCTTGATTTTGTTGTTGTTGTTGTTGTTGTGGCCATAAATTTATAATCGATTCAAATGCTTCATCATCACGAACACCACGTATATGATTAAATTCTTCACGTATTATTTTCAATATTCTTTTTACCATATTATCAATAACCGGTTCAGTTGGTTGAATTTTTATAAACAATTTTCCAATTTCTTGTATTTTTTCAATCATATCACTAACAATTGACAATATAGAATTATTATTATTATCTTATTTATCATCGGACAACATCATTACCTAATTTTTGTCCATTCAGTATTGATAATCAGATCCTGAACGAATAATACGGTTCGTTTGGCTAAATCATATGATCCGGATATTTTTCTACAAAACAAAAAATCGAATCAATTTCCAAGTGGGGGAAATATGATCAAAATACGAACCCATTTTTTATTTCAATTAAAAATTCATTTAATTTTTTATTATAATCCATAATTATAATTTTCAAATTCTTTTTAAAAGATCAAAACAAACGAACGAAAGAGATAATAGGCGCCACGACACAATTACAAAAAATTACAAAAAATTACAAAAAATCCAACCTGAAATGCATGTAAACGCTATTTCCCGCTAATGGATCCTATTAAGGTAGAAATTGATTTCAATTGCATCAGGAGTTTGTTGTTTGTTTCCATTTTGTGTGGTTGGCTCAACAAAAAAAAAAATCGAATGTTTATGTAATCGTTTGGACAAAACTATCATTCGACAAAAATAAAACCAGAAAAGAAATTTTTCTTTTTTACCAAATAAGGTGTCCCAATTCGAGAAGAAAAAATCAACACATTTATCAGAATATTCAGGTAAGTTTTTTTTTGGGTCAATATTCTTTTGCTTAATTTGTTTGTTTTGGAATTTATTCGAATTCAAGTTTTCATTCGAATGTTTGTTAATCCATCGAATTTTACCTTTTTGATTTTCGTATTTTTGTAATACGTCATCATTAAAAGTTTTTTTTTATTCGAAAAATTCATTATGCATAGCCACGAAATAACAATTCATTTGTTTAAAATCCTATGATTTGATTTTTGCACATCAACCTTTCGATGACTCATAATGGCTTTTTAAATTGCGCTCTTGTTTTTGCAATGGCATCATTTTTAGATAACAAAAAAAACGCCGATTATATTAATCAATCGATTAGTTTCTTTTAGATTTCATTGGCTTTTAAAGATATGACTTTAGCAAACAAAAAATGCATAGAGATGTTTCATTATTACCGTTGCTATTTGTAATTTTCTTTTCCCCATTTCATACAGCATTTTCATATGCAAAATATCAAGTAATTCATTATTATTATCATCGTTTTTTTAATGATTCTGTTACATTTGATAAAAAAAATCCATTTTTTTTTTGTTACCAAATGTAATATTTTTTTTGTTGTTTTTACTGTTGCTAGGAGTTTTGAATTATAAAATAGTAGTGGTTTTTCGATTGTTGTCGATATGAATCTTGATGATGTTGAGTCGTCGTTGTCGTTGTCATCGCCGCTTTAAAATCGGTCGCGTATCATCCCGTTGTTTCTAGTGTTTTCTTTTAAAAATTTCTCTTGCTTTTTTTCCATTTGTTGTCGTGTATCTTGTTTGTTTTTTGCGTATTTGTTGTGTGTTTTTACTTCATTTTAAAATTATTTTACCTTTATTATTGCGATAGACAACTCATTTGGTTTTATTCAATTTGGTTTTTTACAGAAAACACAGAGAATTTGATTAAAATCAACGAATTTCAAATTAATTTGAGAAAAAAAAATGTATCAACAACAACCATACGGTGCAGCACAAGGTGGATATCCTGCCTATCCTGGTAATCCACAACAATATAATCCAGAAGCTGGTCTTGCTGATCAATTCGATGGATTTGGTTCGAAAGCAGTTCGTCTTGGTAAGTTTTTTGTTGTTGATCGATAAATTTGATTTTTTTTTGATTTGATAATTTTCTTCCAAAGGTTTCATTCGAAAAGTTTATGGAATCTTATCGGTTCAACTTGCTATTACATTTGGATTTGTAGTTGCTTTATCAGCTAATGAAAAAGCTGTCCAATGGACCCGACAAAACAGCTGGATAATGTTTGTGGCATTGTAAGTTTTGTTTTGTTTTTTGAAATAATATTCAAAAAAAAAAAAAAATTATCAACATCATTCATTTTTGTTTTGGAACAGGGGTGTGGTTTTGGTTACAATGATTACGTTGACTTGTTGTGGAAATATGGCTCGTAAAACTCCACATAATTATATTTGTTTGTTTTTATTTACATTGGCCCAATCGTTTTTGGTGGGCGTTATAGCTTCAATGTATCAAGTTCAAATAGTCATCTATGCGGTATTGATAACTGGTGTAATTTGTCTTGGTTTAACATTGTTTGCGTTCCAAACAAAAATCGATTTC
Source organism: Dermatophagoides pteronyssinus (assembly GCF_027571235.1). NCBI lineage: Eukaryota > Metazoa > Arthropoda > Arachnida > Sarcoptiformes > Pyroglyphidae > Dermatophagoides > Dermatophagoides pteronyssinus. The sequence goes on from NW_027461538.1 coordinate 579,250, forward strand.
ACCGTATTCAATGGAATGATGTTTATAATATTTCTTGTGTTTATGATGTTTGGTTTCATCAAAATATTTTTCCCACATAACAACACTATGCATTTGATATATTCATGTATTGGAGCATTGTTATTCTCAGCGGTAAGTGACATTTTGATTTTTATCATTTTTTTGTTTTTTGTTTTTGTTTTACTATGATTATTCATTAAGCTAAGTGAAATAAGAAAAGCAGTAGCAAAACACGGGATATTTTTTTTTTTTTTTTTTTTGTCTCTTAATCAATGAACTAACCCCTCTTATTTTATTTAATTTTATTTATTTGTAATTTTAATTTTTCTTTGTTTTTTCCATTATTTTGCTGCGATATCAACTGTTTTTTTTTATCGAACACAAAAAAAACAGTTCTTAGTAATCGACACTCAAATGATTGTTGGCGGTACTCATAAACTGCAAATATCAACCGAAGATTATGTATTCGCAGCATTAACACTTTATCTTGATATTATCAACATCTTCTTATATATTCTAGCAATACTTGGTTCTAATCGGAATTAGTGAAACCCTAATTCTTTCATGTTGTTCCCGAATGCTGCTACTGCTGCTTCTTCTGCTGTTAAAATTAAAATCAAACGAACGAAAAAAAAATACCGACCAACAAAATTAATATCGACCTTTTTGTTTTTCTAATGAAAGAAATGAAGAAAAAATAACGATGTTGTTAACACAGGAAAATTTCTATTTTGATTTTCGCTAATTATTATTTGTTTGTTTGTTTTTATTTCATTTAATTGATTATCATATTAATAATGTTTTATAAAAAAAAATAATTTCATTTTCTCATCAATCTACTTACATTACATTTTCACCAATCTTTTCATTTTCTTTCACTTAGCTTAATAATAATAAAAATCTTTTCATCCAAAAGCATTATTTTCATTGAATTATTTTTGATTTACTAACTTTATTTTTTTTGTTTCTTTTTTTTTGCTTTCTTTATCCACCGATCTATAACGTGTTTTTTTCCTATAATTTTTGTTTGTAAATTTATAACAAAATTATTGGTTCTTTTTTTTCAAATGGAAACAACAGTTTCTATTGATCGATACACAAATGATTGTTGGCGGTACACATAAACATCAACTTTCAACTGAAGATTATGTATTTGCTGCATTAACACTTTATCTTGATATTATCAATATATTCCTTTATGTTCTACAAATATTACAATCATTATCGAATGATTAATGGACAGAAAAATCGACGAATTTCAGACGTATGTCCTGAAACAAAACAAACGAAGAAGAATGCTTAAGTTTCGATAATCATCATCTCAAATAAAATTCCATTCATAGTATTAGCCTTTTACAGCAGTGGACCATTCATGACCATCAGACATAATCAAATCATCATCAAAACAGTATCTTTATTATCATTATATTTCACAAAAACAAACAAGCACCGTAATAATTAGATCCATCATAATCTTACAAGGATATTTATATTCATTTGAAAAACAAATACTTATTTTTTGTTATTTACATTAAACATTCATTCATTTGAAATAATAAAAATTTCGATGAAAAAGTTGCGTTTGATTTTTTCATTTTTCACGCTATTGATTATGGTCATGATGACCCATTGAATTTTCTTTCATACAAATCCGAACGATAACGTATACGATCCATATGTTTAGCATACATACATTTTAATGTATCATATAATAATGGAATCCTATGTAATTGATTACCGCTTACAATCATATTATCAAATGCCAGGCCAATATTATTATTATCAGCGTTTTCTTCAGGTAATAATGGTAGTTTACCATATCGTTGACTAAAATGTGTTAATATTATAAATTTTGCCTGCATCATACGGCCAACATTAATTGCTTCGGATATTGTTGAATGAAAATTTGTTCGGGCAAATTTTTTCAAGCTATCTTCAACAGTTGCTTCATGAATCAATAGATTACAATCCCGGCCATATTGTACCAAACGATCACATGGTTGTGTATCACCGGAATAAACGAATTTAAATCCATTTCTATCAGTTATACTGATACCAAATGCATAAGCACAATGATCAACTGGTATTAGATTAATTTCTTTAATCGATAATGTTTTCATAATGCTCGAACGAAATTGTTGAAAAAATTGATTCCGAACAACGGTATAATGATTTAAATTAATTATTTGTGAATTTTGTAAAAATTTATGTACCATTGGTGGTAATAAAATCCATAATTTATTATTATTATCTAATGATAATGATGATTGTTTACGTTTTTTAAGCAGATTAATTAAACCTAAATGATGATCAGAATGATGATGTGAAATGAATATTAATTTAATTTTGGCTAAAATTTTAACAATATTTTCTTGGCCATAAAAATTTAATAATTGTCCATAAGTATTTTCACCACAATCTAAAAGAATGGAATTTTCCAGGTCAATATTTACTAAAATTCCGGAAACATTACGAATTGGTAATGGATGTGATGAAGCAGTGCCTAAGAATAAAAATTCAGGAAAATTCATACCAGAAGATTGTTGTTCTGGTTTTGTGGTCGATAATTGCTTTTCACGAAGTTTTTCGATTGATTCTTCAATACCATCACGTTCGGATCCATCTTTATGTTGAAGTGCATCGGTTATGGTTGGAAATTGTGGAACATTTTCCATATTGATTACCGATAAATCTGATGTTGATGATCGAAATATATAACGGATACCGGTTGGTGAATAAATTATGTTTTGATTATTCGGTAGGCTACTACTATTGTTAGTTGATTTTACATTTGTTCGAAGACATGGAAATAGATTCGAATCCAATTGATTTAATTGTAATTGAAATCGATAATTTGAACGTAAACTAAATGATGGATTATTTTCGGTAATTAAAAAATGATTATTAGATGAATATTTTTGAAAAAATTTACGATATGATTTTGTTTGTAAATAATCATCTTTGGTAAAATGAACAATAATTTCACATTTTGGAATAAATTCCGCGATAACTTCATTCAGGAAAAGATGTTCGATGAAATTTTGATCGATACATTCGAAAATTAAAAAATTTTGTTCAGGTCTATCTGGATCACAAACATCGGATGGTTGAATTATTCGGCCATCTTGATTTTGAATGCAACGATTTTGTTCCAATTCCGTTACTAGATTTCGTGGAACTTTTTGTTGAAAACATTTTTCCAAATTAATTCCACCTTTTTGTGCGTTTAAATTACCCAAATAAACAGCCGATTTTTGATCACCAAAATTGATTGAAACAATTTGAATGGAAAGATTTTCATGAATAAAATGATTCGTATCAAAATAATTATATTTCAATCGTTTTAATTTCATATCAAAAGCTGTACAATTTTCAAACAATTTTTGACTGAAATCATTATTATTATTAATATTAAAATGACGAGAACCCGAATCATAACGTGCAAGTAATAAAGCAGCTAAACCAGTAAAATTATGCCAACGATTTGATGTAGCAAAAAATGTATCAATTTTTGATGGTTTAAAACCTAGATCACTGATCAAACGTTGAACACCTTCACCACAATTGAACATAAATATTCGATCATTATAATCAAGAAAAATTGAACGTGGATTTCCATCCGAACCATTACCAACAACACATATGGATACATTATCATTTGTTTTCGGTTGAGATGATTGTCGATGATGTTGTTGTGAAACGAAACGAAAATTTTTCATCCAAAACGGATGAAAACGTATCGTAAACTTTGACCAAAACATTTGAAACATTCGAATTAAAAAAAAAAATCCAAAACAAAAACATGTGAATTTTAAAAAACACATAACTGGCGCCATCTAAGAATCGTTCGCAGCAGAGAAAAAAGATTAAAAAAAAATTTCCATTTCAAAAAAATTAAAATCCATATTTTTAATTCATTCGCAAAGACAAAAATTCACAATAAAATAATTTATTTTTTTTGTTCAATAAACATATATACACGATAAGATCTTTTACCCTATTGACAAACACACACGCACACCAAAAAAAACAAACCCAAATTGATTGAATGAATATGATTCAATTTCTAACTAATTTCTATGTTATCATTTCATGTTAATGTTTTTTTTTTCAACCAATTTTACCAGTAAAAACTTGATTTCCTTGTAGAATAAAATTAACATTGGTTGGCAAATAGGTTGTTATATTATTATTACCATTATTATTTGATTGAATTCCATTGTTTTGATTTTGTTGTGAATGATCTTGATTATGATGATGATGATGATGATTGATATTAACATCATTTGTAAATGTGACCGGAACATTTTGTGAATTATTATTATTATTATTAGTCATTTGAATATTAGCAACAGTAGCTACCGGACCAGCAGTACCTGTTGTTATTGTTGATGATGATGATGTTTGATTCGTTAGACTTGTATTTGGAACCAAAGCAATTTGTCCAGATTTTAATTGTTGTAATGAAAATGAAAGTGGTATACGAATAGGTATTTGTTGTTGTTGTGTTCCATTTTGATATGAACCGGCTGCTGTTGTTGTGTTTACATTCAACAAAACAGGCTGTTGTTGTTGTGATTGTTGAACTGTTGATTGATTATTATTATTCGTAGTTGTATTCAAGGAAATCATAGATGTCGAATGATTATTGTTATTATTGATCACTTCTAGTTATAATGGAAAAAAATATTTAGAAATGAATTTAGAATTTCAAAAAAAAATCCTACCTTTATTGATAACATTTGAATTAGCTGCTTGAATTAATTTTAAATTTGAATGTTTTATCACAATTTGATTCGGAGTTAATTTCGTCATTGGCGTTGAGGTATTATTTATGGCTAATGAAGATGATGATGATGAAGATGATAATGATGTTGATGCTGCGGTTGTCGTGACTATATTATCACTTGGAGCATTTGTACTATGAATTTGATGATTATTGATTAATGAATTCAAAATGATGGTCGGTTTGGGAGCCTGATGTTGTTGTTGAATATTCGATCCGTTTTTCATCGTTATAGATTGTTGTTGTTCGATTTTTAATTTTGCAGAATTCTGTTGTTGTTGTTGTTGTTGTTGTCGTAATAGATACATCTCTACAGCTTGAGTATGTTTTACTTTAGGCTCTTCATTACCGATTCTTTGAGTAATTTTAATCAATTTTTTTCCATTTTCCGAAAATGTTTCAATAAATTGTTCAATATAACGACGTTTCATTTCTTTTGTACCCAGATAAAAGCTAAAATCAAACATAAAACAAAATTCAAAATAATGAAATCAATTAATGAATGAATGAGAATAAAACTTACTTTGGTGCCGATTTTGAATCACCATTCTTCACATTAACAATATTACCAAAATAAACATCATCATAAGGTCGACGAAATATGGTTAACGTTATAATTGTACCGGTCGTATCAAGAAATTCCATACGATATTCTTCTGTTTTAATCAATTCATTTGATTGACAATCTTTCGGTTCGGTTAATTGTTTAGCCAATTTTTCAACATCTTTATATTCTGTTTGCATTATTTTCATTTGACTTTCAATAGCAATAGGATTTGGTTTCATTTTCGGTATAATAAATGATGATGATAATGGTTTTTTTATTTTTAAAAAATTAAGTAAACGAAATTCTTTTGATTGATCACGTGCAATAATTGATTTGAGTCTTTTTCTTGGCAATCTTAAAAATAATTTATTACCAAAAATTAATTTTTTCCTTGATAATTTTTTCGATAAAATACCAATACAAGGATTAGGATCAAGACAAAGTTTTGGTGATGTTAAATATATTAATTTGGATTCTAATTTCAGTCGAGCAGTATTTGTCCATGAATAGGTTTTATTTGTTAAACCAATAATTTTTTTAACATCATTATAAAGACTTAAACTGGTTGGTTTAAGTAATATAAAATATGAATTAAAAAAATCTGTTGATGATTGACGATAATCACGTATTTCCGATATAATACAACCATTATAATAGATATTTTTAAAATCAAACATTTCTATCACATCTATTAATTTTGGTGGCAGTTCTTCATTATCAATATAATCAATAATATGATTATCTTCACAAGTAAAATGTACACGTTCGAATACTGTATCAGAATCGAATAATTTGATGCCGAAACTACGGTTGATATATAGTCGAATGTTTTGTTTTGGGGAATCGAATGTTTTAGAAAAAAAAAATAATGTTCACAATAAATAAACAAAGAAATACCTGAATTGATGATTTTTAAACAATGATATCACAACATAGTCCAATTGTTCATTAACGATTAAACTATTAAGAAAATAGTTGCAATTTTTCAGATTCTATTTCGAAAAAAATGAGTAAAATGAGTATTGAATTGTGCTGATGATGTTTTGTTTATTTGCAAAAAGACAAACCTTGTACAAATTGACCAGATATGATTTGGAATCAACATCTGCATTATTAAAATTATAATTTTCATCATCAACTTCTTCTTCAGTTTCACAGGCTTTATTGGCCGGTATTTGATTCATCATTCGATTAAATATGATCAAAGACATTATTTATTCTTTCCAATAAGATTATTATTATTAATGATGATGGCCATCAACAAAAGATTACAAATGATGATTGAAAAAAAATGATAAAATCAATTTTCTAAATAAAAAACATTCAATGCATATTCTTCTTTTTATAATTTTAATATCAAAACACACACAAAACACACGATCCATGAACACAAACAAACAAACAAACAGTGAGGATACATGTATGTATTAATATGTGAAACACAATTGTCAATCAACAGAAAAAAATCCCATAGACTATACGACTATATCCACCTGGATGGATACACCTAGATCTAATTTTTTTTATATATATTCTTTCCTTTTAATATTAAAATGCATGCACAGAATCGAATGTTTTTTATTTCAAAGTTACCCAAAATTTTATTGAAATTTTTTTTGTTTTTCAAAAAACGTTTACTTTCAACAAATTTGATCAAATAATTTTTCTCAAATCAAATTTTAAATTTCAGTTCGAAAGGTAAGTGACAATTTCATTCAAATTTCCTTTCATTTCATATTTTGAAAAAAATTCTTTATTTAAAAAAAACATTCGAAAAATCAAAAAGAAAAACAACAATAATAAAACATTGAGTGTATAATGATAATGATAATAATTCAAACGTAAAATGAAAAAAAGTAACAATTGTTATCAATTTTTTCCACCACCACCACCATCAGGAATTTGGCAACTCAAGTTTGATTCTGATTATTGTTTATTTGCTGGAATGACCGAAAAACACAAAAAAAAACAAAACAAAACAAAATCGTCCGCAATATTTATGATTCATTCAAATGAAATGATATCAAATCGAATTAATAATTCATTCATTTCCAAACGGTACTCCAGATTTTTTTTCGCTTTTATTATGTGATTATTTAGGTTTTTTGTTTTGTTTTGGTTTCACAGTCGATTTATGTTTAGTTATGATTTCAAATCACGATCGTTCGTTGTTGCTTACACATATTTCTGATCCATCCAGTGTCAAATGTCAGTGAATATTCTGATTGTACCAAAACGTGTCAAACTTTCATTTGATTCCCATTTTTATAACCATTTGATGATTTTTGTAATTCTTGATTATCAGATGATTCTTGTTCATTGATTGTATGTTTATCACTATCATCATTATCTGACCTAGTTTGATTTTCAAATTTTACTTTATGTTGTTTATTTTGATTGTCCGTTTTCATATTATTATTGCCATTGCTGTTATCAATTTTAACCTTGTTATTTTTACAGCAAATTCCATCAGTAAATGAGCAGCAGCAGCAGCAACAATTTTTCTTTAATTTTGTTTGCTGTTGTTGTTCTGGATCGATTTGGATTTTTGTTGTTGTTGTTGTTGTTCGATCGGTTTTCGTCGTTGTCGATGTCGATGATGATGGTGATTGTCTTGCTTGTTTCAATAATGATCGTTGTCTCATTACAAATTCATATGTAGATTCACCGATTATATCTAGTTAGTGAAAAAATTTGTAAATTTTGAAAATTATAACTTTTTTTTAAAAAAAAACTTACTTAAAAATATATGAAAAATACAAAGATGTAAAAGTAATATTGTTGTTATACTTGATATAAATAATGTTATATATAATAATATTGACCATAATATTCTTGGTAATCCTTCATTATCAAATTCATAATGGACAATTATTAATTTTGTTGCTGATGATGATGCTATTTAAAAAATTATAAAATTTGTAATTTATAATAAAAGTAAAAATCTTGATAAATTATAAATTACTTTGTTGTTCTTGTTCTTGTTCCTGTTGTTGTTGTTGATGATGATAAAAATCCGGAACATGTAACACGATGATTAATAAAATTGTTGTTATCAATATAATTAATGCTTGTAATAATGCTGTTAACATTGACATTACAAACCATCTTTATTTATAAATTATTAGATTTTTAAAATAAAAACAAAATGAATTTAGATTTATTATTAGTTTTGTTTTACCTGTTCATTTTTACCTGTTCTTACCTATAATTTTTACTACCAACACAATTATTTAACCATTTACAATGATGATCAAAATTTGAAACACATTTATTACATAGGCTACAATGTTTAGATTTTTTATTAACAATTGATTCACAAATATAACAAAATTGATTTTCAATAACATGTTTATGTTTATTACGATCAAATTTTTTTGGTTTTAAACGTTGTTGATTATTAAGACGACGATATTTTTCCAATACATAATCATCGATAGGATTTATAGATGATGTTATAATATTTGTAAAAAAATGTAATAAATAAATAAATAAATTTATACCAAATAATGGTAAAACATTATCCATTATTGATGATATATTTGGTATAAGTAATAAGAAATTTATAAAACCAAACACGATAAATATTGTCCAACCAATTAATTGAAAATAATGAAATGGCCGATTCCAACCATTATAACGAACAAATTCTTCTTGTTGTTGTTGATTGAATGTTGTTGTTGGCGAAATTGATTGATGATTTTGATTATGATGATCAGGTGTTTTTGGATGAATTTGAATAGTCATTATTGCTTGCTTGCTTTTCTTTATTGTTTATTTCATTTGATTGAATGAAATTTTTAAGATATTCTTTTTCGTCGTCATTTTTTTCTCACGCACAAAAAAAGACTGCCCGAAAATTCACCACCATAGAATAGAACCATAGAAACCGAAATATAAATAATTTTTTTTTTGACGTTCATTTGGCAATGATAAAGAGACGCGTGTGTCTATGTGTGTGTCTCTGTCATTCGTTATAAACGAGAAAAAAAATACCCGAAAAAATTGCCAATCCGTATATTTTGTGTCTGACGACGATATACGGTTGATAACTAATGAATGGATTTTTTTCTTTTACTTTTTTTTCCACTGATACCGTTCCACATTTTTGTTTTTCTCGAATGGCATTGACTCACTTTTTTTTCATATTTCATTCTCCTGGCTATTTGGCCTACACAAAGAATATATATTTGATGATGATATATATGACACGCACACTAAGGAATTGAATATATATTCTGGAAATAATAATAACAACAACAACCGTAACAAACAATACACAGACATTTGTTGTTGTTGTTGTTGTTTCCTCAACAACGATAACAACAACAACAACAAAACGAAAAAAATGGTACTTGAAGTAGCGATTCAGTATTTCAATGTGAAACATTTTAGTTTTAGTTTTAAATGTTCCATGGAACAAAAATTCACATTTTTTGAAAGAAAAAGGAAGAAGTTTCATGCGCGATTTATCTATCTAACCTTTCGTTTTTCCCTTATTTATTGATCAATCTATCTATTTTCATAAACCGAATTTTATTTAACACCGAAAAATTTTTCTGACCAAAATTCCTTTTACGATTCTTATTCGATCGATCGATTTTTTGCCAATCAAATAATTGCTTTTTTGTTTTGCTGCTGATCTAATTTAATTCCAATTCGTAATTGTACAACAATAATAACTACCTATCTAAGTGTAAATAGTAAATAAATATGAAGAGGATCGATCGAAAACTGAAGAGAATGAAACATGAATGAAAATCTAATAAGCTTTTTTTCTTAAGTGTTTTCATTCGTTCGGTCGATTGGTCGGCTGGGTAACATGTGAAATCCATAATAAAAAAAAACTAAGCCAGGAACAATTTTCTCCAATTTTGGCTCAAAAGATGATGATAATTCAATTTTCATCATTTTTTTCTGGTTCAAAGAATTCTACCTGAAAAAACAATCTAATCGAATGCATAATGTATCCAACAAAAAAAGATGTCTGGGTCTATGATAGTGATGTTATGATTAATTTTTCGTTCAAACATTTAATATGTAGATTTTTTCTCATTTGACGTCATTGACGTCATATCATCATTGCTATCAATATCATCATCATCATCAGTTGCACGTTATAAGCATCATTTTTCTTCTTCGTTTTGGTCTAAACTTTTTTTTTTTTTTTTTTTTTGGTTGTTTGAAATAATAATGAATGTGCAAGCTGTTGTTGCAATGGTAAATTAATTTTTTATTTTGCTACGGGAAATTTTGAATTTAATTAAAAAAAACAAAAAAATTTGGATCTTTTGAAGAATAGGAACCCCAAAGTTGCCTTTTGAACAATAGGAACCCCAAAATCAAGCTATTGAAGAATAGGAACCCTAATTTTTTTCACAATGTTTTCATCAATGATTGTTTTTAATTATTGTTGAAAAATATATTTAATCAGTCAAATTTAATAAAATAACGTAGTATTTTATTAATTGTTAGTTTAATTTGTAAGATTTTTCTATTCATTAAAAAAAATTGGATCGATTGAAGAATTTCCCCAGCAATTGCTAAAATGAACAATTTCCCCAGCAATTAGTATTTAATTTAGGCAGTTTAGGTTAGGCAACTTAAGAAAAAAAAACTCAATTGAAGAATTTCCCCTGCAACAAAATTCAATTGAAGAATTTCCCCAGCAATTTCAATTTTGGGGAATTGAATTGAATTGAATTTTAATAAATAAAACCCCTATTCCATAAAAGTAAAAATAAAAAATAAAAATAACAAAATTCAAAGATTATTATAAATGAAGAAAACATAATTCAAAAAATGTTCGAAATTATTAGAGTTACAGAAATAGATACAATCATCAGAATTAATCAAATTATAAAAGTGAAATCTTTCACAGGCAAAACGATTACAATTATTAATAAGATGTACTGATGATTGATTTTGACTAGAACAAAAATTACAAACGGAAGAACTTGATTGTTCAATTGATCCAAAAATTTTTATACATTTTATTTACAAAAAATCACAATGATTGCAAAAACCTAAAGATGCCAAAGAATCTTCGTTGAACATGATTCAAACAAACAAACATATTGCTGTTTAATAGTTTCTAGAAAATTATTATATGTGTCACATCATCTCAAATAAATAGCTTTCAAGCGTTTCATATCCACTTTTTGCTCCAAGAATTGCTTTTTTTGAGTTTGATCAGGTAGGTTTTCCTCCGGAAAACCTAACTGACCTAAGAAATTAGGTTTTCCTCTGGAAAACCTAATTTCCCTAACCTAAACTAACCTTCCTTAATTAAGTTTGCCATTTCTTCGTGCGTTTCATATCCACATTTTGCTCCAAAAATGACCATTGAGTAAAATAGCCATACAATGTCAATTCGCAAAATTTGTTCCAAGAATTGCTTTTTTTGAGTTTGATCAAGTAGGTTTTCCTCCGGAAAACCTAACTGACCTAAGAAATTAGGTTTTCCTCCGGAAAACCTAATTTCCCTAACCTAAACTAACCTTCCTTAATTAAGTTTGACAATTTTTAACTTGCTTTTTGTTTTTTGGAAATATGACTTTTATTCTTTTGTCGTTATTCTCATGTAATTTTTTAATTCTGTTTTAACTTTTTTTTTGCTTTTTTTTAAAAAAACGTTCTTCAAGAATACATTTCCATGCTATTTTAAAAATTACATGATGAAAAATTTGTTTTTTTTCAAAATTAACCTATTGAAGAATAGGAACCCAAAATTTAACCAATTGAAGAATAGGAACCCAAAACCACTCTGGGGTTCCTATTCTTCAATTGACCCAAAAATTTTTATCTGGAAAAACATCATTTCCAATTAGAGGAATTTTATAAACCGGACAAATGGAAAAACTCATCTTTCAACCATCAAGGTTGAAATAGGATCTTTTTCTTCGTTTTTTTCCAATCGATATGATATCATCATTAAATCGATAGATTTTGTTTTTCTTGTTTTTTTCATCGAAACACAACAAGGTTGTTTGTAAAAAAACATAGATTGCTTTACCAGAAAAAAAATATCAGAAAACGAAAAATTCAATCATTTTGGACTTGATCGAAAACATTTTTTTTTCTGTCTGATTCGATTTGTTTCTCTATTTATCACATACACACACGAACATCCAAACGGTAACCAAAGTTTTTCTTTTTTTATTGATTTTACATTAAAACTTGCACTTTTTTTTATTTGTTTGATTTTTCCATTAGCTTAGTGTTTTTTCCTTGTTGTTTTTCCTACTTTAATTTCCGTTTTTTATTTTTTATTTTATTTTATTTTTCCATTTCCTTACATGGTTTTTCTCCGAACGACAAACAGAATTCCCCGAAAAAAAAGAAGAAAAAAAGACGAACCGAATTCAATTTAAAAGAAAACATTCATGTCTTCCACAATGAATTCAAATACAAATCTAAATGATTATTTACATTCATCACAATCACATCCAATTACAAGACATTGGCAATCACAATCGATTGAAAATTTTTCTGCAAAAGATTTTATTCTACCTATATTTGTACTTGGTAATGATGATGATATTGAATCAATTGAATCATTTCCCGATGTTAAACGTATGGGACAAAATGTACTTATCGATTATTTATCACCATTAGTCGCCGAATTAAATCTATCCGCAATATTATTGTTTCCTTGTATGAAAGATGATGTTAAAAATTTAGATAATGCATTTGATTTTCATAAAAATCCATTGTTAAAAGTTATACCGGTGATTAAGAAAAAATTTCCACAATTATTAATTATAACTGATGTTTGTCTTTGTGCTTTTACTGATCATGGTAAGGTTATCATCATCATCATCATCATCTTTTGATAATTTTTCTTTTTTTTTAATATTTTCTTTAAATTACATAGGACATTGTTGTGTATTCGATCAACATAGTGGCCAAATTGATAATCAAAAATCAATTGAAACTTTGGCAAAATTATCGGTAAAATATGCACAAGTTGGTGCCGATGTTATTGCACCAAGCGATATGATGGATTGTCGTATTGCAATGATACGTGAACAACTTAATTCGGCTGGTTATTCGAATGTTTCCATACTATCGTATGGTGCAAAATTTTCATCCTGTTTTTATGGGCCATTTCGTAATGCAGCTGGATCGGCACCAAAATTCGGTGATCGTAAACAATATCAATTACCTTCTGGTTCACGTGGTATGGCTTTACGTTCAATTGATCGTGATATACGACAAGGTGCCGATATGATTATGGTTAAACCTGCAATGGCTTATTTAGATATTGTTCGATCAATTGCCGATCATTATCCTAATTATCCAATTGCCGTATATCAAGTATCGGGTGAATATTCAATGTTAAAATATTCCGCACAAATTGGTTTATTTGATTTAGAAAAAGTTGTTATGGAAACAATAATCGGTTTTAAACGTGCAGGTGCATCAATTATTATTACATATTTTACTGCCGATATTCTTCGTTGGATACGTAATAAATAATAATAATAGCCAAGAATTTTAAATATCGAAAAAAAAATAAAACATTAAGGAAACACACTCAAGAAGAAAAGAAAATTATTATTGCCATTCCAAGAATCAGAATTTTTATAGTTTTTGACAAAATTTTTTTTTTTTACTTAATGGAATATGAATTATTATTATTATTATTACAAATTGCGTGATATATCTTAATATTGTTCTTTTATACAATATGCCCACATATTTAATGTGATTTTTCTTTTGTACCAAGCGGGAAAAATGAATGAATGAATGTCACCATTAAGTAAAAAAAAAAAGATGATATTCTTTTCCATATAGAAATAAATAAAATATGAAGAAAATGAAAAAAAACATGCAAAAAACGATTTTTGCATCACGAAAAAAAAAATTTATGATAAAAAATGAAACAAACAAAAAGAAAAAAACTTTTATACACACTATATCGATCCATCAAAATTTTGTGTTTTGCGTTTTGTTTGTTGAAAAATAATATTAAGATTCATTTGTTTTTGTGTGTGTGTTGTGTGTGCATTATTATCTTAAACTTTATAATTATAAATTACCGTTTTATATTGAATTTTTTTTTAAATATATATTGTTTGTGTGGCCATAATAATAATAATAATGATAATAATAATAAGTAGAGGAGAGAGAGAGAATTATAAACTGATAAATAATTAAAAAAGAAAAAGAAAAATAAACATGAAAATGTGGCACGAAGTAAGAAGAAGAAGAAAGTTTTCAACCATTATTCCGAAATTATTTCCAAAAAAAATAAAAAAATCCAAATTTTTTGTTTCAAATTTTTATTTTTTCCAGCGTTTCTTTTAAAAAAAAAAATGAATTGAATTTTTGATGATTTCCAAGTTCCAAATTATTCATTGTTTGTCCTATTTTTGTCTTTTCCCAATTTTTTTTTGTTCTGAATTTTTTTCATTTCGTTTTCCATTTGTTTCTTGCTAATGTGTGTGTGCACATACATACATTCAGTCAACATTATTATCATCCATTGTGTGCTGAATATTGGATTATCGATTAATATCATTTTGATTGGATGACCCTCCTCGTTTTTTTTCTAAATATAAAATTGATTATAGATCACCACAACTACTAACAATATTATTTTGTTGTTGTTGTTTTTGTAATTGTTGTTCATCAATATTATTATTATTATTCAACAATGACGATGAATTTGATAATAATAAATTATCTTCTTGTTCCGAACTACTCGTTGCTATAATCAATTCATTCTCATATTCAGATTCTGATTCATTATTACTACTATTATTTTGATTATCATCTTGATTTTTTATAGCTGCTTCTATTGTTGTTGACGTTAATGATGATAATTGTGATTTTGTTGATGATAATGGTGGTGGTTGATGAACATTAATTAGATTCGAATTTAATGCATTATTTTTATCAAACAAATTCGTTGATGTAGAAGAAATTCTTAGATCAATTTCCATTTCATTATCAGATGAATCTATCACAGACAATGTTTTTGTTGTTGTTGTATTTGTGACATCATTATTTATCAAATTGTTTCCAATCTATATATTCAATGATGATAGAAAAAAATAAAAATAGTAAAGATTCAAACAACAACAAAAATAAAAATAAAAAAGTCATTAGAGATTGGTACAAACATAGCAAATGAATATTATTAGTAGGGCAAATAAAAATAAAATTCAAGTTAGTCAATCTTAGACAATATCTTATCGAATAGAAATAAAACTTACGCTTATTTTTGGCCACAATTTTGTTTCATTTGATGATGATTCACCATCATTAATAAGAGTAGAATCAATAGGATTCTCATCAACTTTTAGTTGATCCTCTTCATCATCATCATCATCATCATCGTCATCATTATTAATATTGTTCGAATCTATTAATAATAATGATGATGATGATTCTGTGTTTGTAGATGATTTATTAAATGGTAATAAACTATTTCCAGTAACTGATGAAAATAATGATTGTGTTGTTGGCAATAAGGCTGATAATGCATATGATGGTATTGAAGATCGATCATTATTTTTACAATTGATAATTTCCGTCAGATTGTTTTGAGTATTTTGATCAGATACTGTACAATTGCTTTTAGATTTTGTACTAGTATTCATTTCCGGATTTTCAACCACACTTGCAGTTGTAGTTGATAATGGTGATATTGTTGTTGTAATAGTTTGATCAGTAGAATTTGTTGAAATAATACTTGTATTACTATCACTATTTTTAGTGTCCAAACTATTACGAAGATCATTATCGTTGATTCGATTACGCATTCTAGGATCTCTTGAAATCATAATATTACTTGATGATGATGATGGTAATGATGATTGTGATGATAATGATAATGGTTGTGGTTTGGTTATTATTACCGATTGTGATGGTGAAGATTTTTTCTGTCCAGTCATCATAAATGATTCAGTTGAAGATTTTGGAAAATTTGATTCTTGCACTTGATCTGTCGATTGATCTACAGTGTTTGTAAAATTTGTATTAATTCGAGGTGATGATGATGATAAATTATCAAAAAATCTTTTCAATCGTGGATCACATCTTAATGAATTATCCACCTGATAAGATTCATAATAAACAGAATAATCGATAGCATTTACTTCAACGCCAATCAATTTATATTTGATGACTAGATTTTGTGTATTAGATTTGATTACTTTATTTTCGGGTTTTATCGAAGTTACAGTAGTTGATAAAACTGTAGACTGTGTTGATATTGATGGTGATGGTCCACTACTGATATTCGAATTTGATGAAACATTTGTTACTACAGTTGTTGCTGTTGTTGTTACAATGTTAGGCACTAATCGATTAGAATTATTTAAACGTGGATCACGAATTCTAGGATCACGAGTTCTTGGATCTTGTGAAGGCTGCTGCGTTTGAACGGGTAACATTGATTGCGGTGAAGGATCTATGTTATTGTTGATACCAAAAGGTTTTGAATCCAATACAGGTTGACCACCACCACCATCTAATAATGGTTGCGGCAGACCAAATGGATTATGATGAGGTGAATTGAAATTCGATACATATGGAGGTGTTGCTTGATTGACATCTAAAACTGTAGATGGTTGAGCCATTGGTATTGGCGTAGGAGAAGGCTGTATTGGTGGTCCACCAAAAGCTGCCGGAAGAACAAAAGGTTGATTAGGCAAAATACGAAGATCTTCATCTTTCATCGAAGCTTCAATCAATCGTTTTTCTTCTTCACTAAGCTCTTCTGTTGTTGATGATTGTTGTTGTAATGTCGAACTATCTGATACAATCGTAGGATTAGGAAATTCTGTTGTCGTAGAAGGAGGGGGAGGATCAAGTATTGATTGTTGTTTACGTATTTCTTCTTCTTGTTTTAATTTTTGTTCTAATTCTTCAATTTCTTTTAAATGTATCATTTCATCATAATCATCCGTATCAAGTAAATCATTATAATAGCTTTGAATATGTGCTTCAATTACTTCATCATCTTCTTCCAATCTTGGTGTTGGTGGTTTTTCTTTCAATACAAGACCATCATCAATACTAAATAGATTACGTTTAGCACCAGTGTATGATTGTTCAGATTCTTTTAATTCTTGTTGCCATTTCCATGTTTCTAAAGAATTTTTCATTTTTTCATTTGGTGGTCCAAGTAAAACTTTACGTGTTTTATTCGATAATAATGCTAAATTTAAAAAAAAAGTATTTTTAAAAATATCACCAAAACATATAATCGATATTATTATTAATCTTACCATCATAATCATAATCATTTGAATCAGGATCATCAACATCTTTTATCCAATCATTTGGATTATTAATAGGCCAATATGGTTTTACTTCATCAGGAAATGTTCCCGAATCTAAATAACTTCGAAGTATTTCACGCATTTCATCAGTAAGCGTTTGATGACTGAAACGACAATTTTCTCCCGCATAACATTTAGTATTTGTATGAAAAAATTTACATGGAAATTCACTATGCATAAAAAGACAATCATCACCTTTACCTTGATTTTGAAATAAAATAAAACATTTTTTTATGACGAAAATAGAAATAAAAACTAATCAATATTATTGACATACCACAAAAACCTTGAAGATAAAATTTACATAATTCTTTACGTTTAGGAATAGATACATCATGCGAATATAAACAATCCGATCCTTTATGACATTTGCCTTCAATATAAAATCGGCATGGTGTTTTAAAAACACCAGTTTTCGATTCATTATCGGTTGAATTTTGTTTTTCTTTCGAACGACGTTTAAGCCTTGCAAATCGTCGTGCAGTATCCGGATCTAATATTCAAAAAGAAAAATTAATTTAATGAAAAAATAGAAAATAGAAAATCAGACACATGTGATTGACACACGTGCGTCATTTTTTTTTAGTCATCAAACTCACCATTGCCATGTAATTTTTTCATTATTTTCACTATTCTTGACATTAATTTTGATCGTTCTTGTTGTTGTTGTTGTGGTATATTACCATTTTTAAATAAATCACTTTCTTCATTAATTTTACAGCCTAATATTTCCATAAAAACATCAAATTCAATCAATTCAAAACGGAATTCTATTTCATCAGACAGTTCGACAGCATCGAATGATGAATCATTCAAATATTGTGTTATATCGAATGTATCACGTTGATTACTATTTGTCGCTACTATCGTCGTCGTCATCGTCGATGATGTTGGTGATGAGGATGGCTGTATCGAATTTGTCGTTGATAATGATGATGATGATGATGGTTCATTTAATAATGATGATTGTTGTTGTTGTTGTTGTAATTGATGCGTTGGTGGTGAAAATTTACGTTGTTTATTCATACCGGATAATACATTATTATTATCCATAATATTATTTATACGTTTTCTTTTTCGATTACCACGATCACCTCTTTTTTTGCCTCGTTTCGCTTGCGGTGGTGGTGGTCCTTTAGGTGGTAATGGTGCGGGAAAGAACTTTTCATCCCTAAAAAAACAAAATTGATTTTAGAAAAAATCGATCTTTTGGTTTTTCAAAGAAAAAAATACCTGCTATCAAAATTTCCTGAAAATTGTTGATGCAATGATGGTTGTGTTGTTGGTGGTGGACCAAATCTATTATCGATGATAATTCCTCCTCCTCCTCCACCATTATTCATAATTAAATCATTTTCTTTTGATCCTTCATCGAAATCTCTGATATGATCATTATCATCATCAGCAATTTCACCATCTTCAAGAATTTCACCTTCTTCAGTTTCATCGGTAGACATGATTAATAATGAATGATTGAGAATGAATGAATCAGATTCTATTGATTCTATTGATCTTCTTCTAAAGAATTTTTTTGTTTTTGGTTGAGTATTTTTTTTATCCTTATTGGTTTTTTTATGAACTTTTTCAATATCACCAAAACATATAGAAAGGATTTTGGCTATATGGAAAAAATGGAAAAAATTTTTGAATTAAAAATCAGTTAATCTATTGATTTTAGGAATTTTTTGTATTTTGGATGCCAGTTAATTAAATGATCTAAACATTCATCAAGGTGGAATTTCTGTTCATTTCAATCGAAATGAATTATTTTTTGTTTCTTGTTTTCGTTTGAAACAGTTTTTTTCTCCTTGAAACAATTTATATCAAAAATTTTTGCTCCTTTATTCGAAGAAGGATTCATATTTTCACTTTTATTCGATTAAATTCGAAAATGTTATTCGAAATGGTTCGATTGAATTTTTGTTTGGTTTCGTTTTCTCGTTTGTTGACATTATAGCCAACCATTATAGAAATAGGCCGATACGAGAGCTACAGAGTGAGAATATGAAGTAGCGGAAGGAAATTTTTTGTTTTGTTTTTTATTTCTAAAATTGAATTATACACGTAGATAGACAAACCTACAATGAGCACAATAAAACACTGGAAAAAACATCCAAAAAACAAAAACAAAGAATTTCACACACACAAAAAATTAGTATTCAAAAAAAAAAATTCGAATGTTTTTTCTCTAAATTGATGGACGAATTAATCGATTGTTTCGTTCCAAAAATCAACAAACAAAAAGAATTTTTTTTGCACGTACTTTTTTTGGGATCAGTTTTCAAGCTAAGAAAACCAAAAAAAAAACCAATAATTCAATTCCAATCTTTTTTTTTCCAGAAAAAACTAATTTGTTTTGTTTGTTTACAATTATCTCTCTCTCTTATTATATGGCTGATATTATTGTGGTCGTATCGATGAATCATCATCAACAACAACAACAACATCGATTACGAAATTGTTTCATCATAATATTCGAATTATCGAATTTCAAAAAAAAAGTTTACAAAGTAAATATTTCAACAAAAAAAAAAACGAGCAAAACAAATTCAATAAATTTAAAACTGGTTGGTAAAAAAAACTATATAGAAATTTTGTAATTATTACATTTTAGGGTTTGTTTATTTTATTTTTTATTTTTTTTTGATAAATCATCATTTTCATCATTTTCTTTGGGGATTTTTATACAAAACCAAAAAAAAAAAAAACGTAATAATAATTCGTTATCGTCGTCGTCAATAACAACAACATCAATTTCTCGCTTTCTTTATTTTGTTATCGACGTAGACACAATTTTGATTTAGCGAAAAACAAAAACTTGATTTCGAAACAATGTTTGGAGGACAATTTTTTTGGTGAGAGAAAAAATCGATACGCATGCGCGTTTCGAAAAAAAAAAAGAATGTAAAGGAAACTTGTCTCGGTCATACTCCCGCCGACGCCCTCAATTTAGAAGCTTTAAACAAAAAAGCAGAACTGAACATGCGCATTTCGAAAGAAAATCTTTAGCTAAAATACACCCAATCACAGATAAAGGGGTGTTTTTTGTTGTAAATAAATTTTTTTTGGAAAAATTTTCCAGAAAAAAAAGGTTAAAAAAAAATAATTCAAATTAAAAATTTATAATTACCTAATTTGTAATTTTAAATAATAAAGATGATCAAAACACAACAGCATTTACTTTCACACACCAACCTGAATTATCCTTTTTTTTCCAGTTTTTCTTTTCCAGGATTCTTATTTTTTCTGGATTTTCTTTCTTAATATTTTCCAAAAAATCCAAAAGAATTTCAAATTCTTTTTTTTTGCTCTAATTTCGGATTCCACGGTTCCAAAAGAAAAATTCAAATTTTTGATTGATGAAGTCAAAAAAAAAACAAAAGTGCGTTTCATTCATTCAAATTTTTTTCCGAATCCAATACGACAACACTATGGAGACAGATAATCACACAATTTTGAAAATTAGTGAAACAAAAAAGAAAAATATTCCACAAAACAATGATGTTTGATCGATAGTTGATGGAAATGATTGAAATTTTTTTTGATTATTTTCCGTAAAATGTTATTCTAAAAATATCATTTCTTTAGTTTTGGTTCGATCCTTTGCGATGTGTATGTGTGTTTGTGCTTGGTGCGAAATGCTCGAATAATATTTTCAATTTTCTCAAGATTTGTAATTGGTCAAGTTTTTTGTTTGTTTTCAAAAATCATTATTTTCGATTTTCTATTTCCACAACAACAACAAAACAAAAGAAAAGATGACGAATTTTCGATGTTCAAATTCAATAAAAATGATGATGATTTTTTCTGGGTTTTAAGATGGATAATTTGTTTTTTGTTTTTTACATTTTTTACTTAGTTTGTCCAAAAGATTGGTTGTATATGTGTATTGTGAGAGTGTTTTAGAGCGATATTTTACAGAAAAAATGGATGACGATGATGATGACGCAGTAAAGCGAAATATAAAAAAGAACAAATTCGAACAAAAAATTGAGTGAGCGAATGAGTGAGTGAGGAGGAGGAGCTGAGTAGCAACACAAATTGTCCGTGTCGTAAATGACGTGTCGCATTGTAATTTTTGTGAAAAAATTTCTTTTTTGGTTTTTAGTTTTTATCCAAATTTTTTGATGATGATAAAACTGATGATTTTTGATGGTGGTGGTGGTGGTAGAAAACTAAACAAACAAACAAACAACAAATCGATGATGATAAAATAACGGATGAATGAATTTAGTGGGAGTTATTCATTTTGCACTGATGATAATTTTTGATGATTTTTTTGTTTTTTTTTTTTTTGTTTATTTCGGGGGGCAAATTTATTGATTTATTTCAAAAATAATTTACTTTCAAGAAAAAAAACGCACATTTTTTTTTTGCCTTTATTTATCGATTCTAAAGAATTTTTTTTCCCCCCACAATAAATCAACGACAAAAGAAATCTTTTCTTTGTTTTTTCGATTGATGTTTCTTAAATTTACCTTTTTTTTCTCATTTAAATTTATTCAAAGTTTTGATTAAGTCAAAAAATAATCATTTTTTGAATTGTAATTTGGACAAACAAAAAAATCTTTCATTATGGATGGTAATAAATGAATCCAATAAAAAAAAATGCAATTTATGCATCACACATACATCATCATCATTATTATTATCATCAAAGGTTGATATATAAGAAAGATCTCAAGATCTCTCTTTTTGTTTGGAGATTGCGTTCTCCAAGTGATATAATAATCTGTCCTTTTTTTTCTCTCTTCTCACATGAAATGATACAGTGTATTTCTACACAGTGTCTTTGGAAAATAAAGGAAAAAATCATATCAATCAAATTATATTAGGCTTTAAAGCTTTTTTCTTTTTTTTCCGTAATTTTGTGTTTCCTTCTCTCACATCTCTTCATTTTTCGTTTTGATATCGATGAAAAAAGTTTCGTAACAAAAAGAGAAATGAAAAAATCAAATCAAATCAGTAATTTTTCGCATATGTGGTCGAGTTAGGTTAGGTTAGGTTGATGACTATGACTATGATTTATGGTTGAGTTAGGTTAGGTTGATGACTATGACTTTGATTTATGGTTGAGTTAGGTTAGGTTGATGACTATCATGTATTGACCGCGGCATATATGCATGAAATTACGGTAAATTTATTTTGAATTTCGCTAAAGAACGCCATCTAGATGTTTAGATTGAAAATTTTATTTGAATTTTTTTTTCAATTAATAATATCATAAAGTATAGATTGAAGTGGATAATATCGATTTGTTTTACATTTTTGATTATCATAATCATCATAATTTAATGCAAATGTCATTGATCCACCAAGATGATTATCCATAATCCATTGTGCTTTTATTGTTATGCTTTCATAATCATCATATGTAATCCATTCAAAATTACGATATGCATACGGAACTTTGGAATTTGGATCAAATATTTTTGTTGTATTTGGATCGGCAAGAAATTCACGTCCACATATTTCATTGAATGCAACTGGAACTATAGTGAAGATGTTAGAAAAATGCAAATCAGAAAAATGAATGAATAATAATTACCTTCAGTACCATTGGATAATGCATAAAGATTATGAAATTTTTGATTGACTAGAAAATATTTATAACCATAAAACGGTATACCGACCATTAACTTTAGACGTTGTAATCCTAATTGTAACATATAATTTACGGCAAAATTTACATTAAAATATTCAAAATATAATTTATCCAATCGGTTTGCATATAATGGTGAATTAAAATTTGTATATGGAAATGTATTTGGTGAATGAAAATCATATGTCATTAGATTAACAAAATCAACTAAATGTCCAATCGAACGAATATCATAACTTGTTTCAACAATATAAATATTTGGTGATAATGCAACACTTAATAAATATTGTTTACCATGATTATTTAATTTATGTTGAAAACGATAACGTATCATACGTAACAGTCGTGTAAATTGATGTTTACGTTGTTCAGGAAATTCCCAATCTAAATCAAAACCATCCAGGCTGAATCGATCCATTAATTGAATGATAGAATCAATAAATCTATTGATTTGAAAGAACAAAGGGTTAATCTTTTTGATCTAAAAATTCAGTCTTTAAAACTTACTTTTCAATATCTTTTGGATTATCAACAAATGACATATCACCAGTACCGATTGAAATGAGAAAATTTTGTTCCATAATTGTTTTATTCGTTGTTGTTGTTGTTGTTGTTGACATAACTTTACGTATATAATCATCCATCAATGGACTTATTGTAACATTATAACCATTTAAATGTGCAAATGAAAATATCCAATCCGAACATAATTTGAATTTTAATTGATCAATTGGAATTAGATGTTCTGGTTTTTCGACCAACAGATAACAAACGCGTTTTGGTTGATTGGATTGATCACTATTCTTTATAATAATGAGGATTATTATTGAAAATAACAGCAGAAAAAATTGGAAAAATCCCATAGGGATATTCCTTTTTCGATGATATGATTGTATTGGATGCGTCATTTTTTGTCGAATGATTAGAGCCAAAATCGATGATGTTTTTGAATGTTTTTTTGATGAACATCTGGCTGATGATTATCATTGTTTACAATCAATCAATGATATCGATGATCACAAGAACAATCATCATCTGATTTTGATAATGATCCGATATTTGTTTCGTTTTTTTCGCCTACATTTTTCAAATTCAATGAATGAAAATTGCATGTAAATCATATTTCACTGCATTCGATAATGAAATTCGATCAAATCATCATTATCAATATTGACAGACAACATTGATATACTGAGCCAGTTTTTTCGGATTATCCTTGTCTTTTTCAATTTAATATCTAAATTTTTTTCAATTCAAATCAATTTGAAATCAACAAAAAATCGAAATGATTCAGCAAAAAAAGCAAAAAATTCCATTCGAATTCGAAAAATCGAATCCTAAGAGAAAGTTTCCCAGAAAATTTCGAACTTGAAATAGAAAAAAAGTTTCCAGAAAAAAATTTTCACTTTTTCATTTTGAAAAGAAAAAAAAAGGTTATAGAAAAACTGGTGGCGCCACCACGCTATTGTGTTTCTCTGGTTTGTTGTGTTCGATTTTTCTGGTTGGTTATTTTATTGCGTGCTGCTCATAATAATATGGCTTCCAAATTGTACTCGTTATAGTCGTCGTCATCGTGTTTTTTTCTGGTGTTGTTTTTGTCCAAAGCCAAAACGTTGTTCCATTTCTTTTTGTTTTTTTCGTTTCACTCAAAGACAACAACAAACAAACAGAAAAAAACGAGCCACATTTATTAGTTTTCTGTTTGCCAAATTGAAAACGAAAAAGAAAACCGATCGAATCGAGAAGAAAAAAAGAAAACCCGTTGTTGATTTTTTTTGTTCCTGTTTGGAGTGGGGACGATAAAAAAATCGTCATCGTTAAATAATAATACTATCTATTTCTGTGTTCCAGAACGAGCAGAAAAAAACAAACAAAGTTTCTCTTTTTATTTTGGAAGTCAAAAAAACTTGATTAATAATTTTTGGTACGATTTTCGATTTCACAAAACGAATACGTGGTGTGATTATCATTTTCTTCAGCGAGCTACTGTGTGTATTTTCATCCATTTATGTTTGTGTTGTTTTGTTTTGTTTTCAATTGTGTCCATCCAATCAATTGTCTTTTTGGTCATCATCCAAATTAAACAATTAAACATCAACCAAGCGAGAAAATGTCCGTACATTATAAATTCAAAAGTGGTAAAGAAGCCCATACAATTACATTCGATAGTCTACATATATCGGTTGGTGAATTAAAAAAAGCCATTATGCAACAAAGAAAAATTGGTAAAAGTGCCGATCTTGATCTAGAAATAACAAATGCTCAAACTAAAGAAGGTAAATAGTAATTTTTCCTATTTTTGTAATTTATAAAATTTTTACAATTTGATCATTATTATTTTTAGTATATAAAAATAATTCAACATTAATACCTAAAAATACATCTGTGATTGTTGCCCGTGTACCTGTGGCAAATTCGAATAAAAAACAATGGAACAAAAATAATAATAATAATAATAATTCAAACAGTGGAAATAAAGTAATTGTAAGTTGAATTCATTTCTTTATAAATCTTTTGTCGAATTCGAATGTTTTTAATGTTGAAATTTTCAATTTTTTCATGAAAAAAGGATAATACATCATCATCATCAAATATGGGAACATTATCTACTGTTGGTGGTAGTGCTGCTAATAGTTCTGAAGAGGATAAAATCAAAGAAATGTTAACACAATCAACCAAAGATTATGATCCATCCAAATATGCAAGAGGACGTGGACCAATGGGACCATTACCACCAAATTATACTTGTTATCGTTGTGGAAAACCTGGACATTATATTAAACATTGTCCAACAAATAATATTGATGTTAAACGTAGTACGGGTATACCACGTAGTTTTATGATAACAGTTGGACCTGAACAAAAAGGTGCAATGATAACAGCAAATGGTGAATATGCTGTACCAATTATTGATCAGTAAGTTTTACAAATTTCAATGATAGAGTATTGTCTTGATATTAATGTCTGTATCTTTATTTCATTTTGTTTTGTTTTTTTAACAACAGTGTTGCATATAAAGAAGTGAAAAAAGAAAAAGCACCATTTTCCGAAAGTGAAAACGAATTGAATGCTGAACAACAACAAAAAATCGAAATACCTGAAGAGCTACAATGTTCATTATGTAAAAATCTATTACAGGATGCCGTACTGGTACCATGTTGTGGCAACAGTTTCTGTGATGAATGTAATTTTATTGGTCGATTTATAAATTATAATATAATTATCTATTTATATTCTTTAAAATTATCATTACTACTATCATTATTATTATTATCATTATCATTATTATCTTTTTTTTCCATTCAACAAACAAAAAGTAGTAGTTCTAAAAAAAATTATCTATTTATCTCTTTAGTAGCATGACAAAATGATTTCAAGTCGATCACTTTAACCTTTTCAATTTTTTCATTTTGAAAAATGCTTTTTTTTAATTTATTGAATATCATTGAACAAAATCATATTTTTCTTCATCTCGCATTTATTATTATTGGTTCGAGAGGGAAAAAAATTGTTCGTCGAACAAAATGACCAAAAAAAACAAATTGGCATATGATTCTCATCGTACCATTGTTCCAAATTGTTGGTATCATGAACGAAAACCAAGCGAGATATGGACTTACTGCTGAAAGCATCATCGAATATACAGAGAGAGAAAAAAAATTGATTATTGAAAAACTTGTGATAAATTATAAATTTGTGATAAAAAACCAAAATAATTGATAATTTGATAAAAATTGAATTTTTTTAAAAAAAATTCAATTTTAATTTGTCAAAACAAAACTTTGATTTTTTCTTTTAAAAAAAAAATATTTTGATTATTACTTTTTTTTTGAAAAAATAATTAACTTTAATGATCAAAATTTTACACACAAAAAAACCTTGATTAATGAATTCTGTTTTGGTCGATCAGGTGATATCGATTCTTGTTCAGAATCGGTTTTTTACCTGGCGACAAAAAACATGACAAAAGAATTGACGAATAAAAAATAATAATGATAACAAATTGACAAAAAAAAATGACGATGATCATGACCAAAACACAACTAATCAATTTTCTTTTCCAGAATTTCATAAAGTAAAATGCGGTTTGTATAAGAGCATCAACCAAAAATCTGAAAAAAAAACATCGCAAAGTTTTTATCAAATATTTTTTTCAACTTATTTCCTTTATGTTTTTTTTGTTTTGTTTGTTTTTTTACCATATTTATAATGATCTTTTTTTTCTCTCTTTTTTTCGTTGTTTTTTTCAAAAATTTTTCTTTGAAAAAAATTCTAGGCATACGATTATTATTACTGGAATCGGATAATCATGAATGTCCAAGTTGTCATGAACAAAATGTTTCACCCGATAATCTTATACCGAATCGTTTTTTACGTTTATCAGTGGATAAATTTCGTAAGGAAACTGGATTTAATGCTAGTAGAATGGTTAAAGCGGATCAAACAAACGATAATGGCGGCAAAATGGATGATAATGGTAATGTTCAAGAAGATGATGGCGAAAATCGAATAAAAAATGAAAATTCTGATCAAGAATGTTCAAATGATATGGAAAAAGATGTTGATAATAACGATGATGCGAACAATGTAAAAATCGAAAAAATCGATAATGATGATGATGATGGCAAAACAACAAGTATTACTAATGATAATGATGATGACAATCATAATAATGATATTATCGATAATAATGATGAATCAATAATGGTTAAGAATGATGAAAAAGAAGAAATTATTGATGATGATGATGATGATGAAAAACTTTTAGCGGATAATAATGATGGTGATCATCGAGATGATGATAATCAAAAAGATGATGAAAGTGAAAAAATTACCGATAATAATGATGTTGTTGTTGAAAGAAAAAGGTATGTGGTTGAAAAGAATTTTTTGAAAGTTTTTGAAATTGAAATTTAATTTTTGTTCGCTGTTCAAATTTCCATTATAGCAGTAGTGATAGAAATCCAATACCAACCACTAGCCGTACTGATTCGGAATCATCATCCTCATCAACAGCATCGTCGTCAGCGTTGTTGTCGTCGTCGTCATCGACAAATAGAATTGGATCAAATCAATTAACTGTGATTGGTGGTGGTAATGTATTACCACCACCGCCACATATTTTTGGTCAATTTCATTCAAATTTTTCAAATAATCGATTTCGGGTAAGTTTTTTTTTCAAATAACCCTTTCCTCCCCTGACTAAATACTTATTCCGCAATCATAATCATCTTTCAAATCAATTTTTCGCTAGAATCATATGCATATGGGTATACGATCACATAATCGTGTCCAGCCATCAATATTACCACGACCACATGGAATGTTACCATTACCACCACGATTATCATCACATCAACAGAATCGTAATCTATTACAATCATCAGATAATTCGACTACTGCTACAGGTGCATCAACAGTTCCATTTCCACCACCACCAGTTCCATTACCACCTGGTTTAAGTCAAATGGGTTTACCACCAATACCACCACCACCACCATTACCAGCATTTTTTGCCGGACAAATTCATCGTAATCCATTATATGATAATACAATGTATGGTTTAAATAATCGTATGGGTTCGTTGAATCCATTACATATTCCATATGGACCAAATGGTCTTGATCCATTAACAGCTGCTGCATTGAACGGTAGTCGTTCATTAATGGATAATCATCCTCATCATTATTATTCATCATCATCATCATCATCGCGTAAATATGATGATTATGAAGATCAATTAGAACGTTTTAATCGACAACTTGAATCTCGAAGTCGTTCACGTTATGATGATCGTGATCGTTCTGGACGATCAATAATTGATAATCGAAGACGTAGTCGTTCACGTTCACCATCTTCTAGTCATCATCATCATCATCAACAACAACAACGTCAACGTAATCGTCGTTCACGTTCACGATCAATATCATCAAGAGGTTCATCACCATCAAGTATACGTTCAAATCGATCACCATCATCAAATACAAATCGTCGTCATCATCATCATCGTTCTAAACGTTCAACATCACGTGAACAATATGAATCAAGAAATCGAGATGATGATCGTCGTAGTCATCATCGTGATCATAGTGATCGTCAACGATCATCACAAACACATCGATCATCACGTTCACCATCATCATCACATTATCATAATAGATATGGATCGAATGTTGTAGGTGGTGGTAGTAAATCATCATCATCATATCATGTCGGCAACAATCCATCCATCAGCAGCAGCCATCGACAGAATAGAAGTGGTGGTAGTAACGAAGATAGTAATCGACAAAGATCTCGTTCACGTTCTTATTCAAAATATGATAAAAGGTTTGTGTGTGTGTGTTTGATTGAACAGAATATTCTTACAGAATAAGCATTTTTTTCATATGAAAAAAAATGATGGAATTTTTCCTTTTTTTTTGTTTAGAGGTGAATATGAAGAACAAAGAAACCGTGAACAACAACATTATCGTAGTGGTGGTGATCATCATGATAAAATTCATAATGATGACAGTCGCCATAAGTCATCATCATCATCTGGTACACGCTCGAAACGTGAATCTTCTTATCATTCCAGTCGAACTGCAGCAATTGCTGACAAAGATGAATCATCTTTAACGATAAAACAACATCGATCATCATCATCACAACATAATAATAAATATGATCATCCGGATCATTCTATCGATGATGATCATCAACATCATAGACGAAAACGTAACCGTAATGAATATGATGATGATGATGATAATCAAAGAATGATCGATCTAGATAGACGAATGATGAATGAATTTGATTCAAATAATTTTGATTATATTCGACCGAAAGGTTTGTTTGTGTTTCAAAAATCATAATTTGGGAAAAATATGTGTTTTATTTTAACTTTTTTTGTTCATTTCTATCCTGTCTAGAATCCAATTTGATCGATATTAAATTACAAGATGATGATGATGACAAAAATGAGCAACAACAAGATGATGATAAACGCCAAAATGATTCGGGTAATGAGGATGATCTGGATGATGATGACGAAAAACCAATCAAAGAATCAAAATCGATTACAGGCAAGACAATTCATGGTTCTCGAACTAGCCATAGATCAAAAGGAAAATCATCATCATCGATTACCAGTCAGAAGAAAAAGAAAAAAAGCCGAAGTCATCATAGTGAATCAAGTAGTAGTAGTGAAAGTAGCTCAAGTAGTAGTGATGATGATGATGATAGTTCTTCTTCATCTTCATCCGAGGATGACGACGACGACGACGATGATGGTGCTACATCAACAACATCGAATGCTGAATCAATACCGGAATCGAAAGAAATTAAATCAAAGAAAAAATCAAGAAACCATCATGATGGTGATGATGATCGAAAAAAAGATTCAAAAAATCGAATCGAAACATCAACAAAATCCGAACATCATCGTGATCGAAATAGTAAACATTCGAAAAATAAATCAACTAAACATCATTCGAAATCAACTTTAAAATCATCATCTGATTATCATGGCCATCATCAACATCAAAGTAAATCAAAATCATCATCATCAAAAAATGAAAAATCTTTGAAAAATTCCACTGCTAAATCATCATCATTGACAAAACAAGATGAGAATAAGGGTAGCAGCAGTAGTAAACGTTCGAAAAGATCCAGTAAAGATGTTGATGATGATGAATCAAAGATTAAGGAAAAAGAAGAAGAAAATAATACTTTGGTCCCCTCTTCTGTAATCGATATTATGGCATTGGAAAATAATAATAATACTCAAAAGAAAACTTTAACAGAAAAGGAAAATAATAATGAAGAAGAACAATGTAACGATGAACAACAACAACTATCAAGTGATGTTCCAGTACAAGAAGAAAAAACCCCCGAACATTCGATTAATAATGTTGAACAAATGAAAGAATTATCTGTTGGACAAATAGAAAAAGTACAACATGAACAGCAACAACAAGATAAAGAAGAAGAAGATTTCGGTACTGTTATTAACAAAAAAAGTAAGCTTAAAAAATTTTCTTTTTACAAAAATATATACACATTGAACATAAACACACAGAGAAAAACAAATTACAAGTTGTAAAAACTTTATATTAATTATATTTGCTTTTTTGTGTATGTATGTTTTCTAATTAATCTAGATTTATTGGAAGAAGATTTATTACCGCCTCCACCAATATCGGTAGTATCATCTAAGAAAATATCATTTGTAAATAAAATAAAGACGACGACTACAAGTAACAACAAAGAATTGCCGAAAAATAAAATTGATCAAGATGATGTTGAAATAAAAATACAAGAAGATTATAGCGATTTAGAAAGTGAAGATAATGTTGTGAATAAGGCCGCTAGTAGTTCTGCTGTTACAATTGCTGCTGATCATATCGGTGAAACATTGAATCGATCAGAACAGAATGACAAACGTAAAATTATTAAAGCGAATAAAAAACTTTCGGATGATTCGATCGTTGATGGTGATGGTGTTAAAAATATGAACGACGATGGTGTTAACGATGATAATGTTGTTGGTAGTGGCCGTAAACATTCGAAAGTAATACAAACAAATGAACAAGGTAAATTATTAGTATCATTTTCAATTGGACAACAAAAACAAAAACGTTCATCACGTGATAATGATAATGAACATTCGAAAGAATCATCTGCAAAACTTAAATCAAAAATAAGTTTAAAAGAAAAATCAAAAGAAAGTGTTAAAAGTGAATCATCTTCATCATCGAAGTTATCGAAACATGATTCTTCTTCGGAACATCGACATAAAAAAGATAAAGAACGTTCAAAAGATAAGAAAAAAGATCGATCAGATAAAAAAGATCGTCACTCTCATCATCATTCATCATCATCATCGTCGTCGAAAAATAAAGATAAAGATTCAAAGGATAAAGATAAAGAAAAAATGGATTCATCATCCAAATCTAAATCATCATCATCATCAAAGGATAAAAAACGTGATAAAGAAGAGAAACGTCATCATTCATCATCATCGACATCTTTGACAACATCGACAACAACAACAAAATCAAAACGTTCACATCGTAAACGTTCACATTCAGAAAGTTCCGCAGAAGAAGATAATAATAGCAATGGTGGTGATGGTGGTAGTAGCGGCGATGAACAAAATGATTCAGGTAAATTATCATCTGTAAAATTTTCAATAGTAAAAAAGAAAATCAAATCGGCTATTGATCCAATTTCATTTAAACATTCATCATCATCATCAACAACAACAAAGAATAAAAATTCAAGTGATAAAAAATCATCATCATCCTCATCATCACATTCAAGACGTTAAATGAATTATTATTTTCTTTTAAAAAACAGAAATTTGTATTTTTTCTTATTACTTTTGCATAAAAAACAACAACAAACAGAAACAACGAAAACAAACTCACTCGCACTATTTTCATCAATTTCCGGGGGCCATTCATTGTCGAAATAGCCAAAATTATGAATAATGATTATGTGTCCAAACACACACAGTTACTTTACTCCTTTTTTTTTTGTATTTTTTTCTTTCATTCACTAGCTCTATCTGATGATTAATTACACACACACACACACACACCAAACATGAACTGATTATATGAATTCTGTGTTTTGTTTTGTTTCAATTCTGCAAAAAATGTCAAACTTTGTTTCAACAAAAAAAAAAATTCATTTTCTTTGGATTCAATCCACACATGGCCGACAAAAATTGTTGTTTATACACACCATACATGTATTCCTGTACAGAATTTATTCGTATCAATCTTTTTTCTTTCTCTCTTCACATTTTTCATTCATTCATTTTTCTTTTTGTTTTTTCCTTTTTTGGCTTGTTTGTCGTATTAATAAATGATGACAAATTTTCTGTTGTTTTTTTGGTTGTGTGCACCAAGTGAAACAAATAAATTGATGAATTCTGTTGCTGCTTGATTCTTGATTTGTTTGAATTCAAAAATGATTTTTTTGTTTTTCGTTTGTTTCGTTTTGTTTGATGAAGGAAATTTACGCGCCAAAAAATTCAAAATTACATTTGTTTTCTTTCTTCGGTTCGTTGATTAAAACTATAAAAAAAACAAATTTCAAATGACTATAATGATGGTGTAATCAAAATCAAAAAACAAAGCAAAAAATGTCACCCATCAAAGTTGCTTGTCGATTGTTGTTGTTGTTGATATCGATAGTTGTTGTTGTTGTTGTTATTTGTAAATGTAAAACAACAACAACTAATTTACAACTAATATTATTATTATTATTATTACATATTATAAGCATCATTAAACGAACAATATTATTATTGCCCATTATAAACTATTATTATCATTATCAATGGATGCAAACAATGTTTTTATGTTTAAAACAATTATATGCTGTTGTTCGCTTAGTTTGTTTGTTTGTTTTCATGAATTAATTGGCGAATAAAGTGTGTGTGTGTAATGGTACACTGTAGACATTTATTTATCTATTTTTTCCCTCGTTGTTGTTGGTGTCGTAAAAAAAAGTTGAAAAATACAGATTTTTGATGGCAAAATGGTTTGCCATTTGGTTCGTTCATCATCGTCAACCAGCAATGTTCTGGAAGATAATTCGTTTTTTTCGTTTTGTTTGTTTGTTTCATCCGATATTCATTAGGATGTGGAGACGAAGCAGCGACGAAGACCGAACGAAAACAATGGTAGTGATTGGTTAATTTGTTTGCAAGCAAAAATCAGAATTTTTCCAATTTTTATCGATTTTTTTGGATCACTTTTGATTCTTTTTTTTCTGTTTTTCAAATTCAAAAATAAAGTCTATTCTGTTCTGTTCTTGTTGTTTTTGAATAAAGAAGTTTCAGGAAGAACAGAAAAAAAAGTTTTCATTTTTCTTTCTCATCATCAGTATGATGATGAGAATCAAAAAAAAGAAAAACATCATAAAACATTTATCATTGGGAAAAACATTCGAGAAGAAAGCGAAACTTGAAAATTATTATCCGATTTCTTCTTGCCAAGGTTGTTGTCTTACCGATCTTGGAAATTTTTTCCAGAAAAAAAAAAGTTTTGTTGCTATTGTTTCGGGAAAATTTCCCAAACTTTTGTTTTCCACCCGAACAGAAAAAAATTATTTAAAACCGATTTTTCATGAATTTCTTCGTTCATTGTCTAATTGATTTTCTATTTCGTAAATGTTCGGGAAAGAAAGCAAACTGAATTTAGCAAGGTAAAAATTGCAAGGTAAAAAAACCTTGGAAAAGAAAATCTATTATTCATTCGTATACCATCCATTATAATATAATTGGTTTTCTGGTTGATCTGGTTGATTGGTGGAAAAATTTCTGTTAGTCGGTCGGTCACCGACAAACAGAAACAGAAAATTGCTAATCCACCATATATGATGATAATGATGACCAAGAAAGAAGAAAAAGTAAGCTTCGCTGCATTGCATTTTTCAATCCATCATTTTTTCGTTTTGTTTTGTTTGGATAATAATTTATCCTTGTCCAATTCAATCTAATAACAGAGAATTTTTCATTGTTTTTTTCTGGTTGTTGTCTATGTGTGTCTATGTAGGATTCAAATGTCACGATATTTTTTTTGTGTATGAAACAAAACAAATAACCCCGGACTAGCCTGAATTGGACAAAAATAAATAAATGGTAGTTTTGACTGGTTGAGTTTGTTTGTTTGGTTGTTGATAATGACAATTTTACATGTCTTCATTTGGAGGTTTGCTAGTTTTTTTTTCTTTTTTTCTCGTCAATTGATTTGATTAGAAAAATGCACCAAAAATCCCTTCAATCACATGATTTGTAACTAATTTTCTGATGAATCAGGAATCAGAAAACGAAATTATTCATAAAAGAAAATCTTATTATTTATTGAAAGATTGATTGTTTGCTTTATTTTAGGACATTTATTCAAAAGTACATTCAAAAGGGGAAAACAAACAAGCAAAGAAGAAAATCAATGATTAATCCCAATGTATAAATATTCAATCTTTGATTTGATGTTTTGTGTGTGTGTGAGTGCAAGTGTGCATTTGACAAGTGTTTGTCAAATGTTTCCTGGATGATAATCCTGGAAGCCAAGGCAAAAGAAATA
This sequence comes from Dermatophagoides pteronyssinus, assembly GCF_027571235.1. Classification (NCBI taxonomy): domain Eukaryota; kingdom Metazoa; phylum Arthropoda; class Arachnida; order Sarcoptiformes; family Pyroglyphidae; genus Dermatophagoides; species Dermatophagoides pteronyssinus. Next base: position 614,561 of record NW_027461538.1, read on the forward strand.
TATACAAAGATTATCAGATGATCAGTTCGGTTATCCGTTTTTTTTGCCCAACAAAATGCTCGTTTCTTATTTCACATTTGACTTTTTGTTTTCGTTTGTTTTGTTTTTTTTCCCCGTTTGCAAACAAACAAACAAAATGGTGGCCAAAAAAAATGAAATAAATACCGTTATGATGCTAGATGTTCGATCACGAAACCAGATACAGAAAAAATAACCAAACATTGAATCAAACAAACAAACAAACAAGCAGATCAGCCAAAAGCAAAAAGAAAAAATGTTACATTTAAAAAAAACGAATTCGGATGATGTACCGGTTTGTCTCTGTATAACTTTTCAATTAATAATTTTTTTGCTTTTTGCTTATTCAATAAATAAACATAGATTCACTGTAGAAGTCTTTACTACAGCAGCAGCAGCTAAGACAAAGAATCAAGAATCAAGAATCGAGAATCACCCGAACGAAAATGGAAAATGAAAAATACAAACAAAAAATAAATGAGAAAAAACTTCTTGGTTTTTTTTTTGTTTGATTTAGCTACCATCATGGTGGTGGTGGGGTGGGTGTTGGGGGTGGCAAAGATGGCCAAAAAAAAATCAGCCAGCCCCGATTTGTCGATTAATGAAAAATGAAAAAACGAAAAATCCCAAAATAAAAAAAGTAAATTTACTAAATTCTTTTTCGCTTGTGATTAAATATCTGAGAAGGAAATTCGGGCAAAGAAAAAAACATTCTTGATGCCTAGAATTGATGCTTCGAATGAATTGAAAAAGAAAAAGAAAACGAAACGAACGAGAAGAATTAATCAAAGATTAATCTGTCTTTCTTCTTCTTTGTTTTTCTCTGTTTGTGTGTTTCTGATCATCACTATCAGTATTTTCATTTTATTTTTTATTTTGCTTGTCGTTTGTCGATAGGAAACTGGACTTTCGGGGAGAGAGAGAGAATCTTTCCTTCTTTCACACAAAGATGGGTATTACCAAACTGATGCTATCTGGCTGGCTGGCTGGCTGGTTGTTTTTTTGTTGATTTTTTCAATTTCAATTTTCGATTTTCATCCGAATAACACACCAAACAAACAAACAAACAACAAACAAACAAAATGATGATCAATTTTCATTCGATTCGAAATGTGTTTGTTTGTTTCGTTTTCATTTTCATTTTCATTTGAAAGTGAACAACCGAAAAAAACGAATTGAATTGATAGCCTTTGGAGGAATGTAAAGAATCAATTCTAAAAATTCCATTATAAATGGAATATAGAAGAGATAGAGGAGAGAAAGGCAATGAGAATAAGATGGTGGTGGCCAGTGGGTTGTTGTGTAATTTTATTTTGTTTCAATTTTGTTTTATTCCTGTTGTTTATTATAATTCCCGTTGTTTTCAAATTATAATATATTTACCGATTCTGTGGTTTTGTTATTCTGTTATTATTAATTTATTTTTTTTATTACAAGATCGAGATTAATTGATTTGAAATATTCATTGGAGAAAAAAAAACTTGAAAAATCAAAAAAAACTTGAAAAATCAAAACAGAAATTCAAATTTTTATTACAAATTGGTTAAATGAATGAATGTGGAAAAACTAAAACAACCGAAAATCGATTTTGGGCTGAAAATCGCTGTTTTTTTTTTCAATTTTGAATTTTGTTTGGTTTTGCCAAAAATTGAATGCAAACTTTGAATTTTTGTTTCTCCCAAACATTCATTCAACCATCCGTAGCGTAGGCCATTTCACAGACCAGAGATTAGATTTTTGTTTTGTTTTGTTTTGCTTTGTTTTCGTTCTCTCCATTTATTCAAACCCCTGTGACAATGAATAACACTGAATAACAACAAAGGGGAGAAAAAAATGCAAATTGTATGAAAAAAACAAAAAATTCCCTTCCTAGTTTTTTTGAACAAAAAAAAACATAGATATTTATTTAGTGAGACATTTATCTTTTGTCGACTAATATCCCCATGTTTTTTTTGGTGAAACTTTCTGGTTGTTGTTGTTCAAATAACAACAACAACAACAATAATAACCAACAACAACAACACGGTAATACGGTCCGAGAAAGAGAGAATAGAAAGTTTCCGATTTATTTCATTTTCATTCAATTTCATTTGTTCAACCCTGTGTGACATTCATTTGATATATGCTTTGTCTCTCTCGGTCGGTCGGTGTTATCGTTATTCATTTTTTTGCTATTTTCAATTGGAAACCCCAACCAATTTGTGATTAGTGATGATGATTCATGTCCGTTTTTTCGGTTATTCATAATGGAAGAATATTCTTTTGGTAGACAGAACCAAAAAAAAACAAACTTTTATTATCATCAAATGAAATTCTGTTGTGTTTCCTTTTCACTCCATGGTGTCATGCATACACATTATTAGAATTTCTATTTTTAGGTTTTTTTTTCATTCAGGATTCAGGATTCTCTGTGATTCACCGGATTCACCGGAATCACGTGATAATTATGTTTTTCTCTGTACATTACGATAGTATCGATACTATCGATTCTTTAAAATTATTCTCAGAAAAATTAACAAGATCCAAAAAATTTAAAAAATTTTTGTTTCAATTCTGACTTTTCCCAGACGATTAAGACCGAAGCAAATTTGTTTCAAACCAAAAAAAACGAAAAAGAAGTCTCCGGCTTACAATATTTTGAACAGATAGCGTGAGTTAGTTCAATTTATGTCACCAATAAGGAGAAAAATTCCCATGTTTTACACACACACACACAATGGAATTAGTTGTTGAAAATGACATCAAGACAGACCGAAAATAAAAAATGAAAACATCATTAAATAGCAAGCGGGGGCTATTGATACACGACCAAACAGAGAATGAATGTAGAAGAAGAACAAAAATTTGTTCAATTTTCGGTCACCAAGAATTTGGTGCCTTAACACTTGAACACAAGTGATTCTTTTTTTTTCACACTTTTCAGGTTTAGTTTTTCCTTATTCTTTTGGGGCGCCAGGCTAAAAAACAAACATAACACTTCTTTTTCTTCTTCTCACTGTTAATTCCTATCCACCAACCAGCCAGCCAGCAAGCCAACCAAAAATCGATTTATTTATTTCATTTTGGGGCCTCTGTCGAATGGTTGAATAGAAAATATATATTAAGAGAGAGAGAGAGAGAGAGAGAGGGAAGGAAGAAGGAAAACAAAATCAGATTCTATACAAGAATTATTTTTTTTCCTTCGATTTTTTCGTTCGTTCATCGGTTTATTTTTCATTCATGATTTATTTGAATGAATGAAAATAAATCTGATTTTCTTTTATCGGTCGGTTCGGAAAATCTTTTCCTTTTTCTTTTCATTCGAAATTGAACCAGAATTAAAGTTAGAGAGAGAGAGAGGGTATAGAGGTGTTAGAAAAATTTTGTAGACAGAAGAAAAATTGTTGTTGTTGTTGAAAAGCAGTAACAACAACAACAACAAATGTTTGTTGTTTTTTTTGATACAATTTTTCAATGTCGATATTCAAGTGTGTGTTTACACAACTGGAGAAAACAAACATTCATCTTGACACTTTTTTTTCAACACACAGAAAAAGTCAGTTATGTTCTTTGTCAGCGGTGGGATATAAGTAATGTTGTTTTTTTTTCTTAAGAAAATTAACTAAAAGCTATTTTGCATAACTGAAAATGTAATGAAATGAAAGATTCTGGATTCATTTATAATTCATAAACGATTCAGGCACCAGGTGAATCAAAATAGCCAAAAAATATGAAAATTGATGATAGATATGGTGGATTTTTTTTCGTTGTGTAGACCCTCGAAGGCTTTCGAAAATTTATTGGCATCGATGAAATGAAGGATAATCATATCAAACACCAAAAAAAAAGCAGAGATTAAATGATCGTAAACGAACAAAACTGAATCTTTCGAAATAAAATCAATCAATCGATGATGATGATATTTGATTTGATGATTTTGTTAGCCAGAGAAAAAAAGTTTATTTCATTTTCATACTGGCCAGATGGGTAAAAATAGCCATGAAAAGCCAAGAAATTCCTTCTTTTTTTTTGTTGTTTTCATTCAAGATGTTTTTTCTTCTTCGCTATTTTCACACAATATGTAATTCAATAACGACGACGACTACGATGATGATAGGCAAGATAAGCGAAGATATGGATTTTTCTTCTTTTCTTCTGAGAAGTTGAAATGGATGCTTTGTTTCGCTCTTTATTTGGGTAATTTACAAGTGGAGAAAGAAGAAAAACCAAAATAATAAAGATCACATCAAAGTAAATTGCTAATTGAATAATCATAGAAAATGTAATGAAGAGCTGGTGGAGAGAATATATTTTGCTCATTACGTTTCAATGGAATTTATGAATGGAGAACCAAAAGAAAACATGAAGTTTCGCAAGAAATTTCCCAAGAAATCTTTGTTTTTTTTGTTGATGAAAAAAATTGATCAATGATTTTTTTTCAGATGAAATTTTCATCAAAGAATTTCTTAAAAGAATCTTTTTTTCGAAAACCTAAAAAAAAGTATTTATTTCGACGCCTTTCAACCAAGAGGAATACAGAATTTCAGTTTTACAAACGCCTTTGCCTTCTGTTATATATCATCAATGTCGGTGCTATGTGTAATTCAACGACAACATCGTCAATTCGTTTTTTGGGTTCCAGTTTCAGTTCCAACAACAACAACCAAAACAAAGGCAATGTTGTCGTTCGTTCGTTATTCGGAATAGCAGCAGCAGCAGCAGCAAATGATGATTCCATCAAAACGCGCAGTTTTCTTTTTTTCACTGTGTTTTCCAAAAAATATTGGCTTCATTCGAAAGAATGAGAGATTCCTGTGTGTGTGTGTTTCAGTTCAGTTTTAGTCATTCTTGGTGAATGATTCTTGTGAACAAACGGAAAAAAAGTGAAAAAAAATTGTTACCGGGAAGTTTCCATCATTATCAACTACAAATTACAATTCCGGGGTTTTTTTTCTCGAAATATTTTAATTTCTTCATTATGGTGGTTGTTTTTTGGTCAATGTTGGAAAGTTCAATTAGTTTATTGTTTGTGTAAGTCAGAATTATCACGTGATGTGATTCGATTATTATAATGAATATTGTCATCATCGTTGTTTGATACATTGATCTTTTCTCTCTAGAAAAATTCAATTTCAATGATCATCAATTTTAGTTTGGCCGACAAAATTTCTTTGGTGTCTTCTTTGTCTTTCTTGGTATTTTCCTGCTTTTGGTGTCTGTCTGTCATTTTTCATTTATCATATATATCACGCAAACACACCAACCAGCGAACCAGCCGACGACATTGTTTGATTGTTTTCAAAGGTTTTTTTCACTTAATCGATTCAACAAGAACACAAGAACAACGACCCTAATAATAACAGAATTTGTTAAATGAGAAAAAAAAATTAGTGAATGGACCACCACCGCCAACAAATTTTTTTGTTTGTTACTTTTTAAATTCTTTTTGTGTCCTTGATAATCATCCATAATCGATCTATAGATGAAAATCGATTATCGATTGTCGTGTGTATAGTGTTGTTGTTTGCTGTTGATAACTTTTATTATTCGAAAAAAAAGTGTTTTTTGCATCATTTGTTTTTCTGTTCGGTGTAATTTTTCCGTTTTGGTATCACCAGTGTTGAATAATGTGTTGAGAAAATAAGTGAAAATTTGTAATTGAATCAAAAAGGGGAAAAAAATAATCAAATTACAATGTTAATTACACATATTTTATGGCCATTTCCTATGAAAATGGCCAATAATAATCAACAACATCGATACAATCGATATGAAAAATTTCAAATACGACCATCACTATCATTATTAAAATTTAGCTCAAAAATTTTAAATTATTATCTACCAATTCTATTATTGTTGTTGTTGTTGTCGATGATGATAATATCGACAACAACAACAACAAATCAACAACAACAACAACAACAATTATTATCATTATCATCATCATTATTATTATCAACAACAACAACAACATCATTATCATTATCGATATTATCGATTGTATTGTCAACAATATCGATAGTATCGGCAGCCATTACAACCAATAAAGATCGTCCTTATAGTAAGTGATTTTTGAATGAAAAAAAACAAAAAAAAACAACCGAAAAATTTAAAATTTAAATTTAAAAAAAAAGAGTTACGAAAAAGACAAAACGATTCCTAACTGAATTTTTTCTTCAGTTTTTGTCAATGAAAAACTCGTTTTGGTAAAAGAAATTTTGTCATTATCGATCGAACGAACGAAAATCAATCAATCCTATTTAAAAAGTCATTCACTGGTATCCGTTGTTTTTATATTTAGAGTTTTTCACAAACACACACACACACACAGCAAATTAACTAACAACAAATTGACAACAAACACACACACATCGACTATATTATCATTCAGATAATCAAACAAGCTGTCGTTTGTGTAAGAAAATTATTATTTGGATATTAAGCGATCATCAAGGAAACAAAAAAACAAAAAAAAACGACAAATTTTCATTCAAGAAAATATGAAACAGATTTTTCTCTCAAAGATTTTGTGTCACTGAGAAATCTTTACAGAAAAGTAAGAAAAAGGGTTACTATATGAAGATTTTGTCATAAAATTGATCTTCAGTTTTTTTCTTTACTCTGAAAATTGATTGATTGATTTGTTGTTGTTGTTGATTGGTGTTTTTCAAATGAAAAAATCGCTTTAAAAAATTCATCAACATTCATGAATTTAATTGGGAAAAATCTACAGAAAGATGAATATGATTAGTGAATAAATCAACATTCATAGAGGGCTCTTTCAATATTTTTATGCATGAAAAAATTTAAAATTTTCATTCTTTTGAGATCCAGTCGTGTTTGGTTAAACACGAAAGAGTTCATTTAGAAATAATTTACGTTTGAATAAATGCATAAATCAGGTTTATTTTTTAGCACAAACAAACCCAGCTAATTACCGGATCATCATTGGTCGGAAATTATGAAAAATTTCAAAAAATTATGAAATTTTTTCTTTTTCTGCGCATGCGCATGCGCATGTCGTTTTCCCTCCGAATTATTAGCTTAATAGGTTCGAAATTTTTTTGTTCGTTTCAAAATGAACTTTTTTTTCAAATTAAATTATTTATTTATTTTCAGTTTTTGGTTCATGTAACCAAAAATGTTTCATTCAGTCCATTTTAACCATTTTATCTCCATCTATGCTGTTGTTCTAAATATCAAATTAAATGTAAATGGGAAACGAAATGTTAAAAAACAAACAAAACAAACATTTATATTAATTAATGTGGACAACAACAACAACAACGAGAAAGAAAACGAAGAGAAAAACTCAAGAATCTTGGCCCATTCCATTCGGATCTGTTTGAGGGATTTTTTGTTTCGTTTTTCGAAAGATAAATTCTGAAAGTAAAAAACCTGTATAAATAACACTTCAGAACACACACACAACAAGAATATTATCATCATTTATATGATGTTTGTTTCGTTTGTTTTGTTTCGTTGTTTTCATTGCTTGTTTGTTTGTTTGAATGAATGAAAAAATAATGAGCCTAATATGGCCCAGATAAAGTCAGAGAGAGAGAGAGAGAGAGAGAGAAAAGTGATAAAGATCTTTTTCTGAGAGTGAATGATGCAAGATGTGATACAATAAAAAACAGATCGAATGTTGTTGATGATGATGATGATGGTGATAACAACATTTTTTTTGTTGTTCTCCCTTGATATCTTTCTTCATACGATGTTTCGATTCGTTGTTGTTGTTGTTTGTTGTTTGTGTCCATTTCGAACAATCAAATTCATGTTTGTTTGGTTGGTTGCTCGAATCTCTCTCTCTCTCTCTCTCTCTTGTTTACACTTGAATTGTTGAATTCTTTCATTCGACGAAAATGACGATTAATTTCAAATATCAAACAACGACCAAAAAATGACCATGAAAAAAAATAATGACAGAAATTCGCGGACATCAAGATATATGATCCTATCGACATCATTGCCATCATCATTTTGATCGTTAATTTAAATTAACAAATGAATAATAATTCTGTTTCCACTTATTTTGGATACATTTGCTGTTAAAATAGTTTCGAACATCAAAAACATTCGAATTCGAATGTTTTTACTTCCATCATGTCATTTATGAATTGATCATCATCATCATCAAAAATGATAATCTCTAATTGAATTTTTCCTTTTTTTGTTTTTCCAAAACATTCATAATAATGATGATTGAAAGTAAGCAAAGTAAGTAAGTAAATCAAGTTATGACGGAAATGAATATAATGATTGTGAAAATTCTTTTTTCTTTCTTTCTTCTTCGAGTGTATGTCTCAAGTCGATCATTTTGATCACCAAGAAAAAAAAACTTTCCGGTCCACTTTTCTTATTCGAGAAAAAAAAGTTTCCTATTTTCACCCAAAAAGCAAAACGAAAAAACAAAAAGCCCATTCATTTTGGTTTATACCGCCTATTTTTCATACAACAACAACAATCAGCCATTATTAATATTGCATAATTTATTATTCTGTTTTTTTCTCATTCTTTCAACGAATATTTCAAGTCTATTTCAACGACGTTCAATCCATTTACACACACTGTAATGCTCGATTTATGTCGAAATAGAAAATTTATTGAAAGTCAATGATGATGATGATTATGGTGATGAAAAATTAGTACCATAGTGTGAATCAAAGTGTTTAGAAAGTGGTGAAAATAACCGGGAAATTCTGTTTTGTTTTTTGTTTCATCGTCGGTTGTTGTTTTTCACTTTTGTTTGTGATAATGATAATGATGATAGAAAAGGAGGAGAAGAAGCAGGAAGGGTAGAAATAGAAATATTGTGTGGTTATGATAATGATAATAATCACACAGAAAGTTAATCTATTTATCTATTCAAGTCAAATCTATTATCTTTTCTTTTGTTGGTTGTGTGGAAATAGTAGAAAAAAAACATTGAGATAATGCTTGCCTGTCTATAGAGAGTTAATCTTTTGAATGTCATCTTTTATTTCATTCGAAATGATATGCAAAAAAAAACCAAAAAAAAAAAAAAAACAAACAATGTCTGTCTATTTCTACTCCAAAGACTCCGAAGTTGTTTGTGAAACAAAAAATCCATTTTTTTCTGAAGAAAAAAACTTCAAATGTTTTGTATGGTTGTCACAGTAAATCATCATTTAAATGTACTGGACATTTTACTAATCTTTTTTCCATTGTTTTGTTTTTGGAAATCAATATCTGTCAATTCTATTTAATTCATGTTTGTAAGTTTGAAACAAACAAACGAAAAAAATTCCTGGAAAAACACTCATGAATTCTTGGAATCGAAACTTTTCCGTCACCCAAACATCTTGTTCTTGTGTGGATCCCAAAGCAAAATATGCTATGTTTTTCTATTTCCCCACATTTTGAAATATGAATTTTTAAAGTTTTTTTTCCCCCAAGTTTTTTTCTGAATGTGTTTTACAAATGTTCAAGTGTGTTACCAAAAAACTATTCAATTTGATGATTCCCTTTGGCATTTTATCAATATGATGAACATTAGCTTTATTCATCATCCATACAGGGGGGGAAAGAAAATTTTTTTCCCCAACAAAAATTACATCCATTCATGGGTTTAGGTCACGTTTCTATTATTATTAACACTGTGTTATGTTCCACGGGTTGTTGAGAAAAAAAATATACAGGAATTTCATCTAGATTTTCTTTCGATCAAATCATCATAACGAGATTTATTTTGAAAATAAACATAAAACACATTAAAATACATTTCGTGTTTTTTTTTTGGCAGTGAAACCACTCAAACACACACAGAATATTCAACCAGAATATCCAGCCACAAACCGCAGATGTGTGTGTTTCTCTCTCTTTATCACCAACAGCATCTTCGTCGACGACGAGAAAAGAGATAAAATAATTTAATTTAAGATGAAGAAGAAAAACTAACCCCGAGTGATGAACACATGATATGCAAAGCTTTAAAAAAAAATTTTGAAACTTTCTCAAAACAGAAAAATCTTCAAATGTTGTTGGTTGGTTGAATGAAAAAGTTTGTTTTTTACCAATTCTTTGGGCTGGTGTCTAAATAGTTGAAAGCCTGAAGCATCCTTGCACCAGAAAATGATTGAATTTTCTTTCTTTCTTTTTCGTAGCAAAATTCGTAAAACTCAATCCAATTGATGCAGGGATATATCACAGGGTTTCATTTCAATTTTAAAGAATATGCATCTGCTGTGAATAAAAAAGTTTTCATTTGATTCAATTTTTGTTTTCCAAAACTGGCTGGCAAAAAATTCGTTGCTATTTTGTTTCAAAATCGCAAAATCTATTCAACCGAAAATTCAATTATTCTCGGGCAATTTTTTCCCGAAAAAAAAACATTCAGCGAACGACAAACAACGAACGACAACAGAGAGAAATGCATGAAAAAAATGTCATCGTTTTTATGAAGTTGTACAACAACGAACAACCAGAAACTAACCGCACTTCATATCATATCATCCAGAACCTAATCAAAATAAGTCAAACAAGAAAAAAATAAAGACATACTACCTATAGAAAACTAACCAAAGATATGATACTATCCAATTTCAAACATTATCAACAACGAAAGATGCGCATAAAGAATATGGAATTTTTTTTTCACAGATTTTTTGATGTTCAACAACTTAATTTGTCGCCAAATCTCCTTTCCTCCATAGTGATTTTAAAGACAAGAATCAAATTACATTCTGAAAACTAAGGAAGTGTGTTTTTGGGGAAAAGAAAAACATTGAAAATTTCGCCAAACATCAAGTAGAAATTATCAAAACAAAACAAAAAAAAACGTAATTCAATTTAAAAATTTTTTTCAGCTCAAATAAGTGATGCTTCTTGCTCTTTCACAAAGGCAAGCTTGTCGCAGGGTTGGCCTTTTCTGGTTTTTGGTTATCATTATGATTGGTGATGATAATGAAGTGGCAAACAGAAAAAAGATAACTAAAAAAGAATCAAATTGAATCAGAGAAAAAGAGAGGAAAACATTAATATTATTAACATTTCTCTCTCTCTCTCTCTCTCTCTCTCTCTCTCTCTCTTTCGTAATTGTAAAAAAAAGCATTTTTTACAAAGTAATGGAAATTGTCAGTCAGTCAGTCAGTCAACGAAAAATTTTCAAAGAAAAAATTTAACTTGAATCGGATGTAGAATTTTTTTGTTTTGTTTCTAAAAAATTTCTCACTCACTCCCTCCGTTTACAATCAATCAATTTAGATTCCTCATCATCATCATCATCATCATGGTTCATGACACACACAATGAAAAAAATGAAAAAAAAAATGAAATTTTCAAACGGAAAAAACGAAAAAATTTGTGGGAGGAGAGCCAAGTCAACAATACACAGACATAAGTAATAAGCATCATTCATTGAAAAAAGTGAAAAAACGAACGAAGAAAATCTTTTCCGTAGTAAATGTGTGTTGTGTGTATTAGTGTGTGACCAAAATTCAACGATGATTTAAGATGATGATGATGATGATCATTGTAATTTAAGTAAAGACAGAGAGAGAAGAGAAGAGAGAATCTATTTTGTTGTTGTTTGCTTAGTTGTTGTTGAAAAGATAAGTGTTGTTGTTGTTGTTGTAACACCGTTTTCGAGAGAAAAAAACCTTCCTTGACAACCAGAATTAATTTGTTTGGGAATTTTTTTTCCTGTGCTTTTTTTCCAGAAATATTTCCGAAAAAAAAACGAATTATCAATTAGATGATGATGGCCAATGGAAGGAAAATGATGAAACAAATTAAACATCAATTTTGTTTTTCAGAAATTTTCTTCTTTCTTTTTCCCGAAAAATTGCTGGCAACATTTTCGAACGAAAAAAAAATCCGAATAAATTTCCCAAGCAAGAAAAAAGATACCGAAACAAAAATGACAATAAAAAAAAGGAAATTCGAAAACGAAGAAAGAATGATGATCGAAAAATAAAGATAGTGTGAACGGGAGAGAAAAGAAGAAGAAAGAAAAACGACAACCGGAATGTTTTTCGAACCGGGAAAATAACAGAATAACAGAATTAGATTCTTTTGGGCTGGTAACAACAGGAATCGAAAACTGAATTTGAGAACAGAACAGAGAGATTTGAAAAGAAAAGAAAAGAATTTTGAAAATAAAGTTTTTTTCTTTGCTTTAAAAAAAACAAAATTCCATTCTATTCCAATGATGTTTATCATCGATTAAATCCATTGGAAATGAAATTTTGAAAATGAAAAAAAAATCCTCAAAATTCTGATTGATATTTTCTTTTCTTCTTCAAAATACACAATTCCGAAAGGAAATGTCAAACATGAACAAACAAACAAACAAACAAACAATAATTTGATGAATGATCAACAACAACAACAACAACAACAACAAAAATTTTGATCAGATGAAATCCAGATCGAAATGGAAACCTTTTTTTTGGTCGAGGGGGGATTAATCATCATTGAAAATGGCCAATAACAACAACAACAAAAGCCGATTGTCATCTTTGTCGATCTTCGATGCTGTTGTTGTTGTTTCCATATTTGAAATAATAATAATAAGAATAAGAAGAAAAAGAAAAGAACATTTTCATTTTCATTTTTCGTCGATTTCGTGACTGAATATTGATTTATTGGCCGGCTTTGACTTTAGCTTCTTCTTCTTCTTTCTTCTTAGACTTTCTTAAGAAAAATTCTATTATTGCCAAATTTTATCATCATCAACAACAACAACAACAAATAAAAATGAAATAGATATTTTTATAGCCTTTATACTATAGTTGGTTATTGAGTTTGATATTTGTTGTTGTTGTTGTTTTCGTCGATAATTTTTCATTTTTTTTCGTTTCTTCTTATTGACTGACCGTTATTGGATCAACTGATGATGATGATGATGATGATAACTCTGACTGATTGACTTGAATTGAATCGCTTGAGACTTTTTTTTGCTGTTTTTGTTTTTCATTCAATTTTTTGTTGAAAAACAACGACCATAACTCGATAACGACATCCAATTCTGATGGAATAAATTTTCTTCATCGAAAACTTATTGTGACCTCGGGATCTTTATTTCGATTTTATTTTTCTGGAGGTGGATTCGACTATTTTGACGTTTTTTTTTTTGTTTCACAAACAATTTCATGTTTCAAAGATAAGCTTTGTTGGGACTTTGTAATAAAAAAAAATGTTGTAATCTTCCCAGTTTTTTTTTGTTAATACTGCTGGAATCATCATAAATTGGTTTTATTTTTCGTTGTTGTTGTTAGAGTAGATTATATCTGGAAAAAAAGAAAAGAAATGTTAGAGCTGATAATGTCAAAATAGTAAAAAAAAAAGTTTTCAAAAAATGTTTCCATTGTTTTTTGATCATCTTTGATGATCAGATAATTTCAAGATAAACAAATATGGATCGTCAACATTGCAATGATCGTCAACGATGCTGAATACTCACGCGTTCACAAACTGGTCATTTTTTGTTTTCCCGAACGATATATGATGATTATAAAATCAAACAAGCGTAATGTAATTTGAACGGAACATTCATTGAACACACATTATTGGTGGTGGTCAAAACGTCATCGTCGTCGTCGAAAAAAACAACAAAAAAATGTTTTTTTTTTCATTTCTCTTCACAATGATTTGATTGCACATTTAATATCTAATAAATTTCATCGTTTTTTTCTGTTGTTTGTTGTTGTTTACGGATGGATTGAATCCGGAAAAATAAATCAAGCGAAACAATGATGTTATTGTTTTTTTTGGTTCCTTAGAAAAACCATACATCTTATGTGAATGAGTGATTCTTGTGGATTCGAATGTTTACTTCGACAAACAAAAACAAAACAAAAAATATTCGAAAAATATAATCACTATTTTGACATTTGATGGTCGATTTGGATAAAAATAGCTTATCTGAGGTTTAAAATTACAAAATTTTTTTTTTAAATTTTTAAAAAATTTTTGGAAACAAAGAATATAAAAAAAATGATGGATGATTTCAATTAAACAAAAAATGCCTATGGCATTGTTTTATAAATCAAGAGAATTTTTATTGTAAACTTTTTCGTTTTGGTTGGCTAAAATGATTCCATTTTGCAACGTAATTTTCATTTTCATTTCGTTTTTCACTCTCGCCCATCTGGTTATTGTCATGTTGCAACCAAAACTAACCAAGCAACCAACCGACCAAACTAACTGAAGATACTTTATTTATGGATGAAAAAGTGGATGGCTTGGGCAACTTTGCGAACATCAAAAATTCCGAAACGCACACACACACACAATCACATTACATTATAACATTCATTCATTTCACCGAGAATATCATTCATCTCTAAAAATCTCTGTTTTTTTTATGGAATCTGTTTTCGTTTGTCTGACTGACTGACTGAATGACTGAATTTTTTTTCTTCTTGATTATCATTTTTTTTCCTACCACAAAAATCTAGTCACTCACCAAAAGAAATTCAGTGAAAAAAGTTTTATTCCAACCAACCAACCAAACAGAACAACATTCATGAACAATGATGATGATGATTCTTTGAAATTCTACATGATTCGCAAAGAATTTGTTGTTGTTGTTGTCGATTTAGTTTATTATTATTATCCATAATCATATCAATAATGTTTTGAGAAAAAAAATAACAACAAAAAACGCAAAGAATTTGTATTTTTTTTGTTATGAAAAATTTAAATTTTTTTTTCAAACAAAAACATGTTTCGAATGAAAAAGTTTTCGATGACGACGACGACCATATCGACACTGGCATACCAACTCATGTTATAATAGTAATAATAATGGATAATAATAATAACCGAAAACCAATAAAAATTGATGGTATGTGAATATATGGGGAATATATGGATGAATAATAATAACAACAACAACAACAAATGGAAAAAAACCATCCAGATTTACTTTTATAATGTTCATTTTTGTTGTTGTTGTTGTTGTTGTTGTTGAGTGTATCGAGTGTGAATAAACAACAACAACAACAAAAATCCCAAAGAATGACAGTGGATTTTTGTTTATGAAGTGAGGCAAGGAAATTCTTGAACAAAAAAGTGATGATTTTCAATGTTATCAATGATTCAAGTAGAAAAATATACCGCACAAAAAAACACGGAAATGTTGTTGTTGTTGTTGTTGATACACATTTATATCTTCTCAAGTGTGTGTGTTTGTGTGTGGTTAGACAGATAGGTAGATAGATAGTAACTAATATTACCTTACCGTAGAAGGAAGAAAAAGTATGTTTCAACATTATTATATTTTCGAGACGAAAAAAAAACTGAAAATATTTTTTTTGTACTTTTTCTACCATTTCAATCCACTTAGGTTGAAATAGTGATGATGGAAATTTCGAACGTTCGAGAGAAAAAAAAATATTCGAATAGCAATAACGAAAACAAGAAAAAAACGCAATTTATCCATTGTGAAATTTTTTTTGTTTGTTTGTTTTGCATCGAAAATCAAATTATCACTGATGAAAATGGATTCTTCTTCTTCTTCGATAAAATGTCATCATATCACATTATATCAATTGAAGAATGAGCAAAAAAACAAACAACAATCACAATGAAATGATGGATTTTTCTTTTCGTTTTCTTGAGAATCATTCTCCACGAAAGAAGAAAAGAAATCATATCCCAAAACAAAAACAACAACAACAAAACGATAATGATTTTATTAAGCAAAAACAACAAAGAACAAAAAAAAGATCATAATGGATGGCGATAATAAAAGATAAATTGATCTATTAGAATCATCATCAATCGAATCATTATCTGATGAGAGAGAGAGAGAGAGAGAGAGATAAACAATAAAAATATCGTTAAAACAACGATAATAACAACAATAACAACAACAACAACAAAAAATTATTCGTGATCAACCCGAAAACAAAAGAAAATTCTTCAAAACATTCGAATACGTGTTTCGAAAACTATATCGACCCAAGCAAACAAACAAAAGTGAAAATAGTATTCTGGATTCTTCTTGCTGTGAATGATAATGATGATTATATCTTTGTTGTTGTTTTTTCTGGAGATCAAAAACATCAACCAAAACATAATTTCTATGCATAAAAAAACAGAGGAGGTGTAACAGATTTGTTTGTGTTTGTTTGTTTGTCAATGATGGATATCCAAAAAACCCTTCAATTATATTCTGTTTTCGATTATCATCATCATCATCATCAAAGATTATCATTATGGGGGCGTTGATTTGTGAAAATGAAAGAAAACTTTCTGCCCTCCAAAAAAAACTTGAAAAATTTACAACAATCAAACAGAAAAGATAATAAGATAGGATTCGAGAGATGGTTGGGTGGACATAGTTATGTTGTTATCAATCCTTGATCTTTGGACAATATTCCTATTCACAAGTGACAATAATAATACAGTACAGAATTATTCTTGTTGTTATTCTGATGTTATTTTCGACATTCAAACATATTCAATTTACACTTGTCAATTTCACGCTGCAAGTGTATGTTCATTTTGTTTTGTTTTCATGTCTTTTTTAGGGGATTAAATTCATTTCGAACAACAACAACAAAGGTTTAAACGATGCCGAAACAAATCGCAAACGAAAAAACAAAGAAAAAATTCTTCCGGGAAAACAAATGATCTTTTCTTAGTTGTTTTCCCAAACACACAAACTGAGAGTTACATTTGTTATTATCAGGTAAAAATTTGAACTTTTAAATTTCAATTTTTTTTTCATTAATCCATGACTATTTCGACTGTCAACGGTTTTTTTTATCGATGAAAGTATTATGAAATTTTCAATCATTTGATCAAGTTGTTGTTGTTGTTTGAAAGGAAATAGAAAATAGACTTTTTTTCTGTCTCTCGGTGGATCTATTGGATTTTCTTTTCTTTTTTTTCTATTTCAACATTCGACAACTAAATTAAGATCGAACGAAGAGAGAGAAAGTCTTTACTCAGTAAAGAGTAACGATAATAATAATAATTTCAAAGTGTTTATCGCGATTGGAGGCTTAACATTTGATGAATTTGATGACAACAAAAAAAACGAGAAAGGAAAAATAAATCTCTCTATGTATCTTCTGTAGAGAAACAAGAGAGAGAAAAAATCGTTAAGAAAATCTTTTCAACGGTTCGAGAAGAAAAAAAAATGTGTCATGAAAGAATTTCGAAGCGAAAAAAAAACATCAAAGAGATTATCGGGGGTTATTTTGTTTGTTTTGGCCAATTTGGATTCCTTATTTTTTACTGTTTGGAAAATGGAAAAAAAGCTGAAAATGAACATTGACGAAACTGATTTTTTTTTGAGAAAAAACACTTGAAAAATTTCAAAAATAAAACAATACAAAATTAATTAATTAATTAAAGTTTACGACAACCAAAGGGTTAACAAAAAACAATGTTTTTTCTTCTTTCTTCTCTTCCTTCCAAAATGTTAATTAAAATCTTTTTCCTTTTCATCTTGTTCAATAACATCACGTTTAATCATGAACAACAACAACAACAATCATAATGATTATTCAGTTAAAATAGTCGTTTTTGTTGTTCAAAATTTTTTCCTGGTAACAAATTTTTCGGACACACACATAACACACAGCATACATAATGTATACGATGGGCACCTGAAACATCGATTATTTACAACCACCATCACCATCGTCATTATCATTATTAGAAGAGAATTAGAAATATACAAACTTCCGTAATTCATTAGATATATAAGAAAAAAATTTTCCATCTTCTTTTTTTATTGATTGTCGTTCGGAAATTACAGTGCACACACACATTGTAATTATATATCACATATAAGCAAAACAAAACAACTGAATGAATTCGACAAAATGCAATGCAGTAAAGCTAACATTTTTCAACAAACGCTGAATGTATGAATGAAACGTTTGACAGACACACAGTGCTATATAGCAATCGAAAATTGATTGATTTTCAATCAATTTGAAAATGGCCATTTGAATAAAAAAAAGACGTCAAGACATTTATGCTTGAAGGAATATATTCTGTATGTGTGTTTCAATTAAAATGTTTCTTTTTTGTTGTTGTTTTTGCTGTTGCTATTTTGTTCATTATATGTTTCAATATAAAAAAAACAATCCAATAATGATTCTATTGAGAAAATGCAAATGTAAACTTTTTTAACTTTTCGTTTATTGTCATTTGTCGTTTAAGAAAGTTCATCTGATGAATGAATTCAATCGAATTTGAATTTTTATTTGCTCGAGAGAAAGAAAGAATTCTGGAAAAAAAGGATTAGAAATTCCTGATGATGATGATGACAATCATCATCATCGGGGTTATTTTTGTTTTGATGATGATTCTGTGAAGCAACTTTTAACCCACATTTTGATGGAAAAAGACTTACTTTGTTTTGTTTTTTGCTTTTTGTGTTTCCCATCTTAATTGACTATAATTTGAATTTTTGTTTTTTTGAACGAAAAAACAACAGAAAACAAAAATTCAACAGAAACAGAACAAACAGACAAAGCTTATACACAAAGCATCCCAAAATTCATGGGAAAAAAAGCGAAAAGTTAATGTAAAAATTATTCAAATTTTTGGTTGTTTCAAAGAAGTTTTTTCCCATTTTGGTTTCAAAACGTGCAGACAAAATACGTTTAAATAGTTTGATGTCTGATGAGGATAACGATTTTTTCTAAACCAAAACAAACGAACGAACCTGACCTTTTCTTCTTTCAAATCTTTTTAACCTTTGTCTGTTTCAAAGACAATCCCTTTGATCACTTTTTTTGTGATGATCATCATCATGAGGAATTTCTTGGGAATTTTTTTATTATTACTTTTCTTGGAATTTTCTCCCAGTGTTTAAAGTGTGTGTGTATTTTTCTCAATTTATTCTGCGGAGTAATTTGTAACAGAAAAAAAAACGAGAAAAATAACCGAATTGATAGAGAATGAAAATTGATGATACTTTTGTCTCAATGACAAGGTCGTTTTTCGTTTCGTTTTTCTGTTTTTTCACTTGAACGCAATAATTTTTCGTGTCTTGAAAATTTCCACTGTTAAATCCACTCAGTCTATTCTTCAACAAATTCTTTGCTGAAGATATTCATCTTTTTTGTTTTAACCCTTTCATTTCCAATTATAATGAGGCAGTATCATTTTGTTGTTTCAAAGAGAAAAAATTTTTGAAACAAAAAAAACTTGAAATGATGATGACATTCGATTTGCCAACATTATCATCATCATTGCATGGTGTGTGTGCGTGTTATTTTACTTTGAAGTTAGACAAAGTTACACACACACACGACAAATTGCAATCTAATTAACTTTTAAGGCTTTAAAGTAACTGATAACTGATCTCTCTTTTTTTCACATCTAAATGTTGAAAAACATTTATGAAATGACAACAACTTTTGCAATAAAAAACAACAACAATCCTTTGGTTCTATTTCTGTTTATGTTTGTTTGTTGGTGTGTGACATTTATTTATTTTGTTTTTTAGTTTTTTAAATTTAAAATTTTGTTGTTCAACGGCTGATATAGATCTTTTTTTTCTTCTTTTTTCAAATTTGATTTCCAAGAATCTTTCCGGAAAGTCTATATTTTTCCCGTAAATTTTCCCCTTTATCTCATTTTAATCCTTTGGCAGATGTGCGAAAAAATTTTTGTTGCAAGGCCACGATGAAAATGAATCGAATAAATTATTGAATTTCGATTCAATAATTTGCCCTGATGATGATGATTAAAAGAGAAGAAAATTTTCAATTTTCTTTGACGACTAAATTCTCTATCTGAGGAAAAAAATTCATGAATTTTATTAACCCAAATCAACATCAACGGGGTAAAAAAACAGAAAATTCAATTTTCTTTTTTTTTAACCAATTTTCACAATGCACAATTCTTATTCTTTTATATATTCAGAAAATTATCATTCTTCTTCTTCTGGGTGTTTTCCTCAACATTTTTTTGGACATTTCAACATAGAGTGATGGAAAACAAAAACAAAAAACTAATTTTATTCATTTTTTTCGTCTTCTTTCCATATTATTATAAATGAAAAAAAACACAGAGAAGTAACACACACATGGAGAGAGATAGAGAATATTCTTCGATTCGATTCCGTTTCGATTTTGGTTACACGATTCAGTGTGTGTGTTTTTTCCAAAACGAATCCCTGATGTGTGATGTATTAAATATAATGATAATAATTTAACCACAATGTTTCTCTCTCTCTCTCTCGTTGACTATTTATCTAATTTAGGCAGTCAGTTTTGTTTGTTTACACTTGAATATCGAATGTTGTCGAATGAAAATGATATATCCGGAACTTTTTTCTTGGTTAAGGCTCACTGTTTTCATAATCGTTCATATAATCGATATTCGTTTTCGAAAAAAAAATGTTGTTTTGATAATTAATAATATCTTTCGATCTTTGAAGTGTGTTTGATATAGAAAGTAAACAAACTAAAGATAAAGAGTTGGTCCAGAGAAATGAATCTTATTGAGAAAAAAATGCACAAGATGTTTTAATAGGGTGAAAATAGTGGAACAAAAAAAAGTGAAAATAGTGGAAAAACAAAAAATTCATAAATCACTTTTGTTGATTTATGAATGTTTTTTTTTACAGTTTAGTTTTTTTGGACATTCAGTCAGTCAGCCTTTCTTCTTTCAAAATAAGCAAATTCCCTTCAAACACTGAAAATTTAAAGAAAATGAAAAAAAGTCTTACGGATCATTTCATTGAAATGGTGTTTTTTTTTTTTTTTTGGTAAAAACTTGAGCAAAAAAAATTCAATTTACCACTTTTGAATAGGATTCAGCAAAAAACATTCTGACAGAAAGTAAGCGAATGAAGAATGCTATTTTCCTTTGCATTTTTTTTTCTCTTTCACTAAAATATCAATATTGATCGTCGCAAAATTGAAAATTGGAAAAAAAAGAAACCGAAACTTTCCGAACGTAAACGCGGAAATGAGAAAAGAGAGAGAGAGAGTAAAGGCGAACTAATTAAAAAAAAATTTAACCCACATCGGTATTCTAGGGTTAATCATTCATTCCATGTTTGATTTTCTAAGTAAAATTTGAATTTCTTTCTTTTTCGGGAGAAATTTTCCAGGAAAACAAACCACTGAGAAACTTTATAGATTTTAATTGAATTTAAAAAAATGTTTTGTCGCCTCTAATAATGTGAAATAAAGTTTAACCACAGCCACCACCACTGCGAACATCATTCATTATTTAGCCCGAAGGCTGAAGGCCGATCTGGTTCGTTTAATCGGATCATCATTGTCCAGCGAAAACAAACAACAAATTGATTTACTTTACATCTATTTTCTTGGTTTGTTTTTTGTCATTTTGTTTTCAATTTGTTTTTCACAACATTTTGAAGAGGATTCTGGTCGCCTTTTCTCTCTCTCTCTCTCTCTCTCTCTCTCTCTCTCTCTCTCTCTCTCTCTCTCTCTCTCTCTCTCTCTCTCTCTCTCTCTCTCTCTCTCTCTCTCTCTCTCTCTCTCTCTCTCTCTCTCTCTCTCTCTCTCTCTCTCTCTCTCTCTCTCTCTCTCTCTC
Source organism: Dermatophagoides pteronyssinus (assembly GCF_027571235.1). Classification (NCBI taxonomy): domain Eukaryota; kingdom Metazoa; phylum Arthropoda; class Arachnida; order Sarcoptiformes; family Pyroglyphidae; genus Dermatophagoides; species Dermatophagoides pteronyssinus. The sequence goes on from NW_027461538.1 coordinate 636,068, forward strand.
TCTCTCTCTCTCTCTCTCTCTCTCTCTCTCTCTCTCTCTCTCTCTCTCTCTCTCTCTCTCTCTCTCTCTCTCTCTCTCTCTCTCTCTCTCTCTCTCTCTCTCTCTCTCTCTCTCTCTCTCTCTCTCTCTCTCTCGATGTTGCTGGGAAGTTCATTTTTTTCCAGAAATTCAGTTGATCCACAGAGTGTGTGTGTTCACAGTGCTTCAGTGTTTTTCTGGAGTTTCTGAAGAAGGAAAGGAAGAAAAACGAAACTGAGAAACTTAAATACCCAACCAAAAAACAAAACTTTATAAATTCAATCGATTCGTTGAACAATGTTCGACAATAACAAAGTTTTATTTTGATGGATAAAATTCAATTCAAGTGAAGAAAAGAAAGAAAAAAAGATTTTTTGTTTTGTTTTTCCATTGATTGAATGAATGAATGAAAAAGATACTGGAACTGAACTGGAAAAAAAACATTATCATTTTACAAATTGTTTTCGTAAAAAAACAAACAAAACAAAACATGACACTTACTTGCTTACTTGAAGAAAAATTCAGTTTTTCAATGGAATTTTCAATAGAAAATTTTTGTTGTTGTTGTTTTTGACATCTCTGACTGTCTCTGTGTATATCGTGGTAATTACTGTTTTTCAAACGAAATTCTGTGAAATGCTGACCAAGTCACAAGTTCGGGGTGAATAAATTTTTGTTTTTTTTTTTTGTTTTTCAAAACCCCAGAATAAAAATCAAGTGTTAATAACCTTTAATGATGATGATTTCATTAAATTTTCTGTTAATTTTGTTGTTGTTGTTGTTTGTGTGGAAATAGAAAATTGAAACCAAAATGATGGTTGGTTCTGCTTATGACAAATCACAAGCAGAAATGATATCTCACACCAAAAAGAGTGAAAATAGTGAAACAGAAAACTATTTCGATCCAAACAAATCCCCATTTATTGTGTTTTTGCTTTTTAATTTAGTCAAGTTTCTTTCATTCTGTTTTTAATCGATCCAACAGCAAGAAGAAATACTTTATGACATAAACAAAATACTAAAAAAACTAAAAAAACGTTACACGGTTACAGATCAACTTAATAAATGAATCTTGGATGGGTGGATCGAAATAGTAAAACTGGACCAAACAAAAAAAATTGTCATCATTAATTTAAATAATGAATTGGACGAATAATTTACGAAAAAACAAAACAAAAAGTATTCACTTTGCTTGGGCTATTTAGACAAAACTAGGAATGGAAAACAAATAAACATTAATCGAATGATGAAAATTCGGGAATTCACTACCCCGAAAATGAAATGAAAAAACATTTTATATATTCAAAAAGAGAGATTTCTGGGTTTCTGGGTAAATGAAACAAAAAAAAGAAGAAATTTTTCTTTGGATAAAAGGCAATCACAATGGAAAAAAAATCCATTGATTATGCAAAAGAAGAAGAAGAAACAACAAATGAATCAAATGAATGTTTCATTTTGTTGTTGTTATTGTTTCAGACGTAATAAATTATAATCCTTAGGCCGTGGTCCCACTTGTAAAAACTAACAAACAGACTAAACCGAAAAATGCACTGTGAAAGTAGAAAACGGGAAAAGTTTGCGATTTGACAAACTTTCGAGTTTAACATATCATGCAAGCATGATCCGGCAAACTAGTTTTTTTAGTTTGTTCAAGTGGGACCACCGCCTTAAAGTTTATTTTTGCTTTTTGCCTTACTTTTAAATTATAAATGGAATGAATAAGTGAAAAAACAACAAAAACAATGCAAAAATCGAGCAGAATCTGGTTATTCATAAAATTAATGACAAAAAAATTAATAAAATACGTTACTTCCGTGTACTCTGTTCATAAATGACAGTACACACACACAGAGTGAGCACATTCACGTTTATGCATTTTTTTCTGGTATTGATTTACTTAGGGTTATTGAGAAAAAATGAACGTAAAGTTAATAGAAAAAATTGATATTCAAAAAAACGAAAAAAAAAAACAAAATTTGCATATTAACAAACAAACAAACAGCAATTTGTCCAAATGAGAACATCATCATCCACACAAAAAAAAATATTGATTATTACAAAAACGAAAGAAAAAACTATATCCACTTCAATGGTAAATGTGTGTGTGTAAATGGAAATCGATTCTTTGGAATCTGATTTTCTAGAAACGAAACGAAATTCCGAATGAAAGAATTCGATTCTTCTGCTGATGTTTCAGGAGTGATTATTATCAGACTGATGACAAACACTACACTACAAACGACAAATAACAAGCGAAAAAAACAACAACAACAACAAGAAAAACGAACAATTCAAGAATAATTGGAGGGAGAGAAAGAAGTGAGAGAAAGAAGCATCCATTGAATGATGCCAGAAAGAAAGCAGGAAAGGTTATCTAATTTAATCGATTTTTTTCTTTCTGCTGCTGCTGATGAAAAATGTTTGAAATTTTTCTTGAAAAAGTTTTTTCTGGAAAATTACCATCATCAGTTTTGTCTGAATTCTAAACATTTTTTTGTTTTGCTCAAAAAATTGATTCACCAAGAGAAAAAATGATAGAGTGAGATGTTCAACAACAAAAGACAACATCACAGATGAAATATAGGTGAAAAAAACTTGAATGACAGACAGCGAACAACAACAACAACAACAATAACAACAAAATACAAACCCTAAGGACCTTAGGAAATTCAGTTTTTGGATTCTGTTTTGGATTCATTTGGTTGGTTGTGTGTGTGAAGTGAACAAAACCAATTCTTTTCCAACAAACAAAAAAAAAGAAAAGAAAAGATTGAAAGAATCAAAAAAAAAAGCCAGAACCAGAATCCAGAATCGAGAGAGAAAGAAAGATGAAATGACAAAACCACAACAACAACAACAATGTCGATATCATAAAAAATCTTTCATTTTTTTCGGTTGTTGTTGTTGCTCTTCATCTTCATCATCATCTGATATTCATCTAGCCCAGTATCGGTAAAGATTATTATTTTTTTACGATCATCATTTTTCTTTGTTGTTGTTCTTGTTGTTCGAACGATGAAAAAATCTCTCTCTCTCTCTCTCTCTCTCTCTCTCTCTCTCTCTCTCTCTCTCTCTCTCTCTCTCTCTCTCTCTCTCTCTCTCTCTCTCTCTCTCTCTCTCTCTCTCTCTCTCTCTCTCTCTCTCTCTCTCTCTCTCTCTCTCTCTCTCTCTCTCTCTCTCTGAATATAATCAAATAATCGAAGGAACCAAAAAACCGAGATATGTAACACAAGCAAAAAAATTGTCTTTAGCTTCTGGTCTTTGGCTGTTTTTTCCACGTCAACGAATAAGATGATGATGATGATGATGAAATGACAATGACAACGACCAAAACAAATTCTTTTTTCTTTCCCGATTCTTAATGAATAGAAATCTTTCATAATTTTCGCGAAATCCCAAATCAAACGCCCAGAATCAATGTTTTTCTATGTTCGTTCAACAACATTGACATTTTCACATGAATCCATCAGCAAATTTTTTTTTTTATATTCAAAAGCCATTTTTACACACGAATCATAATAATGCTGTTGTTCAAATTCCAATTTTTCCAAAATTACCAAACGATATAAACACCGCAACAACAACAATAATGATGATGATGATGATGATTGTTGTAAAGTTTTTTTGGTTGGAATAATTTGAAAATCAATGCTTTTTCTTTTCACTTTTTTGATTTGCTTTATTCAAAATAATTGTGAAAATTGAACGCGAAAGAATAATGCCAACCAACGTCATTATAGTCGAATGTACATCCTTAATGATGATGATATCGGGAAAAATTACTCTCGGGTTTTTTTTTTTTGGCGGGTAACTTGATATAATTCTGTGTAATGGAGAAACCGAAAAAAAATGAAATTTAAATCAAAAAATTCAACAAAAAAAATAAAATAACGACAATCAAGAATCAAAACATTGACTATTTCAACCTAACCTATTAATATGATGTAAAAATAGAATCGAATATTGCTCGCTCGTAATTTTTTTTGTTTTGTTGTTGTTTCTCCTGTGAAACAAATTCTGAATACCCGAAAAATAATGAGAATTTTGCGAAATGAAAAAGCAAATTGCGAAAAGAAGAAATTTTCGTTTCGTTTCGTTATTTTTGACTGATCAAATAAATCGATGAAGAAAGAAAAAGAAAAATTTTGCTCGTTGTTCTTCTATACGGTCGATTACTTGATTTTCTCTTTTTCTAAAGTGTCTCGGTGCCTTACTTTTGTGCCAAATGAATAAATTTTTGTTTCCAATTGTTTTTCAATATTCGGTAAGAAAAGAAAAACTCATTTTTTTCACTTAATTTTGTTTGAAAAAAAATTCTGTATTGAGAATTCTGTTTTCAACTATATGCACTCAAAGTGTGTGTGTGTGGGTGTTTTTGTTCAACTATTTCAACTAATTCTACTTTTTTTTTTGTTTGGTTCCGGTTGATTGTTAATGCGTGTGGGTGTTGTATAATTGTTTTTTTTCCAACAACGAAAAAAAAGAACAAAAAGAGAAAGAGAAAAATGATGATCATGTTTCATTCGAAATGATGAACGAAAGTTTTTTTTTCCGGGAAAATTTCCCGAAATTTTTTTTTTTAAATTAAAAATTTTATTATCATCATCATCATTATGAACAACAACAACAACAACAACAACATAATCAATATCGACGTGCGTTGATGATGATCAGATCGAACCACCATTAGATTACCGCTGCCAACTGAAAACGGTAAGTATTTTTGATCTGATGGTAGACATCAACAACGATAATACGTGATTTGAATTTTTTTTCGGGCTAAATGTTTTGGAAAATGAACAAAGAATCATTATTATTATCCATGAACAAAAAATTTGAGAAAAAGATCATTTTTCTCCTGCCTTACCCGAAAAAGAAAAAGAAATACCGGATATTATGAACCAAGAATAATAATAAAAGAAAAGATGTTGAAAGAACATCGTTACACGGTGGAAATAGTGGTAGTGGGGGAGGAAAAACAATAAAATAATAATAATATCTCATATAAGAAAATTTTACCGAAAATCAACATTATTATTATAGCCAAATTCCAATTGCCGTAAAGATTTTTTATGTTGTTGTTGTTGTTTTTGTTATTATTTACGGTTTACAAAAGCAAAAAACATTGACTTTGGACAACAACAAACAGCAAACAACAAAATAACTAATGATCATCATCATCATCATTATTTCATTTGGTCACTACTTTTAAGAAGAAAAAAGAAACGTTAAATTATTGATTGAATTTAATGACAGTGGATAATAATATCTCATATGCCTGACATACTGAACAGATGTTTGTTGAGCCAGGTGAATTTATTCAATGCCTTTGATAATCATCGATTGATGAGTTTTTTTTTGCGGGAAAAAAAATGTTTGTTCCGATCAACAACAATGATCATTATCGATATTCCATTTTCATCATCAAATTGAATTGAATTGAAATTTTTGCGATTCAAAATGAAATCGAAAATGGAATATTTCAATTTTATTATTTATATTCATATAATAAATAATACATTAATATTCGATTTGTTGTTGGTCCGCTGTTGATGATGATGATGATGATAGAATATCATTGTTGAAATCGTGATCAAGTAGAAATAGTCGGTAGAAAAAAAATACCCGAATCAAAACACATTATGATGGTGGTTTATATTCAATAGGAAATCTAAATGGAAACAAGACAGCACTTGTATGCACCGAATATGATGATGATGATGATGAGAGAAAATTGATAATTCTGTTAATTCTGCTATACAGAATTATTCTGCAGATTTATTGAAATTTTTCAATCATCAAATGATGTAATGAAATAAAAGTTTTGTGTAAAGAATTTCAATTTTGTTTGATAATAAAACAATAAAAATTAGCCAAAATTTTTCATTGCAAAAACTGGCAAAAACTTTTGCTTGTTTTTGGATTGTAAAATTGTAATTTTTTTTCGTTTTCAAAAAAAAAACAACATCATCATCCTTTAGGGTGTTGTTACATTCAATTCATAAGAATTTATTGTTTGATGATGATGATGATGATGATGGAAAAATTCCTGAAAAAATTCAACAGAATTCAATTGAATCAAACAAAAAAAAATGAAATAAAATTCTTGTTGTAATCGTGTTAGTCAAACCAAAACAACAACAATAAAAAGAATCAGAAGAATTTATGTCCAGGAATAACTAAAAAGAAAACAAACAAACGAGAAAAATCTTCAATTTCAACCAACGAATTCTGAATGATTCGGATGATGAGAAAAGCTATTAAGATGATAATAATTTTTTCATTTGAAAATTTTTTCATTTGAAAAAACCACAACCCTTTTAGTGCGTTTTTTGCATCCTAAACAACAACAGCAAAAATTCTTTGAAATGTGCATTTTGGTGGTGGTGGTGAGGGGGAAGGAATACCAAGAAGAAAGAATTCAAGAATTCAATTCTCAATGATGATGATGATGAGCAAAAAAGATTTGATGATGAAAATGAAAGCAACAACAACAACAACGAACAAAAAAAATGATGTAAATGAAAATGGAAATGAAAATTTTCAAATTCAAATTCCAAACACACACACTGAATGAATACACTGAGTGAACCACAATTTAATGGATTTTTCCCCAAACAAACACCAACAATGACAATGAATATTTCTTTAAAGAATTTCTTTGTTTCGTTTTCTTTCGTTCAAAAAAAAAGAAACGAAATTCTTCTTTTGCTTGGTTGTGATAGGATCATGATGTGCGTTTATTATCATCATCGTCATTGTTGTTGTTTGGTGTTTGGTGTGTTTGGATTCATGACCATCATTTTCATATCGATATCATTTAAGGAAAGAAAGAAAAACATTCAAAACCCAAAACCCAAAAACCAAACCAAACCAAACCAAACCAAACCAAACAAATAAATGCCTGATCGCTTTTGTGAATCTTGTTTTTTCGTTTTCTTGAATTTTTCTTATTTTGTTGTTGTTGTTGTCGGTTGGTTACATTGTAATGGGCCAACAGTCAATTTGAAATGATCATTTTTTTTTGATCATAATCAAAGACAGGAATTTTAGCCAATTTTTTTGCCATTGTTCATTTGATCATCATCTGATCATTAATATATCGTGGAGAGAATTGAATCGAAAGAATTTCCCAGATAGAAATGATCGGATTGAGAGAAAATGTAATGTTTGTTTGTTTGTTTGTGGTTTTTCTTTACCCTTTTTTCCATTGAAATCTGATGATAAACTGTGAATATTTCAACAACAACAACAAAACAGGCAAGCAACCAGAAAAGCAGAAGAAAAATATTAATGACATGTATAGTGTTTCATCACCATCATTACTTCACATAATTCATTTTCCTCTTGGTTATTTGGTTCTACAGAATTTTTCCAGTAAATTTTTTCTCTTGGTGTGTTTTTCTTCTCGTGTTTGTAATGTGTGTCGTTTACATACACCCTATACATAAATAATAAATCATATTTTCCTATGCATAACTAAATGGGTTGAAAGAAAAGATTCATCTTTTCTTCTGGCTACATTTTTACGTCATGTTAATTGTCGAATATCGAAAAACATAGGAGAACAACCTGAAAACCAGAAAAAAACCCGAAAAATTGTCAATTTTTTTAATAGTCAGAGAAAAATGATAATGGTTGTTTGGGTTGATTATTTGGTTGATTGTATAAAGTGAATCAATGTATTTCATTATTTTATCATCATTTATAAATGATGATGTAGTGGAAATAGTTACTGATGATGTGGAAATAGTTACGGTTTTCGGTGACAGGTGAAACAAATTTTCTTTTCTTTCAAAATTGTCATAAACTTTTGATTAAAATTTTTCGTGGTTTGAACATTTTGTTTAAATCATGTTTTTTAGATGTTAAAGATCGCCTCAAAACAGTGATGTTTGATTCTTGATTCGTGATTTTTCTGGTTTTTCCGGTTGTCTTTGGTCATGTTTTTTCTGAATCTAAACATGGAAAAAACTTTCATTAAAAACCAGAATTAAATGAAATTGAAGACCGAAGAGAGAGAGAGAGAGAGAGAGAGAGAGAGAGAGAGAGAGAGAAACTTTCTGGTAATAACATGATGTTACTGTCCAATATGTTGTTGCTTTTTTGCATGATAAATAAATGAATGAATGTTTGTTTTTTCATTCATTTTGAATCGAACTGATTTATAAATAGCAACGACAAACAAACAAACAAACAAACAAAGTGAATATGTAAAATAGAAATTATTTTGACGATGGTCAAAATGGTCAAAATAGCCGTCCATAGAAAACATTGTAACATTTTCTGATGCAGAAAAAAAATCCATTCATTTACATTTGCTAAGCATATTTTTTTTTATTTCGGATGCAAATTGAAAGAAATTTTCCCGAAATTTCTATATTATTATTATTATTATTATTTCAAGATTGATTTATGTAAATATTTTTTCTATCAATGCATATTGTTGACAAGAAAATGTTGTTGTTGTTGTTGTTTCTTTTACACATTTTCTTTTCACATTTAATATTCTAAAAGAATCCAGAATCAAGAATCCAGAATGTCCATATTGTAATGTAAATAATTTTATTCGAATCACCATTATTATTCTTCACTGTTTTTTGTTTCTTCTGTGTGTGATCAATATCTATCAAATGTTGTTGCTGTTGTTTGAAAGGAAAGAAAGATTACTTTCTTTTCATTCGATATTAATACCTTTTTTGTTTGTCCAGAATCTGGTATGCGTGTAAAGTGTATGTGTGCATCAAATGTTTTTGTAATTCAGCTTTTTGGTGTTTGTCACAGGTAAGTGTGGGTGTCCTGTGTGTCTTGTGTGTTTTTTCCTTTTATTCGAATCGCTAAATGATGATTTTTTGGACGATAATCATATGGGGATTCTGATTCTGTTTGTTTATGTAACAATCTTTTGATTTGATACCGATGACGATGATGATTGTTTTCATTTCTCTCATTGGTCCAATTTTCATTTTTATCAAGGGATTTTCTCCTTGCATCATCATCATCATCATCTAGCTAACTAACTTACCCAACTTATTAACTAACTAACTAGCTAATAATCTTTATGTCCGAAAAAAAACTTACCGAAAACCGAAAAAAAATGAATGGAAGAAACAAATTCAACTGAAGAATTCTTATATGAAAAATGGGACATTCAATGAATCAAAAATTCAACTTTTTTTTCATTTCTTTTCATTCACGCCGCTCTCTCTCTCTCTCCCTCTCATTCATTTCATTCACTGGCCATAATCCATAATGATAGTGACCATGGTTTATGAAAAACGACATTGATGATAGCAATGATGGTGGTGGGGATGGTGGTGAACTTTTTTTCACCGCCATCATCATCATTCAACTTTTTTGTTTCTCTGAAGGGGAAAACAACATTTTTCCCTGTTAAGTTTCATTTTTTTATTTATTCTGCTTTTTACTTTTTTCGATTCAGCAAAACAACCCATAGAATAAATCGAGAAAGATTGAGAGATAACCATTAAATCCCAATGGTGTTTTGCCTATATTTTGGAAATTTTTCTACTTAAAAAATTTCCGAAAAAAACATTGCTGATTCTTCTAGCTATAGCGACGATGAAATTTCGAAAATCCAATAAAAAAAATATATTTATGATGATGATGAAGCGGTGGCGTTGATTATGATTATGATGATGATGATGAGGGAAGCAGGCCGCATCGATTATCTTTTTTTAAAAAAAGAAGAAAAAAAGTTTTCAATACAATTAACTTTTTGCTGTTTTTGGTTGCACTACACTGTATCATCATTTTCATTTTCGCTCCTGCACTATTCAAAAGGCAATTTTTGAATCGATTTTACACACAAACAAACAAACAAACACAGAGGCAAGCTATTTTGAATAATAGTTTTTGTTGTTGTTTTGGTTTTTGTTGTTGTTTTGGTTGTTGTTGTTGTTGAATAAACAACAACAACAAATTCTGTTCATAATATTCCATAAATTCAAGTTGAATTTGTTTGTTTGGTTGTTTGATTGGATTTTTCATCTACACAAGGTCATTTCAAGTTGATCTTCTTCTTTTCCCTAATTTAGTTTGTTTCAATGGGCCCCTTTTTTTCACTAATAACGACGATTATTATGATGATGATGATGGGCTTTAAATCTCTTTTATTGAAAAAAAGAGGAAAAATTTTCCCGAAAACCCGGTTCGATTAATAATAAATTCCTGGGAAATTTTCTTTTTGAAAAAATAATGCATAACATGATAATAGGAGTTTGATGATTTGTTCGGAATTTCAACACATCCGAATGTTGTTGAAATTCTTTTTTTTGCAAGTTTTTTTTCCCATTCTCTGCCATCATTTCTTCTAATTCCGAATCAGTTTTTCATTATTCATTTCCAAAATCCTTTTTTTTGTTTTCGCTGTTTTGTTCTGTTGATTTTTTTGTCCATTGATTTTCATCATGGGCAACAAGCAAACAAAAAATCGCTTTTTCCCTTCTCGCTTCCACACCCAGAATATTTCATCCCAGAATCAATGCAAAATGTTTATTGAATAGGAAAAAAGTGGAGAAAAAAAAACTTTTTAGCCAAAAAAAACTAATGAATAATATTCATCCATAAACTACCACTGCATACACTGACTAATAGAGTTTATCATTATCATATTTTCTCTTTTTGCTTGCTTGCTTGCTTGCTTACTATGTTTCACGATTCCCAATGGACATTTGCATATATGAAAATATAATATTCAGAAAAAAAAATAAAATCCAGCTCACGACGATGCATATCACTATGTATGTATTTTCAACTGTTTCATTCCATTTTCTGTTGTTTTGTTGTTTATTTCATTAAAAATAATTTTTTAAAAAAATATTTTTAGAGTTTTTAGAGTTCATCATAATGATGATGATATCCCATTGGTCTCTTTTGTTTTTGTTTTTTTGTTTTTTTTTTTGTTTTCATTCATTCATTTGCAAACTTTTTGGTTTCAAATGAATCTTAATTCAATTCAATTATGATAGAGGAGAATTGAGGAAAAAGAAGAGAAAATCGATTATTCATTGAACATTTTTGAAAACGAAAAACTGAAAATTCAAAGATCAATTTTTTTCTTTTGTTTGGTTCGTTTGATTCAAACTACCTACACATGGAAAATAAAATAAACCTAATGATGTGCGATATATATCAATAATAATAAAAAAAAATCTATCGAGCAAAATCAATCGATTGGTTGGTGATTGGTTTTCACAATGGAAAAAAGTTATTTTTTTTATTGTCATTTCGATCATTCAATGATGATGATCAAATGATCGATATTTACATTTATCTAGGTTTATCATCGGTGTAAAAGAAGGAAAATTTTCTGGAAATTTGTCAAATTGAAAGAAATCCAAAAATGAATTGAATGCAAATGAATGAGAAAACATATTCATTCGATATTTCAATGTTTGTATTCAAATAAAAAGAGAGAGAGAAACTTTCATTCATTTGCCATCATCATCCGGGTACATCCATATTCTCGTGGAATTTTCGTTTATCAAGAAAAATGACAATAAAATTCATGGCTTTTGTTGTTGTTGTTATGGTTGTTGTTGTTGTTTGAATTGTTGTTGTTGATAGCATTTGATATTGGCGATATAAACAAACAAAAATGTTGATAAAGTAAATGCGAGTTTTTTTTCTCCATCATATCGATTTTGGAAATTTTTTTTCCTGTTATTGAATCCCTAAACAAACCCAAATTCCGTATAATTCAAATTCGATTACGAAACACTGTAGTTTGAATTTAAAAAATGGAAATTTTAAATTTCCAAATTTCAGAATTCCGATCTTTTTTTAATTAAATCATTTCAAATACAAAAAAAAATGACAAGCAAAATGGAAAAAATTAATTTCATTTTCAGTTTTGTTATCGCTGATTTTTTTTTTGATCTGATGATTTCATTTGACTTTTGATCCGGGGGAAAGTATGTGTTAGTGCAACAAAGAAGTAAAATCCAATGATGATCACTATATATGTCAAGAAAGAAGAAAAAATTCAATTTTCCGTTGAAAATGACATCTGAATGTTCAATGTGTGTATTACGACACTGACACATTATTCTGGAAAACAAAATGATTTACATGATGATTTCATAATAATCATGTAAATCTTATTATCGTTCGTATTCTGAAATCATTTTCTGTGCGATGAATGTCATTTGTAAGTTTCAAAGAATTCAATGAATTTGTTGCTAGCAAAACTGATTGAAACCGTTTCATTTTCTTGTTCTTTTTCTTCCTTATATGAATCTTTGATTTGATTCTGAAAAATTGTTTCTTTTTTCAGCCAAAAATTTTGGGAAACTTTTCGGAAAACTTTTTCGGAAACTTTTTTTATTATTTTATTTTAAAAAATGATTGCTATGTTTGCAAGGAATCAACAACAACAAACAAAAACAAACAAGAATTCTATAATAACTATGAATTCTGTAAAATCTTTTTGTTTTTGAATTTCATTTCTAGTTCTGTATTCAATTTGATGTTGTTTTTCGGTTGTTTTCGGTTGATCCAAGAAACAAAAAACAAATGAAAATAAAAAACTACATCTTACTTTCACTATATCAATTCAATTATGCTAATTCTGTTTCTGGATTCTTCAAGTTTGTTTTTCGCTTGTTTCATCATCATAATCATAATTTTTGATCCAGGAATTGTTCCCAGAAAAAAACACAGAAGAAGAAAAAAAATTGATCCTTTTTTTCTTGTTTTTTTTTCAGTCTTGGTTATTATACCGGATGAATGAAAAGAGAAAAAAGAATGAAAAATTCCTTGTTACAGAATTGTCATACCAGGCAAGCAAGAGAGAGAGAGAGAGATTACACAATGTATACATTGAGATGGAGAAAATTTCCATGAAAGAAATATGATCCTTGTCGTCCTGGTTGTTTGTTTGTTCGGTTTGGTTTGGTTTGATCGATATCAATTCTCGATGTTTTTTATTTTTTCTCATTGTAAAGTTTATCCAGTAGTTTAAAGAAAGTTTTTCCCGGAAAGTTTTTTTTTAAATTGAATTTTTTTCAACGAAAAATTGAAAAATTCAATTTACATAGACAACAATGGTGACCATAACCTTGGTTTTTTTTGAACAATTTTCTTCCCAAAAAAAAAAACAACAACAGGAATATAATTGAATCACGAAATACTGTTGTGTTTTTCGTGTTTGTTTGGGAAATTCTTTTCTTGTGGTATAAAAACCAATCAACCAAAATCTGTAACTGAAAGAATTTTTCTAGTAATTTTTTTTTTTTGTTACTGCTGCTGCTTCTGAAAAAAAACTATCGTTTTTCTGTTTGTTTAAAAAATCAAAAAAATAATAATATTTATTTTCGGTAAGTTTCTCTCTCTGTGATTCTATGTTTCCATTGTGTGTTTCCAGTGTGTGTGTGTGTGTCTGTGTCGTTTGCCTTCAAGCCACGAATTTCAGTTTGTTTACTTTTTTCCCTCAGCATAGACATTATTATTCAATTTTCATCATCATCTTTTTTTTTGATTCGCCCATCACCCATTGAATGAAAACCAATTAGCCGAACCAAAACCAAACAACAACAACAGCAGACGCCGTATATGCGATGTGATGTTTGATGATCCCCAAACATCATCACCAGTGTTATTTCCTAAACATTATTTATTTTTTGATCAAAGAAAAGTTTCATTTTTGTTGTGTGTGTGTGTGTGTGTGTTTTGCCCTCTAACCACCGTTTTTGGATATTTTTTTTTCTCATTTTTTCTTATCACCCGATAAAAAGCTTAAAGAAGAAATAAAAGAAAAGACAGAAGAAAGAAGAAAAGAAAAAGAAGAAAAAAAATGTCATCCGAAACAGAATCACCCGAACCAGAAAAAACCGAATTAAAAAAATCATCACCATCATCAGCACTACATTCATCAACATCATCATCGGATGAAGAACATAAAATAATACAAACATCATTTACAAAAAATTCTGATGGTCAATTACAATCAACTGAATTTGTTGAATTAGTAAAAATTAATCAACAATTTAAATTATCATTACCAAAAGATATGGGTATGGTTGTTGTTCGTTTAAGAGAAGATACACGTTTACCATCGGATGCTGATATGCCAATGCGTTTTATTTGTAAATTACCATTTAAAGGACAAATTAGTGATGATGTACAAAAAGCAATTACAGATCGTTTATCATCATCAGCAACATCATCATCATCATCATCATTAACATCAACAACGGCATTGTCAAAATCAACAACAATACCAAATGATGATAATGATCCAAACTAAAATCTCACACACACACATAACCTAACCAATAAAACTAAAGATATGTTTGTGTGATGTGTGGTTGGTTGGTTTGTTGTTGTTGTTGTTGATTTTTGCCGGGTTTTTGGTTTGAAAAAAGATAAAAGTTTGATGGTAGGGTTAAAATAGTCGACAAAAATGAAAAATTGATCAATTTATTGAATCACATTAAAATTGATGATGATGATGACAATCAAACAGAACGAAAGTGAAAATCAAATTAAGGAAAAAACTTTGACAACAACGAAAAATGAAATTCGGAAATAACATCACTCCATACACACACAAAGACAGACAGTCAGTGTAAGTTTTCTTCTTAAATTAATTTGATGAAAATGATATAATGCATCATTTAGTTTGACAGACAGACAAACACACTGATGAGACAAACAACCGGACAAACAAACACATCAATAGAGGCGACTAACTAACAAAACAAAAACTGACCAAAAAAGAATATCAAAAATCACCACCACCACCAACAACATCATTCATTGAAAATCAACCTCAAAAGCTTCGATTGATGATGATGGAAAGAAGAAAATGTCTTTTTTTTCGGGCTAAAAAAGAAAATGAATCAAAGCGTACATAATGTTTGTTTGGTTGTTAACAACCAAAACTAAGTGATATTGAACAAATATGAAGAATGTTGAATGAATCAAAAAACAAAACAACAAAACCACAGCATCATTATACAGACACAAACACAAGGATCCATAGACCATTCACATACAAACAAGCAAAAAATATCTAAAAAAAAGTGACAACAACAACAACAACAACGAAAACAAATTCCAATGGATAATATTATTAATATCTTTTTACTGGGGTTTCTTTCAAGTTTTGTTTTTTCATCTTGTCTCGTCTCGTCATATAAAGAATATAACTCTGGTCCCCCCTCTATCACAATCAATTAAACATTTACGATTTTGCTGTTGTTTCGTTGTTGAAGAGAGCTTTCTTATCATCATCATTATCGTTTGTTTGTTGTGTCATTGTCATTTGTTTGTATCATTTCTCTTCTCTTGTTTGTCGATTCTCTCTCTCTCTCTCTCTCTCTCTCTCTCTCTCTCTCATTCTTTTGGTTGTATGTCATAAACAATATCATCATCATCGCTACCCACCACCACTACCGAAAACAAAAATCTCATTAAAGCCAAAAAAACCCAAAAAACAACGTCAACAATCAAACATCAAACACACACTACACACACACAAACATAGACTTTTGTTTTTGTTTTTTTCTGGATTAAATTAAAAAAAAAAATTTTTTGAATGAAAAAAAAATTATATAATCTAGACACGCGAACAAGATGATGACATTCTTGTGTCTGTGTGCGTGGGTGGCTGAAGTGAATGATGAAATAATGAAAAGAAACGGTGAGGGTAACAAATTAAAAATGATGATGAAAAAAGATGAATGATGTAAACACTGATGAAACAAATTCAAATGTTGTTGTTGTTGTTGTTGTTGATCTCATCACACGAAACAACAACAACAATATATGTGTGCGTTGAAAAATATGAATATTTTTTGTTCATATGAAAAAAAGGGTTATTCGACGAATGTTGACATTTTCTGGCTTCTTTTCATTTGATTATGATGATTTTTTACCCAAAAAACCAAAATTTTTCAAGCCAAAACCTATGGTGTTTTTGTGGTGAACGAAAATGTTAATGAAAAAAATATATCACATTTGAATGGGGGCGGTAATATATGCAAGAATTTGCATTTTTTTTGCACTGACTTTTTCAGAAAAAACTTATGATCTTTTGATGTTGTTGTTGTTTATCCAAACGAACGGAACAACAAACAAACAAACATACACGACATATCATGATATGACAGTATGATGATTATGTAACACAGAAAAAAATCTGTCATAACATTTTGTCATGTTCAATTTGTTGTTGTTGTTGTTATGTGAAATGAGTTTTTCCATTATTAGTTTCTTTCTTGCTTCTTTCGTTCCTTTTCCCTATTTTCAAAGAAGAAAAAAAATTAATTTTATCTTTTTCTTTTTAATTATTTTCTCTTACCCATCTTTTTTCTTCTTCCTATGTGATTAGCATCGATCATTTATACGGCTGTCGATGGTGGAAAGGTAAGATTAATTATAGAAGCAAAAAAATGTATCTTTTTTTAATTTTGTTGTACAAAATCTTACCATTATTCTTTTGTTTTTCAAATGAATCATACGAACGATAATAGGTTGCATTACCATGTAATATTATACCACCAACAATCGATGATCATGTTGTATTAATCCTGTGGTATAAAGATGATGAGGTAAGTTGTTGTTGTTTTCGGTTGTAGTTTTGGTTGTTGATCAAGGATTCTTTCAATTCTTTTTCAAACAAACGACGACGACAACGAGAATTAATCCAATTTCTTGTTGTTTGCATTTAATGTCTTCTTCTTCTTTGTTGTTGTTTGATTCTCATTATTTTCTTCTTGTTTTCATTTTCGTTTAATAAAATTCCATCATCAATTTCGGTCTCTAAATGTGCCAAAAATTCTACATTCATTCCATTCGATTCTATTTCCACCAAAGTTCGAACCTATTTACACAATAGATGCTCGAAAAGGTATGATTATTTTCATCATCATCATAATAATCATCATTAATGACACAAAAAACAAATTTACCATCATTACCTTTAAATCCTTAAACAATAACAACATTTATTTCTTTCTCTCATCAAATTATTGCTTTTTTTATCTTTTTCTTTTCACAAATATTGTCTTGTTGTGTAACAAAATTCTTGACGATTTTCTTTCAATTCTGTTTGGAATTCTTTGTTTTGTTTGCTCCAATTTCCTCAAATATATCGCTCATCTGGGGGATCATCATCATCGTTAAATTCCTTCATAATAATAATAATCAAACATTGTTAATCATAATCATCATCATCATTATAATAAAGATCCATTAGAAAAAGCAAGAATTATTGCATCACCAAATTTGGTTGGTAAGTTTTCGTTTTTTTTAACACATTTTTTTCCTTAAAAGAATAACCTGATTGTAAATGTTGTCGATTTGTTTTCCCCTGTTTTGTAGTTATTCCATTTTTTCAATCTGTAACAATGATAATTCCTTAAATTTAGTTTTTGCAATTCTAAGCATATTTTCTGTTTTTTGTTTTCACCCAAATGACATTATTTTTAAATCTTTCTAGGTATTTTTTTGTTTTACGATCGGTCGCGATTTACCTTTATCATTGTTTTTTCATAATAAAAATGTTTTTTCTTGTTTCTTTGTTTTTTTTCGCTGTTATCAGATCGAGTTTATTTCAATCAACATAATCAGCCTGCCTTTTTACAAATTGATCCAGTTAAAACAAATGATGCTGGTGAATATCGTTGTCGGGTGGATTTTAAAAAAGCACGTACTGTTAATATAGTGATACAGCTTAAAGTGATTGGTAAGATTTTCATTTTTTTTTTTTTTTGAATTTTATTTTTAATTTTTTCAAAAAATTTGATTTTAAATTTCCGAACGATATTTTCTGAATAAAAAAAAATTCACATGACAGCCATCTAGTGTCGAAAATTCGTACTAATTTTTTTTTGAATTTTCCCTTTTTCATTTTTTTTAAAAATCTTTTTTCAGTTCCGCCTGAAGAGCCAATAATTTCGTATAAATATTCACAAAGTATTTCACATCCATTAAAAGGCCTTATAGGACCATTCAATGAAGGTGATAGATTAATATTGGTCTGTACATCGTTTGGAGGTAACAACATTGATATGCATTTTACCTGGTTTTTTTTAAAATACCGATTTTTCTTAATTACTGTCACAATATAGGAAAACCAAGACCAACATTAACATGGTGGAAAGATTATTCAATTATTGATGATAGTTTTGAATATAAAAGCAAAGATGGTTTGTATTTTTGTTTTTATATTTTTGGATTTTAAATTTTTCAATCTTTTTTCATTTTCATATGTTTGGTGAATCACAAATGGACATAACCAGTAACAATAAACGAGCTTATTATTGAATCATTAGCTCGTCATCATTTATTATCGATATTTACATGTCAATCATCAAATAATAATATTACAATTGCATCATCTGCATCCATTACAATCGATCTTAATTGTTTGTTATCAATTTTCAAATTTTTTCGAAAGAATTCTTAATTAATTTTTCATTTATTCATAGTAAAACCATTGGAAGTAAAAATTCATCAAATATCTGCATCATTATTAGCAAATAATGATGCAAAATTTGAATGTAAAACATATGGATCAAAACCAAAAGCACGTTTATATTGGATGTTTAATGATGTTCGTTATGATACAACATTACAAGGTTTGTTCATTTGGTCATTTTCATTATGAAAACCTTCAATATTTCGAAACAATTAGGTGATATGCAAACAATATCAATCATTAGCCTGCCATTAAAACGTGAACATAATGGTCATATATTATCTTGTTATGCGGAAAATCCAAAAATTTTCAATTCAACAATTTCTGAACATTTTGTTCTCAGTGTAGAATGTATGTTTATTGAATGATGATGTGGTGGTTGTGTTTTCATTCATTCTGTAATTTGAATCATTTGTTTAGATAAACCTGAATTAATATTACAACTTGGTACATCAACCATATCACTTGATACAATACAAGAAGGTAATGATATTTATTTTGATTGTATATTGGATGCAAATCCAATGCCAACAATACCATTAATATGGCGTTTTAATGATGAAATATTGGAACCAAGACAAGGTAAATTTTTTTGTTGTTTGGTGAAAGAAGCTCTTCATTTCATTTCATTTTTCTACACACAAACAAAACATAAAATAGGAATAATACAAAGCAATTATTCATTGGTATTACAAAAGGTACGACGACATATGTCGGGTAATTATAAATGTGAAACAACAAATCAACATGGTAGATCAATATCAAATTCAATTCAATTGAATATACGTTTTGCACCATATTGTAAATTTAAATCAACGTATGTATACTATACATTTGTTTTTGTTTTGGTTTTTGAAACTGAATTCAGTTCCAAATTATCGATTTTTTGACTAATTTTCTCCTTTTCTGTGTTTTTTTCATTTCGCTTTTCACTGCCAATCTTCGATTTTTTTAAATAGTTTAGCATATGGTCTTTCATTATTCGAATCAAATGCCTTAATATGTGAAGTTGATTCAAATCCAATGCCCATTTCATTTCAATGGAAATTTGAAAAACAAATTGAACTAACAACATTTCGTTCGCTTAATTATAGGTTTGTTGTTTTGCTTTTTTGCATTTTTGTTTGTGCTAAAAATTTGATATTGATTTTTTAACAAACACCAGTTCATTATTATATTATCGACCAAATTCAACACATCATTATGGTACGATTGAATGTATAGCCAAGAATGATGTTGGCCTACAACAAATTCCTTGTAAATATCATATTATCGATTCAGGTAAACATTAAATTCTTGTTTCTATTAAAGAAACTTTAATTTTGAAAATTCCTTTGAAAATTTCCAAATTTAGGTCCACCAAATTTTCCATTTTTCTGTCAATTACATAATCAATCGATTGATAAGATAACTATAAAATGTATGAATGAAAATGATTATCGTTCGATGTTGGATAATGATAAGGGTGATAATGGTGATGATAATGAGCAACCACAACATAAACATTATCTATCATCATCATCAACAGAAATGAATCAAAAACAACAAAAAAATAATAATTTTCAAACAATATTCATTCATCCAACAACACATTATATTGCCGAAATTTATGATAAACATGGTCATTTATTACAGAATTTAACATTAAATCCACCGGTGCCTTTTTCAAACATATCAACATTAAGTATGTCTATTTTTTTCACTTTTAAATTGATTTCTAATTCAATATTTTTCCTTTTAGTAAATCAAACACGTACAACAACAACATCAACAATGTTTACATTTCAAATAAATCATTTAATGGAATCAAGTAATTATAAAATAAAAATCTATGCACAAAATTCCAAAGGAACAAGTAATCATATGTGGATTAATGGACAAACATTACGAAAAGCAGAAAAATATATTTATAGTAATTTTACTGATTCAAGTTTATCAATATTTTCAACAACAACAAAAAATTATGCATTAAATCATATAAAAATCATTATGATTAGTATTTGTATATTTTTAATCATATTGGTTATTGTAATTGTTATTTCAATAACATATATGTCACGATATTGTCAACGAATACGAATGTCGAAAAAGAAAAATTTATCAAAACAACGGAAATTGAATAACAATAATAATAATAATGGAAAATTTCATAGTGATAACGATAATAGCCTGGATGATGATGATGATGATGAAATGGTATTGAATGAATATCATCTACGAAATTGTTCAACAGTCGATATTGTTGGTATTGTAAATGGAACAACAACAACAATTAATACATCGACAATTGGCTGTGGTGACAACGATACTAATGACAATGATAATGATAATCGTCATAATAATGGCTATGGTAGTACTACATTAGATAATTTAGCCATACCAACTGTTTATACGGAAACAAATGTTATTTGTAATGAATATTATAGTAATATGTTATGTGCTGCTGCTGCTGCTGGTTATACTACTAATGCTAATGGTGGTGGTGGTTCAAAAATGGATCCAAATACAAAATCCAATATGGAATTATTAAGTTTAGATTTATACAGTATGAATCCTACCACTACAGCTGCTATTTCAACGAATAATCATCATAATATTGATGGTCGTAATCATCTTTTAAATAATAAAGATCCACCAGATTTAATACCAACATTCTATTATAATCCATCAACATCTACAAATAGTGATGATTGTACAACATTAGCTACTGATGATCATACTGATTGTTAATGAATTTAAAATTAACACTTTGATCGACTGGATCGATTCTATTCGATGTTCATTGAAATTGATAATATTCAATCATGCCGCCATTTTTCTGTAATGATAATAACAATAGCATTGTTGAACGATAAAATTTCCATATTATTAATGGATAACAGCTTAATACTGAAAATGAAAATCAATTACATATCATCATCATTATAAACAAACACATTGAATTTACTTACAAAATGGAGTGCTCAAATTTTTAAATACATTAAAAATGTTTGGCATTTTACGACAACGAACATTATTGCGTATTGCCAATGGCTGTTGCGGTTGTTGTTGTTGCGGTTGTAAATCATCATCAATATTATCAACAGCATCGAATACATCAAACATTGGCGATAATTTTGTCATTATCGAATGATGATCAAATTGATTGATGCACATTTTCTTTGATTATCTAGAGTTTTACAAAACGAAAAAATATTAGTATAAAAAATTGTCTGTGATGTTTAAAAAAAAATTGTTTTCACAAATCCAAAAAAAACAAACATTTTCAAATTGTAAAAATACCAAAGAATTTAGAGAGAGAAAAAAAAAGAATTTATCTGGTTTTACTATTGTTGTTGCTGTTATATATGTGTTTATAAATTTATTTATTATTGTTGTAAATATTTTATTATTATTACCTGTAAATAATTTTACATTCACTGCTAAGCCAAAAAAATGTTTGAAACAAACATCCAAACACAATGTGTCTCAATGTAAAAAAATTTCTATAGATAAAATCAAATGATGATGAAAAACTGAACAAAGCAAAGCAAATTTTTTATTTAAATTATCGAAAAAAAAAACAAAAGAAGAAATTGAAATTGAATGTTGTTCACATTTGGTTTTTTCTATGTTTTACTGGTTGTTGTTTTTTGTACAAAATTGATATTGCATATCAATCGACGGATATACGTGACCATCATCAAAATGAAAATAGTTTTTCTTTTGGATGAAACAAAAACAACAATGTGGAATATACAAACAAAAACATAAACACAATCAATACCTGTGTATAATGGAAAAAATGCGGAAAATAAATAAATAAAAAACTGTGTGAATGAAATGAAATGAAACAATGATGATGATGACTGAATATATATTGGACACACACGAACACCAGTGTGTGGTTAATAATATAATTACATAATTTATCTATTTCACTTGGATTCATGAATAATTGAATCACTGTTTGTTGCTTGTTTGCTTGTTATGTTTTTTTTTTTCACTAAGGGCTATTTCATCATATTATTGAAATATTATTCTATCAATAAAACATGATGATGATTGTTGACGAAGGGATTATTATTACCTAGCTAAACCTTTATTATAATATATGGACTGTGGACGATAAAAAAGAATGATACATCATTCATAATCATGTGAAAATATAGGTACAATGAACTTTTATTTAAACGTTTGTTTGTTAATCTCAGGTTGTTTACGGTTGTTGTTTGGATAATAAATATGAACGAAAAGGAATGGAAGAAGGGTAGTATGGTGTGGCTAACCGTGATTATATAATCGTTATGGTCAAAACTACCAGGATACCGTAATCATCAAGAATATAAACAACAACAACGACAATGACAATATTGTTGAATTGATTTGTTGTTTTTGTTTTTTTGTTGTTTTTTTCTTTCTTTTGTTTTCCCATTTGGATTTAACACAAAAAAATCACATTGGATACTTTACCTGAGTTTTTTTTCACTGTTTCAAAGTTGTTCATTTAATCAATTTTTTTTATCATCATCAATATCATCAATTTCTTAAGAATGTAACCTGATCAAAACGACACATAAAACTTTTTCTTTTCTCTTCTTCGATTCATTTGTTATGATTAACTTTTTTCAACTTTTTCTTCTTCAGGTTGCCATAGAGAATTTGTAGAGAATTTATTCAGGTTCTTTTTTGGCGCGCCACACACACACACATTTTTATTGATTGGCTAAGCAAAAGCAAAAAAAAGTCAAGTTTCCAAATAAGTTTTCTTCTTGGTATTTCCTATTCAAATCAATCAATAATAACGACAAAAACAACAAAATTGTGCCAATTCAACAAACACACACAACCAAAACCGACCAAAAGCCAAAGAAAATTCAATGTAAAATTTTCATTTCAAATGGCAACAGTGTTAAAAATAGAATAAAGAAAATTCATAATAACCAGATAATGTAAGTCAGTTTTGTTTATTTTTTTGAAAAAATTCATCATTATTCTACCTGAAAATAATCATTTTTAATCACTGCCACCAACTATGTCAAATGGGTGTAGATGTCGATTGATTTGAATGAAATTGAAAATGTTTTTGTTGGTGTTCGTATACGGCCATTCATATCCTTTTCATTTGAAATGAAATTGTTTTTTTTCCAGAAATCTTTATCCATTTGATTATGATTCCTTAATTTTTTTTGTTTGTTTGTTTAACCCTCCGTTTCCCAATTGATCATTGAATTTTTTCCATTTTTTTTCTTTATAATACAATCAACGAGAAAAAAAACGTTCAGCCAAAACAATTGTTTCATTATTAGATTCAAACAGTATAATATTAAATCATCCAGAAGATGATGAAAATCGTAAACGTTTCATATATGATCGTATATTTTGGTCACATGATGGTTTTACTGAAGCACAAAATGGTCTTTTTGTTGCCGATAATAATCATCCAAATGGTGAAATTTATGCCGATCAAGTATTTTGTTTGTTGAAAGTAGAAAAGGATTTAAAATTGATTTTTTCTTTCATTTTTTTCATTGACAGCAATGTATATTTCAAACATTAGCTTTACCATTGCTCAATAATGCCTGGAGAGGTTATAATGTATCATTATTTTGTTATGGACAAACCGGATCGGGAAAATCATTTACAATGGTTGGTCTTGGTAATAATAAAGGATTAGTACCAAGAATTTGTGAAGAATTATTCAATATTATTGATAATCGTAAAGGAATGGATATTAATACTGAAGTTAATTTATCAATGTTGGAATTATATTCAGAAAATGTTCGTGATCTTTTAGATACTGAAACTGCGGTCAAAAAGAAAGGTTTAAAAATTCGTGAACATCCTGTAAAAGGTTTTTTTGGTATGTTTTATTCATTTATCTGTGGTTGTTTTTAACTAAAATTTGATTTTCATTATTCAAAAAAGCTGAAGGACTTATCCGATGTACAGTATTATCACAAAAAGAAATTATGGAAAAATTTGAACAAGGTGTTACGAATCGTAGTATATCGGCAACAAATATGAATGAAACATCATCCAGATCACATATGATCATTACAATAACGTTAAGTCAACGTTCAATGAATTTGAATGGTAATGAAGAAACAAAAACATCGGTTATAAATCTTGTTGATTTAGCTGGAAGGTAATTATTATGATTTTTGAAAGAAAATTGTAATTTTCAAATTCAAATTAATTAATTAATCGAAATCAAAAAAAGTGAACGATTAACTGATTTAGCTGGTGGACGAAATTCAGTAACTGGTGATCGATTTCGTGAATCAGTAGCTATTAATCAATCATTATCATGTTTGGGTAATTGTATACATGCATTAGCTGAAAAAGCTAATGGTCGTAATGTTAAAGTACCATATCGTGAATCAGTACTAACCCGGTTGTTGATGAATGCATTGGGTGGAAATAGTAAAACGGCGATGATTGCCAATATAAGTCCAGCTGATATTAATTATGATGAAACACTTTCAACATTACGTTATGGTTTGTACATTTGTGATATTAGATTATTTTGAAACCGATAATAATCATTGATCATTCTATGGTCTGATAATTTTGATTTTTGCTTTCGTTCAAATCGAATAATGATTTTATAATTGATTACTTTATAGCCGATCGAGCAAAACAGATACAGAATTTTGCCAAAATCAACATCGATAATACGGATAAAATTATCAAAGATCTTAAAGAAGAAAATGAAAAATTGAAAAAATTATTGGAAAAAGAAGCAAATCAATCGGCAGTGGCTGCAGCAACGGCTGCCGCTGCTGCTGCTGATGCTGCAGCCAACCAATTTTTTCCATTGTCCAAATCATCGCAGTCCTATTATGGTATTTCTTTTGCTCCAAAATGTTATTAATTAATTAATTGATTTCCATGTTTTTTCCCGAATTATAGATGATGATAAAATCAGATTAGAAGAAGAAATTCAAGCAATAATGAAAGAAAATGAAAGAAAATTAAATGAATTAAGACAAACATATGAAGAACGATTACAACGTGAACGTGATGATCAATCACATAAAGAATTGGAAGAAAACCGGAAACAAATGGAAAAAGAAAAACAGGAAAAAGAAACGAATCCATATTTGTCCAATCTAAATTTTGATGAACAATTAGTTGATAAAATTATTTATATAATACGTACGGGTACAAATTTAATTGGTAAAAGTTCTGATTGTCCAATACAGCTAATGGGTCCAATGATACAGGATCATCATGCAGTAATTAATCGAACGGAAAATGAAAAAATCATTTTAGAACGTATTGATGATGAATGTCGTATACTGTTGAATGGTGATATTGTTACACATAAAGTTAATCTAGCACATAATGATAGGTAATGATACTGATATATGTGTGTTACCATTGAACAACAAAACTAATTTGTTTGTTTGTTTGTTTTTCAAGGTTACTATTCGGTACATCACAATTGTTTGTTTTCCGAAATCCACTGGATAATCAAAATTCACAAGCAAATTCATTAAATGTAACATATGAATTAGCACAAGAAGAAATTGCATCAAAATCTGGTTATAATTTTCATAATGATGATAATTCTTTCGAACAAGCATTATTAAATAAAGAATTACTGGAATTAATTCCAGCTGTTGAAGAAGCTAATGCTATTAGTGAAGAATTAGAAAAAATGGTACATTTTGAAAATGTACTTGTATCGCCTATCTTTCTTGGGAAAATTGGCCGTAAACCTGAAGTATGATGATGATAAATATTTGATTAGAGTTTTTTGAATTTAATATTGCTTTGATTTTTGATTTTTCTCTCACACTAGCCATATGTACATGTATTAAATTCAAATACAGGTCAAGAATTTCTTTGGAGTAAAGAAAAATTTCTAGATCGAATGTATTTTATGAAACAAATGTATCATTTTTATGAAACTGGTGAAGAAGAATGGGATGTTCCATTGGTATGTTCTGACCTAGTTTTTTTTCGTCTATTGAATTATGATTTTTTGTTTTGTTTTGTTTTGTTTGTTTAGGAAGAAGATCCATTCACCGAAAATCTTAATGCTGAATGTTTGATAGGTACTGCACAATTATATTTACAACCACTTGCCTATATGATTGAAATTAAAGAACATCTTTCGGTAAATGATTTTACTGGACAAGAAATTGGTGTTATTAATATTGAAATTATACCATGTGATGAAAATGGACAAGAATATGGTGAACAAGATGATGTTTATGTGGATACACCACAGGAATTATTAGGAAAATCATTGAATTTTATTGTCAAAATAATTGGATGTCGTGGTTTGCCAAATAAATTTACTGTAAGTCCTTAAATTATTTGTTGTTTATGTATGGTCGAATAACTCTTTTTTTCAAATGGTTTTTTCGTTTCTCTAAAAGGAAATATATGTAAAATATTTAATGTTTATCGATGAAAATTATACAATTTCGGATAAAGTTGGCGTAACTGTAAATCCAAATTTTAATTTCAAAAAATTATTCCATTATAGTCACGTTACACAGCCATTAATCGATTATTTAAAAGAAGGAATATTAAATATTGAAATATGGGGACGACAATTACTGAAATCCGGTTATTCAATAACAAATGGACGTTATGAAACGGGTAAAGAAATGCTACAAGAAGAATTATCTAAAGCCGGTTCAGAATTGATGAATGGTTTTAAAATGAACGGAAGGGTCATCGATCCAAACAAACAAAGTATTATTGTTGAATTATTGTTGTTGAAAAAACAGCAGGCACGAATGCATCAAAGAATTGTAATGTTTTTTTTCTTTCTTATTTCAAATGATGTTGAAGTCCATAAATCTGAACCAAAAAATGACATATGTAAATTAATGATGTATTTTTTTTTCTTTTCTTTTCTTTTTCTTTCTTTCTTAACCCCGTTTTCCCCTACAACGAAAACATGTAATGTTTGTTTTGTTTTTTCTACTCTCCACTGAAGGATAACATTAAAAAATTGATTGAAATAGCCGAAAAACAACGTTACAGACTAATACCAGTTGAAATATTAAAAGAGCTAATATTTACAACATCAGCCGAATCGGCTGATGATATACTATCGAAAATGTTGAATGGTTAGTCACATTCATTACATTATTTTTTTATATAAAGATTTTCAATCAATAATTAATTTTTCAATTTCTGTTTCCAATGTTTCATCATCCTCTTAACCTAATAATATTTTTTTTTGCTTCTTTTTTCTCGTTTCTAATAACATCCTTCTTCATCTTTAAGATGGTTATCCAATGATGATGAAAAATACGAATCAATCGACAACATGTACAATATCTTGAAAATATTTATTTATTTATCATCAAATTCTTTGTATAACCCGGAATCCATATCATCATCATCATCGACATCGACATTAACATCATTTCGAAATTCTTGTGATCAATTTTATTTTCATCATCATCATAATCATCAATGTTTTTTTCTTCTTTGAATGTTATTTATTTTTTAGGAAAAGCAAAAAATTAATAAGAAATACATCAAAACCAAACCAAAAATAAATACAAAATAAAAAATACAAATATTTTTTCACGTTCATCATCATCATCATTACATTGAATTTACATTATTATTATTAATTTTATTGTAATGAGATCAGAAATGACATCAACAACAAAAACGCCCACCACCTCCACCATAGTTGATGATAATTTGATTGCCTTGATGGATGGATGGATGGATTGGATTCTTTTTCCATATAAATTATGATGTTTTTTTCTGGTTTCTTTGGGTCCCATGTTTGATGGCAACATTTTTTGTTTTCATTAAGAAAAATTGGGTCGATCAAATGAAAATGCTCGATTAGTTGATGTGCCATGTTGTTGTTGTTGTTGTAGGTGTGATGAGGCAAAATGTGGCCGTATACGATTAAGACTCATGTCTTATTTTTTTGTCCAACAAAAATATCATTATTATTATTATTAGTAGGATTCGTTGCCGGAATAAATCGATGAAATGAAAGAAATATGGAAATAAAAAAAAGAGAAAAAGAATGAGAGAAAAAAACGGAAACAAATTAGAAAAGGAAGAATTCTTTCATATAAATATAGTTTTTTTCCTGTTTGATGATTAATGATGCGAAATACATACTGGAATCACGAATGGATGAATGTCGTTGTTGTTGTTGATGATGATTCACTGCTGTTGAATTAGGTGGCAGTATTATTCCATCAAGCGGATAGAATTGTCGATGATGATGATGGTGATTATGATGATGATGACTGGCTTGTGTAGCGGATATTATAGCCGTATTATATATTTGGTTCATTGTTGTTGTTGATGGTGATGATAATAAAGAATTTTTTCCATTTTTCTGTCCAACAACAAATCTTCGTTCATATTCATAATTGTATAAATGACTAGGAGATTCATATAAATGAGATGATGGATTTATATTGTTGGATGTTGTAGAATTTGTTGTTATATGGCTAGGACTTGCAATAATATTAAATCCATTACCATAAATACATGATGATTGATGTGTTGGATAGATTTTTGGTGAGCCTAACATTGACATTTGACCATTGGCTGTTGATGGTGGTGGTAATGTTAAAAATGTTTTACTTGTATCCGACAATATACTAATAGAATTTTCACGAGTTTGTTTTGAATCAATGGAAGATGATGCTGATGATTCTATTTGTTGTTGTTGTTGTTGATGTTGGCCAATTGTTAAATTATTACAATTTGTTGCAGTATAACAATGATGATGATTATGATGATCATTTATATTTTTCGATGATCGATTATGATAATTTTTATCGAAACATTTTACAATCAAATTTAAAAAATATTTGATTCTTGCAAATAATAAAAATGTTAATGAAATTGTAATATCAATACCAATCATTGCATATGATGTATGATGATAATAAAGTGTTAAACATATACAACCAACAATACAAATTATATATATCACAATAGCTGTCATCCATATTATTGTATGTTTACATCTGATAAAGAAATAGAAAAAAAATGATATAGTCACGATATGACAAACAAACAAACAAATATTCATGATTTACCTGTTAAAAAATAATTCTTTAATATATTTTTCCATTAAACATAAATCTTGTGTTTGTTGAAATGTAAATTGTACAATAATATTGTTTGGATAATCATATTCGGAAAAGAAACGTTGTGAACAATGTAAATAAATTATACCAACGGTAAGAATCTATTTTAAAATAATGGAAAATGAAAAATAGAAAATTTTGACAACAAATTGAAATTCCACTTACCAATGTTATCTGTAAAACAGGTGATGTAACAAAAAATGCAGTAACTATTGAATCAAAATTAGGCCAACAATTTGTAAGAAAATTCTTGTATAATAATGTATACAGAATGAAAAGATTTATCAATGGAAACAATATGGCAATGATTAATTGTAAATGTTTTGAACGTTTGATTGCACATAAACTATTGTAATAATTTTTAGTTAAATAAATTTTTCCCGCCAATAATATGATGATCACATTTTGAAATAAAAATACAGTGAATAATGAACAAATCAATTGTAATTGAAAAATAATTATAAACATTCGTGAACGACACCATTTTTGATTTTTGATTGACCAAAATAATGAATTTTCATTATTATTAATAAACAAGCCGATAATATTGTATGTTGAACTTAATTCAATCAATGTTCGGACAATACAGATCAATAATAATATTAGGAAATTGGATTGATTGAAATAATTTTGATGATATCTGTTTGGATAAGGATTTGTTGGAAAATGCGTATGCATAGAATGGCCAACCACAGAAAATAAATCAGACAAAAAAAAATGAAAGAAAATAATGAGATGATGTTTATATGAATATCGCGAATAACACAAAAGCATCAATAAATTATTACCTGATTAAAAATAATGCCAACCATATATAGATAATAAGTATTAATGATAATATTCCACTATGTTTGGCCAATATCAATTCATTTGACATTTGATTATTATTATCATATTCATCGGGTAATTCCTATATTTCGATAATGATAAGAGAGAGAGAGAAAGAAAAAAAATAATGCAATTATTAGCAGAGTAAGTGGATAAATATTCCAAACTGGAAAATAAATTCAAGTTGACATATAAATAAATAAATTAAGCACTAATTTGGGTAGACAACAAATGGAAAAATGGAAATGGTACATACCAAACTGGTCAAATTATAAGTTGATTGTCGTTGTTGTTGTTGATGATTTTGATAATGATGATTATTATGATAATGTTTCGTTTTTGGACCAATAGCAAATATTGTACAAATAGATAAATCAATAACCGGTCTACAACGACATATTGAATGTGTTTGATTCGATTCTATCAATATACAATGTTCACTGGACCAATGACTGATTTGAAATGAAATGAAAGAAAAGAAATGAAAGAAAGAAACAACAACAGAAAAAAAACATGAATAACATTTTTTGGAATTTTGAATGAACAATAACTTACTTGAGCGATTCATCCCAATGAACACATTGATGATGAACTGTAAAACTATCATCATCATCATGATTATCATTAGTATATTCGACTAGATGTTTGAAAATGATTTCAAAAACATAATGATTGTTAAATGATGATGATGATAATGGTGATGATGTTTCCGATTGAATGACGCCATTCAATGATGATGATGTTTGTTGTTGATGATCGGTCAGAATTTTTTCATTATTAAATTGAATAAATTTTATCATTTGACCATTGATAAATGTATCGATCACGTGATCATCATGATCATCATGATGATCATGATCTTGTATTAATGATTCAGTCGATTCGATTTGTATTAAATTCAAAAATGATTCAGACATTGTTTGATCATTATGCTGATCACCATTATCATTGATTGTTGTTTGAAAATGATCCATATTGGATAATTGAAAATAGTTTTCCAAATTGATTGGTATCAACATTGAAAAATAAATATTTTCTATATTGAATCGAGTAAAAATGAAGGGAAGAAAAAAACAAAAAACAAAAACAATCGATATTTCCATTCGATTAATCGATTGTCAGACAAAAACGACAACAACAACAAAAAAATTCATTCGAAATTCTGTTTCCCAACTTACCATTATCAACGATGTTGTTGTTGTTGGATTGTTTTGGTACATTGTTGTTGTTGTTGTTTAATATTAAAAAAACTTTGACTTTTAAATCATTGGAGGACATCGTTGTTGTTGATGATGGTAATGATAATAATTCATATCTAAATTCACTAACATTCATTTGATTTTTTTGTAGTTGTTCGTTTAGTTTATTCCAATTCAAATGAAATTCATTTAATAATTTGGTTATTGAAAAACATGATATGACTATTGAAGAATGAAAATGTAAGTAAGATTTTTTTGGACTTTGAAGAACCCAAAAATTTGAACTTACCTAAATTTGATGATTGTTTAAGCATTTCTTTCGAATCATTTGAACTCGAAATTGATAATCGTTGATTACGACAATGTAATGCTGAATATTTTCCAGTAATATCGATTAAATTTATAGCAGCTGATTCACGACGTATATCAGGTAAATCTAGCCAACTTGGTTGATTATTCTGGTTCAATAATTCGGATATAATCTCGAAAATGGTCTAATTGAAAGCCGAAAACCGAAAATTGAAAAAAACAACCGTAATAACAAGAACATCAAACTTACATCCAATTCCGCCAATTGTTTATGACTATTATCATTGAAAAAATTATCAAAATAATTTCCATTATTTTGATAATAACGTATCGACCAATTTTCCATTAAAACAATCAATTGATTTAAATCACCACCATATAATGTTGTCGTCGTTGTCGAATGTTGTTGTTGTTGTTGAATATTGGCCAATATTGATTGCCAAATATCATTACGAAGATTTGAATTCTGCAGTGAGGAGGAACAAGAGAAACAAGCAAGCAAGTTAAGTTAAGTAAGTAAAAATGTTTCAGTAAAAACTGAAAAAACAACGATATTTTTCAACAATGAAAAATTATTTAGAAATTTTTTTCGTTTGCAGGAAAAAACATCGAAGTCGTTGTCGTGTAATGTCTTGTACAAGAGAAAAGATCATTTTTTATCATTATACGATCGAATGCAACGATGTGCAAAATCATCATCACGATGAAATAAATCAAACTTTTTTGATTTTCTCTCTCCCTGTGTGTTTTGCTTTGTTTTTTATTCTATCTGTCAATTCAATAACCAGGGAAATAGAAGACAGAGGAAAGAACCACTTTGGATTTTTTCTAGTTTAGTTTTTCCTGCTGAATGCTAGACACGCGACGTTTTTTGTTTCCAAAAACATCGATCGAAAATAATGATGAAAAGTTTTTTAAAGAAGAAAATCTTACTTGTAAAGAATTTAACTGAAGAAGCCAACGTGAATGACATTGTGAAAGATCAGGAAAATGTATCCACAATGATGAAGCTCGATTTGATTGAAAAAGCTGATTGTTGTTGGCCATCACCTTTGGATTCTGCTGTTGTTGACTAGTTGATGATTTTTTTGTATTTGAAAAATGATTATTTTTTCCATCGATTCTGTTTGCAGTGTTTCCACATTTCCATTGTGCCAATCCTAAGAGAAAGAAAAATGGAAAATTCAATTTAATTATGGCTATTTTTACACAAAAAACAAACATGACCAAAACGAGAAAATGAATAATGATGATTATCATGGAAAAAGAAAATTTCAAACATAATTAAACAAAAAGACAAACAAAGAATTCTGCGATAAAAAATTCAGAAAAACAAAAAATTCAGAATTTTATGAAATTCTGGATTCTTTTGTTTCGTGTTTTGGTCTGGTGTTTAGTCAGAATCATTATTGAAATTTTAACCATAAAGAAATTTTCTGGAAAACGGATAGCATGCACATTTTGTTTGTTTTTTTAGGTTTTTTTTCTGGTTAAAAAAAACATACCCGAAGTATCATGTGGACATGGCCTAATTGCAATAGAACCGGATAATGTTGGTGGCCATTGAATATTACGATAAATTTTTTGATTGCATGTTGTTGACATTGTTGTTGTCGACGATGCAGAAGATGATGATGGTTCGGCCAAAATATCCATCATATTTGACCAATATGGTTTTTGGTTATTTTGGGTAGATGATTTATCGGATTTATCTGAAAAGCTCTTCAAATCCGATTGATTAGGCACAATATCTAGGCTATTTTGCTGTTGATGATCATTATCAAAACCAATTGTTGTCGAAATAGTCGTCGTCATTGATACAGAATGATTATCACTATTTTTCCGTAAAAAATATAAATCCGATGATAATACTAAACCAATCGTTGTTGTTGTTGTCGAAGCTGAAGAATCATTACTTGCTATCATCGATTTATTCAACGATAAGATACGTTCCATTTCTGTGTGGGTAATAAATTATCATTGAAAAATAGTTAAAAAAGATATTCAAAGAAATCAAAACTGGTGATTTATAACAAAAATAATCTTTTTTTTCAAAAGTTGACTCTAGGAAAGATCAAAGATTATCAATATGAAGAAAGAGAAAATCCTTTAACACTTTCGCTACCATCATTATTATTATTGTGATCGAAAATATCATTTAAAAAAAGAAAGAATTTTTTCGTTTGAATACTGTCAAGATAAAAAGTGTTCAAATTAACACATTCATACTATCGACCAGCAGCAGACAAAATGCATAAATAGAATAAGGTGTTATCTTTCTCTCTCGTTTGCTTGTCTGTTTTGAAACCTATCATTGTGAATATCACCAACCAACCAACCAACCCAATCCAAAAAAAAAAAAGACAGTCAATGAAAATGGCGAGATAATAACTTTTTTCACTCCCCCTTTTTCATCCAATATCCCGAGAAACAACGAGAATAATCGAATGATATTGAGAGAAAAAACGAATGAAAAAAATTCATTGAAATCGAAAACGAGAATGGAAATACTTTTTGTGTGAATCCGATTCATTAATTTGTTTTTTTTTTGTTTCTTCATTTTCAATGATTATTATTATTGGATTTTTTTTCTTCTTTCCATTTTAGTTTCCCGCATATAATTTCGTAAAAGTAATAAACTTTCGAAACGAAAAAACTAACTGAAAACAAGCAAAAAACGGAAAAAAATCGAATCCAATTCAGTGAAAGTCAAAAATACGAAAAGGAAAAAGCAAAGTATGTGATTGAACTTTTTTATTACTAATATTATTCACATTTTCCAATGATTTTTGGCTTTCTGGTTTGATGATGATGATGAAGATAATGATAATAATAATAATGATGATACTCTACATCTCTATATTCATCCCAAATATTAACCCTTTCTTTCGGCTCCATCGTCGGATAATGAATACGAAAAACGAATGAAAAAAGATTAAGCAAAAATATATTTTATTTGAATAGATATTATTATGAAAACATTATTATTATAATCATCATTACCATATTATAGTTGATCAGGAAAAAAGAAAAAAAATGCTAAAGAATCATTCATTTACATATAGTAAATCCATACATACATACATAATATACACATGACGGTTACGAGTTAATTAAAATTTTTCGAGTCGATTTTTGGCCCAAAAAAAAATCCATTCACTTTGTTTTGCTTTTTTCATTCACTTTCAAGAACCAGAACCGAAAGAAGGAAAAGATTTTCTTTGAGTGAGAAAAGTAATCATCATCATTCTGGATATATCATTTTCAATTTCTCTGAATCATTTCTTCTTCTTTTACAAGATTTCATTCATTCATTCAATCCTGACTAAACTAAAGTAAAGTAAAGTAAAAGTAAAATAAAAAGTGTAAAGACAGAACAAAATAATAATAATGTATGTTTTAACCATGTTTATTATAATCAAAGTGACATTATTCAATTTATTTTTTTCTGTATTTCTTCAAATTCAATTCACTCAAGAATCCGAAATGAATTCAACTTGTAAAACTTGTTCAAAAACAGTTCCAAACTATTGCACACGCCATACACAGACAGAATTGAGTGCAAATGAATGAAAGAAAGTAAAAAATGCACGAATATAGGCTTGAAAATTAGAAAGAAGAAAAAAAACCAAAAAGATCTGTCAATATCTTATTGGATTCGTGGATTCTGTGTGTGTGTTTGAAGGTGATATGGCTTTTTTTCGCATTTTCAAATTTCGTTCCATATCGTTGAATTCGAGAAAGGAAACGAATAACAGAATTTCAAATGAAAAAAAGACGAAAAACGAATCACCGATACCATCATCATCATCAAAATTCCAAATCATTTCACAATTGAAAAATGTTGAACAAAAAAAAAAATCTGCTGTTGTTCAAAATACCACCAAACACCGTTTAAAAAGCAATAATTTTTTCCAATATCGTTTTTTGGTTGTTTAGCGGTAAACAAACAGGAACAACAAGAAAAAAAATGTAACTGAAAATTTGAAAATAATTTTCCCGGGCAATAAAATTTGAAATGATTTTTTTTCTTTTTGAAAAAAGTTTTTCTAAACAGAAACAAAATCGATACCAAAATCCCAAACAACAACAACTTTGTTATTATGACAAGTTTTGATTAAGTTTTCTTTGGTTCAAAGCTTGGTAGTCCATTTTTTCTTTGTTGAGGTCTTTCTGCTTGAATTCAGTTTGACACACACACAATAAACACAACTAAGAAGAAACTTTGGTTTCAGACTAGCCAGAGAGAGAGAGAGAGAGAGAGAGAGAGAGATCATTTTACATCCTAAATGATGAATCATTATTGAATTGAGTTCACAGCTTGAATACTTTGGTTGGTTTGGTTGAAAATTTTAAAAGATTTTCTCCCAGTAAACTTCTCTGTTGTCATCATCAATCGATATTGATATTTTTGACCAAGAATGGATGCTTTCTTTCGGCTTTTTTTTGAAGAAACTTCTGAAACATTTCTTTAAGAATCATTCCTTTTAGCTCCTGATTATATCATCAACTTTAAATGATTCGTGTGATATCATCATGATCATTTGGCTGGATGATAATCATCAACATGTTTGTCATCAACAACAACATCTAATGTTTTTCTTTTTGGTTTGTTTGTGTCGAAATAGTTTCTTTCAAAAAATTTATTTTTATCAATTTTAAAATTGGAAATTTTCCCAAAAGTCTAGACTTGGATAAGAAATTAGTTTCCGAGAAATTTCTTTTATTTAAGCAGCAAAACAATCTGAAGAAAGAACCGCAAAATATTTTTTTTCTTCATATTTTTTTAATATTACAAACGAATGTGGAAAAAAAGTTTTCTCAGTTGCCTGCCGAAATATTAAATGTTTTTTTTTTGTGCCAAAACACAATTTCCGTTTATCGTTTTTCCGTGATGATGGTTGTTTATTTCCGCTATGCGTTTACCGGAAAGTTTACTGGAAATATTTCTTCCATACAATTTCCTTCAATACAAATGATCGATATGATTTTTTTTGATTAACAAACAAATTTGAATGAATGAATGTTTTTTTTTGTTGAAATGATGGAATTCCATCCAAACAACAAACAACAAAGAATCGCCAGAACAAATGAATTCCAAGAACTTTTTGAAATAGCCGCCAATAATGATAATAATATTATTGGGACGCCTATGGATTGAACAAAAAAAAAGCTTTTTCGATTCTTTCTTTCGATTTTTATTTATTGAATTTCTTTTTTTTCATTTTCGGGTTGTGGAAAAGTCCAAGCAAGAGAGAGATAGAGAGAGAACAACTTTTATTAATTAACTGCTCCTAACTGGAGTTGCTTCTAACACAGTGAATACATATTAAAAAAAAAGAAGAAAAAAAAAAAAAAAAAAAAAAATGATGATGATAACAATAATAAATAAAATAAATAAAAAAATAAAATATAAATATAAATACAATCAACCAAAAGAGAGAGAGAGAGAGAGAGAGAGAGAGAGAGAGAGAGAGAGAGAGAGAGAGAGAGAGAGAGAGAGAGAGAGAGAGAGAGAGAGAGAGAGAGAGAGAGAGAGAGAGAGAGAGAGAGAGAGAGAGAGAGAGAGAGAGAGAGAGAGAGAGAGAGAGAGAGAGAGAGAGAGAGAGAGAGAGAGAGAGAGAGGATTTCATCAACAACAATGCCATACACAATTTAAATGCCATTAGATTTTTTTTTCTTTTTGTATTCTCTAATGGGAAGGCATAGTTTTTTTTATTGGGCGCCATACTTGGCATCCTCATTCATTCATTGTCTCTCTCTCTCTCTCTTTCTATGGATGCCGCCAGTTTTTTGTTAACCATCATTATCCAGATATCAAGGACAAAACGAAAAAAGTAGAACAAAAAAAAACTCAAAATCAAGCTTCTTCTTGTTCATCATCATCATCATCATAATCATGAAAGTTGTTGTATAGTTTCCTGTCCTGAATGTGAATCGTGTGTTTTTTTTCATTTTTCTTTCTGGGTAAAGTTCTAACCAAAGAGAATACCAACCAAAATATTGGATCGATATTAATAATATTAATAATGATGATGATCATCATCATCATCATCCAGAATCCAAGAGAGAAATTTATAATGTAATAATAAAAAAATGAAAAACAAGTGAAAAAACGAATGAAAAAAGTGAATTGTGAATGAATGAACAGCGGCCAATGAAAGAATTATGAAAAAGAATTGACTTGAA
Source organism: Dermatophagoides pteronyssinus (assembly GCF_027571235.1). NCBI lineage: Eukaryota > Metazoa > Arthropoda > Arachnida > Sarcoptiformes > Pyroglyphidae > Dermatophagoides > Dermatophagoides pteronyssinus. Next base: position 674,146 of record NW_027461538.1, read on the forward strand.
CGAAACGAAGAAGAATGAAATTTTTTCTTTCTTTTTTTTTCCTGTGATAAAACACAAACCAATGGAAAATGGTAATGGTAATAGTGAATGGTAAATGAATGAATGAATTCTTTACACACACAAAATGCACATTTTTGTTTTTGTTTTAGGCTTAGTTATTGGACATTAATAAATTATTTAACAAAAAAATTTGGAAATGGAAAAAAACAAGATATACATTGGATGTTTGTGTAGGTACGTGTGTGTTAATACAATGTAAATTGTGAAAGGAAAACGAAAAAAAACAACAACAAACAACATTATCAATTCTCGCTTTTTTTCAATTCTGTGGATGCATAAATCCCATAAAACAATCTTATTACATTCATCAATTATAAATGATGATCAAGAAGTGGATGAAAGTTTGCAACAAGATTCACCGAAAGAAAAATATGAATTTAGCTGAGTGAATGATGAATTAATTCAATGAAGAAAATTCCAATAATCAAAAATCAAATTGAAAAAAACGAGGGAAAAAAAATTATCGATAAAGTATTAATCGATAACCAAGAAATACTCATTTCTGAAATAAAGAATCGGAAAAAACTAAACCAGAAGAAATTTGAGCAGAAACAGAATATTCTTCATTTAGTTTTTTTGCTGCTGTTTTAGTTCTAGTAAAGTAAAATGAAAATAATGATTAAGATCAAGTTACGACGCCCTTAACGTTGGTGATGGTGGTAAGAGTGTTAATATCATCAACAACGATATGACCGACCCGGAATAAAAAAAATGAATGAATTTTTTTGCTCTTCACTTAACACTTGATTCTATCGTCGTCGTCGACGTAAAAACAAAAACAAAACACAGGAAAACAGCGAAATAACGAAAAAGTTGAAAGTGATGAATGTGAACTGTGATTAGATTAGAGATTTTCATCATCACCAACATCAAACTATTATTATCATTATTTTTTTCTATCAGATTTTCATCTCCTGTTTCATTCAAACTTTCACGCTTTTTGTTTCCTAGATTTATGAGGAATTTTGTTCGTTTGAAAGTTTTTTTCGCTGTTTTTTTGGAACATTCAGGGTTATTTTTTCAGGCAGATAAAAAAATAACCCTTAGTGATTATGTGGGGCATATGAATGGCAAACGAAAAAAAAATCATAAAAACTTACCTGAAACACAACGATAATGTACTTCCAAATATTTTGCTGTACCTGGACATGGATCACCAAATATTAAACTTGATGCACGTATTGAGCAATGTTTCTGATTTGCACATCTATATATATTTATTTTGGGAAAGTTTCCGGGAAAGAAAAATGAGAAAAATGAATTTCAAATTAATTAAATCATCAAAGATATTAATATAATCAAAGAAAAATTGCATTTTGATGAAAAATGAGAAAATTTCCAAGAAAAGAAGAAAAACATTCCGAAAAGACAATTGAGAAAGAATGAAAAGAAAAAAAGAAAATCCTTGATGATAAATTGGGTTGGCCAAACAAGAAAAAAAAACATTACTGGAATTGCAATGAAAATATATTCTCATTCAAAATACAGTAGTTAACCCTCGGCTATCCATGTGGGGTCAAATTTGACCCCAACGACATTTAAAACTTCGCCATTCGAAAATCTATCGACAAAAATCAATTTTCTCTTGAATGATCGAAGCTCTATGTTTATTGAACATGATAGGCAATTTTCACCGTTTTCCGACTAAAAATAGTGGAGAAATCATCGATTTTCGGGATGAAGTCTAAATGTGCATAACGTAAGTGCTGTAGGATCCCTACCAGCCATCACTTACGTTATGCACGATCCCAAATTCAATAGGAAAATCAAAATTTGTTTGCCGCTTTGTATCATTAATGATATGCTTTTAAGACAAAATTTTTTGATGAAATTTTAAAATTGATAATATTTTCTAAGAGTTGAGCACAAAATTTTAGATTATTTTAGCTTTCTAACATAATTTAAAAGCGATCAAAGTTGGGGTCAAAAATGACCCCACATGGATAACGACGCGAGAAATGCTGCGTGAATAGCGGAGGGTTAAGTAAAGTAAAGTAAAATACTTTTGGCCATCGATCTTTTGAGAGAAAAAAAAAGAAAATAACCATCATATAATTCATCATATCCAGTAATATTAATATATTATGACAAATTGATGAATGAAATGAAATGAATGACGACCGAGAAACTACAACGCAAACAACGAAGAATATTTATTTCGTTCGTTTGTTTTTCCCCCATTGGATCTGTACAGAGAAAATCAGGAGAATGCAATGAAGTTTAGTTTAGTTCGAGTTTTTTCTTGGAAAATTATTATTATTATTTTTTCCCGATATGATTTTTCGATCTCACATCACAAAGTAAGCTCAAATAACATCGAAGAATCGAAGGAGAGAGAGAGAGATGCGAAAAACTTTTCGGATCAATATCACCATTTCATTTGCTTTTTGCTTTTCTTTCGTTTAATTCTTGGGTTTCTTTTCGTTTATTGATGATGGAACGAGAACGAAAGAGAGAAATTCGGCAAATGATTCGGACATCAAGTGTTTTCCTGTGTGAATGCCAAATCCACCAGAATGTGTGAACCAAAAAAAAAAACTTATGTAACGAACGAAGAGAACGCAGAGAGAAAAATGATATTTTAATTAAAAAGGAAAACAGGGTAGCACAAAAAGAATTTTGATTTGTCTCAAGATGATCATCATCGATGATTATCAGATATCAAATTGTAAAGAAGTGTTGGAATGGAACATGTCATTATCAACAACAACAGCATCTTTGTCATCGAAAAACAAACAAACAAACGAGGAAAAGCTGAACAGATATTTTCGACAGAAATATTAATTATAAATAGATCAAACACACAGAGAAAGACAGAGACAGATTTGATTCGAAAAGACGACATTTCTTTCGGATCGATCGATTCGATGTTGACAAGAATTCAATCTTTTTTTTTGGTTTTTTCAATTTAGATTTTCTAGAAAACACACCGAGTGATAAAAAAGGAGAGACATATGTTTAGGTTGTCAATTTGTTTGGTTGTTGTTGTTGTTGGTTGTTAAAAAAACAACAACAACAAAAATCCATCTTTTTCATCTGATGATGATGATGATTATCAATCGGATTGATTGGAAATCGATTTTTTCTTTAAAAGAAATTTTTTTTGGAAAAAAACTTATTTAATGACATTGTGTGTGAGAGAGTAAGTGAGGGTTAAGATTATGTCATCCGGGTTTTTCGTTAAAATTATCAGAAAAATAAATTTCGATCGACCATTTTCCAAAGAAAATGATTTTCATTTGAACCCAACCAAACACACAAATGTCGAAATAGAAAAAGGGAAAAAGAATTAAGAAAAGTGTGAAATAGGAGAAAATTTCCGAAAAGAAAAGAAAAAAGATTTGATGATCGATTCTATTAATGGCCGATCAGAAGAAGAAGAAAGAAAATTCTGGCAAGATAAGAAAAAAAGCTAAATTCGATCACGATTTCCATCAACAACAACAACAACATTTCATTTGATCGTTTATCGTCATCATTATCATCAACAACGAATGTTGAAACAATGTTGAAAAAAAAGGAAAGCCAACCAGAAACTTTCCAAAAATATTCTTTAAGAAAAAATAAATAAAATAAAATTTTCTTTCGACAAGCTGGTGCTCGTGTCACACACACACACACACACATCAGTTTCGATCATCATCATTTGGCTGGATTCATTTTGGATCAGACAAATAAACAAAAAAATAAAATTGAAAGAAAAGTGATAAAGAAACGAAGAATAACACTGAGTTACACACGGAGTTATTTTTGACAGTTATCTTGAAGTGTTAACAAAAAACAAAAATAAAAATAATAAAAATTGAAAAAACGGATTGGAAATTCGGAGCTAAATTCCTTGGAAACTTTCTGTTAAGAAAAGGAAAATTTTCCCCCCTCTTTCAAACTTATTGCATTTGAAATGACAAGAATATTTTCTTCTTCGAAGAGAAAGAAGAATTTCGGGAAAATTGGCGAAAAAAACTATTGATGATGATGATGACTAGCGAGAGGATATTATTGTTGATTTAGGCAAATATCGAAATGAATCGAAAGAATCAATAAGAAAAATGATCAAAAAAAAGAGCTTCAAGGAATTTTTCCGGAAAAATTCCCAATTGGGAATATACAGTTTTTCTTTGCGTTTCTCTGTTTTTCTTGTTTACTTTACTTTTATTTTGTTTTTCAATTTCTTCTTTCCATTGCCCAAAATCAAATCGATCAACCAAAAAAAAAAAAAAAAAAAAATCAACACCAAATGACCAAAGACATAATCATAAAATGGGTAATATAGTGTTAATATTATTACCATCATGATATTATTATTATGGGCGCCCAACAGAATCGATGATAAAAATTAATTAAATTAGCAAGTTTGAATGTTATGATTGAATGAATGAATAAATATCGTGATAAAAAAAATGGTCAGAAAAAATAACCCTAATCATCTTCAAAGGGGGGAAAAATGAATATATTTTGTTTTCATTGGTTAACGTAAAAAAAACGAATAATTTTCATTTTTTGACTGTGTTTGTCATTTGTGAATTTCTCTTGTTTTTTGCTTTGCTGGTTGAATATAATTACCCTTTTTTTGGATTGAAAATTGTCGAAATACAATTAAGCTCGAGTGCAATGAGTGAAAAACACTTTTTTTCTGCTGTTTTTTTTTATTTTGTTGGTTAAGTGGATTTCATAATCAACGAAACAATGAAGGGTTATTATTGCAAACAAATGAAGCATTTTGCGAGTGAGAGATTCAATTAAAAAAACTAAAATAAAATAACCCAGAATGAATGAATGAAAAAAGCCAATAATGCCATTCTCTCACTGTGTGTTAACGAACAAGAAATGTTCATTTTATTTTTGGCTTGTTTCTGGAACAGTGATTTAAATTGCAAAACAACGAACGGTAAAACAAAGTGTTAAAACAAAGCAAGTAATCGAAGCGCGTAAATTCCCGAAGCTAATGGTGATGACATTTTTTCTGTTTTTAATATTTTCATCAGGCTAATCGATGAATTTAAACACAATTAAACAACAACAACAAAAATTGATGCCATTAGATTGGGAAAGTTTCCAGAAGAAAGTTTTCGAAAAAAACTTTTTTCCCAAAAAAAGTTTCTTATGTAAATCATTGATTATTACGATGATGATCCAATCGATTCTAAAATCTTGTTTTTTTTTTGCTACATTTTTTTCAACTTTGATTCAAAAAATTTAAAGTTAATTTTTTTCTTGTTTGACAGGAAAAAAACTTTATCAAAAAAAAAAAAAAAAAAAAAATTCGGTCATGTTTTTTTTTCGCTAATCGGATTGAATCTTTCCGAGAAACTTTTCACCATCCTACTACCCTACATTACAACAATTTTTTAAATGACAACCAACAAAAAAGAAAAGACATCAATATAGAAAACAGGAATTTGTTGACCTTCTTCTCTAAAAAAATTTGGGTTAAAATGATTTTTTTACTTTAAAAACCAAAAATGTGAAAAATGTGAAAAAAGGGTAGGAAATAAGGAAAATAAAAAGTTTTTCCTCTTGAAAGAACACAGCAAGAAAGAAAGAAAAAAAATCTGTTCCTTCGTGTTAAGTGTGCGACTGACAAGCATTTTGTGAACGAATTTTTCTGTTGTCATTACAAATTCGGGACAAGAATTTTACAAATAAGAATTCTATAATGTGTATGTATGTTTTGCATATATATTGAAAAATTATAATATTCGGACAATAACAACAACAACAACAACAACAACAAATTCAGCTGGACAATAAAAAATTCTGACCATCAATCTATCATTTTAGTTCTGAAAAGAAGAGAAAAAAACAATTTTGGAAAACAAGAACGAAAACGAGAGAAAATTTCTGGAAAATTGGGTGTCAATTCGTTTGGGTAATGTGATTTTTCTGTTGAAGAAGAATTCTCACATTGTCCGAAAAAGTCAACGAGATATAAATAAATAACCGAAGCAATAACCGAAATTCATGTTTTTTTTCTTTTATTATTTCCAATGAAAAACAAAAAAATGGTCGGGTAATACATCTTATATAAAAAAGAACTGGGCACCACCACCACCACCATTATGATTATGTATTATCATCATTATTATTATGGAAAAAGAAAAAGAGAAAATTTGTAACAAAATCTAATAAAACGATAAACAGCAGCAGCAGCAGCAATGAAACAAAAATAACCCGTCATAACGAATGATGATGACACCAAGAGAGAGAATGAGAGAAAAAAACGATAAAAACCCAAAATAACAACAACCAAAATGAGTTAATAACACGAAAAATATTATTATTATTATTAAGAAGAATGGTTTGTTTGATTCGTTTTTTTCTTCATTTTCTTCATTCGCTTGTTCTTCATATTCTTTTATCTATTCATATGATTGTTTTCGTTTGTTGTTGTTCATTTTGGTTGTTATACACAACGATCAAAATAAATTATGACGCCGATATATATAACCAACAACCATAAATAGATAGATAGAGTTTGTGACAACAACCGAAATTATGAGAGAATTATCAAACGAAAAATGTGTGTGAATATAGTTTTATTATTACTTGATTTCACTTTATGTTTTAGCCAATTGTATTGTGTGTGTGTGTGTGAAAATGATAAACAACGAGAAAATAAAGAAATTTGCGTGCATTTTGTCGTTGTTTCCTTTTCTTATTTTATTTTTTGAATCGATTGGAATTCAAATGGAAAATCAAATACAAACACGCACACGTTTTTCGTTTTTTTGTGTTTCCAGAAACTTTTCCATAAAATAATTATACAACAGTACACACACGCAAAACACAAAATGAAATTATCAAATACACTAATAACCAAATCGATGTTCAAAGAGAGAGATTTACAAGAAAAGAACCAAATCGCCGATCGAATAATATCCATAATAATTGTCGTCATTTTTACGATGATCAATAAATCTATTTTCATCATCATTTTTAATAATACCCAAAGTTACATTGGCTACATGGTTTTATTATTATTGTTTGTTTGCTTTTATTACAGGGGGAAAAACGACTAAACCAAGCAAAATAAATTCATTTTACGTTTGTCATTATTTTCATTATGAAAAATCCCTGATAATGATGGTCAACATCAATAAAAACCTCTTTGCAACCACTATCCACCCACACACACGCCATAGATCTATTCGGTAACAAATTCGATTGAAACTAATACTATTTGTTATTTGTCGAATTACAACAATGTTACGATGACCTTTGACATTGATTAACCTACAGTGTATGAACTGGACACAAAAAAAATGACCAATATTAATATCCTTTTAAAAAAATAATATTAATTCCTTATTAATATATATTCCAAGAATTATTATCTCTGCCTTGTTGTTGTTGTTTTGCTTGTTGTTGTTGTTGTTATACTGGCCCTTCTGGAATTTAATTCATATAAATTCTCAATGTGAATTCTAGAATCTTCAATCAAGACGAACCAACAACAAACAAACAACAAACATTTGAAGGAAAAAACAAAAATCTTAATGGGGATGTTGTTCAAGAATAATAATAATTCTTATGAGATTTTTTTTTTACCAAAAACAACAACAACAACAAGAACAAAACAACGAAAATAAAACAACCACAGAAAAAAGTTGAAAAAGTTTTTGGCTGAAAAACAAAAAAAAAATTTCAATAACTAAATCAATTCGACATTCATTTTTTCAATTCAAAAAATAAAACTTCACTTCATTCAATTCAAATCGAGAGAAAAAATAAAAAGATTTATTCGACCATTAATGGTGACCAGAATAATTTTTGTCATTTCTCTCTCTCTCTCTCTCTCTCTCTCTCTCTCTCTCTCTCTCTCTCTCTCTCTCTCTCTCTCTCTCTCTCTCTCTCTCTCTCTCTCTCTCTCTCTCTCTCTCTCTCTCTCTCTCTCTCTCTCTCTCTCCCTTCTTTTGGTCGAATGAATTTTCAATAATAATCATTAAAAAATGTTTGTTTGTTTTTTATTACTGCTTTTGGATATATAAAAATTATTATTATTATTTACCCACCAAGTTATAATAATAATAAAATTATAATGGACAAATATTGTTTGGCAGAAAACAATATTTTATCGTTGGAAATATCAGTTTGGTTTTTTTCCGAATAAAATTGATCCTTTTGGATAGGATTTTCGGTTGTTTTTTCCAGCATCCTGAATAACTTTTTTTGCTTGTTTTGTTTTAGTTTTTCTGAAGAAAAATTTCCGATACGAAAATCAATCTCGAATGCAGTCATGAAAACAATAATTTTAGTTTGTTTTTGGGAAGAAAAAAAATTCATATTAATGGAGCAACTATAGAACCGATTCTTTGGAATCAATTCAACTAACCAGAATTGAATATATATTTCGAAGAGGATGATGGCCATAAAATCATTCCAGAAAATAACAATAAATTTTTCAGGCTGTTTTTTTTTGCTTTAAACAACCTAACCTAATCCATCTTTTTTATATAACCTAACCAAAGTCACAAAAAAAATGAACGAAATTCAATTTAACCTAACGTAATTGAAAACAAAACTGGCACAAAAAAATCAATTCAATCATCATTATTATGAATGACAAGAATATCATCATCACCACAACAGCAGAAAAAAAAGATCATTAAGATTTCCTTGCTAAGATGTTTGTGTGAATTACACACTCTCTCCTCATCAATATCTATCTATTGTTGTTGTTGTTGTTAGAAAAACAAGCAAAAAAACAACAACAACAAATTCAATTCATCAATTCAATTCAAAGAAAACAACAAACATTCATAACAATATCGACCATTATTATTATCATCATTGATCAATAATGAACAACAAACAAACAACAGAATTCAAAGAAAGAGATAGTTGATATAAATGAACAATAATAATGTCTAAAAGAATGTTGTTGTTGTTATTGTTCAAACAGAATTCTCTCTCTCTCTCTCTCTCTCTCTAATGATGAAAAGAATTTTTTCAGAATCAAAAAAACTGCATGTTACATTATGTACGAATGGGTCATCGTTGTCGTTTCAAAATCATCATTATCATCATTAAGTTTGAAAAAAACCCAAATCATGTACCAGAGAGCGAAAAAAAAATTCCAACAAACATCATGCATGATGTTTAAATTGAATTGAAAATGTGAAAAAGTTGTCGAAAGTCAAAAAACTAAAACAATGTTTTTTTCTTCTTCATTTCAGTTTCATTTGAATTCCATTGATAAAACCAATGTTGACCATTGATTTTTTGTTTTCTACTGTTTTTGGCTTCATCCAAAATCAAGTTGTTAAGTTCAAACCATGATAATTATCATTGAATGGCGAAAGGGAAAAAATTGTTTTGTTCGTTCGCGGATAACAAACTAAAACGAAACGAAAAAGTTTAATGTCAACGTTTCAAAGTCATTTATGGCTAAATTTACGTTTTCACTGTAAATTGATCTTTTCGTTCATTCCATTGACTTTAATTCTTTCGTTTTTTGGGGTTTTCTAGGTGGCAAGAAATTTGAGACTTTCTAATTTCGGTTTTTCTTTTGCTTTGAACAACATTATTATCATTATCATCATCAAAAAGCTTTGATTGTGTTTTTTCCTCTTTTAATTGGTTTTTGATCTTTCTCTTTGATTTCCTCACAAATGATTTTTAATTAGATTCATGAATCCAGAGAGAGAGAGAAATGAATGTCTTTCTTTCCATCCTTCTCGAAATAATGAATGAAAGATTTTCCTTTTTTTAAGGAAATTGGCTTCAAATTAGTCATTATAATCATCATCATCAGAGAAACTTTTCGGGAAAATAAAAAACCACAGAATTTAGTTTTTTGGTTAGAAAAAAAACCAGAAAATCTCTTTTTTAATGAGAAGAATTTATTCAAGAATAGAGAAAATCATTGTATCATTATCAAATTAATTTGAAATGAAAATTGAAACAATTCAATGTTTTTGGCCCAAAAAACGAAAGAAAGTTCCCGGAAAACTTTTCAATAATTTTTGACAGGAAACTTTTCCATCTTGAATGAAGATGATTGGTAATGATCGATGATCTTGTTTGTAATGTAAAGAATTTTTTTCTTTTTTGCAAGATTAAAATTGATTGATTGATGATAGACAGATTGGCTATTTCGACACAGACAACCAAAACAAAACACAAGCTAATAAAAATATCAAGTATTGGGTTGAAATATAATCCAATTTTGATCCTCCCCAGTGAATCAATTTGTTTGCTTTTTTTTCAATTTTCCAACATTATAATGTTGTTTTTTCGGACAGAAACTTTACGTCAATTTAGTTTAAAAGAAACAAAAAAAACGCCATTAACTTCTGGAAACTTTCTTGAAATGAATAATAATTACATCAAACTAATGAATGATGATGATGAACAAAACTTTGGACCAATAATAAAATATCCGAAACAAGCAAAAAAAAACAATGAAAGTCGAAATAGCCGATCAATTATTAATACAAACTTTTTTTCTGTTTTGACTTGATCCAATGACTATGGAAATAAATTGAATTGACTGAATCGAAACAAACAATAACCGGCTGGACAACCAGAAAAACCCGAAAAAAACAAACCGATCAAAACAAATTAAATTGTCAAAAAGACAGTTAGACAAATGACAGAGAGAGAGAGAGAGAGATAGATGGATCTGGTCAACTATTTCATTCCATTCTTTTATCCATTCATCTCATTACAATCAAGAAAGAAGAATTTTCCTTGTTTTAAATAGAAAAATTAATGTAGCTAATATTCTTGAACAGAATTCTACAAATTCTGGTTATTCTGGATGGAAACACTATGTGTTATCAGGGCGTCAGAATTGTCAGGAAATTGAAAAAAGTTGACGCCCGATGATCATAATCATCATTATTGATTGTTAGTCAGTCTGATGACAAGTGAATGTTGATTTGCCAAGTCAATCAATTTATTTTGCTATTTTTTTCCAATGAAAAACAAACAAACAAACACTAACTGACAGACAAGGAATGTATTCTATCATTCAAATCAAACATCTTGAAGAGAAAAGAAAAGAATCCAAACAGAAAAGAATCTGTAGTTTATCGTTCAAGCAGCAGCCAAAAGAATTCAAAGAATGAAAAATGTTTAAAAAAACACTTCCGTTTGTTGTTTTCAAAAAATTTGAAACTTTCAACAAAATTCTTTAAGAAAAAGTCATTCACAACAACAACCGAAACAACAAATGTAGGCCATACAAATTTTTCATGCACTTTATTTTTTCACTCTTTTTCTCTTTTCTTCATTGGAATTAAATGGAAAATATGCAAATTTTTTCATTTCTGCTTTTCTCTCTTCCAATATGAAATATCCGAGAGAAAGAAAATTCCAACCAAGATATTTCGTCAGCCATAAACCAGCCAAACAATATAAAAAATCAGTGGCGAAAAAAAACAGCAAAATTGGCAAAAGGAAGTAACCAACAACGAAAAAAAAATTGCCCAATGTTGTTGTCGAAACTTGAAAAAACTTGAAAATTTGGTTTGGTTTTTTGGATTTTTCTTATGGAATCATTGGGAAGCGTGAGTGGGATGGATGGATGGATGTGATGTGAACATGATGAAAGTGAAAATGGAAAAAAACAAATTTTCTTTTCTCTCTTCTCAAGGAAATGAATTTATATTCATTCAAGTCAGTCAGTCACTCAGTCAGACACTGAATATTCTTCTTTTCATTCATTTCTATTTAATTAAATTTTTTCTTTCTTTCTTGATTTTTTGATTTTTGCAAACTCTGAAAATGAATCAATTTTTAAAGCTCAAAAGTAATGAGAAAATTCAAAGATTCAAAAAAGAAATCGATTGAAAAATTCAGAAAAAGAGTGTCTAGTAATAATGTAGCCAGAATTAACTTTTCAACGAAAATTTCCAAATGTCGAGAAAAATCGATGGCCAAGAAAACTGGAGGAAACAACAAAACAACAGAAAAAAGACACAAGTTTTCACTAAAAATGTTCCCAGAAAACATTTTCCAAGGAAAACTTTTGAAAATTAAATTTTGTCAAATGAAAAAAACAAAAACAAAAAAACATTTGTGCAGAATGAAACTTTGAAATTGGAATTCATTTAAAACAGACCAGCCATTGGAAAGTAAAAAAAACTGCTATCCATATGGATGATAAAAATGATTCCATTGAAAAAACAATGTCCCTTAGGATCTCTTCATCATTAAACACAGACACACTCAACAACAGCACAGTGAATTTTTCAGGGATATATGTAAATCTACGGTAGATTTCTTCTTCCAGAATCAACCAGAATCGTCGACGACCAGAATCGACCAGATTGCTTGCTGAAAAAATAGACTGACTGATTCTCTCTCTCAAACACACACTGGCCCGAAAGCATTTAGCTGACATTGTTTTCGGATTCGGAATAAAATTTGAAAAACGGAACAAGAATTTTTGTTTTGTCTTTTTTGTCTTTTTCTTCTTCGACTGGTTATTGCCAAGGAAATTCGTACAACAATTGAAGATTCTCATCAGGCTCCAAACAACAACAACAACAACAACAACAGAAAAAAAACTAAACATTCGCGATTCGGAAATAATTCTTGGACAACAGAATAGTTTTTGTTTGGGCAATTTATTTTTTTTTCGGTCGAAAGACGAGAGAAAGAGAAACTCTTCAAATCAAACTAATTTGATTGAATGGAAGCTGAGCGAGAGAGAGAGAGAGAGAGAGAGAGAGAGAGAGAGAGAGAGAGAGAGAGAGAGAGAGAGAGAGAGAGAGAATAGGGAAATGAATAAATGTAGCCGATTCGTGCCTGGTGCCTACCGGTTAACGAATTGTTTCTTCGAGTTTGGTAAATTTGGAACAACGAAAAACGGAGAAAAAAACACAGCTAAATTGATTCCGGAGTTTCAATTTTTTCTCGAAAAACGAAAAAAAAGTAGAGAAAAAATCAAACTTGAAAATGAAAATAGTAGTGTGCATCACACATGGAATAAGACAAACAAACAAAAAATTGAATGTCTGAATTGGAGAATGGTCAAGAGGTAACAAGCCGGCCACCGGACAAATATTCTCTATATACATTTGATGTGTAATTGAAATTTGGTCATTTGGTTTCAAAGAATTTTCCTTGTTGTTATTACAAGAATCGTTGTCAATGTTGTTGTTGATGCTTGAATGAACATAAAATGAATGATTTTTTTTTGAACAAACCAAACCAATAATAATGTGTGTGTGTAAGCGAGGAAAAATATTACACATACAAATATTTTTGTCTATTTGTTTGTTTTGGTTGTTTGTAGCATCACAAACAAACAAGAATCGAAAGAAAGCGAAAGAATCGAAAGAAATAAACATCTGTGTGTGTTTGTGTGTGTGTGAAACAAACATAAAAATGAAGATCAAACACGCAAAACACTTGAAGAAAATGATGAAAGTTCTTAAATAGCTTTTAAGATGTTTTCGTTCAGGACAAACATAGGAAGAAAATTTCTTCTTGTTCCAGAAGAAGAAAAGATTTGTACCGAAAATGAATGAATGGGAAAAAAAGTTTCAAGTTTTGATCATCATACACATATTGAAGATGTTTTTTTTCTTCTTTCATTACAATATCGAGATTGGATAATGTTTTGCTGTTTTTTTGAGATTGAGAATATTAATTAAAAATCGATTGATTGATTGATCGATCGATCGATCGATGAATATATTAATTTTGTGTTTGGTGTGTAAAAAAACTTTTTGTTTTCAAATGTTTGAATATCAGTGAGGTTAGGTTGATGATTATGACTATGACTATGCCTGTGATTCATAGTTCAGTGAGGTTAGGTTGATGACCATGACTATGCCTGTGATTCATAGTTGAGTGAGGTTAGGTTGATAATCATGACTATGCCTGTGATTCATAGTTGAGTGAGGTTAGGTTGATGATCATGACTATGCCTGTGATTCATAGTTGAGTGAGGTTAGGTTAATAACTATGACTATGACTATATGATTTCAAATTAATAATGATGATAAATTTGATGATTATTCAGGCCTAAACTATCATTTTTTTTACAGATAACATTTTCATTTGAAACCAGAATATTCTAGGACAATGGCAAAAAACAAAGATAATGGATATTAAAGAAAAAGAAAACAAAACCAAAATAGCCCAAAAAAACCGGGAACTAATAAATAATTCTGCTTGAATGAATAATTTTCTTTTCGAAAAAAATAATACAATCTTGGTAATCATTCGCGAACCAAAAACAACAAAAACAAAACGAAAACAAAATCCTCAAATGTAAAGATTCGCTAAAACTAAAATCAAACCGGATGGATTTTGTTTGATGCAGCTGATTGACACACACAGACAAAAGCTAATAAATGATCAAAATCCTTTTCGAAAACTAAATGTAATCTTTTTGTTTTTTCTTTCGCACAAACCAACCATATCATTTTCAAATTGGAAAATTCTTTTGTTTTTCTGACCATATCAATATTATTATTCTGTTATGTTTGGATTCAATTACAACCGAAACAAAAAAAAGTCTTCAGTACAGAATGATTATTATTCATTTTGGATTAAATCATGAACTATGGACCAACAGCAACAGCAATGTAATGTTTCATTCATTTGTTTTCACACTTATCTCTATTTTGGTTTCATTGAAAATAAGCCCAAGAATCCAGAAACTAAGCGATTCATATATATAAAGTAAGTAGCAAAAAAAAAGAAAATTTCATTAAATGAATGGACAAATCAGACTAAAAGAATTTAATTTGAAATATAACTGAATAAATAAAGTCAATAAAACAAACAGAATCAGAATCATTATACACACACGTATGTTATCCATAAATATTTTTTTATGTGGAGAAATTCATTTGATAAATCATATCATAGTTCATATATGATAATATTTGAAAAGAATTTAACGAACGAAAAACGAAAAACGATAACGATAACGAACGGAGAACTTATTGGATATTCAAATAGAGGGAAGGAAAGAAAGGGGAAAAGGAAATTTTCCCGAAAATCTAATAAAAATTTTTGAATTCGCTTCTCAAATCAAATATAGTTTTTTGTTCACTGAATTCTTCCAATTCTGGGGACGAAAATTTCATTTGATTAAATTTTGTTTGGAGCATCTCTCGTTGTCCAATCATCACTACCATTTTCTGCAGTTTCTCTCTGTGTGTGTATTTGTCAAATAATAAAAAACGAAAATATCTTTCCACTGAATTTCTACAGAGGTTTCTTCATTTTCAATTTCGATATATTGCCTTTGGACATTGAGAAAAAAGTGACAACAAACATTTAAAAAAAAACTAGAATAACTATCTATCTAGAATGTGATTGAAACAAAAGAAAATACAAACCTTTCCGTTAAAATTGGTAGTATAGAATTGCCTGAAGCACAATTAACACTCCAATCAAGAAAACCACTTGGATTACAAACAGTTATACTAAAACGACCAAAATTTGCACGTAATATATCCAAATGTTTATCATTTAAACATGATAATTCTAATTGATCATCTTCACAAACATAAGCTGATTGACGGATTGATGATGAATCAGAAAGTTGTTGTTGATTATTTGATTTGTTTATCGCTGATGACGATGAAGATGTTGATGAAACACGTTTTTTACGTTCAAAAATGATTGGTGGATGTTTCAATGTTGTCACATTTGATGAAAGTGATACGGATGATGATGGATCTGTTTTTGAGAAAAATGAAACAAAAAAATTACAAGTTAATTTTCAAAAGTTGAAAAAACCCGAAAAATATCCAGAAAAATATCCATTTTTTTCTGCAATAACAAGCCTGTTCCAGAAACAAAAGTCTATCATTATTTTTCAATTCTCTCTCTCTCTCTCTCTCTCTCTCTCTCTCTCTCTCTCTCTCTCTCTCTCTCTCTCTCTCTATCGAATCAACTTCAAACTCCCAGCTTTTTTTATGTAATAAATCATTTTTATGTTGGGCAATTTCGTTGTTAGGTTATTGAATTTGATCTTATTCACTGGTCACACACATAAAAATGCTCACTGGACCCTCAATTTCACTATTTCACCAGAGAAAGATTGCTTATAGAATTCGGGCAATGTTATTGACATCTAATGTAATAACACTGTGTGTGTGCGTTTTGGTGATATTTTAAATCGATGATGGTAACTCATCATCATTGGGTGCGAGTGAAAAATATTGAATTTTGGCAAAAGAAATCTTTCCAGCAACATTGAAAAAAAACATTCGGAAAAATGTGATTAAAAACAATAATGATAATTCAATGAAAGACAGAAAAAGGAAAAACCAATTGGGAAAGAACCAAACAGAATCGGAATACATAACTTTTCAATCCATTTTTTTCCATCTGAACTTTGTTTTCACTTTCAAACTTTCAATCATCACTTTTTTCGCTCAAAATTTCTCTGTTTTCAATCCAATTTTTCCGATAACAACCGAAAAACGTTTCACAAAAACAAAGTGACCAAATTCTGCTGCTGCAATGGTCCGTCCAGCTGCAGCTGTGAATTGTTTCAAATTTATTGTTTCGAGAGAAAAAAAAATTACATTTTGGATTTGAAAAAACGAAAAAATGTTGCAAAAATCGGTCCACAGAGATATTGGTGTTTGCTGTTTGATCAAATTTAACTTTTTGTAAAAATTTTTTGAAAAAAAATATTTTGATTTTTCCTTTCACTCCACATTGCCAGCAATGAAAAAACACTTTATCAAATGTCATTGAACGACAAATGAAAATTCTTTCGGTAAAAGAATCTCGGTAATGACTAACTAATGTCATCATCATTAAAGTTACGCCAAATTAATTTCGTGGATCAAAAAAACTGAGCCAGAAAATGATCCAGACACACCACCAACCCACACCAAGGAAAATCCAGGAAAAAAACCCAAAAATTAATGATAATTAGACGTTCGAGGATTCGATATTAGGCGAAAGAAAATACATTTCCTATATTTACCACACACACGCACACAGTGTTAATGTTTTCAAATGGAGGTGGAGAATTTCTTCGTTGTTTTCTAAATTCCAAACACGACATTCAATCAAAAAATATGAATTTTTTTCATCATCAAATTTCAGGAAAAAACGCCTTTGGTTTTTTTTTTGTTGTGTGGAATATTTCCAGGGAAAATTCCTAATTATAAAAAATAATGGAATGACCACCACCAATGAAATTTGGCAAATCAAAATTCTGAAAATCGGATTTTTATTCAAATGATGGAACAAAAAAAAAAAAAAAACAGGGAAAAGAATCTTCATTTGAATTTATGATGGTTTCTGTTGTTGCTGAAATTCATTTTGTTCATCGTTTTCGTTTTTTCGGGTTTCCAATCTTCAATCTCATATTTTTGGTTGTTTTTTGTTTTGTTTGGTTTCAAAGGTTGTTGTCATATTTTATTTGTTTGTAATGAATAACCAGGATTGTTTTTTGTTTTGTGGTTTTTTGACAATACCTTTGAGAATTATCATTTGTGTTTTCTATAGATGAAAATGATAGCGATGTTTACTTGCTTGTTTGTCTGGTTGTTTTGTGAATGAAATTCATATTTTCTGTCTTTTTTCAGGAGAAATTTCCAAGAAATATGACATTTTATAATTCATATTCAAATATGATGCACAGAGAGAGAAAGGTTCACTTTCAAATTGAATTTTTAAATCTTAAAAATTTATAATCGAAAAAACTTTCCGAAAGTTACCAGGAAAGTTTCCCTTGAACTTGCAAAAAAAAGTTTTGTTCTTCATTCTTGCAAGAAGAAAAAATAAGAAAAAAATGGCAATTCTTTCACAAAGAAACGAAACGAAGAATTTATTCTACCGTTAAATTACTTTTCATTTGAAAATAATTTACCCAGGCAAAAATAAAATTCTTTGTTACCAAACAGCAACGAAATGAAAAAATTATCAACTTTCTTTTCTTTGTTAAATTCCCTTTTGTTCGTTTGAAAATGAATTTAATTTTTAAATAAAGAAAGCAAGAAAAAATCGATAATCTTTCAATGGAAATCACGAATCACGAATAAAGAATAACAAAGAAAGAAAGAATTCAATCAATGGATTGATGATGATGATGAGAATATCGGCTTTCAAAAAAATGATCATCAATCCACCATGGTGACAATCGATTTCGTATTGAACAATTGAACATTCGATACAATCGATTGTTCATGTTCTTTTTTAGTTATCGTTGTTGTAACCCTGAACAACCAACTCGGGATGATTGAATGAATGAATAAAGAATATTCCAATCACAAAACAATTTGTTTTTTTAGAAATGATTTTCTTTTCTTGTTGCTGCAGAAATTTTCTCGAAATCTTTTTTTTTCATCAATATCGCTGATCTGAAACCTATTCTCAAATTCGATCCACACACCAATAGAATATTTCAAAAGAATATTTTCAACGAAGAATCGAAAAAAAAGTTTGAAATGAATCAATGAAAACCAAGTTTTTTTCATGAAAGAAAAACGAACGTCAACACAATTGACATCCAGAAGAAGTAGAGAAAAGTTGATCCAAAAATTTAATTTTCAAATCAAAGCACGTTGTCATCATTCTCTGGTTCTCTCTCCACTTTTTGTGTGTTTGTGTGATCACACATATCATTATCACGCCAACAACACGCCATCACCACTATTGGGACAAAAATATTCGTATATCATTTTCTTCGAGGTTTTTCATTCTTCATTCCTTCTTGTTCAGTCAATTCAACAACGGAATTCAGCTTGAATTGCTTTGCTTTGCTGTATTGTCAATGTCGTCGTCGTCATCGATTGCATTTTATTGAATTGAATTTTCAAAAAAAAAAAACAAGAATATTCTCTTAGATTCTGCCACTAAACAACAACACTTGGCAAATATCCTGTGCAAAAAAAAAGGAAATAATGAAGCAAAATTTTCAAACATAACCCAAAATCAATAAACTAAATCAAGAATCTCTGTGTGTTTGTTTAGATAGAACGAGTGAATCAATAGTGAAAATCAAGCAAGTCGATTTTTTTCGTAGTTTTTTTATTGGATTACATAAGCAGGAAAACTAACCTCCTATAAATATTCTTGAATCAAATAATAAGCAAAAGAATGTTTTAAAAAAAAGTAAATGTTTCGTTTACTTTTCCAGAAAAGTTTTCCCTTTGATTTTTTCCCTTCAGATCTTTTTTTTTCGGGTTGATTCATCAAGCTTAGTTACACATAAGAAAATAAACATTCGGGAAAATTTGCCTAAATTAAAATTGAAAAAAAAACAAAAAAGAAGAAAGAAAACTTTTCTCTCTCTCAATCATTATTATTGATGATGATGATCAATCGTTGTTGTTGTCGATTGATTCAATCACATCGTGTAAGAAACAAAAGCCAACTTTTTTTTCTTCCCTTGGTTACAAGTAGAGAGAAAAAAATGTGAGAAATTCACCATCAACAACTTTGGAATGAATTTTTTGTAATAAAGAATCTTTCGTTTTTTTTTGGATTCTACCGAATAGGCATATTCAATAAAATTTCAAATCGATTTAGTCAAACACAATAAACAAATCCAAACACAAGAAAAGAAGAAGAAGCCGACAATAAGCTCCGAAAACGGTTTTAAGAGAGAAAAAATGTAAGAATTTTTTCTGGAAAAAAAACACGAATTAAATTGAAAATTTTCGAAAACTATTTCCATTTCCATTGACATGATAAACAAACAAACAAATTTTCCATCTCTCTTCATCTCTTTCTCTCTCTCTCTTGAATCTCTTTTTTCCAATTGATTATTTAATAGTTCATGATTGACACACACACACACGAACAACAAATAAATCGAGAAAAACTTTGAATAAAAATACCGTATGGTCTCTCAATAAGTTTTATTTATTTATTGAACCGAATAAGCAAAATGAAGAAGACGAAAGACGAAAAAAAATATATCGAAAAAACATCATTCAATTTGTGTATGCAAAAAAATAAGAAAAGAAAAGATCCGACAACAACAAATAATGATATTACAAAGACGAAAAATACTTTACTTAATGTAATTGCTCACTATTATCATGATGATGATCATCATCAATGAAATTCTCTTTCTGTTTTTATAAGAATAACAAACAAACAAAACAAACAAAACAAAAAACACAGAATATTCTGTCTGTATTCCAAAACATTTAGTTTCTAATATCGATACTATCGATATTCATGTATTCTCGATTATTATGTATGTACATGGATGCAAAGAGAAATGTGAAACTGTATTCTTTGACGAAATACGATGCCCAATTTTATAGGCTTGATGATGATGATGATGATGAAACTATTTCGACATTAAATTCTTGTTGCCGATGTTGTTGAAATATCCACGAATCTAATCACACACAGAAAAAGATTTTTTCATCCGACCATTCATAATGATGATTTTCATTGGATTCTGGATTCTGGATTCTGGGTTGTACAAAAAATTCAAGTTTCATCATCATTATTACAAGATCATTTCAGTTTCTTCTCTTGGTTCGATAACTAGCATCGATTATTATTATTATTATTGGGCTAAGAAAATTTCCAAGAAAAAAAACTCATCATCATTGGTCATTCATTCATTTAAAGAAAAGAAAAAAGATTGTCATTCGGTTATCCCTTCATAAATTATTGGCTTCAGAGAAGAAGAAGAAGAAGAAAAATATTTGGAGTTTAATCCTCGTTTTGATAAAAATAAATCGGCTAAAATATAAATCGATTCGATTCGATCGAAAACATCGATCAACAATTGGATGACCTTAATAATAATAATAACTGTCCCTACATGTCATTATTATTAATTCGGATAAGATTTTCCGGACAGAATAGTTTTTCTGAAAATCCCCAGAATATTTTGCTGATGAAAACAACGTGACCGAACCAGAAAATTTCTTATTAAAGTCAAAATAGTCGACTATTATTGGTGTGATATTTAAAGTGATTAAAACTGATGACATTAAGATAATTTGGGTTGAATTGCTGGTTTTTTTTCGCTGAAATGATTCCGGGTCAAACAGCGAAAAGTTTCCGAAAAAGTTTCCCGAAACGAAAAAGTTTCCCGGAAAAAAAATCGATGCGGGTCAAAAACAAAACAGAAGCAGAAGCAATTTTTTCTTCGATTGAAAATAAAATTTAAAATGACAGGCTTTTAGACTAATTTTTTTGTTTGTTTTAATTTTCTTTCTTCATTGATGTTAATGATTTATGGCTTGTTTGTTGTCCAAACACACGAAGAAGCTTTTTTTATATATGAAAAAAATGTCGTTTTTGAAAAAAAAAGTTTATCAAATTTGATCGTTTTTTTCTGAAAACAAAAAACTAATGGAATTTTTCCTAACCAGAATATGATGAAGAATTTTTTTGGGAAAAAAAACGACAATAAAAAAACAGCAACAAAAGTTCAGCAAAAGCAAAAGGAATTTTTGAATAAACAAAACATTTGAGCGTAGATAATAAAACTTTTTTTTTCATCATCATCATTCTGGTATACAAAATTCTTTCCAATAAATTCCCTTTTTAACCCAGAAGCACGGCCCGAAAAATATATGAAAAATATGATTCAAATTTCAAAACAACAGCCAAGCAAGAATATATATTATGATAAAACAAAACAGAAACAGAAAAATTATTATTATTATTTGGCCAAATGTTTGACAATTGTAACGAAGCAATCTTTATATGTCAAAAAACTATGGAAATGTTTGGAAACATCATCAACAAAAAAACAACGACCATCCGTATATGACATGTTGTAAAAAAAATGTTTCCAGAAACTAATAATAAAAAAAATGATTATCGTAAATAATCGACATCGATGGAAAAAATTCAAGATTGAATCATTTTTTTGTCTGGTATAAAGATCATCATTATCGATGATGATGATGATGATGATGATGATGGCCATAAACCAAAATCCATAATAATAATAATGATGACCACCCAATAATAATAATCATCATGTTTCGAAATGTAATAATTCAAATTTTCGCAAATATGATCATCATCAATGGGACAAACAGAAAATTATGAGATACAAACAGAAAAAAAACAATAAAAAAAAGGATGAAAAGATGAAAAGTTATTAGTCAAACTGATAGTATTGAAATGGATAGTATCAAATTTTTTTTTGTTGTTGTTGTTTATGGATCTTATGTCATTCTGTTGACAATGGTAAATTATTGTTGTCGTTGTTTTCATCGTTGTTGTTGAATATCAAATTATTGAATAAAACGAAGATCAGTCGCATTTCAATTGAATTACATCAAGCTTCATCCATTCATTCAATGAAAATGAAAAAAAAACTTTACATTTTCGAAAGCCATAAAAATATATCTGGAAATAGAGAAGAAAAAACATAAAATTCATTGAGAGAGAATTTGCATCACTGTGAATAGGAATTGTCAGAGAATTTCATTCAGAATGGCCTAGTTTTTTCTTTTTTTGTTTTCATCAATATTTTTTTTCCAATTGAATCGATAGATATGAAAAAATTTGCCTAATAAAAAAAACAATGAAAAAAAGCAATGTTATGATCAGAATATTTTAATATCCATTGATAGATTATTTGCCGGAACCCAGAAAAACGCCAAAGCAAAAACGCAAAGCAAAATTGTCTTGCAATCATTAATCTTTTATTCGTTCTTCTTCCATTTTCATCGTGAACCATTCATCGATATTATTCAGTCTTTTTTTTGTTTCAATGAAATAAAAATTTCAATCGATTTAATGAAATCAAATCGATTGTAGTAAAGATGCATTCATTCATTTGAATATCCCATTAGTCATTTTTTGCTTTTGTTTTTTTTGTTTTGTTTAGACTCATAACGATTGTCGAGAAAAAAAAATTTGGAAAATTTGAAAGAAAATTTAAATTTGTCGTTTTCATTTTTTTGGATGGATTTTCCCAATTGAGAATTTCATGAATTTTTTTTGAAAATTTTCAAATTTCCAAAGGTAATATTTACATAAAACAAAAATTTCAACAAAAAAATGAAACACTAATGAACGAATGAAGAGTAGCTTTGCAATATGATGTGACTTTTTTCCATTCCACATTTTAATTTATCATTGCCTTTCAAAAACGAAAAAAAAATTCTTCAAAAATCATCATCATCCTTTTCGCAATTCTTACATCATATAATTTCTTACTTTAAAATTGAATTACAAAAAAAAACTTAATTTATAACTTAATAATTTTTCTTCATTTCTTCTAATCAAGTAAGAAAACCGAAAAAATGAAGAAAGCAAAAAATGAACGGATGTGTGTGTGTGTGTTTGGTGATGTTTTTGGTGGAAATTCTTGCAGAATATAACCAAGAATCTGGTGTATCTAATAACATTATCAAACACACACCACACACACACATTGCCAATATCAAAAGCACGAACACATTGCTATCGATATGAGCCAGAATAATAAAAAAAACCAGAATTCAAAGAATTTGATGAAGGTTCGGTTCGTTTGTTGGTTTCACATTTTCATCATCATCAATTTTTTTTTCGTTTTCGCTTTGCTCGAATTACTTTTTTCTTTTTTTTTTCGTTGGTTAATTCAATTAGAAAATGCCACACACACAATGTATACACATTGAACATTTGGATGATGACAAAAGGAAGAAACCAGGCAAACGAGAAAAAAAACAACAGCATAGACAAAAAAACAGCAAATGAAATAAACAATTTTCACTATAGTAATGTGATGATGACAAAAAAATGAAATGAAGAAATTCAAGTTTTTTCTGGTTAAAAAACCGATGAATCAATCAATTATTCAATCAATTTGAGGAAAGAAAAAACATCCAGCAAGAATCCAGAATCCAGAATCTAGAAACAAAAAAAGAAAATTCTGTTCATTAAAAAAAACAAAATTATGGTTTTCATGTTGAATACAGAATTCGTTTTTTTGTTTTAATAATTTTTCAATTTTGTAAATTAATGGAATATTCCTAAATAGAGAGAATATTCCGAAATAATTATAACAACAACCACACACATACAGAATTACCAGGGAAAAAAACTGAGTGTTAAATGAAAATAATAATAATAATAATTTTCATTGTTTTTACTTTGTAATAATAATAATGATGAGGGTTAAATATGGTCGGATATAGAACAATAATTTTTTAACCATGTTCTCTCCTGGCTGGTTGGCTGACTGACTGGCTAGTCTCTTTTATATTCACATAAATAATTAATGTTTTTCAGTTGAACAAAAAAAGGAAAAATTAAGCTAGCCGGCAATCCGAGAGAGAGAGAGAGAGAGAGAGAGAGAGAGAGAGAGAGAGATTTTTTCACGCAAGTTTCATCATTGCAAAGCTAAACAAATCACGGAAGGTAATGAGGATTTCGAGTGAGAAAAAATCGGCTTTATAAATATCTTAATATACAGATCTTTTTTTTTTTTTGCTGAAATCTTTAAAATGGACTTGAAAAATGGACAGAATAAAATAACCATAGTTTTTTTGACAATTCGGATGAAACAACTGTAACTGAATGATTAAATCATCAATCGAATATTGATCTGGGAAAAAAAAGGAAAATTTTCTAGCAATAAAAATGATAAGAAACAAGGAAAAAAAATCGGTGAAAATAGCAAAAATTTCACATTTAAAACAGAATTTACCATTAACACTGTGTTAAAATGGATTTTTTTTCAAAAAAAAACCAGTGTTTTTAAGTAAAGTAATGGTTGTTGTTGTTGTTGTCGCAGAAAAAATTTATGACAAAATCAATATTTAACTGTAACGAAGGAAAAGAAAACCAAACACCAAGAATCCAAATACAGAATTAAATAAACATCCGGGGAAAAAACTGGAAAAAGAAACAGAATTTTTCGGATATGGGCAATATGGTGATCAATGATCGAAAAAATCCATTCATCCAGAGTGGATAGAGAAAAGATTTGTTTTGTTATTTTGTTTTTTTTCCGTTTTCAAAAAAAAAATTTTAAATTTAAATTAATGTCCAAATAGAGTCGAAGAAAAAGAATCTGAGTAGAATCTCTGTAGAATTTCCTATTCTTGATGACAAACGAAAAAAATTCTTCAAAGATTCAAACAAACATTGTATGTTTTGCAAAAAAAAACAAATAATGTATCTATTTCTACCCAAACAAACAAACAAAGAATATTTTTTTTTTCTGTGTTTGTTTAGTATCCAAATTCTTATTTTTTTTTCTCTCCCCAATTTCTTTCCAACCAAAATCGACTATATATTCACCCAATGATAATTCATCAAACAGCAAAAAAAAAAAAAAAAAAAAACAGAATTCCGTGACGATATCGTGACATGATAATCAAAAATCATCATCATTATTATTACCGCCTAGCAAAAGCAAAAAAACTGAAAACCAGCTGAAAAAAGCTGGCCAAAAGTAATCATTATGTAATCATCATGTCATCATCAACAACAAACCACACACACACACACATATAACCATAACCATAATCACCGGTAACAATTTGATAAAATGAATGATGAATTTCACGACATTTTACCATATTTGTGAATGGTGTTTGCAAAAAAAAAAAAACATAATTATCCATAATTAGATGTCATCACGTAATATTCTTCTGATTCTGTAATGTAATGTATTCTGTAATTTTACAGACAGAATTTCCAAAATGCAAGCGAATATAAATGGTTTTTCATTGGTGCGAAAATGGAAAATGAAATGGAAAAAAACAAACGAAGCATAAGAAAATTGTGAAGAAATTTTTAGAATAATGGAATTGAGTCTGATGCTTCAATGATGCAATATGGCATGATGATGATGATGATGATTTTTCGCTTCAACAAATAAGTTTAATCCACTCCTGAACACACACAAACACAGGCAGACAGAGACAATATCTATAATGAAAATTGGAAAAAAAAAGAAATCCATTGCCATTTGCCATTTTGGAATGTGATGGAACACACCAAATGTCGAAAAATTGTCATCATCATTTTTATCAAATGTAAAAAAAGACTGTAGTTTTTTTGTTTTTTCTCTAAAAAAAAATCAGACAGACTTATCAATGATCATCATCATCGGAATAATCCTGAGCTTAACTTTTAAACCGTGTTGTTGTTGTCGTTTTAGTTGTTTTTTCAAATGGATATGATAAGAATCTAGAGTTTAAAAAATTTCATTCTACAAAACAGGTAAGATTCTTTAGGCAATGTTTATCTCTTATTTCTGCAGAATGATTCCCTATATATCAATTATACGACCAAAACAAAAGTCAAAGAAGTCATCATTTATAAAAAAGAAGAAGAATCAAACGAATAACAAGAATCGAACGAAGGAAAATTAATTGTCCATCGTTTGGTGAAATGAAATTTTCTTTTTCAAAAAAGTTTCTTCAAATGACAATTCGCATCATTTATATACACTTTCTTCCTTCTTTCGTTTTTTTGTTTCCAAAATCGATTCTAGTTCGACAATTGAAAAGAGAAAAACACTGGAAAGCGAGAAAAACATTGGAGAAAAATATTGAAACTTTAAAAAAAGACAAAATGAACATTTTGCCAATTGAAATAGATAATTTCATTTTTTAAATTACAAGTTTCACAATTTGAAAAGAGACTTTGTCTTATTTTCACATATTGATTTTTCTTTGCCTTCGAGAAACTTTCCCAGAAAAAAAACCATTAACCAATTAGAAAATATGAAATATGATAATGATGTGAATTCTTCCGAAAAAAACTTTTTCTAGCTGAATTTACTGAAAAAACTTCAAACTTTGTGGTGTCGGTAAAATTTTAATTTCAATTTTCTTGAATAGCATCACTTCATCATTATCATTGGAATCAAGAAAAAAGCCCTAAAGATCTGCTATTTTTTTATAGGAATTCAAGACGAACGAAAACGAAATTCTTCTCGATTCTGAATTGAAGAATTTTCGTTATTAGAATTTGATTTAAATGGATGGCTGACACTAAACCAACCAAACCAAACCAAGTTGTAAATAGGAAAAAAAACTTTCTCAGCTGCAAGTTGATTTCAAATCTAATTTTCCAAAAGAGAGAGATAGTGAAATGAAAAGTTTTTCTTCGTGTATAGCAAAAAAGCCAAAGGCGAAATAAGCATCCATGAACTGAAAAAACTGAGCAATATTTTTGTACATCCAGGAATATAGTTGGAAAAAAACTTGATTATGATAATCACATGTAAACCGAACAAACAAACACACAGACCGAACAAACAAACAAAAAACTGACAAGACACTGGATGATTGTCATTGAGATTTCCTTTTTTTTTTGGCCACACACATAATACAAGAATCCAGAATCCATGCAATATTCAGACAGTAAACAAAACAAAACATTATTGTTCCTTGAGGAATGGAGAAATGAAACGAGAGAAAAACGAATCCAGAAATGTGAATGAGCAAAAAAACATTTATTTTAATTTGTGTGTGTTTTCTGCATGCATGCAGACTATTCCATTATTTTTTTCTTTCATTTTCTCGCTTGTGGAACAATATGAATTTGAATTGAAAAATTTAATTTAAAAATTTTCTTCATTCGGGACACGATAATGGCTTAATTTTGAACATTTTCTTTCTTCTTCTTCATCATCATCATCAAAGGATGTTCAAATCACTAAATCACTCATCATCCTCTCATCATCCTTATTCGTTTGGGGAGAAATTTTCATTCTGTAAAAATTGAATAACAATAAAAATTTTGGAAATGGGAAAATTGTGAATTCTCTCTCTCTCTCTCTGTCCGTAATGAGAATGAATAATAAATAACAATGAAAATAGGGAGAATTCCGAATGAAACAACGAATTCAGAATGAAAAACATGACCAGCAACAAAAGAAAAGAGAAAATCCAAAAGAATATTCTGAATCCAAAATAATCAGAAAAACAAATAATAATAAAACAAATTCCGAAAAATTTTTTTTCTGGAAAAAGTTTAATTTTTTCCAAAGAAATTTCTCAAAACAAAACAAAAAATTTACATACTTGATTGGTTACTACTGATATCATCATCATCATCATTGATTTTATTGAAGAATTTTTTCAATGAATTCATTGTTGATGGTAATTCTGTTGTTGTTGTTGTAATCAACCGATTTACTATCGATGATGGAACATCATCATCATAATCATTATGTTGTAAACACCAAACATTATTATTATTATCATTTATAAACAATATTATAAATAATGAAATTATAATCTTCAATAAATGTGGTTTTATAACCGTATAATGCATTTTTGAACAAGGATTTTGATGATGATGATCATCCTGATGATCATCATCATCCGTTTCATCAAGATTTTTGGCCATTTTTTGGCTGTTTAAAAAAAATGGATTGGAAAAAATCACAAACAAACAAACACAAAACTCGAGCACAAAAACACGGAAACAAAATGATGAACGATTCGAATCGATAGTATCGATATTTTTTTTTATTCAGATGATGATGATGGATTATATGGAAAACCAATTGGATTCTTGTTAATATTTTTCGTTCGATTCAGGCCACTAAATTATTCAAATGATGATGATGATTTTTGAGCAATATTATTAGAGAATATGAAAT
The DNA here is from genome assembly GCF_027571235.1 of Dermatophagoides pteronyssinus. NCBI lineage: Eukaryota > Metazoa > Arthropoda > Arachnida > Sarcoptiformes > Pyroglyphidae > Dermatophagoides > Dermatophagoides pteronyssinus. Next base: position 702,686 of record NW_027461538.1, read on the forward strand.
GAGCAATAATAAAAAAATATTTAACACGCACAGCACTCAAAGTGAAGACGAAAATGATGATGATGCATACAGAATCCAGAATCCCAGAAGAAGAAGAATAATGATGAGAATTTTCTCTTTTCTTTTGGAATATGATTATGAATTTTGAATGAATTTTTTTTTCGCCGGCAATGATGATTGAGATTCTGTGATCAAATTTGTATCATCATTATGACATACATTCTATTGAGAGAGAGAGAGAGAGAGAGAGAGAGAGAGAGAGAGATTTGATGATGATGATGATCGATTTTATTATCACTTTTGATGATGGCAAAAAGACAAAACGACGATAACGATAATGATGATGATAACATAATTTTCCTTCAAATTCTTCTTCTTTATTCAAACATTCAGATTTGATTCTGTTGTTGTTGTTTCAGTTTTTTGTTAAAGAAGAAAAAAATCCTTTTTTTCGGTCACGTAAAATTCAAATTTTTTCTGAAAAATTTAACCGTTTTTTTTTGTTTTTTCTGGAAAATTTCTCTTCTTTCAAAGAACTCATCAGAAGAATGGAAGAATTCTTTCATTATCGATAATCGTATCTTTTTTGAATCGAAGACAATCAGGAAAAAAAAATGAGAATTTTTCGTTCACATCAAACGAAATATAGACAGGGATTAACCCAGTAACAGCAACAACAACAACAACAACAGAAAAGTTTTGTCGAAAAAACTAATGTCGACAAAGTTTTTTTTTTTGAAAAGAATTTTTTAAACAAAAAAAAAGAAAGAAAATTCTTTATGTCTCTGTATCTCTCTGTCTGTGTATGTATGTTTGTCAATCTGGTTGATAATTTTCACCAAAAAAAATTTTCTACAGAAATTCAATGAACCGTACGATAATATTCTGTGTGTGTGTGTGTATGTCACACACACATCCAAGATGATAACAAACAAGATATGATGATGATGATGATTCAAATGCAAATTAAATTTTTCAATAATGTAGAGAGAGAGAATGTGAGCGAATATTCTTTTTTTGAAATTTCAAAATGTTTTAGTTAGTTGAATAACAGAACAGAATGAAGAATGAAAAAACTTGAAGAAGTGAGGACATTTTAACATCATTTCCATATAAAATATTTCGTTGTTGTTGTTGTTTTGGTTGTTTGGTGACACCGATGATGATGATAATAATTCTTTGCTTCGTTATCGAATATTAAACGAAGCGAATCCAAACAATATTAAGTGAAAATTTTTCTTCATTTTTCAACAAATGTCAATATTACGAAAAAACAACAATCAGGAAAGAAAATCATAAAGTTTCAAGATGATGATGATGCACGAATGATGATTGTTTGGCGAATAAAAAAAATATTTACCAGAGAGAAACAAAACGAAAAACGAAAGAATCGCGCGCCAAACTTGCAGAATTTTGAGTGCAATGAGGAAATCAAGAAACACAAACACAAAGGAAGACGTTCTTTGATTCAGAAGGTAATTTCTATATATATAATGCGCGCGCGCGCATTTTTTTCTTCTTCTTCGAGGCTTGCGCTTCAATGAATGATGGTCATCTTGTTTCAATATTTACAATCGTCAAATATAGATGGCAGTATTGTTTGGTGATGAACAATTTAATCGATTACAATCGATTAAACGAAAAGAATGCAACACACGCCTTTTGAAAAACACGCTTTCTGTTTGTTTCCATTGTTCAATCTGTGTGTGTTTGTTTGAATCACGATTAAACTTTGATTCAATTTTTGTTGTTTTTCATTTTAAAATTGTCAAATTTTATTGATTATCATTTTTTGAAACATGGCTAGTGTAGGTCATTTAGCTTTTGATGAATTTGGTCGTCCATTTTTCATTTTGAAAGATCAAGAACGACAAAAACGTTTGACCGGTACCGAAGCTATCAAGGTAAATCAGTGAAATTTTGTTCATTTTATTTTGGCTTTACTAAACTAATTCAAAATTTTAGAGCCATATTTTAGCCGGTATTAGTGTTGCTAAAATATTACGAACATCTCTTGGACCAAAAGGTTTGGATAAAATAATGGTAACAGCTGATGGTGATGTTACAATTACTAATGATGGTGCTACAATACTTAAAATGATGGATGTTGAACATCAAATTGCTAAATTATTGGTTGAACTTTCACAATCACAAGATGATGAAATTGGTGATGGTACGACCGGTGTTGTCGGTATGTATTTCAAATTGATTTCCCTTTTTTTGATTTTCAAAATGATTTTCTTCTGATTTTAGTTTTGGCTGGAGCTTTATTGGAACAAGCCGAACAATTATTGGATCGTGGTATACATCCTATCCGTATTGCCGATGGTTTTGAATTGGCCGCACGTCATGCAATGGAACATTTGGATAAAATTTGTGAAAGTTTTCCAATCGATCAACATAATCTTGAACCATTAATACAAACAGCTATGACAACATTAAGTTCAAAAATTGTTAATCGATGTTTGAGAAAATTTGCCGAAATAGCTGTGAATGCTGTTATATCGGTTGCCGATCTGGAACGAAAAGATGTTTCATTTGATTTGATTAAAGTTGAAGGTAAAACTGGTGGTCGATTGGAAGATACTGTTTTGGTCAATGGTGTTATTGTTGATAAAAATTTTAGTCATCCACAAATGCCAACCAAATTGAAAGATGTAAAATTGGCCATATTAACCTGCCCGTTTGAACCACCAAAACCAAAAACTAAACATAAGTTAGATGTACATTCGGTTGAAGATTATCGTAATCTACGAAAATATGAAATACAAAAATTTGAACAAATGGTTCAACAGGTTAAAGATGCTGGTGCAAATCTGGTTATCTGTCAATGGGGTTTTGATGATGAAGCTAATCATCTTTTATTACAAAAAGAATTGCCAGCTGTACGTTGGGTTGGTGGTCCGGAAATTGAATTGATTGCTATTGCAACCGGTGGTCGAATTGTACCACGTTTTGAAGAATTAACACCGGAAAAACTTGGTAAAGCTGGTATTGTACGTGAATTAGTATTTGGTACTACACGTGATAAAATGTTGGTCATTGAACAATGTCCTAATACTAAAGCTGTTACAATATTTATTCGTGGTGGTAATAAAATGATTGTTGAAGAAGCTAAACGTTCAATGCATGATGCTTTATGTGTTGTTCGTAATCTGATCAAAGATTATCGTATTGTTTATGGTGGTGGTGCAGCTGAAATATCCTGTGCATTGGCTGTTTCGAAAGAAGCTGATAAAATTACTTCATTAGAACAATATGCATTCAGAGCATTTGCCGATGCATTAGAATCAATACCATTAGCATTGGCTGAAAATAGTGGTCTTTCACCGATTGAAACTGTTGCCGAGATTAAATCACGTCAAGTAAAAGAATCAAAACCACAATTAGGTATTGATTGTGTACAGAAAGGTACTAATGGTAAGTATTGAATTCTCTTTATCTCATTTCAGGATATTAATCTCTTTTATGTTTTCTTTTTTTTAACCCTAAATACAGATATGAAAGAACAGAATATTATCGAAACATTGAATAGTAAAAAACAGCAGATTAGTTTGGCAACACAATTGGTGAAAATGATTTTAAAAATTGATGATATTCGTTCATCCGAAGGAATGATGTAACCAATAACCAACCAAAATTGTTTTTTCTCTTTGAAAAACAACTAATTTTTATAAAATTTAAACAAAACAAAAAAATTTTATTTTAAGCAAAATAAAAAGGCAATTTTTTTCAAAAAATTTAAAAAAAAATTCCACCACTAGATGTCAGTAGTTTCTTGATCAAAAGTAGGCGGGTCTTAAATGAAAAAAAAATTGAGCCGGCTGCCATTTTATCAGTATTGTATTTGTACGCTTGGTGTCGCTACTGTTACTATTCTTAAGATATATATTCTTTGTGTGTAATAACAGTGTTGTGTCTTTTGTTTCGTTTGGTGAGTGGTGCTCGCTTACTTTGCTCATTTTGGATATTCTTTACTTGTTTTTTTGTATTGCATCAAAATTAAAAAACAAACAAAAAATTTTCCATTTTGTTTCAAGAAACGAGTGATTAGTGTGGATTATCTTTCTTTTTTTTTCTGAAAAACATTATTTACATTCAGTAATAATGGCTGAAATTAAAGTTGAGGTTGGTTTGATTTTTTTTGTTTCGAAATTTAAAATTTTCTGTTTAATTTTTTTAGCAATCGAATGGTTTTAGTGATGAAAATCAACAACAACAACAACAGCAGCAACAACAACAACAGAATGAAAACAATTCTGAACAAAATCAATCGTTAAATCAACAACAACAACAACAACAAGATCAGCAGCAGCAACAACAACAACAACAAAATGATTCGAATAATCAACAAAATAATGGTAATGGTAATGATAATGATGATAGTAATCAAGATTATAGTAACCAAGATGATGGTGGTGAAGATGAACCGGAACAATTTCGAAAATTATTTATCGGTGGTCTTGATTATAAAACAACTGAAGATACATTGAAAGGTCATTTTCAACAATGGGGTGATATTGTTGATTGTGTTGTAATGCGTGATCCACAATCAAAACGATCACGTGGTTTTGGTTTCATTACCTATTCAAAATCATCGATGGTTGATCAGGCACAAAAATCTCGGCCACATAAAGTTGATGGCCGTGAAGTTGAACCAAAACGTGCTGTACCACGTGAAGATTCGGGTAAACCGGATTCACAAGCAACGGTGAAGAAAATATTTCTCGGTGGTCTTAAAGAAGATATTGAAGAAAATGATCTTCGTGATTATTTTATTGAATTTGGTAATGTTGTCAATGTGAATATTGTCACTGATAAAGATACTGGTAAAAAACGTGGTTTTGCATTTGTCGAATTTGATGATTATGATCCTGTTGACAAAATAGTTTGTATGTTTTTTTTCAATTGAATCTTTGTTTATTCAAAAAAATGATAAAAATTTGTTTTGATTGATTGTTATTTTTGTAGTGAAACGACATCATGTTATCAAAGGCAAACGAACTGAAGTAAAAAAAGCATTATCAAGACAAGAAATGGATACGATGAAACGTAAAACTGAAGCACGTAATGTAAATCGTGCTGGTGGTGGAACACGTAATGCACCAGTCTGGGAATCTGGTCCCGGTAATTATGGTGGTGGAGGAGGTGGATATGGTGGCGGTGGTGGATATAATCAAGGATGTAAGAATGCATTATTCAATTAATAACCGGATACTATTTTAACATCAAAATTTTTCAATGTAGATGGTGGCTATGGTGGAGGTTATGGCCAAAATAGTTATGGTCAACAAAGTCAAGGTGGTTGGAATCAAGGTCAAGGTGGCTGGAGTTCGGATTATGGAAATTCTGGTTATGGTAACTATGGCGGAGGTGGTGGTGGTGGTGGTCCAATCCGAAACACCAATTACAGCCATAGAGGTCAAGGACCATATGGAGGTAAATATTTCTAAAATCCATCATTTATAAATTTATAATTTATTATCGTTCAATGATAATAAATAGGTGGTTATGGAAGTAATTATGGTGGTGGTAATTATGGTGGACGTCGTTGATGGATTTTTCTCATTCATTCATTCATTCATTAATTTTCTCCATTTTTTTCCTGATAAAATAATCATTCATTGTCGACATTTTCATTTTTCCGCCAAAAAAATATTCAATCTCGGGTAAGTCATTTTTTTCTATTTAAAAATGAAATTATTTTTTGTTTGCCTGACAAATTATGTTTGGTTTAAATTGCAAAAAAATAATAATTAGTTTGAAGCTTATGTAAAATATATAATATTCCAGAAAAATAATCAATTTTCTTTTTCATTCGTTTCGCATTCTATTTTTTTATTTTATTTCTAGGGTTTATCTTTTCTATTTTCATTCAAAACAGTGTTATTTATGCTAATAATAATAATAATAATGATAATAAGGACAAGATTTACAGGAAACAGTCGAACAGAACAGTGTTAAACATCTGTCTATATTACAAAAATCATAATTTGTGTGTGTTGACCTTCTTCTTCTCGCAGAACAGATTCTTCATTTAAATAAATAAAAATATAGGTATCGATCGTAATAATAATCCAGAAATATCCGTAAAAAAATTACCGAAGATGAAGACTATATTGTTGTTGTTGTTGTTGTTAAATGTTTGAAGAAGAGTTGATAATATGATTAGCAAACACAGCATCGAATTTTTTTTCCGTTCAAAAAAAATCAGAATTTTTATAATTACAAAAACACACACAGCCATCATAATTAATCAATATCAGCATCGTTCGAAGCTAAATAAAGAAAACAGAAAATCGTTATTGTATTATCGTGTGTGTATTTATCGTTATTATTATTCATCATCGAATCAATTGAATCAATGTTTCCTCAAATTCAGTTCAGAATTAATTGTGTCTTTAGAATTGACCAGACAGATATTATTTCTGAATGAAAAAAAAAATGTTAAAATAGATGATAAACCCTGTGGATTTGAAAATCAGCCTAAATTTTTTTTTTCTCTCCTCTCGTTACAATGTCGACTACATACAAAAACAAAAAACATTTTTACCATTATTCAATCAAATTCCACTTTTTTCCCCATTTTTTTCGCATTCATTCATCTTTGATGAATTTCATTTATTTTGCAAGAAGATTTGTGTAACAGGTTCTCATTATGATAATAATTGTAGCCAATTTTCATCAGATACATCATGCATACACACATATTCATTGTAATTTGTCAAATTTTTTTACAGTTCAAAAAGAAGAAGAAACCTTGATTAAACATCAGATAATCTCGAAACACAACTAATTCAATTCATACACAACAAACAAACAAAACACAGACATGTTTTAATTTATAAAAAATTGATAAAATAAAGTTTTCGAAAAAATAATAACAGCAAAAATTCACTTTTTTATATAGATTTTTTATTTGAAAAAATTTTAAATGTTGTTACAGGAATCACCATCATTCAGGGCCAGCTAAAAATATTTATTTTTTAAAATTAAATGTGATATATAGTGGCCACACACATTCACAAAGATCTGCTTAGGTAAATCCGGCTTTTTTCAATCCAAACCTTTCCCTTTCAATTCTTCACATTTTTTTCCATAAAAATAATCCTTTCCATTTTTCCCATATCCACATTTTTTGTTTTGGGCGAAATTGGAATGTTTTTTTTTCTCATTTTTTTGTTAATTTTTTATTTTATAATTTCCTTATTCTTTCGTTGATTCTTTCATCCAGGATGATGATGATTATGATGTGGTCAATTTTTGGAATCGATCGATGGCATGGCCGAAAATGCGGTAAGTTTCGTGAAAACTCATGGTAAGTTTGAAATGTCTGCTTGGCAAACCATTGGAAAACCTGGTTTCCATTGCTTTTTGTTGAATTTTTTAAATTTTTTTGATTTTAAAATTGAAATAAAAAAGAAATTTTTGAAAAAAACAAATGTATTTTTGGGTTCCAAATAAGTTTTATTATCTCAAAATAAGAGAAAATACAAAATGACCAAATGTTTTTGTTGTTGTTTGAAATTCTCTATCGTCTTCGACGTAATTGTAATGTATTTCGTCTACGCCAATTTCCACGTCTTGAACCACCGACAAGTTTAGAATAACCATGACCAGAACCACGTAAGCCACGATGTTTTTTACCCGAACTAGTCAAACCACGTAATTCACGATGTTTTTGTACAGCATTACAGATCCAATTGATTTTTGGATCACGACGTATAGCCTTATGGAAAGGATCAATACAAATGATCTACGAGTGAAAATTAAAATGGGCATTTTTAGAATCGTTTCGATTAACAAATCTTTTTCGAAAAAAACTTACTTCAAAAAATTTGAATGTAGAATCTTGGCCAACCCAATATGATCCTAAAATTCGCAAAGCATGAGCAACACGACGACCAACACGTTCTTCAGCAATTGCTTGTAAATTTCGTGTCGGTTTCAATTCATTGACACCATGATTCTTTGGTTTACCATATGTAGCACCTTTTGGACATTGACGTTTTCGGCCACCACGACGAACACGTACACGATAAATAACATAACCTTGTTTAGCTTTATAACCAAGACGGCGAGCTTTTTCGGTTCGTGATGGTCTTGGACAACGAGTGATAACATTCAATTGACGATATTGCCATGTTCGAACACGTAACAAAAATCGCATAACATCCGATTGTTTATGTCGCCATATTTCTTGCATATATTTGTATGCACCCATTTTTTTCAAAAGAATATTCAACAAAAAAATCCCAAAGAATTTCAAATGAGAAAAACCAAAAACACAAAAAAATCACACAAAACACACACACACACAGTGAGAAGAAAAGGAAGTTGAACGACGCTGCCACACAAAAACCAAGCCAAAAAGAAAAAAAATCAAACTCATGCGTGCACACACTTCTGCATGCAATGAAAAAAATAAAACACGTTTCATAACCATTCATATAAACTAGTACACACAAAAAAATGTTCAGATAAATTCATCAAGATGGCGTTACAATCTTTAAAAGAATAATTTAAAAAAAAAAAATTTCCCGAAAAAAATGAAAATTTGACACACTAAACCATTTTTTGTCCACGAATATTATCTGATCTTCTGAAAATCAAATGGGATAATCATTAGGGAAATATACCAAAAAAAAGTACCAAAAGAAATGAAAATAGTTTAGGGTCGGCTTTTCATTCATCGACACTTTACATATCTTCACTTTTTTGTCATTTCATTTCTTCACTTATCGATAATGGTATCATATTTTTCTCCTCAATCAATCAATCAATCAATCCGCTAATCAATTCCGATTTCAATAATCTTATCAAATTTTTGTTTCACTATTTGCTTCGTTATTTATTTAGATTTTTTTCCCTTGTTCGAATAAAATCACCGAAACTGAAATTACAATGACGTTAGTTTTTATTTGATCATATCTTTTATTGGTTGTCATTCAAAACAAATGAAATAAAGAAATGAAGAAATGGTTTCGGTTGATCAAATCATCATTTCAGATTTTCTTGTGTTTGTGTGTGATGGCATCCGATGTGACCGAATATAAAAAACGAAGCAAATGAAATAACAGCAGAAATAATATTGGAATGTGTCATCATTCAATCTAAATCAATCAAAAAACCAAAAAAAGATATGAATTTCAAATAATAATGTATATAATTTCTTCTTAATGAGATCTGGTGTATATTTGCTTAGCTTGCTTGTTGATTTTTTTGTTTGTTTTTTTGTTTGTTTGTTTCATTCATTGGTTTGATATTAAAACGATGTTAAATTCAATGTAAAATTACAAAGCGGCATTTGTTTTATTTGAATTTTTGCTATTTAGTTTGTCGCCAATTGAAAATTTTGTCTGTGTGATCAATTCTGTGAATTCTTTTTCATTGTGGGGGGGGAAACCAGGAAACAAAACAATGTTTAATTCAAAACGACAACAAATCAAACATAATAATGATTATGATGATCGTATGAATATTGGTGAAGAAGATGAACTTTTACTACAAGGATTTACTAATTCATTATGGAAAACAATTATTGTTTGTATAGGCATTTTAATCACCGGTGGTCTATTGGCCATTATAATGTTATTCCGCCCGGCTATTCGTATACGTTTGACAAAAAAACGTTGTCAATTGGATAAGGCGCAGATTCTTGTGTTGAAAGTAATGTACAATTTTCTTTTAATTGAATTCTCGGGGTTAATTTTTTTCTCCAACCATCCAAACCATTCAAACAGGATAAATATGGTGATGAATTTGTTGAAACAATGTTTCAAACACCCAATTTATCATATCGTTATTTCATTCATAAAAAAATTAAATATATTTGGAATGATGAATATCAACATTTTTGTAAATTAAAAGGTTTAGATCAGGAAAAATGTAGCATATTATATAGTCAGGTGGTTGATGGTGCATCAACAACGGAAGCACAGAAAAAATTAATACTTTTCGGTCGAAATTCTATAGATATTGAAGTATTACCAATATGGCGATTAATATTCAATGAAATTACCGGTCCATTTTATCTTTATCAATTTTTTATCATTTGTATTTGGTTGATACAGGATTATTATCAATTTGCTGCTTGTATTTTTATATTGTCCACTATATCGGTTGCAATGCATGTTTGGCAAACTCGTAAGGTTTGTTTGATGTCAAAATTTTTGAATTTTTTCTGATTTTTTCCCTTTCAACTTATAGCAATCAATAGCATTAAGAAAAAAAGTTCATTCAGCATCAATGGTTACGGTAATACGTGATTCACAACCAGTACAGAAAATTTCAACCGAATTAATACCAGGTGATGTAATTGTATTACCTCGTCATTCTGTAAATAATTATATGATGGAATGTGATGCCGTACTAATGACTGGTTCTTGTATTATGGATGAAAGTATGTTAACAGGTGAAAGTTTACCCGTACCAAAAGTACCATTGGTTGATAATCCAACATCAATATATTCATCATCCGTTCATAAAAGTAATACATTATTTTCCGGTACAAAATTATTAAATGTTTATAGTAAGGAAAATATCGATATAATGGCTGTGGTTGTACGTACAGGATTTTCAACAACTAAAGGTGAATTAGCTCGAAGTATTCTGTATCCAATACAAATGAATAATAATATTAAACGACAAATGATAAAAATGTCAATAATTTTCATATTTTTATTCGGTCTGCCATCATTCCTGTATACATATTATGCATTAAGTCGTTTTGATTTTGCTACATCAAGTATAATAATTATTGTATTGGATGTTGGAACATTTCTCATACCACCAGTTTTACCGGCTGTATTAACAAGTGTTAATGTTCATGCACAAAGAAGACTGAAAAAGAAAGGTATATTTTGTTTGAATTCACAAGCAATTGCTTGTGCAGGTGAAATTGATACAATGTGTTTTGATAAAACCGGAACGATTACTGAAGATACAATTGATTTTGCTGGTATTGTACCGATTTTTAATAGAAAATTTCAATCAATCATTACGGATGTTAAATCATTACCGGCTGATAATATTATTGTTAAAACAATGGCTGCATGTCATTCATTAGTAGAATATAAAGGTAATATTGAAGGTGATGATTTGGATATAAAATTATTTCAAACAAGTGAATGGACATTTGTTCATGATATGGATGATTTAGTTGAAACATTTGGTAAAACACCTGATCGTATTGTAACAAATACATTTTCCGGTATAAATTATCAATTAATCGGTATTATGAAACAATATCCATTTGAATCATTTTTACAACGAATGCTGGTTATCGTGAAAGATGTAAAAGAAAATAATTTCATGGCAATTGTAAAAGGTGCACCAGAAGTATTGAAATTATTTTGTTCGGAAGAAACATTACCAGAAAATTTTTCCGAAATTCTTGAACATTATACTAGCCAGGGATTTCGTGTCTTGGCTACTGCATCAAAAATTATCGATACCAATGATGTGGATGAATGTTTAGATATGAATCGTAGTTCATTGGAAAACAATATGACATTTAATGGTTTTTATTTATTTAAAAATAAACTTAAATCATCATCCAAACAAATCATTGAAGAATTGATGGATGCAAATATACGTTGTATAATGGTAACTGGTGATAATATCCTAACAGCATTATCGGTTGCACAAGAATGTCAAATGATACGAAAACCAGATGCAATCATCAGGGTACAAGCAATCCCGAATAAATTATTACCCAAACAAATTTCTCTACATTATGATTATGTAAAATATCCAGATTTTATGATTACAAACAATAATAACGGTGATGATTTAGAAGGGAATAATGAAAAATTATTTCAATATCATTTAGCAATTGATGGTGATTCGTATAATATTATTCGAAATACAAAACCCGATCTTATTGATCGTATCATACATAAAGGAACAATATTTGCCCGTATGACACCGGATCAGAAAAAAAGTCTGATAACAATATTGAGGAAACAAAATCATAGTGTTGGTATGTGTGGTGATGGTGCTAATGATTGTGGTGCATTACGAGCGGCGGATGCTGGAATTGCCCTTTCGGTTGCCGAAGCATCAGTTGCATCACCATTTACATATAAAAATAAAGATATTTCCTGTGTACCATCATTGTTAAAAGAAGGCCGCTGTACATTGGTCAGTGTTTTTGGTACATTTAAATATCAAAGTGCATATTGTTTTATACTATTGGGTTCGGCATTAATTTTATTTTGGCATGGTTTTCGTCCATCCGATGGTACATATGTTTTTGTTGATGTTATTATGAATATTTTACCACCAATGGTTTTTGCAACAACCAAACCATATCCAAAATTATCAAAACGTATGCCCATTCGAAATCTGCTAAGTTTTGTTCAACAAATGTCATTGTATACATTTATCATTGTTCAAGTTTTAATTTATTATCTAATCAGAACATATCTAATCGATCAACCCTTTTATATACCGGTAATAAGTACAGATATTATTGAACAACAATCACCAAATCAAATTGCAAATGCAATATTTTCCATCAATACAATGTCTTATGTAATTGCAGCAGTGGTTTTTGCACCTGGTCCACCATATCGTTTAGGATTTTTTTCCAATCGTATGTATTTTCATTTGGATTATTAACACTTGATTACCTTTTTTATTTTCTTCAAATCGAAAAATCATTTTACAGGAATCTATATTTGTATGGTTTTAATAAATTTTTCATTATCATTATTAATGTCATTGATTGCACCGGAATGGTTTTTAGGATTTTTAGAATTCATTCCATTACCATTTGATTTTCGTTTGAAAATTTTATCAATTTGCGTGTTAAATTTTATCATATCATTCATATTGGAACGTTATTTTTGGTATTGTTTAATTGCACGATATATTTTACCATGGATTCGTCAGAAATTCCGAATGAAATCAAAGAAAAAATTTCGTATTTTAGATGAACAAATACTAAAGGATAATTGGCCATTTGAACATTTGATCGATGATAATCATTTAAATGGACAACAACCATCATCATACACTACAACCATAATCGATCAACAACATCAAAATGATGATGATGATGATCGATTTAAAATGCCAAAATCATCAAGTTTTAATTTTTGAAATTTTTTTAAAAATAACCTTTTTTTTACTTTTTAATTACTTTTGTTGATTGATTTTTTTTTTGTTAATAATAAATAAAAATTATTTTGAATTTGATAAACATTTGACAAACATTTTTTGTTTCATTGCACATTTCATTGACATAACATGATGATTGATAATTGGAAAAACATTGAATGATGTGCCAAAAATTGATTGGAATTTCTTCGAGTTTTTGTTTGTTTGTTTTGTTGCTTGTTGTGAATGAATGAATAAAATTGAAATCATTTTTTCTATGCAACCTTTTTTGTTGTTTTTTTCATTTTTTTCATCTTTTTCTCTTCACGACGTTTTTCTTTTTCCTTTAAATTTTGTACCAATTTATAGACGAAAAAACCTACGTGAAAATTTTGGAAAAAAAAGAGAAAAAACAAAAAAGATTTCGTTAGAAAATTCTGGGAAAATCAAAAAAGAAAATCAAAAAAGCGAAAATTTCTAACCGATGATTAACACCGGAATCAATACGAATAATATCCAATACATGATTTTTTCAGAAATTCAAAAAACAAACAACTTTTTAAATAACGAAATGGAATGACACGTGTTAATAAAAAAAAAAGAAAAAGAGAGATCCTCAGGATCAGAATCAATCAATTGATTTTTGATTTGGATCACCAACAAAAAAAGATTTATCGATTATCGATGATGATTAAGAGTAAACCAACAATAATGCTATGGAGATTTGTTGATTAGTTTTTGGTTTTGGTTGTCTGTTTTGTCATCAAAATATAGACCACCATAGAAACAAAGTAGAAAAAAAAACTGGTCGACGTAGACACCAAAACACACACAAACAAGCTATCAAATTCATCATTTTAATATTGATGGTGGTGGTGGCAATGAGGGTTATCATGCATGATGATGATGGTAACTAAACTGACAAGTTTTTTTCAGCTTCTTTCAAACTGATGATGATGGCGGTTCTTATGGCTGATCTGTGGACATTTCATTCTCGATGAAACTTTTTCGATTCGAATTTTTCGAAATTTTCGAAATTCTGAAACAAAAAAAAAATCAGATTAAAAATTAGCAAACAATAATGAATGAAAAATTTGTTTTAAATGATGAAAATTTTGGTTTTTGAAAACATATTTGAAATAATGGAATTTCGTAAACAAAAAATTCCAAAATTCAACAATAATAACAGCAACAATGGTAAAATAAACTTGACCCGAAGACAAAAACAACAACAACAACAACAAAAACGTAATAATGATAATAATAGAAATAAAAATGATTTTACATTACAATCAATATTGCAAGCATCTGGAATGAATCCATTAACAACATTATTTGAAAATTTATTTATACCAGCATTTGATAATCATACAGCAGCAGTTGATTCATTAGAATTTGTACCAATGATAAATGATTTAAAAACACCAAGAGAAAAAGATGAACAACAAATGAATGAAATAATTGAAATGATTGAAAAATCAGAAACAATAATAACCGATAAAATTGAACAACAAATAAAAGATGAATCAAATGATAATGATAATCATTTAAATGAAATTGAAAAAATTATGGAAAAAATACAAAAACAAATTATTGATGATGATGAAAAATGACTTCTTTTTTTCTAATAAAAAATCGATAAAAATTTGATTTTAAAAATTTTTAAAAATTACAAACCTATAAGGGAAAAAGTTATAATGCCTGGTCCAATAAATATCCAATTGTTGAAACCATGTGAAATGATTCCATATGATTCAGAATTTCCAGCTAATTCGACCATGATTTGATTGTTATGTTTTCTGTTTGTTTCGATGAATAAATGAAAATCAATTACAATTGAATTTTTTCAAGAAAAATGCCAATTAATCAAGATGATCATTTTCCAATTTTTTGCTCGTAATTAATTCAGAAACATTGATGGTGAAACAGATTGATTTAAGAAAATTTAATCAAATTTTTTGTTTACAATAAAAATTCTTTGTCAAAAAAAAAGAATTGTTTGTTTCGACAATTCTTCGAAACTATTAAAACAGTAATTGGCTGGGTAAGGTATAAATGGGATTCTTGGCCTGTTAACACTCATTTCACGTGCGTTTTGTTTAAAAAAAGTTTTTTTTGTTGATAAAAATGGATTTATTTGATGTTTTTGATTTGGATCCAAAATCCAACACTAATAATGATAATAATAAACGAAAAGCTGATGATAATGAACAAAATAATGGCCAAAATTCAAATGAAAATGGATCGAAAAATGATGATAATGTTGTTGATAATGGTTTGATCGATAAATTAATCAACGATGTTAAACGTAAAAAAGGTAATGAAGATAATAATCAGATAACTACTTCAATGGTCGAAGAATTGACACGAGTACCAAATGATACGGATGATGAAGATAATGAAAATTTAGGTGAAATTAATGAAACATTTACAGCACGTGTTGAAATACATGAATTAGAAACACAAGGTTCATCTTGTGTACATGAAGTAATCATTCCAGTTGATTTGGAATATGTTCCATTACGTGATCATAGTGAAAATCCTAATTATAAACCAGCTAAAGAATATAAATTTATTCTGGATTCATTTCAAAAAGAAGCAATACTTTGTATTGAAAATAATCAAAGTGTTTTAGTTTCGGCACATACATCGGCTGGTAAGACAGTTGTTGCTGAATATGCTATTGCATCATCATTTCAGAATAAACAACGTGTTATCTATACAACACCGATCAAAGCATTAAGTAATCAAAAATATCGTGAATTTCAAGAAGAATTTGAAGATGTTGGTTTGATTACTGGTGATGTAACAATTAATCCGAATGCAACTTGTTTGATTATGACAACCGAAATTCTACGTTTAATGTTATTTCGTGGTAGTGAAATTATGCGTGAAGTTGGTTGGGTAATATTCGATGAAATTCATTATATGCGTGATCGTGAACGTGGTGTTATCTGGGAAGAAACTATAATTCTTTTACCCGATACAGTACATTATGTTTTTCTTTCGGCAACCATACCGAATGCTCGTCAATTTGCCGAATGGATTGCACATTTACATCATCAAAGTTGTCATGTTGTTTATACGGATTTTCGTCCAACACCATTACAACATTATATTTATCCAGCTGGTGGTGATGGTTTACATTTAGTATTGGATGAACAGAATAATTTTCGTGAAGATAATTTTAATCAAGCAATGAATGTTTTACAAAATCCTTCAGGACAAAATTCATCATCATCGGCTAAAGGTGGTGATCAAAGTTGTATAAAAGTTATTCGTACAATTATGGAACGAAATCTGGCACCAGTAATTCTGTTCAGTTTTAGTCGTAAAGAATGTGAAATATATGCATTACAAATCAGTAATCTTAAATTGGATTTTAATTCGGCTGAAGAAAAATCATTAGTTGAAGAAGTATTTAATAATGCTATTGATGTTTTAAGTGATGATGATAAAAAATTACCACAAGTACAGCAAATATTACCACTTTTAAAACGTGGTGTTGGCATTCATCATAGTGGTCTATTACCATTGATTAAAGAAACTATTGAAATTTTATTTGGTGAAGGTCTTATCAAGGCATTATTTGCAACAGAAACTTTTGCTATGGGTTTAAATATGCCAGCCAGAACAGTAGTGTTTACAAGTGTTCGAAAATTTGATGGAACAAATTTTCGTTTCATAACTTCGGGTGAATATATTCAGATGAGTGGCCGAGCTGGACGTCGTGGTATTGATGAACGTGGTATTGTCATACTACGGGTTGATGAAAAAGTTAATCCAGCTGTTGGTAAAGAAATGATTTGTGGCCGTCCAGATCCATTGAATTCAGCATTTCATTTAACATATAATATGGTTTTGAATTTGTTACGTGTTGAAGAAGTTAACCCGGAATATATGTTGGAACATAGTTTTTTTCAATTTCAACAATATCTTGAATATCCAAAATTACATGAAAGTAAGTTATTCGAATTGAACATTTCCTTTGTAATTTTTTTATAATTTTTTTTTTTAAATTAGAATACAAAAAACTAAAAGAACAAAAAAATAATATAAAAATTGATAATGAAGATTGTATTGCCGATTATGTTAAAATAAAAAATCAGATAACCGATTTGACAAAGGAATTTTTAGTATTCATTACTACACCACGTTATATTCTACCATTTTTAAATAGTGGACGTCTATTGAAAATTGTTAACAATGATAATCTAGATATGGATTGGGGTGTATTGATTAATTATAATAAACCTAGTATGGATAGAAAACAACGACAACAACAACAAGAATCAATTTATCAAATTGATGTCCTACTGCCAGTGGATAAAACAATTGATCCAATAAGTGAAACAATATTACCACCAAGTAATATGGAAAAATGTGAAATGAAAATCATTTCATTACGATTATCAAATATAACACAAATAAGTTCAGCACGTGCATTTCTACCACATGATCTTCGTAGTTTTGATAGCCGACAATCGGTATTAAAATCAATACAAGAAATTAAAAAACGTTTTAGTGGAAATATCCCCCTGTTGGATCCATTAGAAGATATGAAAATTAAAGATAATGATTTTCTAAATATTGTTAAACGTATTGAATCATTGGAGAAAAAATTATTAGAATTTAAAAAAATTAATCAAGATATGGTTCGTCAATATGAACGTAAACAAGATATTGAAAAGAAAATGAAACAAACAAAAGAATTGATGAAAAAAACCAGAAGTCTATTGCAAATGGATGAATTGAAATGTCGTAAACGTGTATTACGTCGTCTTGGTTATTGTACATCGGCTGATGTTATTGAAATTAAAGGACGTGTTGCATGTGAAATAACAAGGTTTGTTTTTTTTGTTTTGTGATTTTTGATTGAAGAAAAAAAATTGATAATTTTTCTTTTTTTTAACCCCATAGTGGCGATGAATTATTATTGACTGAAATGTTATTCAATGGTCTGTTTAATGATTTAAATGTATATCAAATTTCAGCATTATTAAGTTGTATGGTTTTTGAAGAAAAAATGGATGTACGACCAAAATTAGGTGAAGAATTATCAAAACCATTAAAAACAATGCAAGAATTGGCGAAAAAAATTGCTACAGTTTCAAAAGAATCTAAATTAGAAATTGATGAAAAAATTTATATTGAAAAATTTCGACCAAATCTAATGGATGTTATTTATTCATGGACAAAAGGAAAATCATTTTCAGAAATTTGTAAAATGACTGATGCATTTGAAGGTTCAATCATTCGTTGTATGAGACGTTTAGAGGAATTACTTCGACAAATGTGTCAAGCATCCAAAGTAATTGGTAATACTGATTTGGAGAATAAATTTTCCGAAGCAATTAAATTAATCAAACGTGACATTGTTTTTGCAGCAAGTTTATATCTTTAAAAGTAGCAATGAATTTAATTAATGAATTTTCTTTTTTTTTTGTTTGATTTGTAAATAACTTTTTGAAAAAAAACACACTTGAATATTTGAATTAACGAAGAAAAAAAAATAATGAAAATTTTATTGATTCACATTTTAATGATTTTTCTTTTGTTTCTTTGAGTGACAATGATTATAAACATTTTGTTTCGAATGATCGATTGATTGCAATGATTTTATTCCGAATCCGAATCACCTTGATCTTTAATCATTTTTTTTATTTTATCCATATTTTCAACAATTTTTTTCCATTCATCCATTGATAAACTGATACCTTTTTTCCCTGGTTTTCGTTCACCATCTTCATTCAAATAAAATTCCCGTATATCAACACGTACTTTATTCTTAAATTCCGAAACAGTTAAAAAACGATTGTTGCTCAGTTTTAAAGTATTTGTAGATTCATCATCCGAACCTTCGGATGCTATTCAAATTTAATGAAAAAAAAGATTAACAAACGTTGATGATTATATAAGATGTTACCTTTTTGTTGTGGTTTCTTTTTGCTTGACATGATTTCGACGATGATGATGAAATGTTTGATTGAAATGAAAAAAAAGGGCGCTAAACGATTGACAAGCTAAAAATCGAATGTGACAAGAAGAGAAAAATGAAGTTGCTCTCGTCAATCGATGATGTAAAAAACAAACATCTATTTTAACACAAACGAATCGTAACATTCAAAATAGGTGAAAAAATGATTTAAAAATTTTTAAAAAATTACAAAAAAAAATGAAAACTTTCAAAAACAAAAAAACATTAATCATTCGATTTGGATTTTGTTTCTGATTCTGTTTTAATACGACGAATTCGTTCTTCCCATATTTTAATTTTATATTGAAAAATATCCAAAGCATTGATAAACATTTCGGCTGGATTTTTAACACCATAACTTTCGATTATAAAAATTAAATGATCACGATAATATTTCACCTGTACAGCATTGGCGACATCTTCAAAATTTTTAAAACTTCTTGTATGATGATCAAGACGTTCATTTGCAACAATCGGTATGATACGACCATCTGGACGAATTTTTGTTTCAATTACACCAGCGGGAAATGATGATTTTATTCGTTGAACTGTTTCGGTTGAAATAGTTTTTATATCTTTCAATGTAATTTGTGAATGAAAATAATAACGTGCAAATCCGGGACTAAATTTCATATGATCTAAACCACGACCTTTTACGCAATGTAAACGACAAATAATTTCTTCATTTGGTTTCAAATACATTATCGGTATTTTAGGATAAAGTAATGTAATCGGTGATAACAGGTGTTGCCTCGCGCCTATCGGTTCCCATTTAATATCTTCAGCATATACTTTAATCGTTTGCGAACTGGTATTTTTTCTATTCAATTTCATTACAATACAATTATTCGAATTAAGACGTTCCGGATCATTTTTATTACGAAATTTAAAATCATTTGGATTGGCAACAATCGGTATCAATGCTAAACGTTGTGCAATATAATCACAATTAAATAATGTAGAAGTATTTTCCTGAAAATAAACATCCTCGATAGCCATTGTAGGAATCTCATTCAAAATTAATTGTCGAATAGTGTTGACAAAAAATGGTTTCAAACCAATAATATCAAAATTTATTTCATTTTCATTAATCGATTCGATTTGAATCTTTAAAACCATTAATGTTTGATCAATATGTTGAACATCAGGAAAACGATAAACATAATCGGTAAATTGTTGTATATCAACCATTTTTGTTGATTAATTTTTGAAAAATTCAAAAAAAAAAACAAAATTTCAAAACAAAAATCATTAATCAATTCACGTGTTTGCCCAAAACAAAAAAATCGATAGTATCGATTGTAGGAATAATTTTTATTCAAGAAAAAAAATTGAAATTCCAATGTTAACATTTTTTTTGTTTAGAAATCAGTAACTTTAAAAGTATTTTCATCAACTGTACTAAAAATATGACCTTCATTAACTAAAAATTGAATAGCATCATCAATAAGATTAGAATTAACACCAGTCATATAGTTATGAATTTCCATTCGTTTTAAACCAGATGGTGAATCACGATGTTTGCCAAGAATATTCAATATGCTTCGTTGAAGCTGGGTAAAACCATGTCCAGCCGATAAATCATTACCACCAAATTGATTTTGGTTAGCTATTCCACCCATTTCTTTTTCACCTTTTGAATTGATAGTAATGTTTTTACGTTTTTCCAAAAACAATGAATCATGAATTATTTGAAGTAAATGGCGTGGAATTTCATTCGGATCATTGATCAATTCTACACGAAAAGCAATAACAAATGGTTTTTGATCATCATAGGAAACTTTTCCGGTAACTCGAATATATGTTCGTTCTAAAACTGTTGGTGGAATCAATGAAAGTCGGGGATTTCCATCGGCACCTGACAAATAATAAATAAAGTTGAAAAAATCAGAATTTTATCAAGTTTTTTTTTGGTGACAAACAAACCTTCAGGTGTATTTTTCCAAAGTTGAACTTCGATCGGCGATCCTGGTGTATGATCATCAATAATGTAAACATTTTTTGTTGTAAGTTCTTCAACACTTTGAACAACACCAATAACAACAATAGTGTTGACTTTTTGTCGATGCAAAATTAAACCTTCTTCACGACGTGATAGCCGAGCGATTTGTGAACAAGAAACACGAACAATATTTTGATTTAATTGATTATCCGAATTTTGTTTACCACCGGCACCACCACCACCACGAGCCGATTCATCCGCAGCATCAAAATTTGATGTGTTAAAAAAATCGCTCATTGTTAGTTTAATTAATCAAGAGAACCGAATTCTGAAAAAAAAGTTTAGAAATTTTTTTGTAAAACAAAATTGTCCGAAACTGATTTTTGATTAATGAAAAAAAATAAAGCAACTCAACAACAACAAAAAACACATTCGCGCCAGAATAATGAACGACAATAATCGATACTATCGATTATTGTGACGATAATTTTTTTGTGTGTTACATGCATGGAAAGAAGAGATCGTTGACTTCCAAGTCTGTCATTTTAAATGAATGTTTTTTTGATTTTTGGCGATATTCTCGCTATCGGATTCTGATTTTTTTTCTCTGAAGAATGAAATTTAAACATTTTTTCTTCTGTCAATAATATTCTTGATTAATTTGATCAAGGACATAACCTTGAACCTTTTTTTAAAGAAAAAAATGAATGTTCATTGAACCCGGTGAATAAAATCGGTCAAAATAAAGTTTTTTTTGAAAAAAAAATAATGAAATTCGGTAACCTTGGTTACAAATTGAATTTAGTCATAGAATAATTCTGTCAGGAATAACAACACGTGTCATCAAAGGTGTGGTCATTTGAGAATTGATAATGTTGATTTTTTACGAGTTCCAAACAGAAATTTTCTGAAAATTGATTTAAAAAAGAAATAAAATTTTACCGGAAAAAAATCATAGAATTCGAATTCGAATGATAGTAGCAGTAGGGTAGAGCAGTAGTAGTGGAATCCTGATTCAGGAGGAGTAGTAAAAAGAGAAAAAAAAATCAATGAAATTATTCTTTGGGATTTTTGTTTTTTTCCTTCAATAACAATTTTCTTTTGTGTATTTTGAACTAAAGAAGAAAAACAGAAAATTAAAGTTTACAACGCCTGAAATCATCATCATCATCATCATCGGTTTAAAAGTCTGGTCTGGTTGGTTGGTCTGGCGAAAGATGTTTTCTTCGGGTTATAATCATCCTAATGATGATGATGATGATGATAACAATAAAACCCTCTCTTCATTTACTCACCCTCTTTCAACCACAGATTACATAATGACAATACTACTACCTTTTTTTTGTTCCACCAATGAAGAATTTTTATTTTTTCTTTTGAATAAAACAACCCTCCCAATAATAATATATTCACCCTCTGTCTCTCTATGAAAATATTCTTCAACTATAATATATACCACTACTACCACAGAGAGAAAAGAAAAAAAATGATAAAATTTTTTTCTTTTTTTTTTGCCCTATTATTATCATTATGAAAAGAAAAAAAAATGATAAAAAAAATCAAGAAAGAAAGAATAACAAAAAAAAATAGGCGGAGGAGGATGATGGGTATTCGATTCACGATTCAAACACAAACGAATGATGGGGGTAGAAATGGAATTAAATGAATGATTCCATTTCGAACAAACGAAAAATGTTTCGTTTTTCTTTTCCCCCCGAAAAGACCATTTCTCTCTCTCTTTCCCGCTCATTGATCGAATATATTGTATCCCTCTCTGTCTCTCTCTCTTTTTCGGGGGCTTTTTATATCATCAAATGTGAACTTTTGCTTCTTCTTCTCCGTGAGACAATTACAATAACAACAACAACAACAACAACAATCGGTGGATATAGCTACGAGATATATCTAAAGCCCGCCATACCAACAACAACAAACAACAAACAACAAAAATAAAAAAAATGGTGAGATGCAAGGATGATGATGATGATGAGGGGGGAAATTGTGAATATCATCATCAACAACAACAATAAAAGAAGCAAAGTTTTCTTTCTCTCATTGTTGGTGTGTGTGTTTGTGAGTGATTGAGCCTATTTGAGAATGAATTTTTTGATAAAATAAAACACACATCACACAGAGATTTTTGTTTGTTTGTGAAATCCAAAATAAAACAAAATAGAAAATCTTTATCAATTTTTTGATTTGGTTCATCATCATCTTTGTTTCAGATGACGTAAGACGTTTTTTTTTGTTGTTTGTGATGTGATTTGAAGAAAATCCTTTTTGAAAAAAACAGAATTTGCTTTTTTTCTGTTCGAACTCTGTCAGAATATATCAATTTTCGAATGTGATGTGTTTGTTTCCAAAAAGGTGATGTGAAAATTAATAATTTTCCCTATTCTCATTGTGTGTGTTTCGTGATGATTTTGTTCATTAGTTTCTTTTTCTGTTTGTTTCAAAAACAAAATTGATTTCATCATCATCAGTATGACATTTCATCAACAAATAATAATTGTACATGTTCTCTTTGCTTTGCTTCTAATCATCATCATTAACATGATTCACATGTTAATTTAAATGATAACTAATGATATCTAACTATCTTCCGAATTAAATGTTTTTGTTTTTTCAATTTGAAACAAATCAAGCAAGGTAAGTTTTACCAAAAGTGATATAGAATCAGTGTGTTTCGATTTTTTTGTTTGTTCCAAATCTTATTTGGAAAAAAACTGGTTGTTCCTAGATTTTTTTTTCTTTAACCAATTGGTTATCATCCATATTTATGTGAGAGGAATGATTCGATAAAACCAACAAACAAAAACAAACACCAGAAAGAAATAAGGAAAATTCGAGTCGAAATTTTTTTTTTTTGGAATTGGCTGGTTAAATTTGGTTGCTGTTTTTGTTTGTGATTTTTTTTGTTTCTTGTCACACAGAGAGAATCTATAGAATCTCATCAAGACGACGACGACAAAGAAGAAGCAATAATGAGAAATATTCTTTTGATTTTTTTTTTTGTTGTTGTTGTTGTCTGATTCTAGTTAGTTACATGTGTGTGTGTGTAGATGTATTCTATGATTTCTTGGGTTTTTTTTTGAATTCATGAATCATTATAGAATTCGAGAGAGAGAGAGAGAGAGAGAGAGAGAGAGAGAGAGAGAGAGAGAGAGAGAGAGAGGGAACAAGAAATTCTGGTTCCATAGAATATATACAGAGGGAGAGAATGATGATGAAATTCTTTACTTTTTTCCCGTTGATTTTTAATCTAAAAATCGAACCGTTTTTTTTTCTTGTTTCGAAAGAATCAATATTTGAAAAACAAACATAAAAAGATGGTGATTATTTTGGGATATTCTCTGCTCTACTATTTTTTCGGTTGATAGATGCTACTACAACGAATCTTTTTTTTTATTTAAAAACGTAAAAAATATTTTTCCATTTCATTTGCTTGCATACATCATCATCATCATCATAATCCGGTTTTTTTTGATTATTTCGTTGTTTGCTTGTTGATGACGATCATCATCATCATCATCATGATGTTTTTGATGATGAACAAACAACAACAATATTCGAATGTTTTTCTTTCTCTTTAATGTTGAATTTCTTAATATTTTTTTTGTTGTTCATCATCATCATCATTGAATGATTATCATTATACAATTGTTCTCTCTCTCTGTGTGTTTGTTTGATACGAAACATAGAAAAAATAATAATAATCGACTTGCATATATCTCATTGTTTTCTTACCTACGTTTAATTTTTGTTTTGTTTTACAAAATTCATCATTTTAAGCATCCTTTCATAATGGTGATGTGATGTTCTTTATGTGTTTCTGATTGAATAAAAATGATTTACCGTTAAATGATTGAACGACTTTTTTTCATGATTATCATCATTATTCTGGGTTTTTCAACCAACAAAAAACCCTAAAAAGTAAAATTCTCAGTTTTTCTCCATTTGGGTTAATCTTTTTTTATTGATATCTTTTTTTCCTTATTCTTTATTCTCATCACCATTAATGTCGAATGGAAAAAACATTCAAATAAATTCACATCCTTAACATATTTTTGAATGACGATGTTGTTGATGTTGATGATGATTTAAGAAAAAATTCACACACACACCATATCTATCTCTCTTTTTCTCCGGTATTTTTTCTTCATCATCAAACCAAATTGAAATAATAAAAAAAACCAGACCAAAGAGAGATCTACTACCACCACCACCACCACTATTGATGATGATCAAAAAAGAACATAAACCTAAAATACACCCGAAACTGAACTGAATTTGATAGCCTGACATGAACTTTTTTCTTTTTCTTTTCTTTTCATTTCATCAACCAAAATGTCCTGTTGTTGTTGTTGTTGTTGTTGTTATTTCGTTGATCGGTTTTTTTTTCTTATTTCACATTCGGTTTAGTGTGTTGTATGTATGTTTAGTGTTCCACAATTTCTTTGTTTTGTTTCTTTTCTTTTCTTTCTCTCTCTCTCTCCTTGTTCATCATCATCATCATCATTTTTTTGAATCTCAACGACGTTTCGGCTTCATCATCATCGTGTATCCTCTCTCTCTCTCCCTATTTTTTCTCTATATCCCAAAATACTAACCAACAACACACAATTTTCAATTCATTTCATTTTTCGTTGTCGTCGTTTGTTTCTTTTTCATTTCACACAGTGTCTATATTCATATTGTGTGTGTGTAGTAGCATTACTTTAAGTGTAGTAATGATTCAACATTTGTTGTTGTTGTTGTATTTGGAATTGAAAATGAATGAACGAAATGTGAAATGAAGAAAAAAAAGAAAAAAAGAAAAAAAAATCAAAATGAAATCCAATCACTCTTGTACACTGCTTTGTGTACTGCTGTATATACACTCACACATATTAGACAACATTTTTTTTGATTCTTTTTTGATTTTTTTGTTGTTGTTTTTGTTTGTTTCAATTCGTCAATTATCCAAGTGAATCTTCTTTGTTTAATGTTTGTGTGTTTGGTATGCTCAAATGGTGAAAAAGAACGAGGTTTGTTGTTCGTTTGTTGTTTTTTCGCTTGGTTTAAATCATTTCAATTTGGTTTTTTTTTCGAGTAAAATATTGTGTGTGTGTGTGCAAGATGATTCAATCAAGTGAAATTATGTAATACTTCATTATATAAGCTGTAATGTTATGTAATCATCATCATTCATTAATTCAATTTTGGTTTACCGGCATTCATAGAGTTCATTGTCCAAAAAGAAAAAATATATGTTTTCCATAATGGTCATTGATATTCTGATGATTTTCTTCTGCTTTCACAAAAAAAATCATTGAATCGAATAGATCAATTTATGTGTGTGTGATTAGATTGATTAAAACGACCTTGTTCATTTTGTTTTTTGTTGCAAAAACAAAAAAAAGTCTATTTGATTTGAAATCAGAAGAAATCACATCCAATGAATCATATCAACAAAACAAAATATCCATTGAAATTTCAAAGGGGGATTTTTCCATGTTGATAAATTCATCATCAAATGAAACAACAGCAACATTCTTCTTCTTTTTGTTTTCATTATCATAATTTTTTTTTCTCATTCATTTATTTTGATAACGTTTTAAATTTCGTTTTCCTATGCAACCAACCAACATTTCTTTGTAACAAAACGATGATGATGATGATGAGAGCCAAAAAAAAAAAATAACGACGAAATTTTTTTATTTATTTATTTACAATCAAAATAATATTATACAGCCGTTATTATTACATTGAAATATCAAAAAAAAAAAATCTTTTTTCTTTTTTTTTTGTTTGATATTTTGGCTCAATCCAAATGGCTGCTGCTCGTTTTTTGGATGTTATTGTCGTTGATGATGATGATGATGAGCCTATTTTTCTCTCTCTCTTCCTATCTAAACTTTGTTATTCTTATTCCCCTATCTCTATCTTTCTCTCTCTCTTCCAGCTTTTTAATATTGTTTCATCAATGTTGTTGTTGTTGTTGTTGTTGTTGGATCTGAGCGCGCGTTTTATTTGGTCCCCAATATTGTTGTTAATGTGTGTGTTAAATAATGATTGTTTTGAAAATATAGACCACCTATTTTATTATTATTAGTTAGTTATTAGTTATGTTTTTTTTTTCTTCTATTTCATTTTCTCAGTATGAATTTCTATAGAAAGTATATATCATCATCATCATTATCAGTGTATGTGTTGTTTTGTTTAGTGTGAAAAGCGTATATTATATGAATTGAATGAAAAAATGAATCATCTTTAGTGTTTGTTTGTTTGTTCGTTTGACGCAAATTCAACAACAACAACAACAACAAAAAAAGAAGAAGAAAAGTTTCAATGTTATTTAGTGTATTCAGTGTGTGTAGTTTTTTTGTTTGAAGAAAAGAATATTCTATCTGCGTGTGTTTATGGTTTTCTCTCTCATTATTATTATTATTCTTCAATGAAAGATTATTGAGATTTTTCTAATTTTGTTTTGTCTCTTTTTTTTTCTTAGGATTTTTAAAGTCATTTTTTTCAAATTGAAGATACCATAAACAATAATTGTGACAAAATTCATCGTTAAGAAGGTAAGTTGTGGATTTTATTGGCAAATTTTAGTTTAGTTTTTGTAAATTTTCTGTATGTAAAACATGTCCTGCAATTCTCTTTTCTCCAAAATGATTCCAAATTTCAAAAACCATAGACCATAGAAATTCTTAAATTACTAATTCTTGAATTCTTATCTTTCTCTATGTCTTTTTTCTTTCTTTTTTTCCCTTCTCACTCGTTTATTCTTTTTTTTGAAAAAAAAGAAATCAAAAAATCATATTTCCCTTTCTATTTACGCTTTTATCACTTTCTCACTCTCTGAATTTTCAAACAAAATCAAATAACAACAATTATGATGTAAGAATTTTTCGATTTTGACATAAACAACGAAACGAAGTGACAGGCAAAAACAAAAAATTTTCACCAAGTGAGTTTTGATTTGATTTGAATACAACCGGAAGGATGTGTAGAAAAGAAGAAAAACGTTTTCTTGGGATTTTCCTTTTCTTTATTTTTCTTTTTTTTTTTACTTTTGGTTTTTTCCCCGAAAAAAACATTGATTAATTGAAAAAAAATTTCCTTTTTGTTTTTCTCTTACCTGAATCAGTGTTTGACCAATCAGTATTGTCGTCCGATGGTAATGTGAGTGAAGCGGCTAAAACTAATGCGATTGCGACTATTGCGACTGTAAATGCTATTACCGAACATAATGATGATATTGTGACAACAACAAATTCTTTGCCTTCATCTTCAACAACAACAGTAACAACTGATCATTTAAATCATTCGCAACAACAACAACAAAATATCAAAGACCAAAGTTTTCATCAACATCAACATCATCATCGTAATTATCGTCGCAATCAACAACAACAACAACAACAAGAAGATTATTCAAGTCTAGTCAGCACTATCAACACCACCACCACCAATAAATGTACAAATAACGACAAAGACGATGATCATAATAATGTTGAAAATGATTCGGCTATAAATGTAATAGCATCATCATCATCATCATCAACAACAAAAATAGTGAAAAATATTCAACAACAACAACAAAAACCTCCGCCCTCAATAACAACATCCACAACGTCTTCTTTTTCATCATCATCATCATCATCTTCTACAACAAAAAATTTGTTTGTTGTTGAAAATAATAATCAATCACAACAACAACAACAACAACAACAAATAATTACGACATTACCGTCCTCCACTTTATCATTTTTTCAAAATAATAATAATACGAATCTAATTCAGAATAAAGATTCAACCGATTCTTTATTTTTATCATCATCATCATCATCAAAACCACGTTCAATTTTATATGAACATTTATTGAAAGAATTATCACCAACATCAACAACAACAACATTGAATCAATCAAATTCCAATTCGAATAATAATGAAACGTTCGAATTTTTTCTTCCAAACACAGCAACAACAACAACATTAGATACAAATATATTTCTGAATAATAAGTAAGTTTCTTTTGAATGATTTTTGTTAAGTTTTTTTTAATTTTTTCTTTTTGTTGTTGATTAGATTGAATTATTGTTTAAAAAATGATCAGTATTTATCAGATGTTGATGGTGATAAACAGAAAAAATCTCGAAAAAATTTATCAAAGAAAACAACAACAAAAGGAAAAATTCAACGTAAACAACAGCAACGAAATTCAATGAAAAATCGAATGAATCGTACAACGAATAATGATGATGATGGTAGTGTTGTAAATAATAATCGTAATAATAAAAGAAAATCTAAACGACAAGAATTACAACAACAAGAAGATTCAATATTACAATCATTACCTATACATGTTGTTGCTGCATTATTATTAAATCAACAACAACAAAATAGTGCTAATCTTACGGCAATAAATTTTGATCCAACAACAACAACAACAAATATTGGCAATATTAATGATAGAAATTCTTTAAATATTGGTACAACAACAACAACAACAACGAAAACATTGAAAACAAAACAAATTGTCAATGACAATATAAATGAATTGATTAATAATAATATTGACAATAATAATTGTAATAGTAATAATATAATGAATCTATCAACAAAACAAGCGCCAATGCCAATTGCATTGACAACAACAACAACAACAACAAAGAATAATGAAGATGATTCTTCAATTCCATTAAATTTATGTGTAAAAAAATCATCATCATCATCATCAGCATCTCAATCATCATCCACATCATTGTCTTCAAATAATTTTGGTAGCAATAATAATAAATTCAATGTTCACCATCAACAACAACAACAACAACAATTATCAGATTCTCATACACTGAATTTAGTCAAAAATCTAGCCCAATTACAACAACAACAAAATTCTCAGCTACAACAATTACAATTTAATAATAGTCTGATATCGCAACAACAACAACAACAGCCTCAACATCAACAACAACAACAACAAAAGAAACGTGGACGAAAACCAAAATCAACATCATCATCATTGATGGCATATGGTGATCCACAGCCACATCTAACGCAACAATCATCATCATCATTACAACAACAACAACAACAATCATCATCATTACCATCATTACCTGATTTTGCTGGTTTTGGTAATTTATTGGCTGCATTTAATCATCAACAACAAGTTCATCTTCAACAACAACAACTGCAGCAGCAGCAACAGCAACAATTACAGCAACCAAGAAAACGTGGCCGTCCACCAACGTTATCACCACCGCACAATGCCCATCAAAATAGTTTGACTAATTCAAAATTAGCCGTATCGGCTATTAATCAACAGCAACAACAACAACAAGCTACCAGTGCCTTTCATCAAAATACTTATCCATTTAATTTGTTTAATACTCCTGCAGTGGCAGCGTCTGCAAATGATGGAATTTTACCGAATTTTCCTGGTCTCAATGCATTATCATTTGCAGCAGCGGCTGCAATTGCTGCCGGTGGTGCCAGTAATAATCAATTGGCTAATCATCAATTATTCAATAATGCTGTCAATCAATTTAATATTTTACAAAAACTTAATCCAAATTTATTGAATGCAAATTTGTTTGGAAATTTAAAAAATCCAATTGAATTGGCTGCAGCAGCCGCTTCATTAACAGCAAATAATAATGATAATATCAATAATAAACATACATCATCATCAACAACTTCTTCCTCATCATCATCATCATCGAAATTTATTGATCCGGCTTTATTTTCGGCACATAAAGAATTGACTGATCAAGTGCAGGCTAATTTTCTTGCATCATTACCTGCTGCTGTTGCTAAAAATTTTATTGGTGATCAATCTTCCGGTGGTAGTTTGATGAATAAAAATTCATTTGCTCATCATAAATCATCATCAACAAATTCAACAAGCGATAAACAGATTCGTATTCCTTTAAATCATGGGTATGTGTTCAATTTTTCAATGTATATTATTCATATTTGATTATTTCATTTCTTTAAAAAATTCATAGATTTCAACGTTTTACTTATATAACGGGTTTTTCTAAAACGGGAACAATCGAAGGTGATGTTATTTATTTGGCACCATGTAAAAAGAAATTAAAAAGTTATCAAGATTTGATAAAATATTTAAGCAAAAATAATATGATCAATTTGAATCGTGAAAATTTTAGCTTTGATCCCAATATTATTATTGGCCAATTTATTCCAAACATTGCACAATTACCAAGTGATGTAAGTTTGCCAGAATTTTTTTTCTTCTATGAAATTTTAAAATATGATTTTCTTTGTTTGTTTTAGGTCATATTGAGCGAAAATCAGATGAAAGTCCATCTGGAAGAATTGAGCAAAATTCGTAACTTAGATTTATCTTCAA
Organism: Dermatophagoides pteronyssinus; assembly: GCF_027571235.1. Taxonomy (NCBI): domain Eukaryota; kingdom Metazoa; phylum Arthropoda; class Arachnida; order Sarcoptiformes; family Pyroglyphidae; genus Dermatophagoides; species Dermatophagoides pteronyssinus. The sequence goes on from NW_027461538.1 coordinate 734,072, forward strand.
CTAGTATAACGGCAGTACCTCCATCATCACATCATCAACAATCAAATCAGATTAATAGTAATCATCATCATCAAAATATTGCACCAGAAAAAAAGAAACGTGTTCGTGATAGTGGTGGTACAAGAAATGTTTATGATTCTATTAAAGGATTTAATACAAGAAGTAAAACATCATCTGTTCATCAACAACAAAATGATCTTCATAATAAAAATCATGAATTTGAACCATCGGTTACGATAACAATACAAAATCCCCAGCAGATTACACCACCAGCAGCATCGATAAGAGGAACTAAACGTAAATCAACTGAAAGACATGAACAAGCAAGAAATGAAAAATTATTGAAAAAACAACAAGAAGAGGTGAGAGTGTGGGTTGTTTTTAATGTTAAAATTTTTTAATTTTTTTTTTTGTTTTTTTCAACAAAAAGCTTGAACGAAAACAACGAGAATTGAAAGAAAAAAAAGAAGAAGAATTGCGAAAGGTTTGTCTAAAAAATTGATTTTGTTGATAAATTTTTTAAAATATCAAATATTTAACAGATAAAAGAACATCAGGAAAAATTATTGGAATTACAAAAACAAGAACAATTAAAAATATCGGCCGAAATTGAACATGAACGTGTTAATCAACATCAAATGTTTATACATGCATTGAATGAATTAAAATCATCGGAAGATCGTGATAGTAAAAAAGAAGAATTAAGTTTGGAAAAAGTTGCCCTACAAGAACGTAAACTATTGAAACGTGTATTGGAAGTGGAATTATTGAAAGAATTGAAAAAACCAGTTGAAGATATGATGTTGAAAGATCATAAAAATTTACCGATATTTAATCGAATACCGGGTCAAAAACTGACTGGTAAAGCATTTGCCGATTTATTAATGGTTTATGAATTTCTTTATAATTTTGGTGAAACTATTGGATTCGATATTGATAGTTTACCCACATTAAATTCATTAATGATGGCCTTATTAAATTTGGATAGTGAATCAGAGGAAGAATTAATGTCAATTGTTAATCATTTGGTTATTTGTGCTATTGAAGATCCGGGTATGCCAAATAATATGACTACATTGATGGGACAAAAATTAAAAGATGCAACTGTAACCGAACATAATGTTACGGAAATTTTACGATTATATTTTTTTGCATTTAGTAATGCAGTTCGTGAAGAAGATGAACCAAATCGTATTGAATGTCAATTACATGAAAAACTTTGCAATGGTATTACATATATTGCATTGGATGCTATTACAAAATTGGATATTTTAGTTTTTCTTTGTAATGAATTATTATGTAATCAGGCAATTGTTAAACAAATTGATGATAGTATTGAAAGTGTTACTGTTTATAAAAAAGATAAATGGGGTATTGAAAATGATATTAGAAAATTACGTTTGGTTAAAATGCGTCGTGAAAGAATTATGGAAGAGGAAAAAGCTAAACAAATATTATTACAACAGGAAAAAGATAATGCCAATACGAATCAATCTTCAACAACTACAACTACAACGATGACGGGTGAAAATGGTGGTGAAAACATGGCCACCGCCACCAATACCGGTGATAAAGATACAACGACTGGCGAAAATAATAGCACTGTAATCAGTGATAATGATGAAAGCAATACAAATGTCAGTGCTGCTACTTTATCGAATTCGGTTACCGCAACAACGACGACGACAATCAATTTACCACCAATTGAATTTGATGATGATGTTAATATGACTAATGAAGAAATTGATAAAAAAATTGAACGATTAAATAAACAATGTAATCAGATGAATAATAAAATGCATAAAGCATTGAATGCATATCGTGTGTTCCCATTGGGTCAAGATAGATATCGTCGTACGTATTGGGTATTACCAAATTGTGGTGGTGTTTTTGTTGAAGGTATGGAATCCGGTGAACCAGAAGAATTGCCCAATAATATTTGGACTGAAGAAGAAATTGAAATGGAAAATGCGCTGAAAAATGCTATTAATGATGAACCAATGGATCAAGATTTAACCATTATTACAACCAATGGTGATGATGGAGAAATTAATAAATCGGAATTAACTGAACAACAACAATCTGTAAATAATGATAACGATAATGTTGATAAACAAACAGATGAAAAAACGACAAAAATTAAAGAAGAAAATGATGATCCAGATATATCAACCAAAAATAATGATGATGATAATGAGAAAAAACCAATTGTTGATGGTGATGAACAAGTTAATAATGATGAAAAATCAATGGAAATTGAAACAAAAATGGAAACAAATGATTCGATCAAAATTGAATCGAATGATGATGGAATGGATAAAACTAATCAAACAATGGTTGAAAAGAAAGAAGAACAACAATCTGAATCTGAACAAATTGATGAAAATAATCAATCGACAGTAGCAGCAGCAGTGGAACAATGTGAACAAATAAATGTTGATGATGTAAGATGGTTTGATTTAGATTTAGATTTTGAATGTGATGAATCAATTGAAAAAGTTGTTAATAATGTTGATGAACCGATGGTGCCAATCGAAGAAGAAAAAGAAAAAGAGAAAGATGAAGAAATATTGGAAGAAGAAAAAACTGAAACTGATACCGAACCAGATAATAATGATCAACAACAGGATAAAGAAGAAAAGGAGAAGAAAGAAGAAGATTTGGAAAAAGGTGAAAATGAAGATTGTGAAGAAGAAGCAATTGTTACCGAAATTCAAGAAGAACCAATGTCCGAAATGGAAAAAGCATTAACAACATTTTTATCAAAAGAAACATTAGATTGTTTATTTAAAGGAACGGAAACAAATATTGATTGTACAATATTAAAAGATTGTTTAATACGAATATTATCATCATTTGCACGTAGTGCAACAATAACAAAATTTCCAAATAGTGATGTTATTGAAACAGATATAATTGTTTGTCCAACATTACAAAAACGAATACAATTATGGAAAATATTACAATATGAAAAAGCAAATAAAATACCACGTGAATATCAATTTGGTTGGTGGCGTATAACCGACAGTGTACAATTAAAATCAATGATTGAATTATTACATACGAATGGTCAACGAGAAAAAAATCTACAAAAATATCTGATAAAACATTTAAATTATGCAACACAATCATGTAGAAATTCTACTGCAAATCTGGATGTTGGTGATTATGATCGTGATGCATCGGATTGGAGAGAATTTGGTGCACCAACCGAAAATCGTTGTCCACATCGTTCATGTTTAGGTAAAGATTATTGTCATGAAGTTGCTTTTCGTAAAGATCTACAAATATTGGAATTGATTGAAGCATTTGAAGAGAAAATTTTGTCCTGTAGTATGCAAATGCGTAATTGGAAACCAACGAATAAATTTTCAAGTTCAGATTTTAAATCAAAATTAAATCAAACCAAATCATCATCTAAATCGAATAAAAATGGTAAAAATCGTAAAAATCAACGTAATAATGAAAATAGTGATTGTAGTAATGATTCAATTCAATGTGAAAATTCAGGTGGATCAACAATGATTATATTCAGTACTGATGATAATGGTGATTATGATCTGTTAAGAGTACAGAAAGAAAAATTATTAGAAATTGAAGCAACAATTGAACGAAGATATCTTAAACCACCATTAGGTTTTAAAAATAATCAAGCTGTACAATTTCAAACGAACGATAATAGTAATGGTGATTGTGATTATAATGAATTTGCAAATGATGATAATGCTACGGCCGGTTTGATACGTTGGCGTGATGCTGCACGTGAAGCAAAATGTTGTTCACAGATTGCAATGGGTTTACATTTTCTTGAAAATTGTATTGCTTGGGATAAATCAATAATGAGAGCGGTAAGTGTTATTTTTTTCAATTTGTTTTTTCCTTTTTGATTTGATTTTAGCTTCGAAAAAAAAGCTTTGTTTTGATTGATTGATATATTTAACACTTGTCTCTCTCTCTCTTGTCTCTTTCTTCTTTCTTTTTTAAAAATGCGAATTTAATTTAATCAAAAAACGCTTTGAATGATGATGATGTGATGATGCCTGCGACCGTTGCTTTACACATTCCCTTTTGAACTGAATTTGATAACTAACTAATTATATCCGCAAAACCAAACAAACAAACAAAAAATTAACCAAAAAAAATGATTTAAAATGATAGAGTTGCCAATTTTGTGGCTCGGGTGAAAATGAAGCCCAGCTACTATTGTGTGACTTATGCGACAAGGGATATCATATGTATTGTTTCAAGCCTAAAATGGAAACTGTTCCTACAGGCGATTGGTTTTGCTATGACTGTCAAAATAAAGTAATTTTGTTTTTTGTTTTTCGCAATTATATAATTAAGCATACATTTCAATGATGGTAATGTTTTTTCTCCGTTTTTTGTTTGTTTTTTTTCATTTAAATCCTAGAATACAATCGATAAAGTTTGCATTGTTTGTGGTAAAAAAGGTAAACTACTTAATTGTGATACATGTGCTAAAGTATTTCATCCAAATTGTTTGGATCCACCTGTTAACAAGTAAGTTTGCTTATTATATTGTTGTTTTCTAAATTGTAATTCGATTTTTTTTCTTTTTTAAAATAAAGACAAATCAAAGGCAGATGGATTTGTCATTTATGTATGCGTAAAAATAAACGGAATTCTGGTACGAAATCATCATCATCATCATCGAAAAAATCATCATCAAAATCTGAATCATCCATAAATAATGATGATAAAAATTATGATTCAAACAATAAAGATTCAAATCAAAGAGAATCAAATAATAAACGTATGTCGAATGGAAATTCATCAAAAGATCGATCGGAAAAAGATACTTCGAGCCATAAAAAAGAAAGAAAACCGAAGAAAAAACAAGATAAAGATAAAGATAAGGATGAAGATCATTCGGAAAAAGAAAAACTAGAAAAAAGTGAAAAGATTAGCAATAAAAAATCTTTGGAAAAAGAATCAAGTGTCAATAATAATGATAATGGTAACAATATGATGGCTATGGATGAACAAAATTTATCCAACAACAATAATAATAATTCCACAACAACAAAAACAATCCATAATGATGAAATTATACTTTGTAAACAAATTACTGAGGAAATTATACAACATGAAACTAGTTGGCCATTTCTTGAACCAGTTAATACAAAACATTTTCCAACATATCGTAAGATTATTAAAAAACCAATGGATTTTACTGTTATTAAAAATAAATTACAAAATAATAGGTAATGTAAACATTTTACCAATTTGATGAATTGAAAATTTCTAATTTGTTTTTTATTAACATTTTTATAGTTATAAAACCAAAGAAGATTATGCTGCCGACATACGATTAATGTTTGATAATTGTGTTACATTCAATGAAGATGAATCACCAGTTGGACAAGCTGGTCATTTATTACGTGCATTTTTTGAATCACGTTGGAAAGAATTGTTTAATACAAATCCGATCTAATCAACAATAACAACAACCACCACAACACATTTACACTTACAAACAAATACATCCACTTAAAAATATCATTTTTCCAAAAACAAAAAACAAAACAAAGTATTTATTTCATCATTGAAAATTCTCATTCAAAACAAAACACAATATCCATTCATCATCATCATCATATTGATATTTTTAACAAAAAAAAAAAAAAATAGAGTGATAAAATTTTTAGCTAAACAAAACAAAAAGGTCATTTGTGCCTGATGTGCTATGTGTGTATGTGTATGTTTTTCTCGTAAAATTCTATGTATTTTCTTGAGATTTTTTTTTTCATTTGTAAATTTATTCAAATCACAAATCAATCTGCCATATTTGAATGATTGACAGCGAAATACATTCCATTTTTTTTTAAATTTTCCACATCATCAATTCTGTGTTTAAATGTTGTAAATATAGACACACACACACTTTAACTTTACCTCAAACAGCAACAAATGACAAATATTCGACAACCATTTTGGACCAATATATCACACACACACACCGATACTTTAACTGGCTTATCACCACCACCACTATATATATTATTCGGGCAGCATTTCATTTCATTTCGCAAAAAGATTATCCCAATTTCATTGTTGTGCTAATGTGGGCATCTTCTTCATTTGTATCCAATTTTCTTCAATTTCTTCTTCTTTTGTATTAATGTTCATTTGTGCTGTGCTGAATGAAAACATTTTAAAACAGAAAAAAAAAATAATTTGATAATTTTTACACAATCATAATTCAACAGCAAAAAAAACATACACAAAGATTATGTGCTAACCACTGACGAATTAAATTTTTTTTCTCTTCTTTTCAATTTTATAATTTCTGATAATTTCATCGAATAATAATAATAATAACGACAAAAAATAACACTTTTTTTTATAAAGAGGATCTCAAATACAATTACAATTACAAGAAATAATTATAAAAAAAAGTTGAAACAATATTTTTGAGATTCATTGAAATCTGATTATGTATTTTAATCACACTAACAAGAATTATTATTATTATTATTAAGATGGTTATTGTATTTTTGTATTGATATTTTGATTTGATTACTTATATAAGTAATTTTTCAAATTTTCAAATTAATTATTCAAATTAACATATAATTGAATTAATTAATTAATTAAATATGATAATTTATAATTTTAGAATATTAAAAAAAAATTTCAGTTTTTTTCTACTATGGTTGAGTTAGGTTAGGTTGATGACTATGACTATGATTTATGGTTGAGTGAGGTTAGGTTGATGGCTATGACTTATGGTTGAGTGAGGTTAGGTTGATGACCATGACTATGATTTATGGTCGAGTGAGGTTAGGTTGGTTTGTGTTTATAAATAATCGTCACTAGATGGCAGCATGCTATCCATTAAATTTTTTTATCAAAAAAAAAAAAAAAAATCTCCATGCAGTTGACATTCAAAACAAAACAAAAAGAAACAATATTTACTGACTCAAATGGATTTTTCTATGATCCAATAAAATAATAATAAAACCAGATTACCATTTCGACATTGCAAATTATTCGGTTGGCTTACTTTTTTTTTGTCGTTACTCTTTTGAAATGAATTAGGACAACGAAATAAATACAAACCATTCATTCATTCATTCATTTTATTGCATTGTATTGTATTCATTGTATTCCATCAGCAGGTATATTATATTGAATTAAAAAAGATTGAAAAAAACTTGCCATGACCATGACTGGCAATAATAATTCTTCATTAAAATTGTTCATTTTGTTGATCATATTTGATGATTGAAAAAATATATGCAACACACAAAAATAAATTATTAATGATATGAATTATCATTCGTTTTGAAAATCTTGGCTAATGCAAGTCGTTGTGTTAATCCAAGTTTGATGAAAAGAAAACAACGTTAAAATCCTCAAGAAAAAAAATGAATCCACTAAGCAAAGGTTTTGAATTATTTTCGTTTGAATTTTCATTACCACAATCATCATCAAGTATCGAATGTCCAAATTGTGGTTATCAGATTTGTAGCAACATTTTTCAAAAAGGTATTGTCAATTTTGGCAATTTGTTTTCATTCACATTTTAATTACTTATTTATTTTCCATAAAAAATTTAGTCAACATTTCAAAAACATTCATCTTATTTTGCTGTGGATCAATTGTTTATTGGAATCTAATAAAAGATCAAAATTCTCGAATCTCATTGATATTATCATCGACAAAAAATTTCATACAAAATGGTATTACAAATTTATTCTTGTCATTAACACCACCATCATCATCGACTAGTCCAATTTTTGATGAAAAATTTATTGTTGATCAATCAACAACAACAACAACAAATATTTTCAATCAATGTTCCTCATCATCAAATTATTCTGTTGTTAATCAATTAATTGTTAATAATAACAGTAATAATAATAATGATGAACATTATTCATTATCATCACAAAATGATTATTCATCAATAAATCTATCACCATTAAATTCAATTGGTAATTGTACATTAGCTAAATTAGAAGGAATGTTAGATGATGTTGAAGAGATAAAAATGTATGTAAATGATTCTTGTAATGAAATTGGTTGGTATACCACTGGTGTCGGTGGTAGTGATGGTCAACAACGTAATCAATCTGAATTTATAAACATATTACAAAGACGTGTTTCAGATGGTGAAATTACAACTAGTCTTCCAAGTTTAGAATGGGATCTAAATGATATTAATTTTGATTCAAATCATAATGTTGATGATAATGATTCATTTGATGATGGTCAATCGAGTAATATTAATTTTGATTTTGATGAACAAAATTCTCAACAACAACAAAATTCTTCTACCACCAATGAAAATTATTCAAATTTGATTGATAATGAAACATTATCGCGTATTATATTTAATAAAAATTTCGAATTTAAAGATGAACAATTTTTTCGTTCAAAAAAACAATTTATAAATCTTAAACAACGTTTAAAATTTCTGACCAAATCTCAACAACAACAACATCAACGTAATCATCGAAATAATGGAAATCATCGATTTAATAATAATATAAATTCAAACAATTATCGTAGTAATCGTGATTCAGCTTTTTTTGAAGATTTATAAACAAAACAAAACAAAAAAATTATCCTGATTTGTAATTCCATGTAGATAGATTATCTCTGTCTAGATCCAAATTCATTCGAATGTTTTCCAAAACTCATAATCCCACACATAATCAAGTGCCTATCTTTTTTCTGTTCGATTGAAAATTAGAATTTTCAAACTTCAACAAACAAACAAAACAAAACTTGCACAAAATTTTCCAAACCAAAAACATCGTCATTATCATTATCATTAGCAGATTTTTTTTCACTCTCGAATCTCGGTTGTATTTAAAACATTTTTTTTTCTTGTTTTTGAAAAAAAAGAATCAATAAAAAAATAATTCTCATTCGATTCATGAACAATTTAATTAATGATTATGAATCATAATTCAATTTTATTAATGTTTTTTCTTCCGTTGATGATATGTTGTAATGGCAGTAGATCGTTTTGAGCATTTCTGCTTTCCCCCCCCAAAAACCATTCATTTTTCATTTTGTTTTTGTCAAAAACAAAAAACAAAATGAAAAAGAACGGGCACATTTGAAAACAAATAACCCGACTAAATGATTGTGACAAGTATGTTCTGCTGCTGCTGCTGTTTTTTTTGATTTTGATCGTCGGAAATCAACCAGAAAAAAAATGGACAAATTTCATTTTTTGTTTCTTTCAAAGAAAGATTTGATTAAAAGTCTGAAATGAAATTACAACAACAACAGCAGCAAATCATCATGATGATTACAGTGAAAACAATCATCCATCCATTCCCATAACGAAGATAAAGGGTTTGTTGTTTGTTTTTATTTAAATTCAATTATCGAAAATGAATTGTAATTTTTTCCTTAACAATGATCATTATGATTTGGACGCACCATTTTTTGCATTTTTCATGGAAAAAGATTAATGTTCTTTGAATGAAAATGTAAATCATCACCACCATCGTGTCAAAACTTTTTTTTTCGTTTTCAATTTCATTTCGAAATGAAAATTTTGTTTTCCTCTTCCCCCACCGTTTCACTTTGGTTATTGTTTTGATTGTGGTTTCTCCAATCATCTTGCCAATGAAATCAAACCAGGAACCAAAAAAATCAATATCTGAATGTCATTCACATCATCAGTCAGTCAGTCATTCAGTCATCGTTTTCCTTTTGTTTTAAATTTCGTGTTTGCTTTTTTGTTTTTGTCGTTTTGAATTTTAATTTTTTTTTCAGGTTTTTCGATTTTTAAATGTTTTTCCACAGAAAAAAAAATCTGGATTTGATCGATCGATTGATCAAGATATAGATAGATTTTTTCCGATTCAATCAATGTCAATGTGTTTCTTTATAAGGTTTTGTTTGTTGCTCAATTTTTGTTCGAATCCCTGAGCAGTCAAATGATTGATCCAATAAATAAAAAGAGATTTCGTTCAAATTTGGAAAAAACGATTTTGATTTGGAGAAAATCTTTTTTTTTTTTTTTTTTTTTTTTGATTTATTTATTGATTATTACTTGAAGCAATTTTGGATGATTATCGTCCATTTAGTTAACTCGTTTTTATTTAGATTTTTTTTTAACTTGCACCCAATCGATCTTGTTGTTATTTGATCCAATTTTTGTGGTTCATTTTTTTTCATTTCCCCCTTAACACTTGACCATCATTCCATCATCAATTAATGTTTTCTTTTTTCTTTGAAACAATCAATCAATGAATGGATGATATTTGATAACTGCAGTCTTGACAATGACAACAACATCATCATCATTGAACAAACAAACATTCTTTGATGCATTTGATTTTTGAACAAACAGAACAACCAATCGACTAGCCGATTGGGTCGATTTGTTATTCGAAGGGGAAGAAAAAAATTGCATTTCCAAAAGTGAAAAAAAAATCCTACAAAGTAAAATAGACTGAAAACAACCAACAACAACAAAAAAATAAACTGTGCGAAAATAAAGAGAAAAACGACAACAACAACAACAACAACAACGAACAAAAAGTTGATGGTAAAGTTACCAAATATGGATTTAACAAGCCTGCAAGATGTGTTGATGGTGATGTAAAAGTAAGTAAGCAAGCAAACTAAAAAGCTTTACAATAATTATATTGATTTTCTTTTTTTTTCTCTATTCATATAAATACTGTAGATGGATGGATGGATGGAATGTTTTTAAAACGAATAAACAAACAAAAAATGATGTTTTTTACATGCATGATGATGATTGGTTGGTAATATAATGCCTAAATGTTCTGTATTTTGAATATTTCAGATGTTTGTTTCAGGTTGAACAACAACAACAAGATTAAAATATTGGATGATGTTCGTTTGGCGATAATGAACTGAAAAAAAACTGTATGAAAAATCCAATGGTTAATAATGGATAATGTTTACGGATCACTTATCAAACATGTATATAGATCAAGCGAGAAAGGTATATGACCTATTGTATGATTGACAATGAATAAATTCATAATCAAAATTTATTTGTTTATTTTTTTTTAAAAAAAGAAGAAGAAACTTCGTTTATGGGATAATTTCTCCTGATGATTATGAAAATCCGTTGTTGTTGTTTTTTTTTACTAAAAATGATAAAAATTTCAATTAATTATAAAGCTGGCGATAAACATTATCAACATTTTTGTTACATAAACATTATTTTGTTTATCATTATTATCATTACTTCCTGTTTGTTTATTGGATAAATATTTTTTTTGGTCGTATTATGATGATGATGCATGGTGTGCATGTGACAGGCAAAAAACAAAAAAAAAATCATAAAATTCTCCAATATGTAAAGGTCACCGGACCCAAGAGAAAACAAAAAGTTTATGTGAATGGAGTGTGTGTTTGGGAAAAATCAATCGATCGATCGATCGATCGATTGAACGAAAAATATAGATCGAAAAAGATCGATATAATTTCTCATGAGATATTGGTGACGGTGGTTAGCTCCCTATCTAAAACATCAGGAAAAAATACTGCGGGGGTGGATGCTATTTAATGTTTTTTTTTCGTCTGCTGTTGTTGTTGTTATTTGGATTCTGTTTGATTCAAGAATTATGTTTCAGAATGAAAACATTTTTTTGCATTTAGAAACGAAATGAAAATTCATATTTTTATATTTTCAACCACACACAAAAATTGTACATGTCAAAGATGAATGAATTTTAAACTTTGTGTTTTCTCTCTCACTCGGTTGGTTGTATCTAAATTTATCTTTTTGATTTTTTTTGTTTTCTGCCATACAATTTCCCCATAAAGTTGTTGATGATAATGGCAACAATTTTGTAGATTCTGTGTCTGTGCTCTTTGAGCAAGAAGCTAAATTTAGAAAATTTTTTCCAAACAAATTATTTGATGATGATGATTAAGAATTTTTCATCGACGATTATATTTCATTTGAATAAAGAATTTTTTTCATTTCACAATTCAAACAACATCTGTTCATTTTGTCAAAAATGCAAATACGCAAGCGCAAGCAGAATAACTATTTTTTTTTTTTGGTGATGGGAATTTATCATTGAAAATTCATTGATGTTTATCGAATGAAAAAAAAAGAAACCAAAAACATCAATTGGGCAACAGGGGATATTATTACGAAATTTTTTTCTTGGGAAATTTGAAACGATAAAACAAGAATTTTTTTTCTAAGGATTCTAGGATTTCCCAGGCTTAACAGACAGATAGATCCAGGCTTGTTTTAAATAATCTCCTAATTTTTTTCTCTCGATCGCGATGATGATGATGGTCGCACCCAAAATAAAATTGTTGATCTTTTTTGTTTCTCGGTTGGTTTTTCTCAGCCAAAAACAAATAACTATAAACAAGGAGCAAAGCTAAGTAACAAAAATTGATAAATTTTGTTGCTGATGGTGGTTGCCATTGACATTGGTTGATTGATAAAAAAAAACAAAAATCATCATCTTTTAGCCATCTGGTTTTTGGTAAATATTTGGTATTTTATCAACAACAACAACAACAACCGAAAAATGGTCCCAGATCATCATCCTACGCATTCATTCAGAATAATAATAATAAAATTCTTATTATTTATTTTTTTTTAAATCCTTGATTCTTTCTCAATTGATTGAAATTCAGGCAATATTCTTGTTGTTGTTGATGATGATGGTGGTGATGGTAATGGTCAAACACATTAACACATTATAGCTTTTTTTTATTTAAATAAAAAAGAATATTCTCGGTTTGTTGCAACATAATTGCGCAAATGCAAACAATTGCAGCTGCAGCAGAATATTAAAAAAATAAAAATTCTTTTATCAAAAATGTAAACAAAATCGAACAGAACACATAACATAACATTGTAATATGCTGCTAGCATTTTCATTTCGAATACAGTGGTACCTCGGTTAACGACGATGATCGGTTCCTGAAAAACCGTCGTTAACCGAAATGTTCGTTAACCGAAATACAATGCAATACTTGTTTTTTAATCATCGTTAACCGAAAAAAATCGTCGTTAACGGTTTCCTGACCGAAATCGTTAACCGAAAATTTCGTTAACCGAGGTATTCGTTAACCGAGGTACCACTGTATATTCATTACATGAATGAATGGAAGAACATCGAAAGAAAGAAAACATTCTTACACAACCGAATTCGGTATGTTTTTGTTTTGTATTTTTTGGCATATACAAACGAAAAAAAAAACATATATCATTCATCATTGTGAATTGATCAATGTTTTTATTTGTTTGTTTCTTCATCATTTTTTTTTCTCGTTTGTTTCTTACAAATGAAAAACAAAAAACAAACGCCGAGTATATGTGAAGAGGCGGAGGAGGAGGAAGCGAATAAAAGGCGTAGCATACAAATGAGATAAGGATATGTATATATGAAAGGATGTTTTGATTGGTTGATTCTTTCTCTTTCTGTACATCACTTTTTTTCCTCCCCTTTTATTTCCCCTTTTATTCCGCCTCCTCCTCATTGATAAAATATACAGAAAACAAAAAAAAAATCCAACTAAATCAACCAAGCTAAATTGAGAGAGAAAGAAAGAGAAAATAAAAACAATGTTTTGTTTATAATGGGAGAGAGAGAGAGAGAGATATTGTGAGGAAACAAAAAAAATATCCAGAAAAACTCTTGATGTTTGATGATGATTTTCCATTTAGTATAGTTTCTTGCAAACGAAAAAACAAAATTTTGACTTTGGTTTTTATTTCGGATCAATTTTTTTTCCTTTCTGCTGTTTCATTATTTAAAAAAAAAATTCATTTTTTTTCGATCAATTCAACAACAACAACAACAGCTACCACCACCACCATCCGACCACCAAAAAACAACACCCACAGCGACCACTACCCTATTTTGAAATTCTTCTTCTGTATACAAATGTTTTTATTGGTTGTCGTTTAATTTTGTGTGTGTGATACGAATTTAACGAATCCCCCTCCCACACACACACACACCGATGAATTGAATCCATCCCCCCTCAATCATCATCAAAATAAAAACCAGCCAAAAAATATTACACCAAAAAAAAAAACAAACCGCGTTACGTTCTTCTCAATATCATCGACAGCATCAACAACATCGTGTTAATTTTATCATTTTTTTTTCTTCTTCTTCGATATTGCACCAACAGCATTTTCTCTTTCAATATGTGACTAATATGAAAAGAATCTTTACATCATTTTTTTTTCGTCACACACACACGATGTGTGTGTGTGTGATTCATTTTGAAAATATTGAATAACAGAATATTCCTTGAAACCAAACAACCTGATGTGTGTCTGTGTTTATTTGGATTCTGTTGTTGATCTCAATCCGAAAAAAAACGCTTTGAAATTCTGATTCTTCCTTTTTTGTTGTTTTGTTATTGTTTTCAATTATTGTTGTTGTTTTTGTTTTCTCTCGTTTTTCTCGTTTGTCTGCAATAAACTAAATTCTGAATTGTTTGATTGGAAAAATTAATTAAAAGTGAAATCCGATACTTTTATCCCGTACACTTTCATTGCATCACATCAGATAACCAAAAAAGGGTTAGAAAGAAATCAACCGAAAATCTCAAACCGAAACTTGATGCAACAGTAAGTTTTTTAATTTCTTAATTTCTTAACCAGAATTTTGAAAAACACCCACGCACACCCACGCCTATCCGGGTTGTCCATTTTCGATCAATCAATCAAAATTGATACATTTTTTTCTTTATTTTTGATTTTTCAAAATTCGAGAAAATTTCATTTTTTCTTGTTTCATCAATTTTTATACCCCCCATTTTTTTCCCCGACAAAATGCTAAAGTGTTAAATAGATTTTTAATGATGCCAAAAAAAATTGTCAAATCAATTGATTGATTGATTGATCGATTTAGGTCAATTTATTTAACAATTTTCTCTCTTTTTCATGTTTGTTTGTTTTAGTTAATTAACACTAAATTATTGATGATAGGAAAGTGTTGAAAATTAATTAACGTCGATAGATAATCTTTAAATTCTTTTTCAATGATGTTCTTGTGTGTGTCGAACGAATTTCATCATAATCCTTTTTCTTCATTTTCTGCTGTGTGTTTGTTTGACTGTGAAAATCCGTTGTAATTTTTCTGGTGTTCATGGAAAAAAAATTTCCCTTAACAAAAAAAATGTTGCAAATATAATGAGCAAAAAGTAGAAAATCTTATCGATAAATAATAATGATAACCATAACAACAACAACAACAACAACTTAACATAACTTTTTTATGCCGAAATATGATCAATCAATCAGTAAATCAGTAAAAAGAGATTATTTCCATGTTGAACAACAACAACAACAAGTGCAAATCAAAGAATTTAATCAAAAAATGTTTGATTTGATTGATCAAATGATGATGATGATGATACCTAAATAATAAGAAAAAAAGTATTTCATTTCATCATTGATTTTTAATCAGTTTTATTGATTGATTGATTTTGAATCGATTAGACCAGTGATTCTCAACCCGTGTGCCGCGGCACATTGGTGTGCCGCGAAATTCTGAAAATGCAACTGATATATATTTTGTGCCGCTAAAATTGTGCCGCGACAACAAAAAGGTTGAGAATCACTGGATTAGACACACACACACGATTGTCACATAGTTTCATTGTGCTTTGTTTGTTTTTTCTCCGAATTGAAAACTTTCTTTGTTTCAAAAAAAAAGGAAATCGGATCGATGAAAGTTGTTCAGAAATTTTTTCAGGAAATTTTCAAGGTTTTTGAATTCATTTTGTTTGATTTACTTTAAAGTTTTTTTGCATTCACAAACAACGTGAAAAAATATCATGATCATCATCATCATTGAGTAACACTTTATATGGAATTTCCGATTTTTGTTGTTTGTTTTTCTTTTCTTCCTTTCCTTTCCTTTTCATAATCATCTTCTAAATACAGACAGAGAGAAAGAGATGTATATCAATCCAATTTTTCTTTTTTCTTTTTTTATTTTCATCATCGTCGTTGTCGTTGTTTTTATTTATTCACAAAAGCGTAAAAACTTTTTTTCGTTCATTTTGAACACTGTGTGTGACTATAGATGGTATGATGATGATGATGATTATGATCAGTGAAATGGTTTTGAATAAATTTATTCATCACATAATGTGTGTTGGCTGAGAATAAGTTTTTTCCAGTTTGACATCAATTTTTTGTTGTTGTTGTTGCAAAGAAACGAAACGAGAAAAAAGATATTCCGTAGACATTCATGAAATGAAACTTTTGTTGTTGTTGTTGGTTATATAGAGCAGCATATTTTAAGAATGATTTTTTTTTTTGATGATGATCTTTTCTGATCGTCAAAATGATTCGATTCTATTAATACAGTAAAGTGAGAATTGAGTGGAAATAGAAATCGAACGAATTTTGAAAATTCGAATCGAACCATTCGAAAAGCAGAATTTCTTGACCAAAAATTGACCATAAATTTTTTTTTTAAATTTTTTTCATTTTCATTCCAGAAAAAACAAGTGTTTCCAAAAAGAAGAAGAAGAATTTCCCTTGACCCCTTCAAGAAAAAGAAAAAAACCATATGTCAAAAATTTTCCATTCATTCATTTTGCATTTTTTTTTGTATCACTTTATTCATGCTTTTGATAAACTGTGTTTGCCAAACGAGACACATGTTTTGGAAAAATACTCAACAAACTGCGAAAAACACATTTTTTTTATTTGGTTCTTTTTCACCATTTCGTGTTTATATGATTCGCTGAGTTTTTTTTTTTTGGTTTGCTGAGTTTCCAAGAAAAAAAGGTCAAAGGTTATTCCATTATATTCCATTTCATGAATTCATGAATTGTGACCGCTGATGATGTATTACATAATTTTTTGATCACGTGCGTCAATTGAATTCAATTTTTGGTCATTTCAAATAAGAATTCTTAGTTCTTTTGGTATGTATTTATTGAATTTTTTCATTCATTCATTTTTTGAGATTCTTCATTCATTCTTTTGTGAATAAATATTCTATTATCTTCTTGGTTGATGATGATTTATTCATTCAATTTATGAATTGTCCCAAAACAAAACATGAATGAATGAATGACATTTCTATTTTTTTTTCACTGGTCCTGGAACAGCTTTTCTTTGTTTATTTGCTTGAATTTTTCATTTTTATTTTTATTTTCAATTTGTGGAATTTCATTTCAATGTTTTCATCTTTTGTTGTTGTTGTTGTTCCTCATTCATTCATTCTCATATCCCATATATATAGCCATTATGTGATGTGTGACTATGACAAAAATTGGCAAAACAAAACGAAAAAATCCTGTAATTCTTGTTACAGAATTTATAAAGATGAAGAGGCGCCATCTTTAGGCAGGTATCGAATCAAAAAAAATTCATGAATTCTTTTTCGTTGTTTGTCTCGAAATTTTGAGTAGAATTTTGTGAAAATAAAAATCCTTTTTTTTTGTTTGATTCTGGACAAATTCAGGTCATTGTACTTGTCAATGTCAATTTCAATGTCAAATTTTTTGTTTTTATTGTTGGTCCATTTTTAATTCAATCAACATCTTTTGAATATAAATAGCCATTTGATTATCTTTCCTTCTCTCTCTCTGGTTGTGTAGAAATAGTAGAAAAAGAAAATGTCTTCAATGTCTTCAATGTCCACAACAATATTGATTTTCCACCACCACCACCATCATTCACTAACATTCACTAAAATGAAAATCTATTAAGTAACATCAGTGGAGAGATAGAGAGAGAGAGAGAGAGAGAGAGAGAATCTATATCAATTTGGTCTTGCTACCCTATCCCATAAACACAACAGCAAAACAAAAACTAAAGTTTTTGTTTTTAATTTTATTAAAAGCATCATCATCATTTTGTTTTATTATTCATCCAGAATCCAGAATTCGAAGAATCTAAATAAAATAAAAATAGATAAATAGGGAATGAATTGTCGTTGTTGTTATTTTTGAAAATCAGAAACAGAATCACTACATTCATCCATCCATCCATCAGACATGTCCATTATTTTTTCATTCATTTAGTATAAAACTAAATGTAGATTCTCTTCACTTCTCTCTGACTAACTGACTGACTGATTGATTGATTGAAATGATGATGATGAAAAGACTGTGTTGATTACAAATTGAATTCAGAAAATGAACGAAAAATGCGAGGGCGATCTATATTGGTTTTTTTTTATTTTGAAAATTTTTCAATTTTCAAAATTCAACCGGAACTTCGGAAAAATGAATTCATTTTTTTTTAAATACAAAAAAGCCGGTTTGTTTGTTTGTTGATCGTTTGTTTGGCTGCTTGTTTTTTTGTTGTTTGTTGTTGATAACCCGGGATTAAACAAAAAAAAAAAAAAAAAAAAAAAAAACTAAGAAACGAAACAAGATTAACCCACGCGTGTTCTATATATATTGGCGAACAACACCTAATTTTTCTTTTCTAATTTCTGATGCTGCTTCTTCATAAATAATGATGATTTTTTTTTTTGTTCGTTGTCGATTAACAAAAAAAAATTTTTTTTTAATCGTCCATCACTATCATCATTTCATTAATCCTGTGTTTGTTTGTTTGTTTTTAAATAATATCCTGTATCATTTTTGTGTGTCCTGATCATCATTTTCTATTTGCATAGAAACAACAACGACAAAATGAAATGAAATGAAAAAAAATCAAACCAAATTGGTGGCATGGCCACCAAAAATCACTGTATTTTTTCCATTTTTTTTTCAAAATAACAAATTTGCTTGTTTGTTTGCCATGTTTCATTCGTTGTTGATATGATTTGTGTCGGCGTAGTCGTCGTCGTCGTCGTCATCGTTATTTTCGTCGTTTGATGATGATGATGATCTGTGTATGATGTAGAATGTTTGTGTGGGATGATTGGGCTCGACAGCAAACTAACAAACAACGATCAACAACGACAAAAACATCATCATCATTGATATTTTGGCTGGATGATCATTTCAATTTGATATTCGTTCGTTAAGTTTGTTTTTTTCTTTCATAAATTCTTTACCAAAGTTTAAAAAAAGTTATCAAATTTGATTTTTCGTTCGTTTGTTTTCCCAAAATCCCAAAAAAACCTAGAATCATGATTTTCTGATTTTTTTTGAATTTGGCGCCAAAAAATTTTTGTTCCTTTTTTGAATTTTTTCTTCCCAAAATAAATCATCCAACCTGATGATCGATCGATTGATCGAAATTCATTTTTGTGCATGTTTTTCTCTCCATCTCTGTGTGTGTGTGTGTTTGGCCATAAATTATAGATTTTATCATTTTTTTCTCCCTTGTTTTCTGTTTTTTCAGTTACTTTTTTTCCAATCTTCTCCCCGGTACACATCCAACATCAACATTCGTTGGTAAAGGTTGTTTGTTTGAAATGGTTCATTACCAATGACGCCCTGCGCGCTATGTGTTAATGATGATTCTCTGTAAAAATCCAATGATTTTTTAACTTTTTTGTTTTCGTTTTCTGTGTGTGTGATTATTAATCATCCTGTATCGTTATTTATATCGTTATTTTTTTCTCTTAAAACTTTTTTTTTGGCCAGAATTCAAAATACCGGAAGAAGAAGAAGAAGAAGAGGTAGCCAACCACCTACACACAATCCTTGTTGGGTAAGTTTTTTTTAAAAGAAAATTTTTTAAAATTTTAATTTTTTAAAATTTCAAAATGATAAAATCTTGAAAATCAATAGAAAGATTTTTTGTTTTTTCAATTACAAGTTTCGTTTTGTTTGCTCAAAACACTTTATTCAACTGAGATAAAATCTAATCTTTAGAATCACAAAAATATAAAAATGAATCATTCATGTTTAATGATTCGTTATCGCTATCATTATGTTTTAAAAAAAAATCTTTAAACTTTTTAAAAAAAAGTGATAATAAATAATGATAATGATGATTACCATCATCATCGTTTGTGGTTAAACTAAAAAAAACCGGTGGTTATTTGTTACTAAATTCATTTCATCATTTGTGGTCGTTAGGGTGAATATAGTTGTGGTTTATGGATCATAATCATCATTATCTCTCTCTCTTTTTAATGATGCATATTTAAAAAAAAATTGAAAACAAAAAATGTAAAAAAAAACATAAGGTCACATTATAAGTTCATTGTTTTCGTCGTTGTTGAATAACGTCATTCATGTTTTTTGTGTTTGAATGTTTTTTGCCGCTTGTGCTTTGTTGTTGTTGTTGTTGATGAACAACATTTCCTGAAAATAAAATTCATATTTTGTTGTTGTTGTTTTGTTCCTAAACAACAACAACAACAAAATGAAAAATGATAATAAAAACACATAATGATGATGATGATGATGAGAGATATGACCCCTTGTAGTGTTGTTTTGTTTACCCATATATGTTTTCGTTGATAATGCTGATAATAATGATGATGCGAAAAGTTATGAAAAATTATTCTTCTCAACATTCATTGAATGGTTTTGTTTCGTTTTTTTTCCAGGATAATAACAATATTATCATCATAAAGATTATTACAAAATGAAAAATTTTTTTTATAATGGTCATCATAGTTCGGGGTTAATAAAAGTTTCTACAAAATTATAATGACAATACCGTTATATAAAATAGATTATTTACAAACAAATTTTTTGTATTGATTGATTTATTTATAGTTTTTCTCCATTATTAATGAAAATAACCGACTAAATAACTTTGTTTATCCTTATTTGACAATGGAATTTTTCAATTTTTTTCATAATAATAATAATGTAATGTAATGTTATTGACAAAACATTACATTTTTTTCTTTTACAAATTCCCAACATGGAAATTTGTTTTTTAAGCTAATTCTTATTCGGATTTTCTCTCATTCATTTTACACCGACCACACAAAAAATAATTTCTTCTGAATGAAAATCTGAAATTATAATTTCAAAATCCAAAAGAAACAAAATCAAAATTGTTTTTCTCTTTGATTTTTGATTTTTTCTTTTCTTTTCAAAATTTTCATTCATTGGATTTATATGTGTTAACCATGCTAATGAAAATTGCCTAAAACAGACATCTTTTTTGACTATTTATGGATCGAAAAATAGTGTGCTGTGTATATCGTAAACACACACATACAGCCAATATGGTGATGATGCCCACGTTTTTCGTCCTCGAAAAAACTTTTTTTCTTACCTGTTTTTTTTTCTCATTTCATTCAATCTTTTTTTTTGTCAAATTAGAAAATATTCTCTCTCTCTTTGTATTGAATCATAACTTTAGACTTGCTTAATTTGTTTGTTCTGTTGATGTTTTCATTATTAATTTCTCTCTCTTTACACGCGTTGTGGCTGTGTTGTTGTTGCTGTTCGCCAAAAAGACTTGGCAAATTTCCGGTGGCCATCAATTTCACATCAAGTGTACGTGTGTATAGTGTGTGGTTTTTGTGTAGTTTAGGCATTGCTTTCATTTTGAAAACAAAAAATGAAATCCATGTCATCGTCTATGTGATTTTTTGTTTGAATTTTTTCCTATTTGAAACAAACAAATTTAGAGGTAAGTTTTTTTGCTTAATTCTTTAAGTTTTTTCTGAGAAATTTTCATGACCTGAATTTTCTGTGTTGTTTTTCATTCATCCACATCGTTATTATTCGGGATGTTTTTTTCGGTTTCTTTCCCTCAAGCCGACTGATATTTTTAATTTTTTTTTGTTTTTCCTAATTTTAACTGTAAAAAAGTGAAAGTTTTTGTCACAATTTTTCGGTTGTTGTTCGTTTGCCAAAAAAAACCAACCAGCCTCGATTGTTTTTGATGCCAAAAAAACAGCAAAAACCTACATTACCGGAATCTAGAGCTATTTTTTATTCGTGACAAGTGAAAATGTAGAACACACACCAGAGCAATGAGTTTTTTTTTCTTCTTCTAAAATTAAACTTTTGTTTCGGTTTTTTTTACAGAAAAAATATTTAACTTTGAAAATTCATTTTGTCACCTTTTTTTTGATCGACCTGTAAATCGAAATGAATGCCTCCTCATAATAACTGATCGATTGATTTACCAATCATTAACACGTACGCACACATAACTGGGTGAAACTACAAAATCATTTTTTATTATATATTGAAAGTGAGTATTCTCTCTTTGTCATTTCATTTCATTTTTTGCCATGTCACCTCTTTTTGATGTTCTTTTTTTTCGAAGAACCGAAATCAGAAAAGTCAAAAAAATTGATGACAAAAGAATGCTTTAAAAGCAAAGATCAATGATGCTATCTGACGAACCCATTTTTTTCTCAATTTCTTTTCTTGATTCACAAGAAAATTCATATTGTGCGTGGTGTCTCTCTGTGTGTGTGTGTGTGTGGTATAATTTATGTATGGATAATAATTTACAAATTGAATTGCATCCCGGCTTCAAAGAATATAACTAATGAAAATGTCTAAATCAAAAAAAAATGGAATGATTATTATGATGATGATGATGATTTAATTTATAATAATTTCCGAAACTGATGATGTTGATGATGATAGGGGAGGGAGGATGCTAATGAAATTATCTTTTTTTCATTTCTTTTCTTTTGTTTTGGTTTGATTTAAATACTTTTTTTTCTTTATCGACCCTAACCCGGGTAATGTTCGGTTTTTTCTTTTTGTCTTGCAAAAAGAAATTATTTCAATTTTCAAATTTTCATTCATTTCATTTCAGCAATGATGATTATGATGATGAGATGAGACAAGTACCAAGTACAAAAGAAAGCAAATTATCATCATTATAATTTATCAATTTTTGCGTAGGAATTTTCTTCTTTTTTTTCATCAGTCATAAACATTCAATTCGACAAGCGAACATTGATATCATCATCATCATCATCCACTGAAAAGATTTTGTTTCAGGTTCTTTTTCCTCAAAAAACATCCATCCATATAGCTTTTTCCCATCCCATCTCTGCGAGTTTGATTGAATATATTTACGACAAACGGCGATTGTTGTTGTTTTTCCGAAACACATTTCCTATTTTCATGTTCATTTCGTTGGTTATTTCCTATTCATTTCCCATTTCCCCTATATATTTTCATATATTGATCGTTTCCGATCGATTCCTAAATTTGAATTCATTCATTCATGACGATGATGATGATGACAAGTCAAAAGAGAAAATTCTAATTTTTTCTCTTCTCTCTTGTTTCCTTTGATGTTTGGTTTCGCTTTTTTTTTGGTTGAATTTTCGATTCGATTCAGTTTTTTCGTTTCCAAAAAAGTCTCTTTTAGTCAGTGTTTTCAGGATCGTTTCAGAATTCAGAATTCCACTCGGCTCATCACTTTTCAATTTAGTCATCCACAAAAATACGAAACAAAAAACGAATCAACCAAACGACCATTATGATCTCGAAACAAAAAATATCCATCATCAGTCATCGATGATACATTTTCAAACGAGCAAACGATGAAAAGACAAAACAAAACAAAAAATCCATTTTCAGAAATCATCATTGAAAATCCATAAGATATATTCGGTTTGGTTATTCGGTACCATGTCATCGATATTTCATTTTTTTCTTTGATTCCATTTTTTTCTGTTTAAATAACATCCATTTTGCGTTTGTATTTTGGTGTTTTTTGGTGTGTATTTGGGTTTGTCCAATGTTTTTTTTTCTATTCCTTCAATGTTTTCAGTCGGGTATCATCATCATCACACCCAGTCAGATATAGATGTCTAACATCGTTTTTTTCTGACTGAAAAGCAAAAAAAAAAATCTTTCACATGGTTGATTCGAATCCAAGTTTTTTTTGCTTGTTTTTTTCGGGTTAGTTGTTTTTTTTCTGGCTGGATTTTTTCCCGATTCTTTTTTTTTTTGATGATGTTGATGGGTTGAATGAACAACAACAAAATCGAGAATCAAGAATCAGAAAAAAGAGCAGAAAAAACTTGACTCTTAATGTTTTCTGAATTGATGATTTCGTTCGTTCGTTCGTTGCTTGCATATCAATCCATTTTCAAAAAGTGCTGAATACAATTTCAAAGCAGAAAAAAAGCGACTAGAAAAAAAACGACCAAAAAAAGTCGCCCATCACCCATCATCATGATCCAATGTATCCATTTCCTTTTATCTATGATGACTTGACTTTTTTTTCTGACTTTTCTTCTTCTTTGCTTGGTTATTAATTGATTGGCTGTTTAGTTTCTCGAAAAGTTTCTACTGTTGTTGTTGGATATTATATTGCATCGTTGTTTGTCCGCATCAATTTTTTTTATATTGTTGTTTCCATCTTTCGCTCCCCAACTCTCAGTCATTAACTGTATTTTTTGTTTGGGTCGATGAATTAATTATTTTGTTTTTTTTTGTTTTATTGTCGTCGTCGTCGTTTGTTTGGTTGGTTGATTGTTTGTTACATCTTTGTCTTATTTATTGTCACACACATGAAACGACGACGACGACAAGAGAGAGAGAGAGAGAGAGAGAGAGAAACTTTTTTGTTTTGTTTCGATTCTGGATCCCCAGAATCCAAAATGTAATCATTTAAGAGATTCTTTTGATTCTGATTCTGATTCTGGTTGTTGTCGTCAAGCATAATTTCAATTTTTTTTCTCTTTAAATTCAAAAAAAAATTCATTTTCGTTGTTGTTGTTGATGATTTTACGGGTGGACAATCACATCAACCAACGATCATCATCATCATAACCGACGGATGTCACAAATGAAAGAAAGAAAAAAAAACCGATTTTCATTCCCATTTTCTTAATGATTGGTCCATCGTTGATTGTTTGGTTGTCAACGGACAACAACGACCGTCATTAAATCTTGAAAGAATCCAAAATGACAAGGGAAAAAAGAGAGAAAAGTTTTGTCGGCAAAATAAAGATTTTGTGGCTTGTGTTTAACTTGATGACCATGATGGTCATCATCAAAACTTTTCATCATGATGATGATGGTGGTAGAATTTTTTCGACCAGAATCGTTATTTTTTTTCATTTTATAATAGTCCCTTCCATAAATAACAGAATAAAATGAAAAACAACCAGGCCCTCTTAACCCACAACTAGCATCATCAATTTCGTATTTTTGGTTGTTCGGTTGTTCGTTGTTGTCATTCTTATTTTCAACTTAGACAAAAAAAATGATAATAAAAAATGAATGAATAAAAACTTTTATTCTGTCCGGAGAGAGAGAGAGAGAGAGAGAGAGAGAGAGAGAGAGAGAGAGAGAGAGAGAGAGAGAGAGAGAGAGAGAGAGAGAGAGAGAGAGAGAGAGAGAGAGAGAGAGAGAGAGAGAGAGAGAGAGAGAGAGAGAGAATCTGTTTTATGAATGTACATCATTAGAATCTTTTTGAATCTTTTTTTTTGTTGTTGGAATATTCTGTAGTTTCGCATTGTATTTAATGAATGAATCCGTCAAAAATAGTCCCGTTCGTTTTTTCATTTGGATCGGATTTTCGGGTATTTTTCTTCACTGAAATAAAATCCATGAACTTCCAGTCATTTCCGTTTCCTATCTCTCTTCTTTTTGTTTGACTATTTCTACACAAATAGCAAAAAAATTGAATTGAATTGAAATCTTTTCTCTGATGACTAAGAGAAAATGATTTTTCTCTTAGTCATTCATCTTTAGTTTAGTTAGTCATCATCCAATGTCTCCATTGCACACACCCTGAACCCGAAAACAAAATTCAGAATCCGCCTAGAATTTCTTCATTTTTTTCTTTTCTTATTTCAAAAGAAACACCAATATAGTCGATATAGTCGACACTTGCAATATATAACTTTGGCACACTAAATGCCTTCTAATTTCATCCAAGTGTGTGGTGTTTGTCAACCATTTTTTGGTTTGAAAATTTTCATGATGGAAAAAAAACCCGCCTGTGTTGTATGTTTTTGATATTAGAAATAAAACCTATAGGCTCCTAATTACATTTTTTCAGGAATATATTCTCGCTATATGTATATTTGGATTCCACATAGTTCCACTATATACACATTACCAGTGAAAAGAGCGAAAAAAATACCGAAATCCAATAAAATGGTCCAATCATAAGTCACACTCGCAGAGAATCATTCATTGGCTCCAAAGATTCAATTGTCCATATATGTTCCAACAAACAAATATTGTTCCAGCCTTATTTTTACCGTTTTTTTCGTTTTTGTTTTCGCAATCTCTCTCTATATATGTACAACATTTGAAACAAACACACACAAACAGAACTCTGAAATAGTGCACCATCCCAGAATTCATTTGGAATTACCGTCATGCGCTGTCCGAAAATGCGTCATTTTCTTTTTCTGTTTTGTTTCGTTTTCAAAACCGAAAAATATACAGGATTCTTTAAATTTCAAAAAAAAAAACGGTATCCCGATCCACTATTTCAACAAGAATCGATGACGGTGTAATATAGTGTTGTGTTCTTTGGTTGGTAAACTTTAATTGTGTTGAACAGAAGAAACGAAAACTTTTTCTTGTTGTCATTTACAACTTTGATTCCGGTAGATTCTGTTCATAACTTTTTATTCTTTCAGTTTACTCTGTTTGTTTGTTTGCAATTTGTCCTAAATAAAAAAAAAAATCATTCTATTTTTATAAATTTTGTTTTGTTTTTTTTACTAAAATTGTGAGAAAGCAATCATCATTATCAACAGAATTTTCATTGATAATTTTCTTGATTCTTGATTCTTGTGAATATTGCAATCTCTTTACACAAAAAAAAACGCCTACACGTTGATTATTATGATAATAATAATGTTAATGATAATTACGACGGGTGACGACAACGTCGAATCATCAACAAAATGGGTAATGTTTAAATGATGAAATAAGACGAATTTCATTAAAATTCTTTGTTTGTTTTTTTCGAGATTAATTTTCAATTTGATTTTTTTTTTTGGCTAAAAAAAAGATTTTCTAGTGAACAAAAGAAAAAATTTCTCCATAAACTCACTCGATATATACCTCTTTCCTGGTTTGTTTTTTTTCTCGTTTTGTTTTGTTTCCATTGATGATGAGGATAGTTTATTCGATCAAATCATGACCGTTGTTGTTGATATTATTTAACAGTGTTTTTCTTGTTGTTGTTGTTGTTGTTTTTCCCCAAATATATCATCATCATTCATTCAACCAATAACAAACAACATTCAACCAGGCAAGCAATCAATGGCAAACAAAGGAAAATAATAAATTTGTATCCGCCATTGAACATAAAATAGATAACATTTTTTTTCCATTTCATTTTTCCTGTCATTTTTTTTCTGTTTTGTTTTGTATCGATTTTGTTTTTCTGATTTTATTTTTGTTTTTTTTTTCGACCAAAAAAAAACTCACTTTTGGAAGTGAAAAAAGATTTGTAAGTTACATTTTTTTTTTCGTTTCAAATCAATGTCGTTTTCATCATCATTTTTTTGTTCGAGAATCTTCAAATAAATTCCAGTTGTGTCCATTTATCAAATTAGTTTTTTTTCTCTCTCTTTTTCTCGATTCCCTTATTCTTGATTATAACACCGACCCGAAGCATCATTGGTTTATATATATTGTTTGTTTTATTTTATTTTGGCCCTGTCATCGATGTCGAAACACAAACTGCACCGAACTTTACGAACGAACAGTGAAACAAAAATATAATCATAAAAATGGAAATTTTTTTGGTTATCATAACCATTCTCAGAATTTTATTTGTTTATTTCGGTTCCCAAAAAAAATGTGATATCCCTGTTTGTTTCAGTTCTGAATTTGTTGTTGTTTTTGCATTCAACGATGATGATAATTAAATTAAATCAAATTGAAGCCAAAAATGTGTATTAATTTAACTTGACTTCTTTTTGAATCAAAATTTTCATCCATCATTTCATTGAATCGAATCGAATGAATCGTTTTTTGTCTGATGATCCGTAAAGAATCACTGTAAATTGTTGTTGTTATACAGAATCACTCTAGTCATTCGTTGGCCCGAGAATTCAATGGAAATTTATTAATGTCTTTTTTTCCTCGAATAACCGATTGCGTTGATTTTCTCCGGGACATTTTTATTTGATGATGACGACGACGACGAATGAAACACGTGCTATGGTTATGAGTTTATTGTTGTTGTTGTTTAGTGCTTAAATTGTCAGTATTTTGAATGAAATAAAAAAAAGAAGAGATTTTATCATTATGTCATAAGTGTGTGTGTGTTGTTTGCTTAATTTGGTTTTGAAGCATTTAACACAGGGTCAATGAAACAAATGTTTTAAATAACTTTTTTGTCATTTATTGAAATGTTCATTTTGTTTTTTCCCTTATTTTTTTCTCCCTTATTTTTGGCTTAGATTGAAAAACAAGCGAAAACCTATACTTGGCTTATGTGACAAGACATATCACACACATACAATTTTGGACTTGATCAAACCAACGGCCTTCCACACACACAGCATATGCCTTAAATTTTTTTATTGAAATTTTTAAATGTGAAATCTTCTTAGCCAAAAACGAAAACAGCCAAAAACAAAAACAAAAATGTCAAAATTATCATTAAAAATACATTTTCCTGGTGGTCCAGAATCACCCGAAACAACAATCAAAAAAATTCAATTAGATTCATCGATGAAAGTGAGAAAAGCAATTGAAGAAATTTATTCAAAACAAAATGATCGTCGTGTTAAAATGGGTAAAAGTAAGTGAAAAGTTTTTTTTTCTTTCAAAAATTCCTAATATTCAAGTTGAATGTTAAAGGGTTAATTTGGAACGAAAATTGTTAGATTTTTAAAATGAAAATTTTGCATGATTTTTCCTTTTCTCTTCATTTTACTTATAGGTTCCGATTATGCATTATATGCATTCAAAGAAGAAAATGGAATAAAAACTGGATTCTGGCTGGATCCTGAACGTGAATTACAATATTACCTACTTCGTGATGATGCTTGTATTGAATTTCGTAATAAAATTCGTCCATTAAAAATTCGTTTGCTGGATGAATCAATCAAAACAATAAATGTTGATTCAAGTCAAACGGTAGAGAATTTAATGCCAATTATATGCGATAAATTAGGTGTTGCAAATTATGAAGAATATTCACTTTGTCGTGAATCATTGGAACCATCAATGGAAATGGAAAATATCAGCAATAACATTAACGGTACAATGAATGGTACAATGAATGGTGGCAGCACCGGCGGTGGAACATTAATGCGTAACACTTTACGTAAAAATAAACAAGATCAAAAAATGGAACAATTAAAACGTAAATTAAAAATTGATGATGATATGAATTGGATTGATCATTCAAAAACATTGGAAGAACAAGATATTAACCCTTCGACAACTCTGGTGTTTCGACGAAAATATTTTTATTCAGATCAAAATATTGATTCACGTGATCCGATGCAATTACATTTATTATATGTACAAACCAGAGATGCTATTATAAATGGACAACATCCAGTTACATTGGAACAAGCATGTGAATTTGCTGGTATTCAATGTCAAATTGATCATGGTGATTATGTTGAAACTAAACATAAACAAGGATTTTTAGATTTGAAAAATTACCTGCCAAAAGATTATCTGAAACAAAAAAATATTGAAAAACGTATTTTTATGGAACATAAAAAACATATTGGTCGTGTTAATAATCTGGATGCAAAAGTTCTTTATGTAACCAAAGCAAGATTGTTGAAAACATATGGTGTTACATTTTTCTTGGTTAAAGAAAAAATGCAAGGTAAAAATAAATTGGTACCAAGATTATTAGGCGTCACTAAAGATAGTGTTCTACGATTGGATGAAAAAACTAAAGAAATATTGAAAACATGGCCATTAACAACAGTAAAACGTTGGGCACCAACACCAAATAGTTTTACATTAGATTTTGGTGATTATTCAGATAGTTATTATTCAGTACAAACAACGGAAGGTGAACAAATTTCAAAATTAATTGGTGGTTATATTGATATCATACTGAGACGTAAAAAAGCAAAAGATCATTTTGGTATTGATGGTGATGAAGGATCGGCTATGATTGAAGATTCAGTATCACCATCCAAAGCAACCATTATGCAACATCAACCAGATGCAAAACCATCACGGCCAATTATTGAAGATGTTGCCATACCAGGTATCATTCGAACTGGTACTGGTGGTCCACAATTATTAAAAATTGATCAAATACCAGAAGTAAAACAAATCCCAATTGTACAATCACAACCAACGCTAACACAATCACCAGTTATGGCTGCACAACATCCAAAATATCTACAAACTGGACTGTCAGATCCACAACGTGCTTTGCTTGGTACTATTGGTACTGGTCAAGATGCAGTACAAAAAGCATTGAATGAATTAGATTCCAAAGCAATCATACCGGAATATGGACCAGATCTGGGTTATAAACAAGATCAATTGGATGTTAAAAAGGCAACAGTATCATCACAAATGGCTGCATTGAATGCAGCAACTGCACAAGTTTTAACCCTGACTTCAGTACCCGAAGAAGAAGTTGATCATCCTGCTTTAGGTGCTGCTATTAGTCAAATTACAACAAATCTACCGGCAATGGCAAAAGATGTTAAAATGATTGCTGCACTATCGGATGATCATGATCGTGGTGATCGTTTGATTGATGCAGCCCGAAATTTATGTAATGCATTTTCGGATTTATTACGTGCAGCCGAACCATCAAATAATGTACCGCGACAGAATTTAATTACAGCTGCCAATAAAGTTAGTGATGCAACATCAAACCTCCTTTATAATATTGATGATGAAAATATGGATCGTGAAGCATCGGATACATTATTGTCACTATCAAAACCGGTAGCAAATGCAACAGCAAAATTAGTATTGAAAGCAAAAGATGTTGCCAGTAGATGTGATGATCAAGCATCAAAAAATCGTGTAATTAGTGCTGCAACACAATGTGCTCTAGCTACATCACAATTAGTTTCATGTGCAAAAGTTGTCGCTCCAACTATACATAGTCCAAATTGTCAAAAACAAATTGTTGATGCTTCGAAAGAAGTTAGCAAAGCAGTTGATAATATTAATCGTGTTTGTAAAGATTCAATACAAGATTATCATTTAAATGGTCAAGTTGATCAAGCTGCTGGTGAAGTTAATGATGCTTTAAATAATCTATTGAATTATGTACGATCATTGGGTTCGACTGGACATCGTGGACGAAAACAACCTGGTGATGATGGTGCTGTAGATACTATTCTCGATGCTACTGATCGTTTGTTTAGTAGTACTGGTGATGCATCTGAAATGGTTAAACAGGCAAAAATTCTTGCACAGGCTACATCACAATTAATACAGAATATTAAAGGTCAAGCTGAAACCCAACCAGATTCTGATATACAAAAACGTTTACTATCGGCGGCAAAAAGCCTTGCTGATGCTACATCACGTTTGGTTGAAGCTGCAAAAGGATGTGCTACGAATCCAAATGATTCAAATTCACAAGCAGCATTACGGGCTGCAGCAGAAGATTTACGTAATGCAACGAATACAGCCGCAAGTAATGCATTGAAACAAAAACTAATGAATCGTTTGGAAGCAACTGCAAAACATGCTACTGCAATGGCTACACAGAATATTGCTGCCGTACATGGTTGTGCACCATACAATCAAAACGGACCGAATCAAAATGAAATGAATCAATTATGTCGTGAAGTGAATGGTTCAATTCCACCGGTTGTCAGTAGTATAAAAGCCTATCATAATGAACCAAATAATTCAACAAAACAATCACAATTAATAAATTCATGTGAAAATTTTATGGGTCCTTCGCTTCGATTGGCAAATGTTTCGCTATCATCTTCGCCAACTATATCGGATAAATCAGCATCCATACAGCTGACACAATCAGCTCAACAATTAGCCGAAGCATTATCCGAATTACGTAGTTGTTTAACAAAAGCATCCGAAGCATGTAGTTTTTCAAATGAAATTAATGCTGCAATTGATAATATTCGTCAATTGAATATAGAATTATCTGAATGTCGTATGGCTGCATTGAAACATTCATTAAAACCATTACCTGGTGATAATTTTGATCACTGTTCATCACGATTGAATTCTGCTTGTAAATCAGTTGCATCAGCAATGGCACAACTGTTAAGTGCAACATCACAAGGTGAACAAAATTATATTGGGACAGCATCTCGTGAAGTAACAAGTTCATTAAAAAATTTAACCAGTTCAGCAAGGGGTGTTGCTGCAACTGCTAATGAACGTGATGTACAAATGCAAGTATTGGATCATTCAAATCAAATTCTTGAATTATCGGTTACATTATTCGAAGAGATACGTTGGGCATTGGAAAATAGCCAGGATTCAGAACGACATCAACGTTTAACAAATATTGCTAAATCATTATCAAGTGCATTACAAAATTGTGTAACTTGTTTGCCAAGTCATAAAGATTTGGATGATTCTATTCGTCAGATTTCCGATTCAACTCGTTCATTAACCCTTGATCATCATTATTCATCACATAAATCATATGCTGAACTGCAAAATGATATTCAAATGGCTGCAACACGTTTGAATGAATCAACATCCGAAGTAATTGAATCATCACGTTTACCATCGAAATTGGCACCTGTATCGAAAAATTTTGCCCTTCATTATTCAACATTATTTGAATTGACAAATGAAATTTCCGGACAAACATCGGACAATCTGGTTAAACAACAAATTCGTTCTTGTTTAGATGGTCTATCCGCATCTTCAAGTCGATTTTTACAATCAGCCAAAACCGTATCCGCCGATCCAAATGCACCGAATTCAAGTAGTCAAATGGCTGCTGCAGCACGTTCAGTTACACAAAGTATAAGTAATTTGTTGGATATTTGTTCATCATCGGCTCCAGGACAAAAAGAATGTGACCAAGCAATACAAAATATTCAAATGATGCGTTCATATTTGGATAATCCATCCATTCAACTGAATGATTCAACATATTTTGAATGTTTAGAATTGGTAACGGAAAAAAGTCGTCGTTTAGGTGATGCTATGACTGGTATTGCTAATAATGCCCGAAGAAATGAACATGAAAGTTTTGGTGAATCGGTACGTGATGCATCGGATTCGGTTTGTGGTTTGTTGGAAGGTGCAGCACAAGCTGCTTATTTAGTTGGTGCATCTGATCCAACTAGTATTGCTGGTCGTGCTGGTATTATCGATATAAATCTATTGAATCGTTGCCAGGAAACTATACATAATGCATGTGCACAACTGACCGCACCGGCTGCAACTAAAGATCAGATAATACGTTGTGCAACGGATATTGCCAAATCAACTTCGAATTTATGTAATGCATGTCGTGTTGCATCATCACGTACACAGAATCCATATCATCGAAAAAATTTCGTACAATCAGCTAAAGATGTTGCAAATGCAACAGCAACATTGATTAAAGAAATTAAACCATTGGAAGAATCATCTGCTGCACATATGAATGAAAATTGTCGAATTGCAACTCGGCCATTATTGGAATCGGTGGATAATTTAATTTCATTTGCAAATAGTCCGGAATTTGCATCAGTACCGGCACAAATAAGCGGGAAAGCACGTCAACATCAACAACCAATTACACAATATGGCAAAGCTATAATTGATGCATCATCCAATATGATTATGTCGGCAAAAACATTGGCCATCAACCCGAAAGATCCACCTGGTTGGCAAATTCTTGCTAATCATAGTAAAAATGTTAGTGATTCAATAAAAAAATTGGTCACTTCGATTAAAGATGCTTCACCTGGTCAAAATGAATGTGATGATGCACTGGAAAAATTGGGTAGTTGTATTAAAAAATTGGATCAATCATCATTGGATGCAATCAATAAAATACTACATGTACGTAATGATAATACAGCTAAAGGTTTTCGTGAAGCTGTTAGTGCATCACTTTCGGAAATTCGTGAAAATATTGATCCAGTTCGTGTGGCTGGAAAATCAAAAGCCGAAAAATTAGGTCATTCAATAACACAATTGATTGGATATTTTGATTTGTTAGTATCAAATTCAATTGGTTATGCATCAAAAATACCGGATGATAAACAACAAAATCAAATTTTAGATAAATCAAAAGCAGTTTGTGAAAGTGCATTACAACTGATTTATACTGTAAAAGAATGTGGTGGTAATCCAAAAGCAACATCACTGCATAGTGAAATTGAAGATTCAAGTCAAGATATGAAAAATGCTATAAAAAATTTTGAAAATCTAATGCAATCAGCTGCATCGGAAGAAGGACATGTTAATAGTATTATTGAACAATTGACAAAATCATTAACCCGTATTACTGCATCATCGGCTATTTATTCGAATGGTAGTGGATCAAGTCCAGATAATCTTTCATATGTTGATTATCAAACAAGAATGGTTGCCAATGTTAAAGATATTGCTAGAATAGCACAAGATATGGTAAGTGATAGTTAATACTGGATGACAATGATGGTTTTAATTAACTAAATTCTGTTTGTTTTCATTTGTTACTTTAGAGTGCTAAATCATCAACACAGGTATCACAACTTGGTTCACTATGTACACGTTTATCGGAAAATTATGCCAATTTAGCAAATGATGTTAATGGTATTGCTGCTGCTACCAATAATATTGAGGTATGTTTTTTCAGCCAAAAAAATATTTGCAATGAATTTCACATTTGAAAATATATTTATTTTTTTGTCATTTCATTGCGTTGTAGACTGCATCACGTATTAAAAGTAGTGTACAAGAACTTGGTACAGCATGTGTTGATATTGTAAAAAATGCTGGTTCCTGTCTGACTAATCCAGGTGATTCATATAGTCAACGTGAATTGACCGATAGTGCACGGAATGTTTCGGAAAAATGTTCATATGTTTTAGCTGCATTTCAAGCTGGATCTCGTGGAACTCAGGCTTGTATTATGGCTGCCAATTCTGTACAGGGAATTATCGGTGATATTGATACAACAATTTTGTTCGCAAATTCTGGTGCCTTGAATCCTGAAGATCCAAATGATTCATTTGGTATTTATAAAGATGAAATTCTTAAAACAGCCAAAGCATTGGTTGAAGATACAAAAACATTGGTAGCTGGTGCTGCTTCCAGTCAGGAAGCATTAGCTGTTGCTGCACAAAATGCTGTCCAAACTATAACACAATTAACAACCGCTGTCAAACAAGGAGCAGCAACATTAGGATCGAATAATTCCGAAGCACAAGTTATGTTATTGAATTCGGTAAAAGATGTTGCTATTGCATTGAATGAATTGATTGATGCAACGAAAACAGCATCCGGTAAAAATATTAATGATCCGGCAATGATGCATTTGAAAGATTCGGCCAAGGTAACTTATTATTTGCAAATTTTACATTAACATTTCTAACTTGGTTTTTTGCTTTGGCTGATTACAGGTAATGGTAACCAACGTTACATCATTATTAAAAACAGTAAAAACAGTAGAAGATGAACAACAACGTGGAACACGTGCACTGGAAGCAACAATCGATGGAATTGAAGGTGAAATCCGTAGCTATGATAGTGGTAGTATGTATATTAATCAAGATGTAACACCGGAACATTTAATTCGAGCAACCAAACCGGTAACAATGGCAACAGCAAAAGCTGTTGCTGCTGGTACTAGTGGACAACAAGATGATATTATTGTTGTTGCAAATATGGGTCGAAAAGCTATTCATGATTTGTTACAGGTGTGTAAATCAGCTGCTTTGTTGGCTGATAATCAAGAGATAAAAATACGAATATTAGATGCTGGAAAAAAATGTTCATATGATTATCAACAATTATTGAAAATTATTTTCCATATTCTACAACGTCCAACAAATGTAAACGATGTTAAACAACAATTATATCAAATGTCACGAACGATTGCTGCATCGGTTACCGAAATTGTATCATTAGCTGAAATGTTAAAAAATGTTGATTGGGTTGATCCGGAAGATCCAACTGTTATTGCTGAAAATGAATTGCTAGGTGCTGCATCATCAATTGATTTAGCAGCCAAAAAACTTGCCAATCTTCAACCACGTATCGATAGTATTAAGGTAAGTCAAAACTTCAACAAAAAAAATCTATCATTTTTATCATCACTTTTAATCATTCTTTTGGTGATATGTTTGATATTCTTGGTTGTACTTATGCTATACAAATCAACCAAGAATCAGACATATAATCCAAACGTTTTGATTTGATTCATCCATTTTGTGTTTATTTGTGACTTTTTATCGATTGACTTTTGATTGATTGATTCATTAATTCATTGATTTTTCTCATTACAGCTTCCCGATGAAGATCTGAATTTTGATGAAATCATATTGGAAGCGGCTAAATCGATTGCACAGGCAACAGCAATGCTTATTCGGGCTGCATCAAATGCCCAAAAAGAATTAGTTGCAACGGGTAAAGTTGATGCACATGGTGGTGGTGGTGTTCATCAATT
The DNA here is from genome assembly GCF_027571235.1 of Dermatophagoides pteronyssinus. Lineage (NCBI taxonomy): Eukaryota > Metazoa > Arthropoda > Arachnida > Sarcoptiformes > Pyroglyphidae > Dermatophagoides > Dermatophagoides pteronyssinus. The sequence continues at coordinate 770,412 of NW_027461538.1, forward strand.
TTCCGATGATGATCAATGGTCTGAAGGATTAATTTCGGCTTCCCGACACGTGGCTGCTGCTACACATAGTTTAGTTGAAGCTGCAAATGCTTTAGTTCTTGGACAAGCATCGGAAGAGAAATTAATTTCAGCTGCAAAACAAGTAGCAAGTTCAACTGCACAATTATTGGTTGCTTGTAAAGTTAAAGCTGATCCTGAATCACAGGCAATGAAACGATTACAAACAGCCGGAAATGCAGTGAAAAAAGCAACGGATAATTTGGTTCGTGCAGCACAACAAGCAATCGAACAAGAAGAAGAACAAAATTTAATCATTAGTAAACGTCGTGTACAAGGAATTACACAGGAAATTGTTGCACGTGAAGAAATATTAAAAAAAGAAAGAGAATTAGTTGAAGCTAGGGAAAAATTGGCTGCAATTAATCGTGCCAAATATGGTAATAGGCCACCAGATGAAAAAGATTTTGGTTTCACTTCGGTACAACAATTTAATAATACTTATTATCAACAACAAGATCAACAACAACAACAAACATTCAATCATAATCATCCTCATCATTTTCATCAAGAAAATTAACATTAATCAATCAATCAATACAAATTACAAAATCGATCGACCTTTAATCGATACTTTGTTAACTTACTTGTGACACACATAAATATAATATATTATTATTTAACTTTTGCCATTTTACTTTGTTGCCTTGTTTTAGTCATCCATATATTCATTCATCAACAACTACCACACATCCGAATATTTTCATTTTCAAATATTTTTTTTTCTTTTTTTCGTTTGACGCACAAATTTTTTATTTTATTTCTTTACCAAAAAAATTATTGAATTCTTTGCCAAAAAACATTAACACTTGAAAATTTGAAACAAAAAGTGCCTAAAGTATCAACAACAACAAAATCTTATAAACCAAAAGAACTTTTACAATGATAAATATCTATCTTTACATAATAAACGATTGTTTTTTAAATTGTGTTAAAATCATCATATCACAAAATTCTGTTATAACCCCCCCTGAAATAAACAAAAAACAAATTTAACTTGTCTAATTTTGTTCAAAAAAAATCAGCCAAACAAAAAAAAACGATTATATTTTCCATTAATAATATTTGTTAAGATTTTTCTTTTCTTTATTTTGAATTTAATTAAATTATCATTTTATCATTGAAAATTTTTTTAAAAAATGCAATTTGATTTGAATAATGGCGAACGAACGAGATGAATGAATAACAATGAATGATGAATGGACAATGCGAATTCAATTTTCATCTTTTTTATTATTTGAAATTAAATCTTTTGGATCCATAATAACATCTTTTGGATTATAATTTGTTGATCCGGTTGATTTTATCATTAAATTTCTACTAAACCATTGTGGTCGTGGATGATCAATGTCAATAATTTGAAAAAATTCATTTTTTTGTTGTTGTTGTTGTTGACTAGTAAAAGATTCATCATTTTTTTCATTTTCATAACGAAATAAAATATCCTTTTCTTTTGGTTGTAATGGATTTGTTTGTTGACGTAATTGATCTTGCATACGTTTGGTTTCTTCTTTTACTTTTGAATAACATGTTGGACATATGGCATAATATTCGTGATGATCACCACAACGTTCGCAAACAACAAGATCATTTCGTGTACGTAAAATTTTTGCCGAATCCGGATAATTTTCCACACCAAATCGACGATGTAAACGTTTTTCAGCGGTTCTTCGTTTTTTCGGTACTCCCCACAATAAACCATCTTGCATTAATTCATTGATCGATGTTGATTGTGATGTGGATGATGTGGCACCGGGCAGAGATAATTGAACAATCTGGATTGCTGCTGGAGAAGTATCTGAAGGGAGAATGAATGAAAAAATTTACAAAATCAAGAAAAGAAAATGATTTTACCACAGCACTTACGATCAAAAAAATGATCCAAATTGAATCTGGAAATTCTATGATGATATTTAATTGTTAGAAATAAATTTTTAGCAAAAGCAGCAAAACGATTCATATTTTGTTTTTTTTATTTTTACTGATTTTTTTTCAAAAAAAATTAAAAATTTTAAAAATTTCAGCAAAATAACACACATGTGAATATGAAATTTACGGGAAAAATTCTTTTGAACAAAAATGAAAAAAGTTTCCAAAAAAAACTTTTTCATTGATTTTTACATTCGAATCCTGTAGATGGCACTGAGAGAAAATTCAAATTTGAAAATTTTTTCCCGAAAAAAAAAAAAATTTTGTAAAATAATTTACACCCATCTCATCGATGTCATTGCTTTATCTCATCAATCATCAATGTTGTTGTTGTTGATGATAAATATTCCTTATTTGGAAATCCATAGTCATTATTAGCTCAACAAGGTCTGTTTTTCATCAACAACAAAAAAAAATCATTATCAACAGTTTTCGGTGGAAAATTACATTTGATTATGTCATCGACCGGATCAATGTCAATTGACCAAAAAAAAAAATAACTAAACTAAAAAAACAGCTAATAAAATGATTAATGATAACACTTGTAAAAAAGAATTGCTTTTTTAGAGATAAAATTATTCCACCACCACCATTATAATCATAAAATAATTAACTTTTTTAATAATAAATTCATTATAAATTCTTTCCTCGTCGTAGTTAAAATGATGAAATGAATTGAAAACAAAGGATGAAATGAATGCTAAATGTTTGTTTGTTTTCAATCATTCAATCCAACATTCAAAAGTCTTGACCTGAACTGAACTAAACACAAACAAACAAACAAACAAACAAAATTGTCATCAAAATTATCGTCACATTGAAAAATCAAAATCAAAAATGCAAACATTATCCAAAATCTATTGTCTTTTTACTCTTCGTGCAATTTTTGATTTCGTTTGACCCAAAAAAAAGGAAAAACAAAACAAAAAAATTTCTATATTGACATAACCATCATCATCGTTTACGAAAAAAACAAACAAACATTAAAAATGATTTTTTTCTCAAGTGTACGCGCTATAAACACACAAGTGGATCCTGATCCGTTGTCATCTACACATCCAACCATCACTTTCGATTTAAGTCACATGGTCATTATTGTTGTTGATGATGACAATTTGAGTTTTTTTTCCTACCTAGGTTAGATTCACACACACCAAAAATAAAATTAAAAAAAATTCTGTATCATGGTCTTGGCCATGAGAAAATGTCATAAGTTAGCATCATTCCCATCAAATGTATTTTTCTCTGATTCGATAAACAACAACAACAAAAACATTTTTATTATCATCATCATACCTAGGTTGACATCCACAATATCCATGTTTTTTTGATAATTATATGGACACATTTTTTATTATTTATCATTTACAACAGGTAACATGATCATCATTATTAAATCAAAAGTAGAAAAAAATGATGATAATAATAATTTCTTGTGACAAACAAAACAAAACAAAACAAAAAAATTGTTGATATGGATGATTAGTGATGATGATTATTATCCAATGTCATCAAAAAAAACAAGACGAGAGAGAGAGAGAGAGATGACTGTAATCATAACATTCGATTTTTCGAATGTTATGATTAGAATCGAAGAATAATTATCTTTGATTTCCTTTTTTTTTCGTTTTTTGCAACGAAAATTTCTAATTCTTTCGAATATCATTTTCGGGCTTCTTTCAAAGTAAATTTCTTCGTCGTTTGTTCTTTGGATCCAAGGTCCACCAAATAATGATGGCCATATGGTTGAAAAAAAAATAAAATAATAACGATAATTTACGAGCCGAATTCGTGGTCATCATCGTCGTCGTCGTCGTTTTTCATGATTACCAGACCTTACCATTATGTACTTTATCTTATTACAAAGATTGATTGAAGACGATGATGATGATGATAATCATATTGAACATATAGACCAGCAGGAGTTTTTTTTATATGTTGTGTACTTTTTTTTTACCTATCAAAAATCAACCAACCAAACAACCCAGGTATTATTAAATAATGAAACACACATACACACACACCTGTTGTGTTTAACCATAGTGTTCTTATGGCTTTTTTTTCTTCTTAAGTGTTGTTACTCGACGATCGAACTACCCCCCTGATTTTCGCCAATAAACCAAACACAAACACACACACAATGACTATGTTGGCACAAGGTTAGGTTATGTTTGTACAGGTAGGACCAGGTTTTTTTGCTTTGTTTCCTTCCCGTTTATTTTCTTCTTCTTCTTTAAACATATAAAACAAACACACGCCACACCAAACACAGCAAAGATCAAACCAAATTCGTTCAACAACAACAACAAGAAAGATAAGGTAAAAAGAAAGAAAGGTCATAGTGCGCGCGTTATATGACCAAATTTGAATAGTGAAAAAAAAACCTTGTTCGTTCGCCCGCGCTTTTTTTTTTTGGTCCATCCAGTTTTTCTCATTCAGACTTTGAATCTTTTTTTTTCTTGAACAAAAAACAAAGGTGCAGCAGCAGCAAATACAGAACACAGATCTTCAGAACAGAGAACGATTCGAATGAAGAAAAAAAAAAGATTTCGTGAAGAGCCATCAACATCGAACCACCACCACCATTATCATCGTCAACAGCAGCAACAAGTTTTCATTCTCTCTCTCACTGTGTGTTATCCACAATCCAAAATGGTAAAAGAAAACACTTGTGTCTGTATCATGACTCAAGACCACTATGTTTTTCGTCGTTTATTACCCGCATTTATCATCGCAAATGGTCATATATTGTTGGGATTTTGTTTTTGAGCAACAACAGCAGCAGCATTTATCTCCAACATTTTCATTGGGCTTTACGTCTATGTTGTTGTTGTTGTTGTTGTTGTAACTGAATAACAACCGTTGCTACAAAAACATTAAAAGTTTTTTTTTCTCCAAAACAACAAAATGTTCTTGGTCGTGTCGTTCACAATGAAATGAAGTGAGCTGAACATTATTTTCAGTTCAAATTTTGTCGTTGTTTCATTCAAAGTTGTACCCGAAAAACTTTTTTTTTTTTGAAATTTGGTTTTTGTTATTTACGCGCGCATCTTTGTTGTTGTTGTTGTTCAATGTAGAGATAATCCACATTTGGATCAACCCGGGAGAGAATCTGATTTTTCGATTTTGAATTTTGGTTTTTTCGAAAATAAAATACGCGCCAAAAAAGCTTGATTTTTCTGAAAATTCGTATTGGCAAATTTTTAATCAACGTTTTTCGTTTTTTTGTTTATTTTTTTGATTTTGTTTACATGTGTGGGTGTAATGTATTTCCGTGTCTTTTTGTTTGTTAATTAAATTTAAATTCCTTCATCATTTGATGATCCAAGCATGACAAGTATGGAAAACAACAACAAAGACAACAACTTGTCATCTTTGTTATCATCATCCTTACTTTCAACAAAATTAACGATGCCAAAGTTCATCACCTTAACAAAAATGTCAACAACAACGAGAAAGAAATTTATTTTTAAATCATCATTTCATCTTTATCATCATCAAATATTTCTCTTCTTATTAATACAATTTTTATTCATTATTTCTTCATTTGCTAAAAGTAAGTTTATTGCATGTTTTTGTTGTTGTTTTTGGTCGATTTCCAAGAAAATTTCCAATCGGAAAAGAAAAAAAAATGCAATATTTGTCTTTAGTAACGACGGAAATCAAATATATATTATGAATCATAAAATTAACGAAGCAAATAGAAAAAAATTTTTGATTTTCCCGGAAAATTGCTCATGTTTCTCACTTAAGGTTTTTTCGCTATGATTTTCAACAAACAAAAAAACTTTTCCATCTTGATTGATTGATGGATTTTTTGAAACCAAAAAAAAATGCTACCTGATTTTTGTTATTATTATTTTCGATCCAAAAACAAAAAAAGTCAACCAGAGATTTAATTGAGTTCACTTTTGGAGTGATAAGTTCTTTTCACTATGGTAATATTTGGTTAATATTTCCTTCGTTATCAGCTCATAATAGTGAGCCAGAATAAACAAAGAAAGTGTTTTTTTTGTTTCATTTCAAATAAGATCCGATCGGATCACCAGAAAAAACACAAAAATAAAACAAGCAAGCAACAAGTTATATCAATTCAATTGGAGAAAAAAAATATCATTATAATGTTGGTGATGGTGGTAGATAAATAAAAAATCTTTGATGATAATTTTCATTTTACTTTACTTTATGATTATGATTATCATTTTCAAGTCTTTTTTTTCTGGCTTCTAATGAAAAAAACATACCAGTAAAATACATTTGTTGCTGGTTTTATAAATGATAATGATAAACATTAACTGATTACGATTAAATCGATGATGATGATGATTATCATTTTGTCAAAAAAGCAATTAAGTGATGAACGAAAAAAATGATAATTTTTTTTAGGATTATGGTGTGATGATGATGATGATGGAAAACAGACCATGCGTCGTTCGACCGACATTATCATCACAGAATCGATTGATGATGGATAAATGAGGGTCTTGTGGAGAAAGATTTTTGACAAATTTTCGAAGACCGCAAAATCTTTATTTGGAAAACCTTTTTTCGTTTCATTTGAATTTTTATCTCTCTTTTTTTTCTCACTTTTCGTTGGATATTAATTCTTTTTTTTCCCCATTGATTAACTGAAGATAATTTTCTAAAACTTTAATCTTTTCGTTTGTGTTCTTGTAAATGGCTTCCTTGGTTTTTCATTCCCTGTGATTTTTTTTTATTTTTCAGTTAAAATTTAAATTAAAAATCAAAATCTTTACACAGAAACTAACTTTTTTCAAGATCAAGATAAATCTTTCTCTCTCTCTCTTTCTTGCCGAAGAAGTAGAAAATTTTTCAGAAAGAAATCCGGTCGACTGTCAATCAAACCCAAAAAACGAAGCGAAACATGATAAAAGGATGCCAATCAATGTCAAAAATAGGATAATCCTGTCTATCTATAAATACTAATCATAATGATGATTTTATCTGATTAAGAAAAGAAAAAATCGATCTAATATTTCGACTCGAACACGAAAAAAAAATCGGTATCAATCAAGATCGATCAATCGATGATTCATTCATGATTCATAAATGATTCGATTGATGAATCATGAATGAATGATGATTATGATGAATGTTATGTTATTTGTTTGTTTGTTTGATTGATTGGGTTAGGTTGAACCAAAGTTGATGTGATCACACATCACCCATTTTTTTTCTTCAACATAAAACATGATGTTAGTAAGTTTTATTATCTTCTTTGTTGTTGTTGATGATTAATCAAATCATAACAATCAAAAAAGGTAGAAAATTGGCCATAAAATAAAAGAAAAAAAAGGGTACCTTTCTTTTTTCCTTTCTTTTTTTATTATCAGTGATCTAGACTAGAAATCATTCGGTTGTTGTTGTTGTTCAGGGTTGTGGTTGTTTTAGTCATCAACCGGTTCAATTTATGGATTCAGGTGTTTTCAATGTTCAGGTGGTGGTGTTTTTGTTCAGGTGGTGAACCTTTTTGGTACCACCTTTTGAGATTTGATCATCAAGGACATGCGTTTGTTTGATGATTATATCACATCACATCACATCATTTGAAAAAGATTTTTGCAAACATTTAAAAAGTTCAAGTTTCTTTTGCTTGAAAAAAAAACTGTCAAACAAACGATACTGGTTTCGTCATCCTTGATGATGATGATGAAGGTATCACTTGGATAGAAATGGAAATAAAAATTGAAAAAAAGAAGAGTTTCTTTAGATAAAACTGATGATAATGATGACTCAAGGTCTTCAAAAAAAACATGACTGAACAACAAACACAGGTAGAAATAGAAGAAAAAAAAATTTTTTCTCATCATCATTTATATTAACGATGCTGCAATTTTTTTTTCATTAGCATCATTATCATCGTTATCATCTAATGTGCCGCATCAGTTTTTTTTTAATTTCATTGATGCGTCACCGACAACAACAACAGCAAGCAGGTAACAGGTAACATAACAGGTTCTATCAAATCTTTTTGGCTGCTGCTGCTGCTGTTTTTACATAAAAGTTTTTTTATCAATATGATTCATACAGAAAAGAAAAGATTACCTAATGTGTCATTGTGATTTGAAACAAGCAGAAAAAAAACCTGAACCTGAAAAACGAAGAAGCCGTGACAATAAAACATCAACATTCAAAGATGATGTTCAAAGTCTACCTGCGTGTTTAATATAACCGAATGAAATGAAATGGAAAAAAAAGGGTTAATATGGACAGAACTTGTTGTTGTTGTTTAGTCTGGTTTTTTGTTGTTGTTGTTTGGTTGAATTATTATGATTCAGTTTTTTTTTGATCATTTATCAAGATAATAATTTTTATGTCAGCTTTGTTGAGAGATGTAACCAAGTAACCAACCAAATGTAATTTCATTTATGAAAAGAAACAAAAAAAAAATTATCCCATTATTCTCATAGAAGACATCATCATTTCAACAACAACAACAGAAATTGTATAATTAACACTATTACATAGCAAAATTACATAATCATTCAACAACAGCAACCAGAAGAAGAAAAAAAAGTCCATCCAAATTATCATTTCAGTTTTTCAACCCTGAGTTACCTTGAATGTCTTTTTTTTTGTTGTTTTGTTGTTTTTGGTCACGATTTGACCAAATATTGTCCGTTGATTGTATCATTACATGTTGGGACGACAATACGGCGACTGACTGACTGATTGTTTCAGGCAATTTATTTCGTCGAAAACTGACGACAAATTTCGAAAAAAAACCTTGAAACAATCGTCTCGAACCGAAGACAAAAAATTCAATTAGCAAAACCCTTTATGGCCCGGAATATTCATTTTTATTGATATGATTGATCAGGATAGACAGATCATATCTGACTGAAAATTGTCAAAATAACTTTCTATTTTTGGGGACTTGTTTTTGATTGATTGATTGATAATCAATCGAAAAAAAAACAGTAGCCAAAACAACAACAAAAAATTTGAGACGAAAATGAAATGATGATGGCAATGACTTTTTGCAATGTAAACAAACGAAAAAAAAATGTCTGACTTTGTTTCGATAATGATGATGAAAGAAAAAAGTTGCATTTTGGGTAGATTTAGCCGATAAAAAATGTTTTTTTGATTCCGATTTTTTGCTTGCTTGTTATCTTTAGTGCTCATTATTTTTATCCAAAAAAAGATCTGATAAGATGATGATGATTATAACCTTGTTTTTGGTTCGGTTTGATTGATTGATTGATCGATTGGGTTGAAATAGAAATTATTCTTTCTTTCAATTCAAATACAGACCGGACATATAACAACGCCCATCATTATTATTGTCTATTTCAACACAAGTGTGTCTTTTATTCGCTTTGTTTTTTTTCAGAAAAAAGTCTATTTACACAGCAGCATACTTTTGATTATTATTATTATTATTTACTTCCGTCGATACTGTTGTCATTTTTTTCGGTTTATTTGTTTGATTTTTTTTCGCATATATATCTCGACCTAAACCAAACAAACACAAACACAAACAGGTTGTCAGGAAGGTGGTTATAGTGGTTACCTGTTGCATATATTTTACCTGGTTGTTGTTATCGTAAACATCAAACTTTTTGTGATTTTTTTTTTCTTTTTTTTTTTGAAGATGTCCGCTTAAGATGTTTTATATATTTTTTCTTGGTTGTATGCAACCACAACAAGTTTATGGCTAAAACAAAACAAAAAAATGTAATGTTTTGATTGTTGTTGATCAGTCAATCATTGATCAAGATCTTTGTTTTTCTTTCTTCTTCGATGATTATTATGATGTATGTTTGTTTACATAGAAATATGACTATATACACACAACTAAGTTTTTTTTTGTTTTTGGATTTGATATCGTTTCATTTTTTTTGTTGGGTGGTAAAAGATAAGGTTGTTGTTGAATGATTATCGTCGATAATCAACAAGTTTTTTTTCTCTGTTTTCCATTTGGGTTGAGCACATTGGAAATATTGCTGGAAATATTTGAAAATGCTGATAATAATGATGCTTCTGGTGAAAACAAAAACAAAACAAAAATTTTTCTCTGTTTATCGTTTGTCATTGATGTCATTTTTTGTTTTGTTTTGTTTTCCATTTCAATTTTACTGTTTGTTTTTGTTTTTTTTCGGGAAATTTTTCTGCCCGATAAAACAAAATGATGATCAGTAAACAAAAAACAAAAAAACTAGAAAAAAACTGGAAAAATCAGCCCTAAACAGCAGCAGCTACATTTCCTTAAATTATGAAATATTATGATTCTCAAACAACAAAACAGCAAAAAGTAAAAGTATTTCGAAACCACTGCCTGCCTGCCTTTACAAATTATTCAAATTTGGACAATGTTTGTGGATGGATGTTTGTTGGGGATGATTACATAATTTCTGAATGTTTTTTTGTTGTTATTGTTGTTGTTACATTTTGACAATCCAATCTATCATATATATCCACAATAATCATCATGTTTTTTTTTCTTCAAGTTATTGATGATGATTGTTGTTATAGTTTTTCATTTTTCAACAACAACAACAAACGAATGAAAATCATTTCACCCGTGAAACATTTCATTTGGCTGTTTTTTTTCTTTTTTTGGTTCCGGTGTTGTTGAAATAGTCGATCAATCGATCGAACATAACACGTATAAACACACACACACACAGTGCATAATAATGATATATCCCTAGATCTTTTTCGATCATCAACATCCGATGATGATGATGATCGAAATGAAAACAACGGTAACAAGCAAACAAACAAACATTATCATCATCATCCGATGTAACATGGAAGGATTTTCTCTCTTTTTTTCTCGATTTTTCGATTTGTCTGTCAAAAATCGACAAAAAAAAATCTGTCAAACAAATTGCTGACAGGCAAAAAAGCAAAAAAAAAAAAACATTATTCTTTTGTTTTGTTTTTTTGGGTTTGCAACAACAACAACCCGATGATTATTATCATTATCATTTTTGTTGTTGTTGTTGGCCAAACAACAACAACGAATAATGATTGGTGGTTTGATCGTTTTTTTTCTTCTGGTTGATGATTATTATCGGGTTTGGTTCGTTCGTTTTTGTTGTCGTTTTGTTTTTACCTGAAAAAAAAATCTATCGATTTTGTCAATATTTTTGTTTTTTTTTCTCCAGATTTTCCTATTTGCTTCCGGATTTTCTCCTGTTGTTGTCCATTCGTTTACCTGCGCTGTTGTTTTTTCCTCGATTTTTCCTCCATTTTTTGTTGTTTTTTGCATATAGATTATAATAAGAAGATCAAGAAGGATTTTTTTCTATCATAATGATGATTGTGAAACGAAATGAAATGAAATTGATAATTTTTTCGAAAAAAAACAATTGAAAAAAGTAATAGACTTTTTTTCATCGAACAAATTCCCAAAACGACAAATGACAAATATGAAAATCAAAGAAAATTCTATTGTTGTTGATTGGGGAGTGTGTGTCAGTCAGCTAGCGAGAGAGATTGATAGGATTCAATCAATAAATATGACGAAACATTTTTTTTCTTCTTCAGATTCGATTCGATTATCAATCAAAAATTGAATATTTTCTTGTTGTTGTTGTTTCCAAGTTTAAGATGCCAAAACATATCAGAGGAAAAAGGCATGGCCATGGTGCTAAAGCCATTGATTTGTTTTTTAAAAAGTTTAAGTTCAAAACGTTCAACACCACCACCACCACCAATGTTTGTTTTGTCTAATCTGACTTCTTTTTCGCAGAGAAAGAGTTTGCCAATAGCATTTTTTCCATTTGGAAAATTTTTGTTGTTTTTCACGCTGAAACGATGAAAAAAAAATTTCAATTTTGAAACAAAAAAAAAACGAAAATGAAAATTGGCATCCCTTTTTGGATTTTTTGTTTCGATTGAAAAACAAAAAACAAAAACAAAAAAATCCATAACATTGTGACCGAGTGAAAAAAAATTTGAACTGAACTGATTGATGCTTGCTTGCTCTGCTTTTTCAACAGAAAAAAGTTTCAATTGAATAACCACCACCACCACCATACAGACTTTCGTAATTGATATGAGAATTTTCATTGAATTCTTTTCAATCAAATTGTCCTTGTCTTTCGTCCATTCTTTTCATTTAATCAATCAACCCGTTGACCGTTGTTTCGATAATAATAGATTTTATTTTTCAATAAAATCTAGATCAAAAAATTTTTTTTTCCAATAATAATCATTATTATCGTCTGTTGACGTTTTCACCAAAAAAAACTAACCAAGACTAACCAAGGGTTAGCAAAAAAAAAGTAAAAATAAAAATCTCATTCAAAATGATTGATTGATTGATTATTGGTCCAATTTTTTTTATCGGTTGAAAAAATAGAAATTTTCTTGTCTTGAAAAGGGTCGTCTTTGAAACTTTTTTTTTGATTAGCAAATATTGGCTGGCTGGTTGGCTATTGGGTGCAGCAAAAGCACTTTACCTGTTTTTTTTTATTGATTTGAACACCTTTTGTGAAAAGGAAAAAAATAAGGATTTTTTCATTTTGCTTGTTTGAAAAGTTTCAAATCTATGAACGACCCCGATTTTCAATTGATTTTTTAAATCTTTTTTGGCGTTCATCATCATTGTCCATTCAACCGATCAGAAAATTTTGTTTTTTTTTCTTTGGTTTTTTCGTTGAAAATCTCCTCATTTACGCCACCAACATTGATTTGGTTGGTGGATTTTTTGGTTTTTTTTGTTGTTTACTTTATTCAAATCAATTAATTTGATTCAATCAAAAAAAAAAAACATTGGATCCTCTCTCTATTGAATTTTTAAAAGAAAAAATACATTCATCAACAACTAGAACAGGAACCATGAAAATGATAATTTTTCAGCAAAAATATCAATGACATGTTCACATGATAATGATGATTATTTGGAAATGAAAGAAATGTTTTTGTGAATCTTTTCGTACATTTAAATTTCCCCCTCCCCCTCATATTTTTTCCGTTTGATAATTGATTTTGTTCTCACACTTTTTTTCTGTTTATTTAGATTTGGATAATGATTTGGAACGATATTCACATCCAGAAATTAAACATTATAAACCAATGTTATTTGATGCAAATCGTTTAAAAATTTTTGTTGGTGCAAGGTATGTATTCTGTTTGTCAATTTATCATCATCATCACTTTCATCTAAAAAAACTAATTAATCATATAATGAATAACGCGCATGCTCACTAGCTGACCTAGCTATAACTTTTTTTTTCAATTACAAAAATGATAATTATTATGATGACTATTTCGACAATGTTAATCATCATCATTATCGTGTCATATCATCATCATCAATTTGTATATGCCACATGCATGATTTTCTTGTTTCAAATTGGATTTTAAGTATTTCTGCTGCTCTTCTGCTTTATCTTCATTTTGTAAAATTTTCAAAATCCTTTTCAATTGATGAATGAAATGAACGAGCAAAAAAAATGTTAATTATTTTTCATTTTTTTTAAAGAAAAAACTTGCATTCAAATTGCACCTTAATTAGTAATTTCATTTTTGCTTTTTACTTTGCTGCGTGTTTACATCCATAATCATTTAATATTTAAATGAGAAGAGTCACACACAAAGTTAGACTTGGAGAAATGTTATGAAATTGTAATGACCAATATTGTTGTTGTTGGAACAACAACAAATTATTATAATTTTCGTTTGACCTTTTTTTACTTCTTCTTCTTCTACTTATCTCTGTTATCGGATCATCGTTGGATTGAATGATGATGATGATAATAAATTTTAAATTTTGCAGTGTTTGTTTAGTTTCGGTTTTTTTCTTCGTTTTTAAGCTGTGTGAATTTTTTTTTTTTTGCAGAAATTTATTTGCATAATATTTGCATAATATTTAACCCGTTTATTTATCCGGTACTTACCTGAGATATCAAACCTGAGATCGACCTTAGTGTACTTTATCAACTTGTGATAAGTTGACCGATTCAAATTCAAAATACTTGTGTGTGATGTTTGATTTGAGACCAGTAAGGTAAAAATAGAAGAAAAAAAATTACTTGACCAGATGAAATATCTTATCATTCAGAAAAACATTCATCATTCAATGATAACAAGCGAAAAATTTTAAACGGGAAAAACTTTTTCCTTCTTTCTCAATGATGTAATGATATACTTTACCCGTTTTTACCGTCGTTTAAAAGATGATGATGATGATATTCATCACTTACTTGATGATTTTCATATTCGATTCATTTTCAATGTTCAATTTGTTTTATGGGGATTTTATTTCAAAACATGTTTTTTGCCTTGGAAATTTTCTTCCATCTGATCCAAATATGTTTGTTTGTTTGCATTGAACTGGACTAGAATATCAAAGATGTGTTCACCAGCCATATAGCGTTATTTATCCATTTTTGTTTGTTTGTTTATTTGATTTGATTATATTTGATCGCAAATGTTTGTTTGTCCAAAATATTATCTTGTTATGTTTATTGCTGCTATGGTCATCATCGTTCTTGTTAGTACCATCATCATCATTTTCTATGTTTATCTAAAAAGGCAGAAAATGTCCAATTTTGTTGACTATTTTCTGCATTAGAGACAGATACTTGTCCTTGACTTTGATCAATTTGTTTGTTTGTCTTGGACAGAGAGAAAACAAAAATCCTAGAAATTCTTGATCTTGATTTGCAAAAATCGAAAAAAAAGTTAATCATTTTTTCATCATCGAGGGCCAAAGTTTTTTTCATTTTCAGTTTTTGTTTGCTTCAATCCAAAGCTGTTTAACACTTGTTGAGCGATATCTCTGTGTGTGTTTATTTGTGCAAAATGTTAATGAAAAAAAAGTGACTTCATTTTCGTTTTTTTTTGTTGCTATCTTTTTATATATAGGCCACAATCATTCGATGATGGTAAATATTGATCAGATAGTGAATGATAGACGACGAAAGATGAGAAAACTAGACTTGGACAATGATTATTGACAATGTTTTTGTTTTTTCTGTTCTGTTTTTGGGAAAAGAAAATTGTAACATTATTTTTTTCTCGCCAATATAGTCGATATAGTCGCTCCTTGATATTGTTTGTTTCTTTTTCTGTGATTTTTGATCGATTTTTCAATAGAAAATGAACAACAGGACAAAAAAAGTTTTGGTAAATAATAATAAAAAAGGATTGTCCAGAAAACTAATAAATTTCAAGGTTTTGAATTTTGTTTGAAAATTTATTAGTTTAAAAAGGAAGGGTATTTTTGATATTCAAGGTCATTTTAATGGTGAATACACCCTGTACATGTCATCATCATCAAACAACAACGGGGTTAACAAATTTGATTTTTTGGTCCCAGATTTTTTCTTTCTTTATTTTCTTTAAGAAAAGAATCAAATATCGTCTTTCCATTCTCAAAAAAAAGGTGATGAACACAATGCACGTTTTTTATTTGCTCGCTTTTTTTTTCTGGAGGGGGTACCCGTGTGTGACCGTTTGACCAGTTGGAAAATTTATTACAAAAAAGATTTTCTCAATTCGTGCACATAATAATGATGATGATGGATAATTGAGATTCGCAATGGGTAAATGAGCTTGAAATTAACAACAATCAGAAGAAAATCAAAAAAGAAAAAAAGTTCAAAAAGTTTGTTTTTGCTCGAAAAAAATGCACAGTTATACTTGGTATCAATGCTGTTATAATAGTCGATTCGAATCGAAACGTTCGAATTCGAATCTTGTTCAAACGAGTTTTGTTGTTGTTGTGTGTTGTTGTGGAGGGAAGAAACAACAACGATATATTTGTTACTGAATGAAAATGTCCAAGGGACTAGATCAGTGATTCTCAACCCGTGTGCCGCGGCACTTTGGTGTGCCGCGAAATTCTGAAAATGCAACTGTTATATATTTAAAAATTCTAAAATTGTGCCGCGACAACAAAAAGGTTGAGAATCACTGGACTAGATCAATAATAATTTTGTTTCAACAGTGAAAAAAATGAAATAATCATTTTGATCATCGATCTCACTATCGCGCTTCTGTCTATGTTTCGCCCTCCCTTGTATTTTGTATTTTTCAATTCAGCTTGTGTTTTGTGTTGAAATAATCGTTTGGATCGAAAAAATTGGATCAAATCGAATCTTTCGAAAGTCTTTTGTCTTTTTTTGAAATTGATTGATTTATTCAAATGTCTTGTTTCTGCTGTCATACATTTACTTCTTCTTGCAAACTTTCACTTTAAATTTTCAATTATAAAATTTTTGTTTTTTTTCAAATTAATTAACAAAAATTTGAATTTGAAGCAACAAAGCTCACATTGGATAAATGAATGGATTGAAACAAAAAAACGAAAAGAAAACCTGGCTGCTGGTTTTGTCACACAATGGAACAATGGATGTTGAAAAATTCATTCATTCATTTTTTAGGAGGAGCAACATTTTGTTCCGAAACCCAAAAATTACTTTCACTATTTTAACTATTTTTGTCCCAAAACAGAAAAAAAAGTTAATAAGTTAAAATAGTTGATATTTAATCAAGAAATCTTTGAAAGTAAAGCCTAATCTTGATGATGATGATGTAAATATCATTTTTTTTTTTTTTTGAAACTGATGTTTATGTAACATATCATATTATCATAACATCATCATAATGCAAATGTAAAACACTTAAGCTAAAAAAAGTTCCATTAAGAAAAATGAAAAGATTATGGCATGTGGGCCATACACAGAAAATAATGATGCAAAATGAAAATGAAATTGTCTTTTTGTTGTTGTTGCTTGATGAATTCATTCAACAACAACAAAAAAAACGGCTATTTTAACCAAGTTATGGGGTTTGTGTGTTCCATAAATGAAATGAACAAAAAAAAACGATTATCATCATCATCATCAAGATGATGATTATGCCATTGGCAGCAAGTCATTTCATTTCATTCATTCAATGATGATGATTATCATCGTTGCCTAGATTATTATGTAATGATGGTACCACCTAATAATGGAATAATATCTCCGGTTATTATTGTGTTTGTTTGTGTTTAACGGTTACATATTTAGCATCATCATCATAATGGATGTGCTTTTATGATTTTGAATAATGAAATCACGTCAAGTTGACTTCACTTGTCATTTTTTTTTTTTTAAATTCAAAAATGGAAAAAACATGGTTTTTTCTCGTTTGAATTTCACATCTGGATTTGTTATTGACATGTTTTTTTTTCTTCTTTGAATTTGAAAATTTTCATTTGAAATCAATAGTCTTCGTCATTATCATTAACCGAAACCGGCAAATTTGGAAAAGAAAAAACATGTGCTTAAATGCTGTTGTTGATTCGTAATCAAAAGACCAACAACCAAATGATCAAAAATGTCATTTGCACACACACACACATGTCAACCATATTTTCTTGATGAAAACCATACCAGAAAAAACGATTTTTGTTTCTTGTTGTTATTTGATAACCCGAACATAATTTTTTGTTTCTGATTTTCTGGTTTGAAATGAATATTTGGCAACGAAAAAAAAAGTCATCAAATATCATCATCATAAGTGAGGAAAACCTTCTTACTAACTTAAGATATTTTTTCTTCTTAAGTTTTCCAAAAACTTTAGAAAATCCTAATATCATTTATCAATATTTTTCTGCATGTTGTTGTTGGTCATATGGTGGTGGTTATTATGGCACACTTTTCTTTTTTTCGGGCTGCTGCTAAATGATCTAAGGTTTTTTTTCTTTTGATTTAAGAACTTCTTCTTTTTCTTTCCCCCGAAACTTCTTAGGCAAAGGTGTGGGTGTTTGAAGAGAAATTTTTTCGATGATAATATCTGATTTCAGGATGTATTTTTTGGAAAAACTCCAACTTTTTTTTTCCTATTTATTAGATCAATATTTCAGTTTTTTGTTTTTTAATTATTATCCTCAAATCTAATCATCAGCTATATTAACCATATTTGATTTTTTAATGGCTGCCCCATTATATTCATTAATCATCGGATTTTTTTTTATGGATAACCCAAGTAATGATAATGATGTTCGTCAAACATTTGGTTCAGTGTAAAAGAAAGAATTAATTTTTCTTGAAACAAATTAGAATTGGATTTTTTTTTTTTGATTTTACCTGGTTATCATCATTGAATTAGATCTTTGGGTTTTTTTTCGTTTTTTTTTACATAATTACAATTTAATTATAATTAGGTAAGCCCCCTCTCTTCAAAAAAAAAAAAAATCTGGATCATCATCAGGTGTGGCTCATTGATATTTTTAGACCATAAAATGAATGAATGAATGAAACTTTTCATAAAGGACAATAACTCAAAAGATGCTTAAAGAAAAGAATGATGTTTTTTTTCATTTTTTTTGTTGTAGAAATTGAATGAAAAAAGAAAGTTTTTTTTCGACATAAGAATCTTCATTTCAATAAAACAAAAAGTTTTTCTCTTGTTGTTGATCTCGATTTTATTTTTGATTTTTTTCCATTTTTTTTTTCTGATTTCATTCATTCATCATTGTAATTTTTGTATACCAATTAGTTATTACAGGAACAACTCGATTCAATGATGATGATGATCGTTTTAGGCAACTTTTTTTTACTTTTTTCGGTTTTTTCTTCAACTTGAGTATTGAGCAAATCAATTTTTTTTTCTCCCTCAAATCATAAGGCGTTCAGCCAAAAAACATCCCCAACATTTCATTCAGATCAGGATCAATAATCTTAATCGTTACTATTGGATTTTAGTTTTGTCCAAAAAAAAAAAAAACAGTGAACAAAAAATTGATTCATTTTGTTCGATTTGAAAGTAGCCAATCATCATCATCATCATTGTTGTCGTTATCATCAGATGATGATTGCCTTAAGTCAATTTTTTTTTGGCTAATGACAGCCATTGATTTTTATTTCCATCCATCTGTTTGATACATTTCGGACCAATTTTTCTGCTTTCAATCACATTGATTTTTAGACTTTTTTGTTCAACCAAAAAACACTAATCTATAGATTCAAATTTACTCATTACATTGATGATGATCATCTAGGATTTCTTGATTTTCATTATTCACTTTTATCGATACTTTTATTATTATTATTATGATTATTATCAGTGGTGATCAGATAATCAGTATGTGGATTGATTAGATTTCCTGTGTGTGTGTGTTTCAATTAGAAGTAATGTATTTTGCCAGCGACCAAAATAATATTATCATTATTAAAAGCGGAAAGTGTGTGTTTTGTTACCATTTATGGTGAGCTATATATTTCTACGACGAACGAACGACATTCAAAAACAGGGCGCGTTTTCATTTGTGATGCTGGTGGTGGCTATCTTCGAAAAAAATCTAATTGAAAATTAAGCCAAAAAGTTACTTTTCTTCGTATGATTTTTCCTCCCTTCCTCCCCCACAAACACACACACACGTTTTGTATATTTAAATTTTCACTTTTCAAGAAGTGTTGTTTTGGCCGAATAATTCAGCCCAAAAAATGTGTCCATTAATGGTGATAAAAAACCCGAAAAAGAAAACTTGGATTAATATAACCCCACAACCACTGTTGAATAACCGAACACAATGTTGTTGTTTTTTAATGACATCTTTCAAACAATATGGTTAAACTATAGTGTAAATTGAATTGAATTTTGCGTTGGATGTGAAAAATGAAATGAAAAAACTTTTAAAATAATTTTTTTCGGTGCTATTTTAAAAATTGTTGAATTGAATTTCTGAATTTTGAATTTCGAAAAATCTTTCAATTCAGGTAATGGTGTTTTTCTTTTTCTTGTTGTTGAAATGACACAAATGAAGTTTTTCTGGTGGTAATAAATTCAAAACACCAGCCATGCACAGATTTATCATTTGTTTTTCGTTGAAAACTTGATGAATGTCTTTTCTTCTTTTCTTCGGTTGGATATACCCAGGTTATCCAATCAATCAATCAATCACATTTCTACCTTATCTCACACTGATTCATCACTTTTGCCTAATTTATTGTTGTTGTTGTTGTTGTAAACACCAGACTAATTTATCTTTTTTTCTCTTCTTTCTGTTTTTTCCTCATCAATCAATCAATCAAACAGGGATCATATTCTGGTTTTAAATCTAAAAAATTTCGCTACAACATTTAAACGTGATTATTTTCTACCGCCAACAATTGAAAAGAAAAATAAATGCCATATGAAAGGAATGAAACAGGAAGAATGTCATAATTTCATAACAACATTATTGGAAATGCCCAATGAAATCAATAATCGAGATCGACAGATTTTTGTCTGTGGAACAAATGCCTATTCACCGGAATGTGAAATAAGACGTTTAAGTGGTGATTCATTTGAAATTATCAGTAAAAGTATATCAATAAATCCATATTGTCCATATTGGAATACAACATCATTGCTAACACGGAATGGTGAATTTTTCTATGGTGGTCCATTGGATTTTCGTGGTATTGATTTATCAATATTTAAACAAACTAAAATCGTTCCATCAACAACAACAACAACAACATCGACAAAAGCATCATCAATAGCATCCTATATTGATCGTCGTAGTGTACGAAGTGTTGTCCGAAGTTTACAACATGATTCAAATTGGATTAGTGTTGATGCAAATTTTATATTTAGTTTTGAATTTAATCAACATGTTTATTTTTTGTTTCGTGAAACGGCTGTTGAATTTTTAAATCAAGGTAAACATATTGTATCACGTATTGGTCGTGTTTGTACGAATGATCCGGGTTATCGTGAAAGTTGGACAACTTTTCTAAAAGCACGAATAAATTGTTCACTACCTGGTTTATTTCCATTTTATTTTGATGAAATACAATCAGTTGATTTTATTGAATATGGTAATACACGTACGTTGTATGCTATTTTCAATACACCACCGTAAGTATAATGTTCTTTTTCTTCTTTGTTTGATTTTGAAAATTCTTTGACGCATTTTGTCTTTTCTTTGCGTTTTCGTTTCTTCCAATATAGAAATTCCATTCATGGTTCGGCTGTTTGTGTATTTACAATGCAATCCGTATTGAATGCATTTCGTGGTCCATTCCGTTATCAACCATCATCATCACATTTATGGGAACGTAAAGATGATAATCATGATGTATTTGAATGTCAATCATCATCATCATCGTCGACTTCTTCGATGAATTCAACCACTCAATCGATAAAAAATTATTCAAAATTACCATTAAATTCAAAATATCAACAAATGGATGACGCTGTTCAACCGTTGGATGGACGACCATTCATATTTTCTAAAAATGAACAATTTAAATTCATTGCTGTTGATTGGATTCGTACGAAATTTTATGATTTTATTGAAGTAATATTTATTGCTACAACCGATGGAAAATTATTAAAATATGTTAAATGGCCAGATATAACCGAATCATGTTTGATTGATGAAATTCAATTAATCAATCCGGATGAAAATCAATTTTTATCAATGAAATTTTGGAAAGATTCTGAATCCATTTATTTTGGAACGGAAAATGAATTTATTCGTCAATCAATACATCAATGTCATAAATATTTGAATAAAAATGAATGTTTACAAAGTGGTGATCCATATTGTGGTTGGAATCAGATTAAAATGAAATGTACACGACCACCGAATAATAATTTAAAAGATGAAAATTGGTTACAATCAGATCAACAACAATCTGTTTGTCCACGACGATGGACTAAATGGTTTTCTTGTAGTGAAACTGGATTAAAATCTACATCTACTACAGAACAACAACAAGAATCGTGTAAATGTCGTAAACGGCCTTGTAATTCAAACGATCTGCAACAACAACAAACGAATGGTTGTTTTGATGGATTTGAATATGAAGTAACAAATTGTACACGTAATGGTGAATGGTCAGAATGGTCAAATTGGTCAAGTTGTTCACCATCATGTGGCCATGGTCGACAATATCGTCAACGTCAATGTAATAATCCATTACCATTAAATAATGGTAAATATTGTCAAGGTAATGATCGTGAAGAACGTCAATGTGATAATCTACCATATTGTCAATGGACAACATGGAGTGAATGGACAAATTGTTCATCATTATCAATGGATTGTAATGAATCAACAATTAGTAAACGTACCCGACAATGTTTAGATTTTAATGGTAATGCTGTTGATAATGATTATTGTCAAGGACCATATTTGGAAACAATTAAATGTGAATGTAATCAAAAATTATCATTAGCATCATCCTTATCATCATCTAAATCAATTCAATGGACCGATTGGTTTATAAATGATTTAAATATGAATGAAATTGTTGAACAACGTAATGAAATTATAATGGTAAAAAATAATGAACTACCTAAACATGAACAACGTGTTGTTTCATTAAAATATTGTGATAATTGTGGTGGTCATTTATATCGATTTAAAGGAAAAGATTTTTTAATGTAAGTAGTAATTTTACGAACTTGTAATTTTGAATTTGTAATTTCTCATTTTTCCCTTCTTTTTTTTACAGAAAACAATGTAGCTGTGATGATGAATCAATTTGGTCGGATTGGAGTGAATGGTCAACATGCGATAATAATGGTAATGGTGATGATGGTGATAATCGTATACAGATTCGTGAACGTATTTGTCATCTATCGGATCGTTCATTATGTAATGGACATTTTAAAGAAGTAAAATATTGTCAATCAAACAACCAAAACCTGAACAGTGATGATAATGGTATTTATCATCGACGAATTAAACATGATCATAGTTTAAATGATTGGACAATGTTAATTATTGCTACAATTTTTGCCGTTATACTAAGTTCTGGTTTAACAGCCCTGATATTGATTACATGTTTTTATAGAGATCAAAAACTTACTAAACCAGATGATTTAATGATGATGAATCATACGATATCAAGTGAACCAAACACTTATGAAGAACCAGAAAAATACAGGATTCTAACGCCATTGAATAGTTCATCACCATATATATCATCAACATTGACAAGGGTTGCAACATTGAAAAAACAAACATCATTTCGTGCTAAATTAGATGATAGTAATTATTAAAGTGAACAGATTTATCAATCCATGGCCAAAGTTCATGGACTCGGTTTTGATTTGAAACTTTAAAACTGACCAAATTTTTTTGAATCAATCGTGTTCATATTTTTATACTCTTTTTCTTTTTTTCGTTCAATGTAAATATTGTAAAACAATCATCTCATCAAACAAATAATAATTTGTATTTATTTTTTCAATGATATATTTTTTCTCACATACACTCACACACTTTTTGTAAATAAAATGATCATTTTTTTGAGAATTTAAATGAAAATTTATGCCATTTTTGGACAAAATTCAATTCATCATCCAACCAACCTGTTGTTGTACTTGAAAATTGTCATGGCCATCACACATCATTGAAAGATATTTAGCAAACAAAACAGGAAAAAAAAATTAGTTATGAATTTTAAACAGTTTTTTTTCTGTCGATGTCGAATTTGATGATTGATTATAATCCTATTTATTTATTTATTAAAAAATCGCCACAAATCAAAAATAGCCAGTGGAGAAAATAGCCAATGGCGAAAAAATCGCCACAAATATTGGCGGTTTGTCAAAACTTATACAGCGTAAAATATAATTGAGCGAAAATATCAAAATGAGCGAAAATATTATCATATCCTCCTTTATGAACGATAATAAATTTTCGAAAAGAGATTTTGCTCAATCTTCCTGAGTTTTTAAGAGCTTTGTTTTTCCTATTTCAAAAAAAAAACGTGTTTATGAAATTAAAAATTCTTCGTTGTTTTTTTTGATATTGTTTTTTTTTGTTTTTGTTAGATTTTTTTAATCTTTTTGTTTTGTTTTTGTTAATGAATACTAATAGTTTGAACTATTAGCAATATTTCAAAAACATTTATATTGTTTGAACTTTAATTCAATGTTTAATTTCTATATAAAAACCATTGGATTTTTGTTATATTTAACCATTAAAAATTATTTTGAATAGTTTTTTTTCCGAATAAACATCAAATGGATTCGGATGATGATGACGAACAATTTAGTTCGTTAAAAAAACTCAATAGAAAATGATAATGATGATACACAGGAAAGTTGTTTGAATTTTTTGGCTCAAATCGATAGTGATGATGATGAGAACTCCCAGCACAATACTGACAATACTTATGATTTTGGCTCATTTTTTGTTGATGATATTGATGATGAAACTTTCGAGCTCAATTCCAATCAAACTTACGATTGTGGATATATTGATGATGATGATAAAACATTGGAACTCAATGTTGAAAATACAATCGATTGTGGACCAAAAAATAAACCGAGATTTCCCATTCCATTATGGAATAATTTTGATTTGATTAATTCAAGTAAGTTTTTTTTCTAATCATTCAATTTATTGTTATAATTTTTTCATAGATTTTCCGATTACAAACAACTATGCCGGAATCCCATAATCATTTGATTAATCAAAATTGTTTATCATCACATCCAATCATGACAAATTTTATTGCAATTATCAAACAGCTTTTAAATTTTGGCGATTATGATGTTCAAACGGGCTACATTCCTTTCAAAAAAAACCGAATCTGTGAGGAAGAATAAGTCCTTAAAAGAATTAATGAAAAATTTACGATCATATGATGAACTTGAATACCTGAAAAAAAGTTAGCACTATTTTCAGAAAATATATCATTACTCAATAATTGTGTATTAATTTGATCTCAATAAAAAAATAATAAAATTGTTCTTTTTATTATATAAAATGAGAAATATTCTATTTTTTTCAATTAATGACAATTCTGTTTGACACCTGTTTGTTGTTGAAATTCGAATCGAAATATTCGAATGATAATCGTTTGACCAAAAAAAAAGAAGTATCGATAGTATCGAATTTTAGTATCGAATGTTTTTTTTTTTTTGGGTATCAACACTCTGTCAAAAAGATTTCATTTTTTTTTGACAATTTTCTCGGCGTTTTTTAGATTGAAAAAAAAGAGAAGAGTGGTAAAATAACGCAAGAGAGAGAAAGAAACGATTATTAAAGAGAAACGTCGTCATATTTCCTTTCATTTTTATTATTGTTATTCTTCTTAAATAAATAAATCATTTATGCAAATCGAATGTGGACTGCAGTAAACGAAGATTAATGATAATTTGATGATGGTCGTTTCTTTGTGAAAAAACAACAACATCGATTTATTATATTGAATTTTTTTCCTTTTTCGTTTATTCATTCCAACATCCTACAATCATAATATCACAATAAAGTGTTATATTCGAACGATTTTTTTTTCAATTCGATGCAAAATGGATCTTGTACAACTTATTGAAAAAGTTCGCCATCAATATGTTCATATACAAGATGAACGACAATTTATTCATAAGCTTAATAATGATGTATGTTTGTAATTTGATGATGATTTGATTTGATTAAATTATAATTCCCATGTTATAGGTAAACGATGAAATTGATTCAATGATTCGAACAATGTGGATTATTAAAAATCAACGTTATATTTGTGATAAACTACATGAAAGTCATCAATTAAACAACAATATAAATGATCCAATAAACCTGATAAATGAATCGAATAAAATTCAACAATCTGAATTTATTGAAGGTTATAAAAAATTTGGTTCAAATGAATCATTACTTAGTCAATTGCTACAACATTTACGTGATAATCCAAAATCAATTTCATATTTATTATTTTATGCGGAAAAAGAATGTTCAAATTTTTTGGATCTTTTATGTAAAATAATCATATCGACTGTTTATAATCATTGTTTTTTGGATCATGATAAATTATCATTAATCGATATGATGGAAGAATTGATTGAAATTTATATTAATTTTTATGATGATTTACGTCGTCATATGCATAGTAAAAATTCATCATTCGGTATTGTTTATCGTAATTTTTGTGATGAACAATCCGAATTGAAAACATTTTATCGTCTAGCATTGACTAAACCGATAATGTTGGTTTTATCCGAAGATAGTTTGTTTTTGGATATTGATTCTAATCGTGCTGTTATGCGATTTTGTCAGGAAGAACGACAAAAACATTTTGGCTCAGAAAATTCACCCGAATATGAAGAAAATCTGAATAAATATAAAAAATGGACCATACAAAAAATGAAATATTTTGTTAATAATTTTATACGTTCATTGAAAGAAAATATTTATGCATTTCCACAATCACTAATTTGGTTGATGGTACGAATGTATACGAAATTAATCGAACGTTTTGATTATCAAAAAGTTAATTCAATATTTGTTGATATGATTTTTTTCTATTTAATTTGTCCGGCCATACAAAATCCTGATCTTTTCGGTATAACCGATCTGCATATTAATCATATTGCACATTATAATCTGATGCAATGTGCACAGATTATACAAATGCTTGCATTATCAAATTGGGAAAAAGTATCTGGTCCTTATCAACAAGTTTGTTCATTGTTTGATCGAAATTGTTTATCATTCATTATGGAACATATATTTATTGTTGCTAAAAATTCAACAGATTCAATTTCACAACAACAACAACAACGACGATCATCAACATCGATTGAATCGATTGAATTACCATATTTTCTTTGTTCGGATATTGAACTGAAATTTTTACTTGAATATATTGGTTTATTTTTACAACGTAATGATCAACCAGATCAACCGCTAAATACTTATTATCGTCAACTACCACAATCGATACTGAATTTTGATTATGATGATGGTAAAGTTAATTCATTAAAATCTGAACGTAGTATACGAAAATCAAAATCCATTAGTGATTATATTGATAGTTTGGATGAATTTTCCAGTTTGAATATCAAACATTTACTGGCGAATAATGGCGATAATTTACCAACATTAAAATGTTTATTTAATTCAAAACAAATTTTCAAAATTACGAATCAAAATTTTTCCCAGCGTTTTATTGGTATGAAAAATGAAGAAAAAATTCTCGGTAATATTATCGATCGACAAATTATTTTGAATGAAACTGTGGATCGAATTCGTGAAGAGATTGATAAATTATTTAATTTGGAAATTGATAATTTTCCTTGTTCACCGATTATCAATGACACATCGATTGATAAAACCAACAATAATTTAGCATCATTGTTACGTTCAAATGATGATGATGATGATAATGATCAATCGATAAATGAAATTGAAAATGATCCAATCAATCAATCATTTGATGATACATTTGATGATGAAATTAATATGCAATCATTGGGAACATTAACATTACAGCTTGGTGATTTGGTGGATTTAGATATCACATCTAACGAAATGGATCGAAATCGTAATCATTCTCCAGAACTAAATGAATCAAATTCAAATAAATCCAGTAGTGGTAATCCTGTTGGAAAAAAAGTTATTTCAAGTTTTAAAAATATCAAAGATAAAATGAAAAATATTTCATTAAGTAAGGATAATAAACAACAACAACAACAACGAACATCTTTAATTGATTTATCTAAAACTAATAATAATGTCCAAATTGGTAATCAATCGATCATTGCTGATCGAACTGAAATAAAAGCTGAAACTGATAAAATATTTGATAAATATCGTTCAACAACAACGACGACCAAACAACTACAGCAATCAATGGAAAATGAAAACATTTCCAATCAACAACGTTACAGTCCTGATCTGATTATTTTAAATAATAATGATGTTGAAAATTCAATTGTTGATATTGATTTTCTTGGCGATATTCATCTGAAAATTTATAAACTTATTTCATTAATCGATCTGTTTCATGTTTATCGTCGTTATAAATTTTTAAATCTTTCAAACAAAAATGATTTTATTTTATTTTTAAAGGTAAAGATTTTTTTACTAATTTTTTTTCATTTTCATTAACAAAATTCATTTTTTCAACAGATTTTATTATCCGAATCGAATGATATGAATGAAATTTCAACATCAGTATTGATTATGGATATAATACGTATTGTACAGGATATTGATCAAGAAGAATTATCAAATATTTTCCAAAAAATTGAAATTGATTGGAAAACAAGAAATTTTTATATAATTTATCTGCTAAAATCACGTCAATATTTATTACAAAGATTAAAACAAATTGATTCCGTTCAACAATCACTACATAAAGATCATTCATCAACTGATTTTATTATTATTTCATTTCTTGTTCGATCCATTCTAGAAAAACAAGAACAGAATATTCAAGAATTGATTCGAAAATTTCGTGATTCAACAACGTTAACTGATGAAAAGGCTTCACTGGTACAACGATTATTAGATCATACTATTGATCAATTACAAACAAAATTATTTACCGATGAACAATTGACATTACTGAGACAAATACTCGAAAGACATCTAATGAATCGAATTTATTTATTAGCTTTTTATCCAAATGGTGATATTGATCAACTTCGTGATCAAATTCTTCATCAACAAATCAATCAATTATCATTAAATTTATCACATAATTCAAAATTGTTAAATATTCCAACAAAATTTTTTACAACTAGTCCATGGCCATCAGCACAAGCTGAATTATTACTGTTATCAGCATATAAAACACCAAGAGATAAAATTCAATGTATATATCGTTGTTGTTCACATATAATGACATTATTAAGTACAAGTCAAAATAGTATACCTTCGGCTGATGATCTTTTACCTGTATTAATATTCGTTGTAATTAAATCAAATACTCGATCAATATTATCAACAATTGAATATATTAATACATTTTATCTGAATGAAATGACCGGTGAACAATCATATTATTGGACACAATTTTGTTCAGCTGTTGAATTTATTAAAACTATACTTCATTGTAATCCATAATAATTAATATAGAAGGGATTAATTTTTATTTAAAAAGAAAATACAAGTGCAATTTGTTTTTATTTTATTCATACACTGTTTAGTCCATTTATTGTTTTTTATTACTTAACCATAATCCAATTATTTTTTTTTTTATTATTCATTATCAAAAATAATTAAGTAAAATAAAATAAATCTTTACAAGAAAAAGGAAAAATTGTACAAAAATAATTAGATAAAATATGTTTTGAGACACATTCGATGCATATATGAAAATATTTGAAACAGAAATATAAGAAAATAAAATTTTCAAACAAAGAAAGATTGAATTATCTATCAACAATCATTCAAACTGATGATGATGATGATTCCAATGAATGATGATTATGATTATTATTATTATTCGTTGCATTATTACTATCCATTGATTTGGTTGATTGATTCGTTGTTACCGATGTTGCTTTATTAATCTGTTCATAAAGCAATTTTTGAAATTCTTGAAAATCATTCATACTACCACTACCGTTGTTACCAACTGTATCGCAACTGTTGCTTCCATTCAATACAGTATTGATCAATGATAAATGTGTAGCCGTAGTCGTTACTGGTTTTGAATCCGATAACGATGATTTATCATTATTATCACTGGTGTTGTTATTTGATAAATTCGTTAAGGGATTTTTTCCATTAATATCATTTTCATTCGTGCTAGACGTTTGAACTTTGGATGTTTTATTATTTGTTGTTGGTGTAATAATCATATCTGATTTATTTGAATCGACAACAGTGCCATTTTTCGTATCAACACCGTTTATGTGTAAACTTGTATTGTTGTTGGACGGTGAAGACGACGATGACAAAGCTTTACGATCATTTAGTTCATCAGCTTCGACCATCGATGCAAGTGAATCTAAAATTTTATCAATTTTCAATGAACCATTTGTTGGTGAATTTTGTTGGCTATTTATGGTTATCAAAGTTGAAAATACTAATCCACCACCACCATCACCGTTCGAAGATGATGATGTTGGATTGGAATTTTGATTTGATTTCGATGATGATGATGATGATTCGATTGCAGCGATACTATTTGCAGATATAAGTGAAGGTAATTGATCAGAAATTTCTTCCGATGATTTGTTTGCGTCGATTTTTTCCTTATTATCAATAGTTGCCTCAGAAATAGGAGATTCGGATTTTGGTGATAAACAAGAAGAACCACCACCACCACCACCATTGTTCAATTGTTGAACGTTTCCTTCTTCAACTTTTTTGATTATTTTATTCAACAAAGTCATTGGTGATGATGAACGAGATGAACTGGAACTAGATGATGAAGAAGATGATGATGATATGGAATCTTGTAGTTTTGATTTTGTTGTATCAGTTGTCACTCTTGATAAACTAAATTTATGATTTTCATCAATTTTCAATGATATAGTTGACGATGAAGATGATGATGAGGAAGAATTTTGTGATTCTGAACAAAGTGGAATCGTAACACTTGCAACTTGTTGTTGAGATTGTTTTTTAATTTCTTCACTTTTTTTGCTGTCCGTTTTTGTTTCAGTTTCATCAGTTGTTTTTGTTTTGAATTCTGAATCAATTTGGACAATAGAATTTGTTGAGATCTTTGGGGCAGTTATTTGTTCAGCAGTGTTGGTGGTGGTGGAAGAAGAGTTGGAATTGACTGCATTCAATAAATTATTAAATTCAGATTTTAATTTTTTGGCAGCTGAATGAATAATATCATCTTTCGAACCATTTTCAGTCGGAGATCGCTTATTATTATCATTTGCGGTTGTAATTATTGTATTTGTAAAAGATTTTTCCGGTGTTTCAGATGATAAACTATTAGTAGATGTCGATGTCCGTGTGGATGATATTGATTCGAATAATTTTGATGATTTGGAATCTAAATTATTATTATTATTGTTCAACGATAATGGTGTTGATGCTGATTTTGGAGTGAATTTTGTTGTGGAATTTTTTCGATTATTATTATGATGGTTTGATGGTGATGATGATGAAACGACTAGTAAATCATTTGAACTATTTGAACGCATACGACGACGATTAACATTTAATGGATTATTATTATGATTTAAATCGCTCATTCGACGCATCTGTAAACGTGTTTGTCGTAATGTTGTTTGACGACCAGTTGATAATGGTGTCAGTTTTGTTGTTTTATCATTTATATTTGATTTATTTAACCAAATATAATCATCATGTGTTTTGTTTGGTTCCAATATTAGATAATATAATGGTATTGGAATATTCTGTAAAGGGAAAAATTTTTTAATAAAACAAACAAAATAAAAGAAACAAAAAATACATACCCTTCTCCATGAATAAATATAGGCAACATCCATAATGGTATAATCATCTTTAAGACGTTCATGTTTATAGAAAAAATCCACCTGAATCGATTGATCAAGTTCATATTTATATTGTATGAATTTTTTCAAATGTAAAACTCTCATTCCCGATTTAACTAATAAATATCTTCGTTGATTAAGATTTGTTAGTTTGATTGTTGAATTTTCATCATTATTATTGAATGGTAATAATGGAAATGGATTTGATACTTCGGGAAAATATTCAATTGTTATTTGAATTTGATCATCATTCGATAGGATTAATCGTTCACCATTAATTTCACCTTTTTCTTCATTCGAAAGACCCATAGCTAAATGAAAATGGAAAAAAATGTTATGAGCAAACGACGAAAACAAAGCAAAAAAAATACTTTACCTTTATCAGGAAAACGGCGATAAAATTCTTTTCGACGATTCATTTCGCCTATTTTGATTGAATGAAAAATTATAAATAAAAATTACAAATTTCGGTAAAAACTTACTTTTATAAAGTCCAGGAACTAATTTATAAACAATATCCTGTCGAGTTGGATCCGAACGAATATTAAGTTTTGGTTTAGTTTTATGAACTTGTGTATCACATTTTGGACATGATCGTGATTTTGGATTATTATCATCATCAAAATATCTTAATATACAGGTTTTACAAACTTTTTTTAAAAAGAATTAATCGAATGAATTAAAAATATCCCAAAAGAAAAAACTTACAAGAATGAAGACATTCATTTATAGTGGTAGCATCAATCAGATAACCTTTACAAAGAAAACAAGTAATAACATCATTGAAATCTGTTAAAAAATATTTAATCGTTTCATCATTATTAGATATGATCGTTGTTGCTGTTGTCGATGATGAATCTTTTGATGGAATGCAATTTTCATTATCAACGATTCTTTTCGAAACATTATTATTATTATTATTATTAAACAACGATGATGAATGATGATCAGATTTTTGACCAACATTTATCGTTGTCAATGTTGTTGTTATGTTCGTTGTTGATGTTGATGATGATAAGTTCATTTTGGGAGCATTTGTTGTTGTTGTTTTTGTTTCATTATTATCGACAGGCATTTTGTTCGAATGATTCTTATATGTCACAACGGGGAAAAAAATTTAATGGAAAGACACTCAGAGATTCTATGGTCAATTCTAAAGTTTTGATTTCAAATCATATGAACAAATTCAAATTCGGTTACATCAGTTACATCATTCATCATGATAAAAAAATGAAACAAGGTAAATCATCCACCAAGATGACCAAATAATCGAATCGAACGAATACAGAAAAAAAAATACAGGGTTCACACACCAGCAGCAAACATAAACACAACAGGGTGAGCAAGCAAGCTAGACCCCTTCAAAAAAAAAACATTTTATGGATATTTTTTTCCCCCAACAAATGAATGCATGAATGTGGATGATAATCTGATTGATATTTTACACAAGGGGGACTACATTCAAACCTACATTTTTTTTTTTTTTTTTTTTTTTTGAAAAGATTGGTGGATGGACAGAAGGACAAAACAGGCCTTATTTATTATTATTTTTTTGTTAGACACAGACAAAGACTTTCGCTGTCTGTCAATATGTGAGGAGAGTGTGAGAGAGAGAGAGCGCAATACAAAGATTGACGTTTTTCGGTTGTTGTTGTTGTTGTGGTTGGTAGGTTGATCGGCTTGTTAAAAATGGGGGGAGGAAATTGTTCATTTTTTGGTATTATTTTTGATTTCCCTTTTTTTTCACCCCCATCATCGTTTTTATTATCCAAATTTTTTTTTTTTTTTTTTTGATTTTATTTTGGCTGCTGTTTTTTGCGCGCTACCACTGTA
The DNA here is from genome assembly GCF_027571235.1 of Dermatophagoides pteronyssinus. Classification (NCBI taxonomy): domain Eukaryota; kingdom Metazoa; phylum Arthropoda; class Arachnida; order Sarcoptiformes; family Pyroglyphidae; genus Dermatophagoides; species Dermatophagoides pteronyssinus. Next base: position 803,361 of record NW_027461538.1, read on the forward strand.
TTATATTATGGTGGTGGTTGTGTGCGCAGCGTTGTATCATTGTTCATTGTCGTCATCGTGTATACACTCCCCTCTGCCGCCATTTGTGGTAATAGCAGCGGCAAAAATGGGCAGTGGCTTATTTGAAATTAGCGCCAAAAAAAAAATCCATCTTTTTTTTTTTTTGGGTTCATTTTGCCATGTGGATCCGTTCATATAGGATATGACATCATTTTGGATTGATTGATTAAAATCGATGAAAAGTATTTGAGAAAAGTTCTTCATCATAAATCGAATCGCGAAAAAAAAACGGCTGAAAACGAAATAAAATTTCTTCATTTAGACAAAATTAAATTCAACTACCGTAATTAACTGATAAAAATTAATTAACAGAATTCAATGATTTATGAGACTGAGTTAGTGAGTGGTTCTATAATGACTGAATTAAAGTGAAAGTGAAGTTGTCTGCTTGTTGTCGTTATGATGATTTAAAGTTCTCTAAATAAAAAAAAAAAATGGAACAAGAGGCATCGACCGAGAATAAATCACTGGTTTGATTGTCATCATCATCATTTATTTATTCATTCATTTATTATGCATAAAATAATGATGATGATGATCATATCAAAGGCGATAATAATGAATAACGACGAAAAAAAACCGCAGCCGCCTGAATGACTTTGAAGAAAATAATGATGATGATAATCATTATCCATGATGTTAATTTCATGCATGATATATTACCGTACATAATTTGTGGATGAATACCCGGCGAAGTGTTTTGCTTTTTTCTTTTTCTCTCTCTTTCTTTTTTCGTTTAACCGAGAATTTTTGTTGCGACTGTGTTCATCTCTCGACAATGATGATTAAGACATTTTGATAAAACAAAACGAAAAAAAGACACTAAATTCTCTCATATCTAATAGTGGAAGTGTTGTTGTTGTTCGCAATACACCTAGCTATTCGACAAAAAAAAACAAAATAATTCCCGAAATTTTTTTTTTTACAGTCCATCTTCGGAAATGATGTAATTTGTTTTTACTTTGAAATCTTTCTTTTCTTTTCTTTTCAGTTTTTTCTTTCTTTCCGGTTTTAATCAACAATTAAAACAGCAATAAAAAGAATTGATTGCAAATGATGAAATCAACAAACAAACAAACAAAAAAGATGAATCATACTGTAGATTTTTTTTTTTTGAAAAAAAGATTCGAATAGTAGTAGCATTCACCTTTGACTGATAGTAGTAGTAGTAGCAGTGTTTCCTGTATTCTTTTCTATCTGTTGCCACCTTATTCTCTTCTTCATATCAAAAAAAAAGGTAGACGTTCAACACAATATTACAAATGCGACATGTTTATCTTCCAAACATCCGAACATTCGAAAAGTAGTAGTTCACAATTCTGTTATTAATTTTTTACCACTACAACTAGTGTGTGTTGCAATATTCTTTTTTGGATGGATAGTGTGAATCCATCGAAATGAAAATCGAAATTTATCAAAAAAAAAAAATAACGAGACAAATAAATAGCAACAACAACAAAAAAACCTTAATAAACAAGTGAAGAAAAAGACCCAAGTCTGCTGTTGATGATGATAGTGTGTGTGAGAAGAAAATCCTAATAAAAATAAAAACGACGTTCAACGATCGACTAAAGCAAGAAAGAAGAAAATTACGGTGGTTCATCGTGTATATGTTGTGTGGGCCAGAAAAGTGTATTGTAATGATAATACTCGCTACACACACATAATTCCCAATGTCTGTAATCAAAGAAAAAAAAAACAGTGACTGACTGACTTGACTGACTGAAAAAGATAGCAGAAAAGAGTAAGAAACGAGAGAGAGAGAGAGAGAGAGAGAGAGAGAGAAATGAACGAACGAAAAAAACCCGAAGAACCCAGCGCATAAAGTGAGAGAGTGTGTGTGTGTATGTCAATCGAATGAAACATCGTGAGTTTTGTCTTTACGAAGAAAACGAAATCCATTTCTTTTTTTCGCTATCATTTTCTTCATTAAACGACGATTTTAATCTTTTGGGAAATTTTCTTCTTTTTTTGTTTCTGTGATCTGTGTGTTCGGTGTTTTCGAAAAATCAACCATTAATGTAAATTCAAGAATCAAATTAATCAATTTTTTTTTGAAACACATGTGGCTGATTGATTCATCGTTCGAAATAATCTCAGCAAATTGTTTGCGGCATTTTTGTTGTCACCACTTTTTAGCACCACTAAAATTGTCATCGATTAAATCAAAATTCACCTGTCTTTGTTTTTGAGTGTGACATCATCTTATTACATCAACTTATCATTTCAAACGAAAAAATCTTTGATCCATCCTTAATATCATCAACTTTCAAACAAACAAAAGGTGTAAATCACTGATTTAATTTCACAATAATTGAATATTATTCCACCTCCACACACCACAAACACTTTCGAATGAACAACAACAAACAAGAAGAAAATTTGTAAACAAACTCTGTGTGTTGAAAAACAAAAATAACTGTTATTTTTTGATGATTTAATTTTTGTCTAGTTTTTGTTTTTTAAATTCCTTTTCATTGGAGAGGGGGATGAGAAAATCACGCTCATCATCATCAATAATAATCCTTGCAACATTTTTTTGTTGTTGTTGTCGAATGTGAGACAACAATAATTATAACAAAACAAACAACAACAACAGAAATCAAAAAAAAAATCGACATTTTTTTTAATATTTATTATCGACACTCAAACAACAACAACAGACAGAAAAGTTGTTGAGTTTTTACTTTTTTTGTTTTGTTTTTCTGTTTGATCATCGTGTGTTACCTATATGATTTTTGATAAATTAATCAATTAGAATAATAATCACCCTGCCATTATTTTACCTGGTGAATCTTTAAACTTCAAATTTAATTTCGAAAGTTCCTTTAAATTGCAAAATTCCAAAATCAAAGTTTGAAAAAAAAGATTCAGATTGCCGGGTTCGTTCGAAAAACAAACATCAACCATTTCGACAATAATTGTCTTTATTTTTATGTTTGTGTTATTATTGATTCGAAGACACTCTCGTTGTTGTGTATCATATGATTTCGAATGAATTTTTTTTAAAAATAAGCTGCTTCTGATGATGAATGAATGAATTTTTTGTTTGTTTGTTATGGATGTTTATTATTAATATAATAATAATAATTTTTGTTTCGTTTCAATTTTTCAATTAAATATTTCTTCTTCTAATAATAATAATTATTTGTGTTCCTGTGTTTACGAAAAACGATTACGATTTTGTTTTGTTTTGTTTGTTGTCACTGCTACACGATACAAAATCAATCAATTTTTTTCTGATTCATCATTTGATTGAATAATTTTGATTTACGGATTCTCTACTTTAATTCATTTCATCATCTGACTACATATTCTTCATTCATCGAATTATTAGCATTATTTTTATTTTCTATAGGAAATCATTTCTTTTCATTTTCTATTTCTATATTTTTTTTTCTTTTGGTGGCCAATCGTAACCAAATGCGATATTATTGTACATTATGACCGAATATAAATTGGTTGTAGTCGGCGGTAATTATTTTATTGTTTATTCTCTTTCCATTGACATCGCTATGATTTGATTTGATATTTTTCGTTTTGTTTCATTTTTCCTTTTTTATCAAAAAAAAAAAAATTATGCATGTTGATAGAACAGAACCAAAAAAAAAAATTCTTTGTAATTTATAATGAGAGAATGGTTATTAAGGTAAAAAATTCATTCATTTCACTAATGAATATGATAATGATGAAAATTGATTCTAATGAATGAATGATGATGATGATCAAGCTAAAAAATTATAGATTTTTATTAGCATAGAATTTTGTTTGTTGATTTATTTTGTCGCTAAACAAAACAAAAAAAAAAATTCATATTTTGTTCTCATTTCTCAAGTGTGTGTTGTTGTCCCAGAAAAATTAATATTTGCCCCAGACAAGTATTATATAGTTAGATAGATAGATAGATGTGCTTTAAAAAAAGAGACAGTAAATTATAATAACTTCAAACATTAATCGATAGCTGTGTTTTGGGTGTAAATTTGTTTTACCCGGACCAAATAAAAACCATATATCTAATGATGATGATTAACATTTTTCATTTTAATTCCCGGGAAATCCTTTTACTTTTTCTGCTATTTCTTCTTCTTCTTCTTTTGAAAATTCCCATTAATCAAAATTCTGTTTTTTTTGCTCTCTAAAATGATGATCATTGATATTAATTAAGTTTTTTTTTGATTCTCTATTCATTTATATAGCTGGTGGTGTCGGCAAAAGTGCCTTAACCATACAATTAATTCAAAATCAGTAAGTTTTTTTTTCTTGTTGTTTGTTTGTTTGGTTTGATTTCGAAACCAAAATTATGACAAATTATTTATTTATTTATCTTTTGTTTTTGTTTTTCAAAAAAAAAAAAAAACAGTTTTGTTGATGAATATGATCCAACTATTGAAGATTCATATCGTAAACAAGTTGTTATTGATGGTGAAACATGTTTACTTGATATATTGGATACTGCTGGTCAAGAAGAATATAGGTAAATTTTAATATTGTTTTTTTTTGATTCAAAAAATGATTAATGAAATTAATTTTATTATTCAATAGTGCTATGCGTGATCAATATATGAGAACCGGTGAAGGGTTCTTATTAGTGTTTGCTGTCAATAGTGCAAAATCATATGAAGATATATCTACATATAGGGAACAAGTATGTAATAAAATTATTATTGATTAGTTTATATTGAAAAGTTTTTTGTTTTGTCAAAAAAAAATCAGATTAAACGGGTTAAAGATGCCGAAGATGTTCCAATGGTGCTAGTTGGAAATAAATGCGATCTACCAACACGTTCAGTTTATATAAATGGCGCTTATGAAGTTGCAAAAAATTATGGTATACCATTTGTTGAAACATCAGCCAAAACAAGAATGGGTGTTGATGAAGCCTTTTATTCATTAGTACGTGAAATACGTAAAGATCGTGAACGTCGTGGTAAAGATAAAAGAAAGAATCAAAAATCATCAAAAAAATGTATCATTCTTTGAACACACACACACACAAAAACATTTACACACACCATTCATATTAGACAATATCGTCGGTCAGTAAATTGAAACAACAACAACAACGAAAACGAAAAATTGTTTTATTTTCACATTTACAAAACAATCATAAACACAGATAAATAATTAATCTACCTTGTTTATATAAAAAAGTGTGAAATACACAAACACACAAATGAAATTTTCTTTTCACCCCCAAAAATATTGGCCATTTTTTTTCTACATACACATATAAACACACAACCTGACAAACAAAAATTCATTATTTTAACTTCTTTTTTTTAAATAAAAAAAATGTATTTGTTTCGTTTTAATATCAAAAATTTTTTTTTGCAAAAGAGAAAAAAAAATCAATGTTAATAATAATAATAATCAACGACGAAAACAACAAAATTGAACTAACCTGGATTCTCGATTTTACTTACCTTACCTTATCCAATGATACACATTCTTTTTCTTCTTCTTCAAAAAAAAAACGATCCCTATTCCATCAATTGTATTATAGGATGGTTTGTGGTGATGAAACTTTTAAATTTACCGAAATATCACACACACACAGAGACAAACAGAATCTTCTTTTTAAAAAAAAAAAAAATTTTCTTTGTAATAATAATTTATATTTTTTTCTGTGTTTCTTTTTTTTAAAAAAAAATTATCATTATATTTTTTTTTTTTTTGCAAACACACAACTGAAAAATGCTTAAATAATAATCATTATATAGAGAGAGAATCAAAAAATTCTGAAATTCAAAAAAGAATTCTGTTGTTGTTGTTGTTGTTAAAGTAGGCAGTGATATACGAAATTTTTTTTTTTTTTTAAAACCAATATTATAATTATAATGATGAGCATATAAAATTTTCTTCATTTTTTTTCTAATAATAATAATTAATTTTTTTGTGTTTTAATCGGCTTCTGTTTGTTTGTTTTTTAGTTGTTGTTGTTGTTGTTGGATATACTTTTATCATCCACTTGACCATCACACACACACAGTTACACATTCTATTCAATTTTGTGTATTTATTTCTGCAGCAACAACAAACGAAACGAAAGTTTAATTTTGAAAAACAACTAATGATAATGATGATGATGAACTTTTTTTCCCCCTCGTTTGTGTGCTGAACTTTTTTTTCGATCCTGGATCACAAACACTAGACACCTGCCCGCACCTAACCATTTTTTACATTCACCACCCACACAACATAAAATTTGAAAAAAACTTGATAAATTTAGGAAGTTTATTTTATTTTTTAATTTGAAATTTTTTCTCTTCTTCTGGCTTCTTTTTTTTCAAACAAACAAACAACAACAACAAAAATTTCTTAATAACATTAGGTTTTCTGTTTTCAAAAACGATGATGATGCTTATATCTTTTTTTTTTTGTTGTGTAAAATAATTGTCCCAGAAAATTCTTTTTTTTTCTGCTTCAGGTAAACGAACGAATAAAAACAATAAAAATTTAATTAAAAAAAAATTCTTCATTTAATTAAAAAAAAAATTATTAAATTAATTAATGGTAATGGTGATGATGACGATGATGATGATCCAGGAACAAAATTTAAAAAAAAAAAACATCAGAATTTGAAAGTTTTTATTTATTTTTATTTTTTTGTACTCATTTAAAATTTGCATATTGTTCGAATGATTGTAAATAGGCTAATGCCACTTGATGTAGATATAGATATTGTTCCTGATATTTTGATTCGATTTGACCATTGCGGTAGATTTGGTCGTTGCGATTGAATCCGGTTCGATTCGATTAGACATGGATTGAATGCAAAACATTGAAAAAAAAATAAAAGTTAATCATGTGAGAATGGTAAATGTGTATACTTACATAATTAATAATAAATTGTGGACGATTAGCACGAATTTTTTGTACAGCCAAAAATACATCAATTTGTTGTTCTTCTTTAATACGTTCGAATATAAAATCAGCCGCACAGAATAGTCCACTAAATTGTACACCATCACTACAATTTTGTCGTACAAATTGTAAGACAATATAGCACATCCAGGAATAGAAAACAGAGAAAAAAATCAATTTTATGAATGATATTCGATCATCGATCTATCATCGATTGATAAAAATCAAAGAAAAAGAAAAATTTGCACTTACATGCATTGTACAACTAATGGATGGGAACTTGTCGCCGACGACGATGTCGATGTTATCGATGAATATTGATCCAATTTCTCTCGAAGCTCAATCAATTCATAACATGATCGTATTGTCGATGTGGAAGAAGTTTTTGTTGATAAAATTTTTGTTGTTGAACTACCACTTGTCGTTCCATCATCGACAACATTAAAATTTTTCAAATGAAATTGTCTTACAATTAAATCATTTGGATGTATTTGAAATGTTCTCATTATAATCATTGTTGTTGATGATGTATTATTGGATAGAATTTCTTCCTGAATCAATGTAACTGATAATTCATTATTATTAAAATCAAATTTCTTGTTCAATATTGTCGGCCAATACTGTACGATTGTAGACAAACAAAACGAAATCGAAATTCGATATGATGCATATTTGTAAGGAGAAAAAAAACGGTAGGAAATGAAAATGAAATAATCAGAATGAATTGAAATAATAAAAATAGTAAAAAAATGTTTACAATTTGTTCATCTTGAAATACATTGCCCAACAATACGATTGTTGTACATTTTAAATATTCAATCATATTCCAAAATTGTTGTCGATTATTTTCGAATGGTATCTGTGTTACAATATAGGCATCTTTTTTACGATATCCCTTTTTTTTGGTGCAAGAAAAAGATAAATTATTAAAATTCAATCAAACGAAACAGGAAAAAAACGATATTTACATTAATATAGACAGCATTGATATAATCTTCATGATTCGGTAGTATAACCCGAGCATTGTCGGCTAAAGAAAAACCAGAAAAGAAAATTTCATTAAAATAGGAAAAACTTGAATCGAAAAGAAAACTTACGTGGAATAACATCATCACGACGATTTAATTTACTATTCATTAGACCAAATTTCGATGATGATGATTGATTACCGGTTGTTGATTGATTTGATTTACGATTCGACATAATATTTAATATTTCAAATTGTTTACGCAGGCGACATTTCGACTCTCGATGACTACGATGATTATTTTGATTATGATTACCTTTGGTCATTGATTCAAAATAATTTTGAAAATCCTGACAACAAATATCCGATGATTCATGTGATAATGCTTCAATCAAAATGTGATAAACAAATAAATATTGACTAAATTTTTCAACCATATTAATACGTTGCATACGCATCCGACAGAAATGACCAAGGATATCAATTTTTTTTTCTTTCAATGCCATTTCCAACATTGAATCAATCAGGATGAATGCACCGGTACGACCTATACCGGCTGAACAATGTACAATTATATGCGGTGCTTGTTTATAAAATAAATCCGAACGTATACGATTCATAAAACTGATTAGCGTACAAACATATAATGGTACATTATGATCAGGCCATGATATGAAATGATATTGATTAACAATCATCGATTGGGAATCACCATTATTATTATTGGTGAATTTTTCCAATAAAAATGTTCGTATAACATAATCGGCAAACAATTCGGTTGTTTGTAGGGTAACTTTAATACGGCCATAAAATCTACTTGAATCGGGCCAATATTTTTCACATTTCATACGGCCACTTTCTTCCAAATTCGTTAACATTACCAGTTGTTGACATTTATATTGCCAAATACAACGCCAAAAATCTTCAATCGTTGTATCGATTGGTCCTTGTGATGCAATATAACGTCTGGGACGACGATAACCATCAATAAAATTTGCATTTATATAACTGGTATCTTCGGGCGAATCTTCTTTCAATATAACCCTGGTATGATCATATGGTAGAAGATTACCATAACGATTTTTTGATTTATGTTGCGGTAAGCGGCCATCATTCCAGCTATTCATTTTAGATTTTGGTACACTATCATATTCTTGTCTGATTCTTTCTTCATTTAATAATTCCGGAATCTGGTTAATAATTTTATCCACATAGATTATATTGGATTTTGGTTCGAAAATTATCGCTTCGGATGGATTTTCCTGGTCATTATTATTATTATTCAGTAAATGTGCTTTCATCGTTGTTCTATTCGGCAATTTACGCCAGAAAAATATTCCATTTGCTTTTTGTCTACGGTTTCCACAATAATTTCTGATTTTGATGGAAAAATTTTTATCAAAAAGTCAAAAACAAACCATAAACGAAACAAAAGACTTACATGTAGATCAACATTGCCAACAAAATACAAGTTATAAGTAATAAAATACCCAATATGATTATTAATAAAATTTCAATCGTCGATGATGATGATTGATTTGTGTGGACTATTTTTACAAACGAAAAAAAATACAAAGTAAAAGTCATTATTCGTTTGATTTACAAAAAAAAAATACAAAAAAATTACAAGAAAAATTACAAAAAAGTTACAAAAATGTTACTTACAATAAAATACTTTTGGATGTAATGCTTTATGTACAACACCAGTATGATCAAAAAATACAATACCAAATTTAAAACGTGCCAATGGTTGTTGAAAATTTGTCAATTCCTGACGACCAAATATCATTGTTGGACGATTAATTTTTATTGAATTTACTTTCGTCGAATCTAATTGATCAATTTCTTTGGCGAAAATTTGATCAACAATTGATAAATCAAATATGTAAAGATAGATTTCCAATTCAGGTAATTGAAGGCATTTATTTTTTATTTTTATCTTGAATGTATTATTTAATTGTGGAAAAACTTGAAATAAATCGGCAGGTGAATCTTATATTTTCAGTGAAAAACAAACGAAGAAGAAATTGAAAAAATCAAGGTAAAGTAAATCAATCAGAATACCGTAACATTGTTGTATGGCTGTTGAAACATCATCTATTTCACCAGAAGAAGATGATAATGGTGGTGGTGGTTGTCCATCGATAACCACCGCAATGATTAGACCGTAAACAATTATCATCAACAAGGACATGGTGCAATGATATTCCAAAAATGATTTCGAAAACATTATTCAAAGTGGTAAGGTAGAATCAAATTCTTGAATCAAAAAAAAAAAAAAAAACAAAATAATAATCTCATATCTGCTGTTGGTTGATTGATTGATTGATTGATGGATGGTTGTATTTCGGTTGAAATTGTTTATTGAGTTCATCATCATCATCAAAATTTTTCAAAAAAAACGGATATCCTTTGTAGATAATTTTTGTTTTTTTGACTTGTTTTTCCAATACCGGACACCAATTATTTTGTCCTTGTTTCGCTGATTCATTTCACCATTTTTTGCTAATGACGTAAATGATGCACGTAGATTTTTTTCAATTTAAAAAAAATCAATCAAAAATATGGCCAAATTGAAAGATCTATGAACCAGAATGATTTCAATTTTGAAGAAAAATTGAAACCAATGCTGCCATCTTTTGCGAATGTATGGTATTTGCCATACATGTGACCAGCTGATTCGAATGATTCGAATATTTTTTTTCTTCAGGAAGAATTCCATTCGAATAATGTCGGTTATACCGAAATCTATTGTTCAATTAATTGATTCATCATCCGCATCGAAAATAAAATTAATAATCCGTGCTAAACCTGGTGCAAAAAAATCACAAATTGTTAGTATTGATGATGATGCTATCGGTGTACAGATTGCTGCACCACCAAGGTAAATATTTTTCCAAAAAAAAACAAAACAAAAAATTACTATTTTCAAATATCAATTATATATGGCCATTCACCATATTTCTTTTCATAATTACAAATTATTATTTTGATTTCAAATTCAAATTCAATTGTTTCATGTTTTTTAATATTTTTTCCCCCATTACAAATGATAATAATTAGAGAAGGAGCAGCAAATGAAGAATTGATTGATTATTTTAGTCACGTTTTGGGTGTTAAAACAAGATATATTTCATTGGATATTGGTCAAAAATCTCGAAATAAAATTTTATTGATTAATTTTGAAACAACAACGAAAACAAATGAAGGTGGAATGAAACAGAAGCAACAACAACAACCGATGACAGCTGAAAAAATATTCGAAATATTAAAACAGGATATGGATGGTTAGTTCAACAAAAAAAAATTATAACATCATCTGTGAATGTTTCATGTGTCTTTTTTTCATTTTTTTAAAATAAAAATAAAATAATAATAATTTATTCACAAATCAATCAAGATGTTTAAAATTTGTTGTTGTTGTTGACCTTGTGTTTTGGTCATCATTATTATCATTATCATCGGTGTCGATGTCTTTGATTTGATTTGATTTTTTCCCTTGAATGATAATATCATTGAAAATAAGATCACGTTTTTAATGGTTGGTGGTGGTGATATTTTGTTGATCGATGGTGACAATGGTTGATGGTGGTCATGGTAAATATCATCGCCGTAGTGATGGCCAAGATGATTCTGCATCTGGATTTTTTCTTTTTCTTTTTTTTTCGGCCAAGCCAAACCACGCGGAAAAAATTATTTTTTTCATTTATGACAGGTGCAATAACAACAACAACAACCGTTAAATAAGTAAAGAAAAAAAATCCTATCAATCACAATGCCTAACAGAATACACAGAAAAAATTTTGAAAAAAAAAGAAAAAATGAATGATTTTTTGTTGAATGATTTGTGATCAGTTTGATAGATCGGTTGTTGTTGTTGTTGTTGTTGGCTTTATATATAAATTGATAATCAAAAAAACAAACAATTTTTCATTCTTTACAATACAAAACAAACAAACAAAAATAAATGATTTTTGGTGCCTGACATTTTTCCTTTTGATGATGAAAAATTGATGAAATCTTTGTATCCTCATAACCTAAACACACACAAAAAAAACCTGTTGAATGAAATGAATTAAAATTATAAAAAAGTTTAATGATTTTAATTGAAATTTTGATAATTTTACCTGAAAAATTCTTGAAATTGCTGCCATCGTCATCATCATCAGTGACAAACAGAATGCCACATCAAACAAATAAAAATCTGTTTGAATCACCATTATATTATTCAAATTTATATGATTCAAAACAAAAAAGTCGTTCACATTTAGTTTTATTTGAAACAATTACGGATAAATCAGATGTTGGTCATCATCGTGGTGATAATAATGATGATTATAAACATCGAAAATTTTGCCCGAACAATACGGCAAGACAATTGGAACATTCGAATGCATTCGGTTATTTAGGAAAACCGTTTGAATCATCAGCAATTGACAAACGACAAACATTCGATGTTCCTCATCATCGTCGTCATTATCGTCAAAGAACATCGACACCAATATCGTTCGATGAATATTCGAAACTTCAAACATCATCATCAGCGGCAGCAGCAGCCAAAAAACGTAATGAATCAAGTGCAGTACGTTCGGCATTAATTTTAACATCCGATGATGATGATGATGATTTTAATAATGATTATGGTTATTATGATTCTTATGATGATATTTATCATCATCATCAACAAAACGATCAAGAAACATCGACATCATTTGATCATCATCATCATCATCGGGATTTCATGAAACATTCGAATGATGATCCATTCGATTCGAATATTCGAAATTCATATTCGAATAATAAACAGAATCGAATCGAAACGCCATCTACCAAAAGAATAGTCAAACAAAATGAGCTTTCACCCGATAATGGTAGCTATTTTATACAGCAACCGAAACCAAACCAACAACAATTATTATTACCAATTTCATCGATCAATAATAATCACTCAACAACAACAACAATAGCAACAGCAAAAAACTTGAATTTGATTAGACGTTGTCAAGAAGAAGAAGAAGAAAAAATTTTCAACAACAACAACAACGCCGCTATTGGTATAAATAAGAAACAACAACAGCGACAGCAACGAACGAGTAAAGAAAAGCTTAATAATAATTATAAATCATTTTCAACATCACAGATTTATAATTCCAAATTATTTGATTGTTCAACAAAACCATTATCAACGAAACCATTATTTGGTAGTGTTTATCATAATCGTAAAAAGTGGCCATATAATCAACAGAATCAAAGTTTTTCAATAACAGCAATCATGTCGGATGACAAACAACAACAACAAAATGGACAACATCATGAGGTTAGTTTATTTTAATATTTTTCAAAACAAAAAACAAAAAAAAACTGAACGAAAAAAAGTCTTAACTAAACAAAATTACAAACAATCAAAAATATTCAAATCTTCAAACATTCGAATTTTCGAACGTTCGAAGATTCGAATATTTTTTCGGTTCGAATCGAGCATGGCTTTTAAGAGGGGTTATACAAAAATGTTTTGTTTTTTCAAAAGATTTGTATTCGAATGATGATGATGATAAATGGTTTCCAAAGTGATTATCATTAATGATGATCTTGAAACAAAAAATGTCTTAATTTGATTTGTTTGTCATTCGATTTATATCGACTGAGATAAATATTTATATTAAGTGTTTGTTTTTAGTCGACAAGTAGGAAAAAAAGAACACTTGAAAAAATCTCTTATTTTGTTTATCCAAAAAGCAGGCAGCCCAGTTGATTTCGAATTTTCAATTAATTAGCCAAACAAAATGTCAATCATCTGGTTGTTTTTTTGCTTTGTTTTGTTTTGATTTGGTTGTCATTCATTCGAATTCAACAATTCCGAATGTTCTGTTGTTTATATTATATAGAGAGTTAGATTAGTTAGTAGATTAGTTATATAGTAACTTTTGCCGCATTTTTTTGGGTTGTTGTTCATTGAACTCTCTCGCGAATTAAAAAGCGGGAAATTCCCGAACAACAGAAAAAAAAATTCTTATCTGGAATTACCGTGTCGCATAACATTTGGCAATTGAATTGAAAATGAACCCGAATGACTCATTCATACGGTACGTTACGTTCGGTTTTTGGGATTATTTTCTGACTTGAATATCAGGCCAGGCCTTGAACCAAAAATAATTTCTCCATTAGTAATAATCAGAAAAAAAAGAAGATATCAATGGGAAACCAACACCCAGAAAAAAACCGTTTTTAGTTTGCGCGCGCGGGTATATTAACCAAAAAAAATCCAACTCACCGAGCCTACTCAAAAGCCAAAAGCCCACCATTTTTCGTTTTGAGTCCGGGTTTGGTAACTTTCAACCGCGCGCCATTTATATATTGAGTGTTTGGGGTTGAACCAGCCGCCATACGTTACTGGACTGGTTTTTGGCTAATAAAAATTTTCTCTTTAACAATGATGATACTCCATTCCGATGATGATATGTATGTCATAAGTATGTTTTGGAGAAAAAAAAATGATTATTGTTGGTTATTATTGAGTTTTTAGGTTTTTTTTTGTTGGAAGCTTTATTTAATTCTGGTTGTGTCATCCATTTTTTTTCTTGTTCGGTGTTCTACCCAGTCGAATGTGTTTACAATCATGATGATGATGATCAATGTTTTTTTCTTTTTCAATTGACTTTTCATTGAAGCGCATCATTTTTTTTTGAATGAATGAAAAGAATAATAAACAGCAGCCAGCCAAGAAAATGTTCATATTTTTTTCATTATTACAACAACAATAATCACATACCTCTCTCTGCGATAATAATCATTTCGTTTCTCTCTCTATCATCAGCAGCCAAAACTATTGTTGTTGTTATTATATTTGGAATGTGTCAAATTGAAAAAAAAAGAAGGAAAGAAATGACAATAGACAATGAATGAATGAATGAATGATTAACATTTGAACAACAAAAATTAATTTTCTCTCTTTGTGAAATTGAAAAAACAAAACAAAACATTTTTTTCAATAAGATAATAACTGTGTCACACATTTTCGGCTATTTTCATCCTTTTTTTCAACTTGTTTCGAATGTTTTTTGCTTTGTTTTTTCAAAAAAATTTTGAAACGAAACTATCTAGTCTAGTTTTGTTTTTTTGTTCTGGTTGTTCATTTTGGATAATTGTCATTTTTTCTGGAAAAAAAATTATTATATAACCCAGGCAACATAACTGAACTGACAAAAATTTTTCCTCAACAACAACAACAAAAAAAAACAGCAGTTTTTCCCCGTTTTTTTCTGTGACTTTAATTTGATTTGAAAAGTTGAAATTTTTATTTTATTTTTGTTTGAAAAAATATCAAATTTGATTTTATCGTCTCATCATCAATCGAGGTTTTGTGAACAAAAAAAAATCAAATCAATCCATATATGTTATATGCATTTTTTTTATGATCTTTGACTGAACATCATCGAGTTCAATTTGTCTTGTTTCGTCGTCTTTTATTGACTTGAATGTGTTTAGGGAAGTAAAGTTTTTTAACTTTTTATTGAGAGAAAAAAAAACGATATTTTTGTGTTTGTTTACCCGAAATATTGTATACAAGATTCGAAATACGCGAATACTATTTTATATTTAGAACATTTTGTGGTTTGTGTTTGACAAATATATTTTGTGTTCCTGATATTTCATTCATTCATTCATTACGAAACAATCAATAATGGCGGCTGCATCATCTTCGGTAGCCGCATCATTATCACCGGCTTCAACAACAACAAATGGAAATGTATCATCGAAAAAAATTCCAATTCATCTTCAGGTATAATGAATGATGTGTTTGATGATGATCAAGATGATTTTGTTTTTGTTTTGTTGAAATTTTCTTTGATTTAACATTAAAATACTGATGAATGATTTGAAATTTATTTTCTATATATTTTAACACACAGAGTTCACAGAATCGTATACTAATCAAAAATGGTCGTTTGGTTAATGATGATGCTATTTTTAAGGCTGATATCTATGTTGAAGATGGAATTATCAAGTTAGTATCATCATTATTATCATTAATGTTATTTTATTGAATTACTTAATTGATTTACTTTAATCAATCAGAGATATTGGTCCACATTTGATTGTACCGGGTGGTGTACGAACAATCGATGCAAATGGTTATTATATATTACCGGGCGGTATTGATACACATACACATATGAATGCTACATTTATGGGTGCAACAACAGCAGATGATTTTTATAGTGGAACACGTGCTGCATTAGCTGGTGGTACAACAACCATAATGGATTTTGTTATGACACAACGTGGTCATAGTTTAATTGAAACATTTAAACGTTATCGATCACAATCGGATGGTATTGCATGTTGTGATTATACATTTCGTGTTATTGTTCCGGAATTCGTAAAAGGCAAAACTGATGTTGAAATGGAAACATTGGTTAAAGAATATGGTGTGAATAGTTTTAAAGTATTTATGGCATATAAAGATTCATTAATGTTACGTGATGACGATTTGATGAATGTTTTGATAAAATGTCGACAACTTGGTGCATTACCTTGTATTCATGCTGAAAACGGTGACATTATTGAATATAATATTCGTAAATTGAAAAGTTTGGGTATTACCGGTCCGGAAGGACATATACAAAGTCGTCCAGAAGAAGTTGAAGCTGAAGCTGTTCATCGTATAACAACATTGGCCAATCAAGTTAATTGTCCAGTTTATATTGTTCATGTTAATAGTAAATCTGCTGCGGATGCTGTAGCTGATGCACGAAAACGTGGTTGCATTGTATATGGTGAACCAATTGCTGCTGGTCTAGGAACGGATGGTACACATTATTTTAATAAATGTTGGCAACATGCTGCTGGTCATATTATGTCACCACCACTTCGACCAGATAGATCAACACCTGAATATTTGATCAATATGTTAGCATCGGGACAATTACAAGTAACCGGATCGGATCATTGTGTTTTTAAACTTGCTGATAAAGCTAAAGGAATGAAAGATTTTTCATTAATTCCAAACGGTGTAAATGGTGTTGAAGAACGTATGATGATTTTATGGGAAAATGGTGTACGACCGGGAAAATTAGATCCAAGACAATTTGTTGCTGTGACCAGTACAAATGCAGCTAAAATTTTTAATCTTTATCCACGAAAAGGACGATTGGCAAAAGGTTCGGATGCAGATATTGTTATCTGGGGACCAAAACCACAAGTTATTCGTGCCGAAAATCATCATTCAAATGGTGATTTTAATATTTTCGAAGGTACACAAGTTTCATTTGGTCCATTGGTTGTTATCAGTAATGGTCGTGTTGTATTGGATGAAAATGGATTACATGTTGTACAAGGTAGTGGACGATTTATACCTTGTGCGCCAAACTCAAGTTTTCTATGGCATTCTATTCGTGAACGTGAACGAATAATGCCTATTCGTATTGATCGAGATGGTAAAGATGTTGTTGATCATCAGCAACAACAACAACAACCAAATCAACAACAACAACAACAATCAAATCAACAGCCACAATCAACTACAGTTCCTCGAACACCACCAACAAATAATGTTGCTGTTGCTCAAAATGGAAATCAATCATCAATGATGCCACCACCACCAGCACCACCATTAACACCACAAATGATGTCAAATGAACAATCACCAATATACATGAAAGAAAATATTGGTGGAGGACCAAATACGCCAAATTTTTATAAAGGTACTACACGTTCAGGTGTTCGTAATCTACAGGATTCATCATTCAATTTAAGCGGTGCACAAATTGATGATGATAAAATCAGTAAAACTGCCATTCGTGTACAAAATCCACCGGGTGGTCGATCAAGTGGAATCTGGTAATAGAAATCAAAAATATGCAAAACAACGGAGGAAGATGAAATTCAACAACGAAAAAAATTATTATCCAGCAGCATTTAAAAATTGTATTAAGTAAACACTAAACAAACAACTGAATTATTGATTATTGAACAGTATTAAACACTGATGAAATTGATTAATAAAAAGAAATTTTTTTTTATTTGAAAAATGTCATGTTTTTTATTTAACCAAAAATTCACTCGTCGGGAATTTCGATTTCACCATCTTTAATTTTGGTAATAATATCTTGTGGATGTTGTCCATCAACAGTACAACCAACGGAAACGGCAGTACCTAAAATTTCTTTAACAGTACCTTCTAATTTACGTGCCATACTACGTGGTCGCATTATACGAGCAATTTTGATTATTTCTTCCATTGGTAGATTACCACTATGTTTAATGTTTTTAACTTTTTTTCGGTCACGTGCCGGTTCTTTTAAGCCTTTGATCAATAACGAAGCAGCTGATGGTACAACTTCAATTTGTGCCTGACGATTTTGGATGATCAATTTACAGGTAACTTTCAAACCTTTCCAATCGGATGTAGCTTTAGCAATATCATCACCAACTTTTTTCGGTGATAAACCAAGTGGACCGATTTTTGGAGCCAAAGATGATGTAGCACCTACCTCACCACCGACAGCACGAAGGTACACTATTTTTTAGGTGGAAAGTAAAGAAATGAAAAAATCATTCAGCAAAGTAAAATTTTAAAGAATTTTTCAACCAAAAAAATTTACCAATTTTAATTTCATTAGGATCAACTTTTGGTGGCATTTTGTGATGTGGATGAGCTTTTTGTTTGTTTTAAATCTTAAATTAGATTAAATAAAATTAGCTCTACCAAATTTTAATTTTGTTGCACCACAGAATGCCGAGAATTAAACGAAAGAAAAAATCAGAATTTTCAAAAAAAGCAAAAACACCGAAAACACGCGAGTGAATGAGGCTGCCAGGAAAAGGAATAATATTAAATGTGCGAAGAAAAAAAAATGATACATGCGCAATTCGAACAAAAACATACATGTGGCATTTTAAACAATCGATAGTTTTTTTGGGTTTTCGATAATAATAATCGATTGTTTTTGGCTATTACGTAATCATTATTTTTTGCTCGAAATTATTCGATTTTTTCAAATCATTATCGGGATCTAAATATATTTTTTTTCTTTCGCCATAAAGTTTCTTCTTCTGATCAAAATTTCTCAAGTTTTCAATCAAATGTCAAATTATATTGATAGAAAATCAAATAATCATATCAATTTTGGATATTGGCGGCTTAGTTTTTTTTTCTCAACAAAAAAGAAAAAATGATAAAAAATTCATTTAATTTCAATGATGCATCACATATACGATATGATTATAATGTATTAAATGAAGACAATGATGTATCGACGAAAGAGGAAAATTTTTTTTTTCTTCACTTTTTTGATGGAGCTTTAGATTCTTCATAAATACAAAGCATAATGAAGAGAGAGAGCGAGAGACAAAATGATGATGCCAATTTTATCCCGACATAGTGATGATTCTATATTGAAGAATATACCGACCACCGAAAAAAATACAAAGAGAAGAATATTATAGAAAGAGAGCAGCATATTTTCATTCATATTGTTCAATGAAAATAGAAAGAAAGAATCACTTGGCTTGAATTCTTTTTCTCTTTCGACCTCGAATCTAACTTCGATCAAGAATTTTTTTTTGAAGTGAACAAAAAGCATCAGCATTCTTTCAGTTTTTTTTCATCACCATCACTAGTCTGTCATTCATCATCGACCTTATAAACTGTTTTTGTTGTTTTTGTTTTTTTTTAAATTGTTCCAATTACGAAATTACGAAAATTCGACCACCACCGATTGATCAGTGATCAACAGCAACAAGGAAGATGGATCCGATTATATTTTTGGATCTAGCTAATGAGCTTACACAGCTCAAAATGTATCCATATTTTGATGTTGCACATTTTATTGTTACTGGTTTATATCTACGTGATGATCTATCAACAGGTAAGATCTTTTTAATTGAAATTTTATCCAAAATAATTTCAAAATTTCCTTGTTTTTTTTTGTTAGGATGTCATGTATTTTCAAGAAAACATCCATTTGCTTGTTGGATTTCATTCATGTTATCAGCATTTGCTGGTAATATTTTATCTGCATTTTTACTTGGTGAACCAATTGTTTCGGCATTTAAAAGTACAAATCATGTTATATTGGCCACGGCTGTTTGGTTAGTTTGGTTACAAAACAGAAATTTTTAAGATTTTAAATGTTTTTTTTCGTTTGAACAGGTATATCATATTCTATTCACCGTTTGATTTTGTTTATAAATTAATCAAATTTTTACCTTGTAAATTGGCAATAATTATAATGAAAGAAATTATTCGTTGTAAAAAAATTAATGATGGTGTTAATCATGCAGCTAGTCTTTATCCAAATTCCTATATAATAATGATTATTATTGGTACGGTTAAAGGAAATGGTAGTTCATTTTCAAAATTATTGGAACGTTGTATTCGTGGTGTTTGGACACCGACAGCTGTTGAATTTATGTCACCATCTTTGTAAGTTATCATCATCATTGTAATCGATTTGGTTTAATCATTTTTTCATTACAGTGCAACCAAAGCATCGATTTGTGCTTCAGCAATTTTCATTTTGGATAAAAAAACCGATTTAATTTCTGCACCACATTCATTAGTCTATCTTGGTGTTGTTATATTTTTTATCTATTTTAAATTATCATCCGTTTTGCTTGGTATTCATGATCCATTTTTACCATTTGAAAATTTATTCTGTGCATTATGTTTTGGTGGTATTTGGGATTCACTTTCTGATTTTTTAACCTGTAAGTATCCGATAATGAATGAAATATCAAAATAGAAATTCATTTTTTTCCTTTTCTTTCAAAAAAATAGCTAAAAATTCATCAGAAAATGGTACCATCAAAGCTGATCTTAGCAAAAATGGCAAAGCTGAAATTCGTAAAAAAGATTAAATTTCTTCAAAAAACTATTTATTTTCTCACTATAACTACATCGATTGATTTGTAAATTAATTTATTATTATCAAATTTTTTCCTGTGTGTATCCAATTTATAATCTGTGTGTATCCTGTAATTCTTCATCAGATTTTGGATTGAATATTTTAATTAAAAAATTTTCAAAAATTTCAATTTTTCGTAGTTTGAATTCAAATTCGATAGATGGCAGCATTTTCTATTTAAATAGGCGTTCATCATCATCATCATGCATTTTCGTCGATGTGTCATTTATGAATTGGCCTGAATTCTCTCTCTTTCAATGCAGCCAGGCACACGCAAACGCGTTTTCATTTCATTCACAATATCATCATCGTTTTTTTGATAAAATAACGTTGTTCTTTTTTTTCTTTTCTGTTGTTTTTGTTGTGAGATGAAACGCATGTAACATTTCTTTTTTTCTTTGATTGCATATTGTTTTACCCAAAATTGTTTATTTTAATCGAATTTTAATTAATTTGGTTTGTTGATAAAGGTAAGTCTTTTTTTGAAATTCGTTTTTTTTCTCTCGAAACTTAATTGAAAACTTTGGTTCTATTTTAAACAGAAAAGAAACGAGAAAAATGTCCGGCGACCTTGATGATTTTTTTGCCAAAAAAGATAAAAATCGTAAGAAAAAAACTAAAGGCATTTCAAGTGAAGATTTTGTACAAAAATATGAATATAAATGTAGAGAAAATGAACCGAATAATAAAGAAAATCAATCTAATCATTTGTTAAGTAATTTGGAAAGTTTTGTTCAGGTTTGTATGATTTGTTAACATTAATTTTGAATGAAAAATTTACCCTTATTTCTCAATTAAGGATGATGGAGAATGGAATGATTTCGAAGATGAAAATAAAGATTATTCTGGCCTGAAAATACAAGCATTAACTATTGAGTAAGTATCTTCGTTTGTTGTTTGATTTCTTCATTGTATTTTTTGAATATTTTTTTCATTTTAGTGATGATGAACAACGTGAAAAAGAAGAAGAAGATATTAAAAAAGAACAATTGGATACACCATGGGGACGTAAAGATGATACCAAAGATGGTGATGATAAAAATCCTGATAATGATGATTCAGATGTAGAAAAAGCTGATGATAAAGATGATGATGATGATGATAATGATAATGATGATCCAGATCAAAAACAAATATCACCATCGAATGAAATGGAAAAACCAGCCGAAGAATCGGCAATTTCTGAAGATGGTGGACTAGATTTATCGAAAATAACAGCAGCATTATTTAAATCAAAATTAAATCGTCAAATACAAACAAATAAAAAATCTGATAAACAAGCACCAAAAATTGATGATGCTGTTGAATTTCCTGATCTAGGTGCTACGGATGAAGCAATAGCTGATGCAAAAACATTTCAACCAGTTCGTTCTGGACTAATATCATCATCATTAGCATCACGTTTAGGACCGGCACCACCATTACCTGGACAACAAAATCGTCATCATCAAAATGATTCAACAATATCAACCGATAATCGATATAGTGCATTAAGAAATAAAGGAGGATGGTAAATTTCAACCCCTTAATCATTCGTTTAAAGCCAGAATAAAAAACAAACTTGAAACCGAGAGCAAATCAATATTCTGAAAATAACAACAGAGAGCATACACGATGTTTATTTATCCATAGGATTTTTTTTCAAATTTTTTTTTCTATTTAAATTTTTTTCTACAAATTTACAGTGAAAAATAAGGGCAAAAAACTGAACAACTTGAAAAGATGAAAGAAAAAGTTTTTTTTTGTATTTTATATGATGATGATTTGCCTTAAATAATTACCGGATTGTTGATCTAAATAAATTTTTTTTTCATTTTCGTTCATTTTGGATTTTTAAAAATTGACAAAATCCAATCATTCATTTTCTGTCATTCAATCAATTAGTCAGTCGAAAAAAAATGAAAAAATGTACATTTTTTTCTTTGCTGAGTAGTTTTAAACAAGGATATATCATTTTATGTTTTATTGATGATGATGATGATTATTGTAATAAAATATGATCAATGTGTGAGTACAGGGTAGGTTTTTCTTTTTAAAAAAGTACATTTTTTTGTTGTTGTTGTTGAAAATCAATCTAAATTTAGGCTTGATGGTGAGGAATGTGTTTGTGCATATACAACCGGGGATATTCATTAAATTCCGTTCGCGTGTAATTTATTCATCATGTGACCGATGATAATGATAATAAATGATGAATGAATGAATGAAAAGATCAAGATTAAACAATTCAATTTGAAATTATATAACTTCTTCGAAGGGAGGAAGAAAATAATCAAATTTTTTCAATTTTAAAAATTTCAAAAAACATTCGATTCGAACAAATTCAAATCGTTCGAATCGAACGATTTTTTTTTTGGTTTGAAATACGATATATCGACCTAAATTGACATCGTTGAGTAGGAACAGAACAACCGAAAATAAAAACATTTTATCAAAAAAAAAAACCTCCTATCCTCCTATGTCAATATCATATCTTCGCTAATTTTATCATTCGAATAAAACTTTCGATGCCCATAATCATCGATAAACATCGAAATCAACAACAAAAACAAAATTTTTGTGGAAACTCTCTCTCCTTTCCATTTCATTCGTCGTTTTTTTTCCATGGAAATCATAATCAGAAAAAAAAGTACATTCATAAAAAAAAATTTTTTTTTTTTGGCAAAATAATCATCATTGGTGCTATCCCACCACACCAGCAACAGCAACAGTGTCAATGATACAAACGATGATGACGATATGAAGATAATAATCATCGTTTAGGCACAACCAACCAAAACAACATATATTGATAACATTCAAGATTTGACATCAAAATAAAAAGAGACTATTCCGTGTGTGTATACACTGGAGAAAAATTATACAGTGGTAAATGATTATTTTTAATGCACTTTCTCTTTTCTTCGAATCGATCAAAAAAAAACTCAAGAATTACTAAATCAAATTGATTTTTTTCTCTTCAAATTCGATTATTTATTCAAGTCTTGTGATTTTTTTTCTTGTGTTCCAGGATCGAGTGGAAAAAAAAAGAGAAAATCATGAGAGAAAGATTATGAAACACATGAACTGACTCAAAATTTGTGTTTGCGCACATATTCAACGTGGATTGTCCCCTTTTTTTTGTTGTTTGTTCAATTCTCTAATTCATCATATTATTTTGGCCAATCATAACAGCAAATGTATGTGTGTGCGGTGTGCGGTGTGTTTTTCTTCAATGATATCGGATCTCAACAACAAAGAAAAAATCCATGGTTGGAATGACGTAGTTAATTCCGTCATAATTTTCGGTTTTGTTTTTGGTTTTCAAACATTGTTCGTCATATGAAATCATCATCTACATTTCGAAAAAATATTTTTTCTCTTGATTGTTTGATAATGATCAAAACATTATTGTTTTTCAAACAAAACCACCACCAGCGAAACATTCGACATTAAATTTTTCAATTTTTTAATTCAATTTTATTGTATTTCGTAATCGGGAGTAACCCCTGTTAATGTACTTTTTTGTTTGCTGTTTGTTTGTTTGTTTGTTAATTTCTCTTTTTATCATATTTGAAAAAAGATTTCGATCAGAAAGAAAATTTCTATAAAGATTCAGCAAAAGAGAGAAAAGAGAAGATAAAAATTTGCACCACAATACATCATACATCATCATCGTTAAAATAACAAGGACGTACGTTTTCAGTTGTCATCATCATCAACATTGTTTTGTTTTTCTGACTCTGTGTTGTTGTTGATATATAAATCAATGAAAATAAACACCAGAACACCAAAGTTCAATCAGATCGTGCCAAGCAAATAAGAAAGAAAAATTTCATTTTCGGTTCTTTCTTTTCTTCCTAATAATTGATGATTACATGATCACATCATATGAGATAATTTAAGATTTTATCTTTTGATTTTTTTTTATTTATTTATCGAATGATCAAAATCATCTGATTGTTATGGTTCGATCATAATCAATCAATCAATAACAACAACAACAACAAAATACTAAACAACAATCAATCAATCAATCAATCAAATTAATTAGTTCATATTTTGATTCGATTGTGACAACAACCAACCAAAATAAATAAAATTTTAAATAAAAATCTCCCTTTCTGGAACAAAAATGAGAATAACAAGAATACTTTATCGTGAAGTACTTAAACAGGTGGATTTTTATTCACGTTTTAATCCATCACCACTTTCGATTGAAAAATTTCTTCAATTCGGTAATATCATGTAATGTTTTTTCCTTGTCATTTTCATTAATTTTTTCATTCATTTACAAATCAAAGGTCAAGAAAAATGTGAAAAAACATCATTCCTATTTTTACGTAAAGAATTACCAGTTCGTTTAGCAAATATAATGAAAGAATTACATTTATTACCAAATCGTTTATTGGAAATGCCATCAGTTGAATTGGTTAATAGCTGGTATGAACGTAGTTTTGATGAAATACTTAATTTTGAAAGTGCATCACCAGATTCATCCGAAGTACGGGAATTATTTTGTGATACATTAATCAAAATACGTAATCGTCATTCGAATGTTGTCGAAACAATGGCACAAGGAATATTGGAATTAAAACAATCAACATTGGTTGATCAACATGTTGAACATTGTATACAATATTTTCTAAATCGTTTCTATATGAGTCGTATATCGATTCGTATGTTAATCAATCAACATGCTGCATTGTTTGGTTCTGATCTCAATAATCAAAGTCCACGTAATATTGGTTGTATTGATCCACATGTATGTTGTTGTCATAATATTCAATGTTTTTCTTTTTTGAAATTTCAATTTGATTATTTTTTTCCCACATAGTGCGATGTAAAAGCAATTGCCTATGATGCATATGATAATGCACGTTTTCTTTGTGATCAATATTATCTAACATCACCGGGTATAGATATTGAAACAATAAATGGACAAGATCCAAATGGTCCTGTATCAATAGTATATACACCATCACATCTTTATCATATACTATTTGAATTGTATAAAAATGCAATGCGTGCTGTTGTTGAATCACATAATGAAGATGATGATCTACCACCAATCAAAACAATTATTGTTAAAGCCAAAGAAGATTTAACTATTAAGGTAAAATTTGATTGATAAAATTTCAAAATTTTCAATTTTTTTTCTCCCCCCAAATATCAGATCTGTGACAAAGGTGGTGGAATACCACGTTCATTACGTGATATGTTATTTCAATATATGTATTCAACAGCACCACAACCATCAGCATCGGGTATGAATTCAGCACCATTAGCTGGTTATGGTTATGGTTTACCAATATCAAGATTATATGCACGTTATTTACAAGGTGATTTAGTTATATCATCATTAGAAGGTTATGGTACTGATGCAATTGTTTATCTAAAAGTTTTATCAAGTGAAGCAAATGAATTATTGCCAGTATTTAATAAAACAAGTAGTAAACATTATACTTCGATACAAGGAACACATGATTGGAGTTCCGGCGGTAGTAGTAATAGTAACAATAATTCTAATAATAATAATGGTGGTAATAATAATGGTAAAAATAATATATGGAATAATCGTATGAGTGTTTCGAATTAAATTTCAACTAATTTAAAATT
Organism: Dermatophagoides pteronyssinus; assembly: GCF_027571235.1. Taxonomy (NCBI): domain Eukaryota; kingdom Metazoa; phylum Arthropoda; class Arachnida; order Sarcoptiformes; family Pyroglyphidae; genus Dermatophagoides; species Dermatophagoides pteronyssinus. The sequence goes on from NW_027461538.1 coordinate 829,758, forward strand.
TCATCCAAAATTTTTTTAGGCAAACACACCAAACACCGCAAACATAAACAACACAAGTAAAACCAAGAATTTTGTTATTATTGTTATTATATTTTGAATGAAAAATATTCCTGTGATAGAGGAGGTGATCAAGTAAGAATTTTATTAGATTTATAAGAAAAATTTCGAATGCTTTTATAATAATAATAACTAGAAACAACGAGAAATAAACATACATTTTTTTCATAAATATAAACAAAAAACATAACATAAATTGTACGAATACTCATCATTATCATTATTAATTCAATGTAGACATCATTAAATTTATAATAATCATCATCATAATCGATAGGCAATAATCAAATTGAATGATTTGAATTGATCAAAAAAACAAACAAATTTTTAAAAAATAATTTTCAAATTTTCTTCCTCCTTTTTGTTTTATTGATAAAATAATAATAATCGTTTTAAATAGATTATCATTGAACATTACAACAATAACAGTAACAATAATATTTGAATGAATCAAAACAAAACAAAACAAAATTATTGATTTTTATTATCATTTTTGTTTAATAAATATAAAAACGTTTTTGACGACGACTTTGATACAGAAAACAAATGAATCTTTCATTTTGATTTGATTGAGTGATTGACTGATTGAGTGTTTTGTGAGTGGTTGATTGATTGATTTGATTTGAATCCATCATTTTTTACGCAAACGTTGCAAATAATTTAATATAAAAAATGCTGCCATTGGCCATGTAAATAAGAATATTGCTGTTTGTGGACGTAATTCACTTAAAGGCCATTTATTACCGGAAGAAGATGATGACTGTTGTTGATCTTCTTGTTGTTTAATAATGGTGACCTGCTGTTGCTCTAATTTTCTAACACGATTCGTTATACGATCCAATGAATTTTGTAATTGAAATATTGCAACAGCTAATTGTTCATTGAAACCAAGTGATGATTGATTCGTTGTTGTTGTTAATTTAGGTCGACGATTGTTATTGTTGTTGATAATCGTTGATGATTCGTCACAGGTTTGATCAGTATTGATCATCATTGAATCATCATCATTATCAAATGTATTGGGAAATATTTTCGGCTTTTGTTCATGTCGTGGTGATAATGAATCGATTGTATCGGTAAATTCATCACCATCACTATCATAAATGGTTGTCAAATGATTGGCTAAAATCAATCGCAACAAAACGCATCGAAGAGAAAAAGAAAAGAGAAAAATTGAAACAAAATTAGCATCTTTTTTTATTTTATTATCATCATTTCGTTTGTATTAAAATTTAATGTAAAAAATTCTATATTTTTTGGGTAGTAGATCAAATTATCTTTGGTTGTGAAAAAGTTTCTAGGTGATTTGGTTCTTCAGGTTTTTTTTTTGGTTCATTGTATTTCAAACAAAAATATCATGCATCAAAGATCAATGGAATGTAATGGAGGATTGAAATTATGGGAGATAAAAAAAATCAAAACCTACTCGTAGCTATTTGATTATTTTGGCCATTAATATTTTCATCATTCATTTTTGTTGTTAACACTTGATTATTATCGTCGGCGACTGCTACGGCAGAACCATTCATTTTGGTATCATTTTTGCTATTATTAGCATCATTGGTCATTTCTTCGGGTAAAAATTCATAAAAAGGACCAAGCAAATCTAAAAATTCAGATACTTCATGTGTCATTGATATTGTTTCGATAACTTTTTTCAATTCATCAACATATAATTGCATTGCTTCTTGTCTGGACATTTGACCACATTTTGTCCATGCATCCCATTTATAACGATTAATAATATCATAAAATGCAGGTCTTTTTGTTTGATTTGGTCCTTCGGTTGCTTGTTTAAAAAATGCATAAAATCTTAATCTCATTTCATTGGATGGTTGAAAAAATCCTGTTAATCAAAATTTAATGGAAAACAAGAGGAAATTTTGGTGAATTTTAATCAAAAAATTAATTTGAAATTTTTTGGGCAATCTTACCATCTTTAGGTAATGATTGTATAACTTTAACAGCAGCATCAAATTGTTGTTCAATCGACATGATGATGATGATGATGATCGCTGATTTAAAACTATCGACAAATAATCGATAATGATGATTGAAAATTGATTGATTTTATATTTAAATAAATTGAAGGTTGAACAAAAAAAAACTGGTATTTTTATTGCATCGATAATGATGATGATGTTGAAAAGTAAATTGAGATTCCAGAAAAAAAAATCAATTATAATGATGATGATGGACGTAAATAGATGTTACGTAGAAAATTGTGGACGTAAATTACACGAAAAAAAATTTATTCAATAACAAAGGATGGTATGTTCACACGAACAAACATTACCTAAATTCAAATTTTGCATGTGTGACTTATTGCAAATGGAAAAACTTTTTTTGTTTTTTTCGAACTAACAATTATCTACAGTATATATTTCGCTCCAGAAAAAAAAATGAATGACTAATTATTAATTTCAAACGAAAAAAAAATATGTTTAAGGAAAACTGACTGACAACGACATTGTTCAAAAGAAAAAAATTTTAAGATTTCGATGATGATGACAAAGTGGTAAAAGCGAAAAAAAAGGAGAGAAACAACTTTTTTCAAACAAAACAAAACGAAAAAATTCGACATACATAAATTTTTTTGTTCAATATTGAAAATCTATAGAAACAAACACACAGAAAAAGAGATAATAAATTGTTGTCTTGTTTGAATTCAAAGTTGAACAACACCAAACACAATTGAAGGAAATCTTAGCAAAATTGTTTGATGTTTTGATGATGGTGACTTTGATCTTTTTAAACGGCTGGAGATTTCTTTTTACACCTGCAGCGAATCCTGTGTGATCGAATGATGATGAACAATTGAATCGATGATTGATTTGATTTTGAGATTAATCAAAATACTTTTAATCATTGAAAGGTTATTCATTTTATCATCAATGGCCATTGGAAAATCCAAACAAAATTTGTTGTGTTTATTTTTTGAAAAAAAATGAGCATGAAAACTTTGTAAACACACACACACATTGATAATACAACCGAATTCAATGTAAACATTGAATCATATATACCGTTTTGGATTCGAATCCAGAAATAGAGAGAGAGAGAGATGAGAGAGAAAACAGCGATAGAGAGAGAGAAAGAGATACAAACTGGATTCGGCTGTTTGACGAACGACGAATTGATTCAAGCAACTAACCAATGATGACAATAAGCAATGTTAATCGATTTAGTGATTTGTAGAAAATCAAATTTAAAATTGTTCGTTTTTTCCCCTTCTTTTTCCTGGAACAGAAATCTGGTGAAAAAAAAACTAAATTAAAAATAATTATAAGTAACTTTTTCTTACCTGATAAAATCAAAATAAGGAAATTTTGTCGTCGGTATATAGGGTCCGTTGTTCAATAACCAAATTTTTCATTAAGATGGGTACGGCCATCACCGGTCTGTTGTTGTTGATCCAATCGAACCAAATCAACAAAATCATCATCCGTTTCGATTGATTGTTGTTGTAGTTGTTGCTGCTTTTGTTGTTGTTGTTGACGTTGTTTTTCTAAACGTTTTTCACGTTCAATTGCTTCAATTGTTGATTGTTGACGAATTTTACGAAATTCTTTATAATTTTTTTTCTTGTTCTCTGAATTCGAAGATTGAGAAATTTCACTTTTACCATCACTGTTATCATCTGCCACTGAATTCTTCGAGGATTCAATAAATTTTTCATTCGATTCTTCTTCTTTGTTGATCAATTTCTTTTCCATTTGTATCGCATTTTCATCATTTTTTGATTCTTTCGTCGGTTCAGTTGATGTTGTTAAATTTTTCATTACAATTTCAGCTGGTCGAGCTAATTGAATTAATTTTTCAATTTTCGATTGTTCCGTTTCCAATTGTTTGATTTTAATCTTTAGATTGGATTTTTCAATTTTTTCATTCATACTTAAACCATATTTCTTTTGATTCAATGAATTCATATAAATATCTAATGAATCACCGATTAAATCTTGTGAAATTTCTGGTGTAACACCAGGCTCTAAACCGATATGAGCTAAACGAACTTTTAGTTGACATAATTCTTGATTGATTTCTTTCCATTTTAAATTCAATGAATCATAAGTTTCAATTTTTCCTTCAGAATCTTTTCGAAGTTTTTTTGTTGCCGGTTTAATTGTTTCATCCAGAAGATCATCATCATCATCATTATTGTAGAATTCTTTTCTTGCTTTTTCACGAGCCGAATCTTTTCGTTGCCAAGCAAATAATAAATTTGCCTGATCAAGTAATCGACAACAACGTAAACAAGCATCTTGAATTGATTCTTTTTTCCTAGTCATTAATTGTCCATCAACAGGTATCCATTGACCATCAATAGGCAGATCGAATGTACATTTAAATTTATTATGTAATGAATCTACTTTATAATCAAAATCATAACCTTCATTTTCAAACCATTGTTGAAGACATTTATATGGATTATCAGAATAAACATTTTCATTTGTTGATTGTAATTTTGATGTTGTTGATGATGATGATTGACCATCTTTCATGGCCATTATTATGGATTTCAGCGCTAAACTATCACCAATTTCTTCATCATCATCTCCAGTACAATCGGTTAATGATATTCCCCATGTACAAGCATCATCAGTATCTTGTTCTTCTTTGGTTCGTTTGGTAACTTGTTGATTGTTCAATTCTTCATTTGAATCATCCGAATCATCATCATTCGAATCTTCATGTGAAGAACCTAATGTAAACAAACGTGTCGAAGCACCAAAACGAAATACATTATTATTCGGAATTATTTTTATCATTTTCCCTGGATCAATTGATTTTTTATTACAAATTGTTCCATGTGTTGATCCACAATCAATCAGATACCAAAAAGATTCGGTATTTGTACCTTTTAAAATGAGAAAAAAGAAAAGAAAACGTCAAATAAATGTCAAAAATCAATCATCGAAAAAACTAACCATTTTTATAATCATCATCATTTTTTGGTGCCCATAATAAAGCGGCATGATAACGTGAAATTGATGGATGATCCATTGGTATATCACAATCACGTGCACGACCAAAAATCAGACGATTTTTTTCATTAATCAAAATATTTGCTATTGATAAACCATTTTTCATTTGTTCAATAAAATAAATATTTTTTGGTGGTAAAAGTTTTGTCAATGGTTCGGGTAATATTGTTTTATTGATAATGGTGGTGGTGGACAAATGATCATTCGATGATTCCGGATCTTTCGAAGATTCGTTCGGAATTTCCGAACCCCCATTATCATCATTGTCATTATCATTTTCCATGATGTTTTTTGCGCAAAAAAAATTGAAATTCTTATGCAATCGAATCGAAAATTCGCTCAAATTATCATTCATACGATGCAAGTTAATCAAGTTTACTAAAATGATTCAAAACGACACTAACGGTGCCATCTAGGATTTTGCATTCGACATTCTTTGAATATTTTGAATTTTGAATTCAAAAAAAAAGGAAAATTTCATCAAAAAAAAATTGGACATGACGAAAAAACGAGAACAATATGTGAACGTCGTTTCGCATGGCTGACGATAAAACAAAATGACCAAAATTGGTTCGTTGATTTTTTTCACTGTGAATGGATGAAAACAACCGGCAGTGATGATGATGATGACGATGATGGCAAAATGTTTTGTAGCAAATCACATTCATGTCACCGAAGAAAAAAGAAAAAAAAGTTTTGTCTGGTATGATTTTCGGTTTCAAATTTCCATAAAAATTCAAATACACCGAACAAAACACGATCCAAAGTGTCCATTATCGTTAACGGTCGGTAAAGTTTTTTTTTTCTTCAGATTTTCGTTTGACAATTTTGCTTGTCGACAACAGGATTTTTACCTGTCTGGCTGTCTTTTTGTGGAGATTATTGTCGAATTGAACATTAATTATCATATCATACCTGCAGGTACCTGGATAATAAAAAATTTCGTTTTTTTTTCATTTTTGAAAAGTGAAAAAAAATCCAATTATCATTGTCGGTGCCGTTTTTTTGTTTTTTTCCAGAGAAAGAAAAAAAATTATTGAAATTTTGAAAAGCATGAAATTTGATTGAAACAATAGGGAAAAACAAAATTGAATTGAAAACCGGCGTCGATCAATCAGCGAATAAATGATTTTCCCTTTTGGGTTAATCAAAGGATTGAAGAAGAAAAAAAACCTGAAATCCGAATAATGATGGTGATGGGATGATGGCGATAATTAATGATACACTCAAGATTATCGCCAGTTTAAATCATTTATTCGATTAAGATGATGATCAAAACGATCGATGATTTTGTTTTCGGTGGTTAAAATCGATTATAATCGATCGATCGATCGAAAATCTAGCCCGATTTTTAAATGATGTTAATAATGATGTGCATCGTGTTTAGATTTTCACGTTTATTTCATCATCATTTTTGATTTTGACATGAAAAACGGAAAAAAGCGATGCAAAAACTGGTTCAATCTGATGTTGATGATATCGAGATTAGAAGCAATAGATTTTCATTTTGGCAAACCAAAAAATTCACCAAACAGCCTTGCTGTTCATCGATTGATTTCGATTCCATTAATAGCAAAAACCTGTGATTTCAAACACAACAGGATTATTCATTTTCAAAATTTCCAAATCGAATTTCAATCGATTGAAATTTGAAAAAATTTTGAGGCCAATCGATCGATCGATTGATTTTCGACCTGAAATGAAATCATCATCATTATCGCTGGTGTCTATTGTCTTTGTGTACAAAATGACATTATTCATGTTACATACAAAAAAGTTCAATCGTTATCATCATCAGTTCAATAATATCGATCGATTTGAGACGATTATCAACACCGGGGACAAATGTTGTGTGGTCAATAACAACAACAACAACATTTTCGGCCAAAACAACAAAATAGATCGAAAGGAAAGTATCTCGATGAAAAAACAATAGACAATGCGATTTGGCTAAATGAAAGATTTTCATTTCTGATTTGTGGTCGTCGGTGATTGACAACAACAAATATTCAAAAATGAATAAAAAAAATTCATTTCGATTTCAATCAAATTACAACGAAATTGACGAAATCAATCCGATTGGATGCGGAACAACATTCAAAAAGTCAAAAAAACCTTTCAAAAAAACTTTGCCTAATCGTATTTTAGAAATCATTATTATTATTATTATTGATCAAATTACCAAACGTTTGATGATAAAGACTGTGTTTTAATCACATTTGTAAAAAACACAGGTAAATCAAAAAGCACAGGTAAATTTGTTGTTGATGATGATGTCGATGATGATGATGATAATGATGCAGACGACGCCCAAAAAACAGCCACTCCTCAAAATTGAAAAAAAATATGTTTCCTTTTAATGATGATGATCATCATATTGATTATTGGGCGTTTTTGGGTGGGCTTTGCTACATTTTTGAAAAAAATGCAGCAATTTGGGTGTGCGTGTTTCACCGTTTTTCACGTGTTTCGCTTTTTCCATTGTGGAAAGAAAATGCTACAGGAAAACAACAACAACAAAAACAATCCATATTTGTTAAACAAAATAGACCAAAATTGCGAAAAAAAAACATTGGATTCGATTTTGTTTTGTTGTTTTTGTCCATAAAAACAAACACACAGAAAAATCGTTTTGCTTCAAAAGTTTTTTCCTTTGATGATGACTATAATTATTATTATTTTTTAACATAAAATACCAAATATGACCAAAAACGATGAATTTAGATCTTCGAACAGACAAACAAAAAATGTCATCCATTCAATTTTGTTTCCATTTCCTCGAAGTTTTTTTTTAAAAAAAAATTCATAATTTTCATGTTCTGATCAACTTTCTCCTTTCTCTCTCTTTTGAATGCCTATTTTCGGTCAGGTTAAATCGCCAATTCAAGTCAAGTCGCAAAGTGAAACTTTCGAATAGAAAAAAAATGACAAAATGAAAAAATGGACATGGTAAAATGGAATTTCCGGACAATCAAGATTTGTGTGTGATCAACTGTGATATAAGTCTTCATTATCATTGTTGTTGTTGTTAAAATAGTCGACGATATGATCTGATCTGAAATGATATGAAATGAAATGAAATAAAGACATCACGATTCGGCTATTAGCATTGATTTTTGTTTTATCAGCTACTGAATTGATTGAAATGAATGTGAAATATCAAGTTCGTTTCGAAAATATCAAATTTCATCAATCAAATGATGATGATAAGTGTTCATTTCAGTTATGGATTAAATAAACGGATGTTTTTCTTCAACAACAACAACAACAAAATTCGGGCGCCATGTTTGCAGAATTATCAATGTATCTTTTTTTCGGAGATTTTCGATCGATCGATCGATGAGATAAAGAGTTAAGTAGATCGATAAAATCGATAATTATCATTCATTATAATCATGTTTTTCATTGGAAATCAACAAAAAAGAAACAAAATAGAAAAGCCATGCAAAACAGGCATTCAGTAAATAAGTAACAAGTAAAACAATTCTCAAGAAAATTCCTGACCTTCATTTTTAAAGTAATTATAATTAAATTTAAATGATTTTAAATTTTAAATTCAAATTAATTGCTACTGTTTTTTTTTTGTTGACATTTAAAATTTTTTTTTTGTCAAATCACGATTTTTTTCAAAAACATTTTACCTCAAATAATCATTCAATCAGAAATGATTTAACCAATCAACCAACCGACCAAAACATTTGATCAATTTAGAGCAATGTTCATCTTGATTGACTTTTTTTTTTTGCTTCTTGATTTCGTATAACAACAAAAGGTTTGAACCAGATTTAATGAAGATCAACCTGGGCGCAAAGGGAATTCATTAATCACGAAAAAAAAATCAAAACAATTATCCATCTTCATTAACAGATTTTGGTTATTGTTTTTCGTTTATCATCATCATCTATGATAATGAGGTGGTAATCAACGAAAAAAAAAGACCAAACGAAACAAAAACCCAGCACATAATGAATGATGGCGATATGTGCCCTCTAAACCTGAAAACAAAAAATATTAAGATTTTGAATGTAAAGAGATTTTGCAAAACCAAAAAAACATAAATTCATTAATGGGATCAATCAAAAGAAGAGAACAATGAAAAAATGAATGGAAAAATGGAAAATGCAGATTTTCGCTCCCATCATTTCTTGGGCTACTGTTGTTGTATTTTCTTCTTGTTTTTCCATTGATGATGATGATTATCATTATGATTATGATCAAATGAACGAACAAACAAACGGATGGTTGGTTGATCCGGCCCGATTTTTTGAATGAATGAATGGTTAATGGAAAAATATTCAATTCAAGAAAGTTTGAATCAAAGCAAAGTAAAAAAAGGCTAGCTTCTTTAATTTCTTTTGTTTTACCGGGACATACATACATACATCATCAACAACGAAGATCAAAAAAGAATTTCCCATCCTTGCCTGTACTGTACACACTTGTCCTCAATTCAAATGTGGTTAGGATAAACCAACAGCAAAATCTGATACAAACAACCAACCAACCTAGATCAATGGAAAAAAAATTATTAATTTCTTTAGCTTGATTAACCAACTATGAAAAAAAGTAATAATAATCTAATAGGGTATCCCCTGATGATGATGATAATCAAGTTTTTTCTTTATTTAGATTTTCAATACATTCAGATCATTTATGAATGGAGGTTAGTGTGTAAAATGGATACAATATCTGCATGTTTGTTGTTGTTCATATAATAGACTTGATGAATGATGGATTTCAATAAACAGAAGCTAAACAAGCTATAAGCTTGGTTTTTTCTAAAATCCTTATCTGTTCATTATCTAAAAAGGATTAAGTTATCGATAATGTTTTTAATCAAGATTAGATACAAAAAAAAATGGATGTTTAGCATCATTGATTCAATCAATCACTGATGATGATGGATGGATCGGATGGAAAAATCAAATCAGCTAAAATTCGATTATGATGATGTTAATGGATCAAAAAATAGATTTTCAGAAAAATAATCAATTTTTGTTGTTGTTGAATGGATGGATTTTCTCAACAACAACAACAACAACAAAAGAATCACAAAATGACAACTTTTTTTTCGGGTTAAAAACCAAAATAACCAGCTGGAGTTTTTTGCTTGGTTAATCATTATCGGTTTAACCTGTGTGTTAGTGATTGATTATTGATCATCATTATTTGGGCTGTCATCGATAATAATCGATAACAATCGATTGATCGATCGAACATTATTCATCGATGGATTAGCTGAAATCCATCGATCCATTGATCCATCAAAAAAACCGAAAAAATATTGACCTCAAAACCAGAAAAATGACCATTATAGCCACCAGGATTCAATCAATCCATTTTGATTCGATTGAATTTGATCTGTCAAACAAACAAACATCATTTTTCATCATCAAACAATCAACAAAAAGCTCTAAAATAAACAAAATCTAAACGAAACGAAAAAAATCCTTTATGTTTACCAGATGGATTCATTTTCCCAGGAGTTTCTCTAAGTAAAAATGACCAAAATCGAAACGAAAATCAAATATTCAAAAAGAAAATTGTTTATTTAAATACACTTACTTTGTGTTTGGATGTTGTTGATGTGTCTATTTCGACCTGGTTGGTATTTTTAATCGATTGATGATGAAGAATGATAATGGTGATGGTCGATTGAAAAAAAATTTGATTAATGAACGATATTTATGAATCAATATTGAACAAACAAACAAACAGAAAAAAAAAGTTTATCGATGATAAGTGGTGAGAAACTTTGAGAGTTGATTCTGTACTATACTGTACTGATTTGATGATTTTGACCCGAATTTTCGGTTACTTCAAGCCATAATGATAGTGGTGATGAAGATGAAAAAAAGTGTCCGAATGGAATCAGGATTTTTGGTCAAAAAAAAAATCGATTAAATCGATGATGATGATAAACAATCGATTATGACGACCACCATCGATGATGATTATTTCTTCATTCGAAAAAAAAAACGTTACACAGTATTATCTGGTCTAGGGTTGTTGTCCACACTCGATGATCATTATTATCATCGTCGTCGTCGTCATCGACGGTAATCATCACTTTAACCGATTAATTCGATGATGATGATGATTCGGTTCACTAAATGTTGATAGATCAAGCACGATCAAATCAAATCGACATAACTTATTGGTTAATTGGTTAAATTCGGAACAAAAAAAAATCAAAATCAAATCAATCAACCAGGATTTTTGATTCGACCCGGTTTCTTTCTTTTCGATTTGATTTCTTTTCTGGATTAAATCTTGCAAAGAGGCAATCAATCAATCAATCGATCGATTGATCGAACTGTTTGATGTGCTTGAATTTCTTGGTTTCAATCCATTTCTGGTTGATCTCTATTCATTTTTGTGTTTGTTCAAGGTTAATCTGTCATTTTCAAGGATAAGATGTGTGTGTATATGGTTGTGGCGTGGAAAAAGTCTGGAAGATAGATAAATCTGGAAAACAAACAAAACATTACATTATCAACATCATCTTAATCCGAAAATCATGATTTTACAAACCTAGATTCAGTTTCTTTTCTTTTCTTTCTTTCGTTCTGATTTGCCTGATGTTGCATATATTCCCAGAGATTTCTCAATTTTCTATTCATATTTTCTTTTTCGTTGAAATCGTGTGGTTATCGTAGTTGCAGGCAGTCATTATCATTATCATGATGATGATCATCGTAGCCAGACATTTTTTGATGAAATTTAAACCCCAAAAAGATGCTAAGGAAAAAACGGGCTATTTCGACATAAACACCATCATCATGATCAACAATTTAACCAAGAGTTTTTTGTGGGTAAATGATTTATCATGAATCAATTAATTAATACAGAAAAACTGATACAATTTGTCAATCGGATTCGATTCTCGACTTTTTCGAAACAAATTATTAACCGAAATTAATTTCCGACTTTTTTGTCCGAGATTTGTTTTTGTTTATGTTTTCACACGAACATTGTCAACAGGATGCTCACTCACTCACTCACACACTTGTTCATATACAACGTACCAAAAAAAAATAAATAAATAAAAAATTCAATTAAAAATGTGTCGAGTGAAAAAAAAGGTGAAGATGATAAATAATTATGACAAGATAAATGTCACATGATAATAATAATGATAATAAGTTTGAATTTGACTGATAACAATTAAATAAAGGTGATGGAAATTATGGAAAACAGAAACAAAAGATGATATCTACCCTTTGAACAGCTCATTAAAATAAAAAAAATTTCGAATGTTTTTGTTGAGAGGAGGGGGGGAAGAAAGGATTCTTTTGTTCTCATTTTTTTTCGTTTTTTTTTGTTCTGTTTTGGTTGGTGGTCATCATTCTTTTTTCAATGATGATGACCATGATGATGATCATCAACAAGATGGTAAAAAAAAGAGAGAAGAGAGGCAATATGTGTGACTTTTTTGGAAGAATTATCGTTATCATTATGAACATCATTGTGTTTTTTTTACCGTTTGTTTGATATGATGATATTATGGTCGAATTGAATTGAAATTGAATGAATGAATAAAAAGAAAAGAAGAAATGTAAACCAAATGAGATGCAAAAGGTTGGTTAATAATAATAATAATAATAATAATATCGAGTTCAATGTTAAACTGGTTCTTGTCCTACTTTTTTTTCTTTTTCTTCTTTGCCCCTTTTTTTTCGCAGATATCCATCATCATCATCATCATCAAAATCATGATCATCATGATCATCATCATTGCCACTTGATGAACATCATTTTTTACCGAAAAATAAGAAGATATTTCTATTTTAGTGCATCACCATCAATGTGATGTCCAAATAGATCGAATGAAAAATCCATTATCTTCGACAAGCCATGTTGGCGGCGGTGGTGGTGGTTGATGGCCACCGGGGTTAACATTAATGGATTTTAATGAATGAATGTTCAAACAACATCATTTTTTTTTGGATTGTTTTTTTAAATCGGAAATTGAACAATAAAAAAAACTATGACTTTTACCGATTTGGTATTTGCGTTTTCGAATCGAATCAAAACAAGGCTCATTTCGAAACAAATTTGTAATGAAGATGATTATCATGGTGTGGACACACACAACAACAACAACAATGTCCGAGTTGTTGTTTTTTTTCTCACTTGTTTTGCACCCTAATTAAATTCAGAAAAAAAAGACAAGAAAAAATCTGCAGCCATTTCTTTCAAATTTAATTTATGACAAAATTTTTTTAATTTAATTTAAAAAAACTCATCATCATTGTCATCAGCGTTCCAGAACACCTTCAATTGTCGATTGATTTTGGCTGGACTTTTGGATTTTTTGTTGTTGTTCAACACACTCTGTAATTATAATCAAATGAATATGTAAATTAATTTTGCTTTTTTTTACATTTTTTTACATTTTAGATTTTTTTTTGGAAAATTTCGAAATGATAACACCTTTGGTCATGGCAATGTCGATGATGATGATGAACATTCTCATATGAATAATAAGACGTTTTTTTGTTATGGGTAATGATGTGATCCTATGATGGTCAATATAGTGATGAGAATGAACAAGTCAGAAAAGTAAAACATGCGATGCTTAATTTGGATAATTGAATATATAGAGACAATTCATTTTTCCCATATTCACCAAAACGTATTGAATATTAATATTGTGGCTGTGGTTTCAAATTGTTTCGAAAATGAGATTTATTCGCATTTCGTTTCGATTTTTGTTGTTCGAGATCAATTTCAAGATCATTAACATTGTCTTCTGCTGACCGATTGTTTTTGTTTTTTGGCCACAAAAATTTATTTATTTATTTTTTCAAGCAAGATTACAACATTGAAAAAATCCAATCCAATTATCATTGATAGTAGTTGAATAATGTTGTTGTTGTTGTATCAAGAAAACAACAACATTTAAATTGATTTCACCATCAAAAACCTTGTTGGCCTTGTTTTTTTTGGAAGGGAGATCGATGTTGTTGCTGAATGTAATGAATGTGCAAAAAAAAGCTAATCTTTGTGCGTTGTGTGTTGCCAATTATCATCATTTTCACAGTAAGATTTTGTTATCGTTTTTTTTCGCTCATTTCAAATTGATTGATTTCATTTTCGTTTTTCGATGCTTTATTTGAAAAAAAATTGATAACGATGACCATATCGTTACAATGGTCATTATCTGAAAAAAAGATTAAAGAATTCAACAGGTGTGCGTGTGTGTGTCAATGTCAATGGTGCCAACCAATATTGCACAGTGTTTGTTGGCTAAAAATCTGTCTATTGGAGCCTTGATCAAAGATTAATTGAATGGAGATTATCATTGATACAAGGGATGCTTAACACGTTGACCATCGACCGTGAATCAATTTTAATTTTGCAAAAAACTGAAAAACTAAAAATATTTTACAGGCTTATCGAACGACGAAAGAGTTAAAGATTTACTAATTACGAATATATTTAATTAATCAGCTAATCAATATTCATCGATTGAGAAATTCAAAATTCAAAAAAATTCAAAATCGTCCCGTTATAATTTTTGGCGCCACAAGAAACCGGTTTTTTTCTCTTGTTTCGTTGATTTTCTTAATTTGGAAGATTTTCTTCTTCAAAGAAGAAATACATTAGTTTCTCTTTCGTTTCTCTCTTCCTAAGAAGATCTTACCTGTGTTTCACCTGTTGCCGTTAGCATCATCTTCATCATCGCTGCACACCACTATGTTTTCCAAAATGTTTTTTGGATTCTCTTTTTTGATCTGTTTTCGACCGAATTATTTTTTACTGTTGTCTTCGTGCTTTAGTCTCTTGTGAAACGGCTACAGATCAGTGTATGTCGTCCAACCATCGTCAACAACAACAGTTTCTTGACAGTTTTTTCTTTTTTTTTCCCCTGAATATTCAAATATTCAACACTTTGGTTTAACGCCGGTTACATAATCAATCAATCAATCAATCAAATCAATGTGTGATATCAGTTGAATTCCGACATCATTGATCGACGAATGAATTGAATTTCTTTCATTCTGAATATCTTATGTGTCATTCTTGCACTTGAATGTTAACACGTGCAAACTGATTTAGTGTTGGTGGCTTTGAACTGATCTAGATTTTTTGGCCAAAAGAAAAAATTTTTTTTTCAGTTGAAAAGAATGAATGAATGAATGAAAAGTTCAATCAACATACAATGGCCAAACATTATTTGTTTGGTCCAACAACAACATTAACAACAACAACAAGTGACGATCCAAAACGTTAAGTGTGTGTTCCACCATTTGTGTGGGAGAAAATAGTCGGAAAAGATTTTTCCCTGTTTCTGTTTTGATGATAAAAATCAATGTTGACTGTTTTTGTTGAAATATGTTTGTAGCAAAAAGTATATCCAACCATTCACCATATCCATAGATCTAAAGATTTTATAGATTTTTCATTTTTCAATCTAACATCTGTGTTTGTGTTGACCGTTAATGAATGAATGAATCTGACCGACAATCAAAAAAAAACGGTGTGTTTTCATCACATAACATCCGAATCGTTTTGTATGTGCCCTGTGTGTGTATTTTGCCATTTGTTTTTGCAAATGATAATGATTCTTCGTCATTTTTTTTGTTTGTGATTTTCAAATGCCCAAAAGTAGCCAACAAATAGTTTGTCCATTTTTCGTTTTGTTTGTAGGCGTTTGTTGTTAATTTTATGTTTAATTTTTCTGTGTTTTGTTGTTGAAAATATCCTTAAAAAAAATCATCCATAATCATCATAATCATCAAACCACATAAAAAAAATGGTTGATGATATAATGATGATGATGTTGGTGGAAAAACAACAACGAAGACGACGAAAAGTAATCGCCACCAACTATGATAATGATGACAACAATTTAAATTGTCAAAATATTCATCAAAAAACCACGAAGACGACGACATTGAAAAATATTAAATATGATGATGATGACAGTGGACAACAAAATTGGTCAAAAGCCACAATGTGTTCTGTTGTTGTCGACGATAATAGTGTTGGTGATGATTGCAATGAATCATCAAAACCGTTATTTATTAATACCATAAATGAAACGGATATTATGGAACAACAACAACAACCATCATATAATGATAATGATGATGATCATCATCGAAAACGAAGAAGAAAATTATCATCATCATCATCCTTGTTACCATCACCAAACATGAATAATATCGATATGAAATACTTTATTTGGATGCGAGCGTGGTTGTCTTCGACGACAAATTGTCGTTCGCATTATAATAATCATCCAATATGGTCATCATCAACAAAATCCTCATCCACATCCACATCATCATCGCCATATCATCATCATAATAAATCATATTTGCTCATATTGACCATGATGATGATTATTGCCGTATCATCATTGTCAACCGATGCTGTTAAAATTATTAATCATAATAATGATGATCATCATCAAAATCGACAAAATCGACCACAATTTTTACCACAATCATTATCATCACCACCAGTAAATTTTCCACTTTTATTTGCATCATTTTTATCACAACAACAACGACAACAACAATATTCACCATTATCATCAATGAATTCCAATGTTGATGATCAATATGGTGATGAAAGTGGTAATGTTATGCAATCAATCAGATTACCATATCAAAATTTTGGTGATCATTTTTATCAACAACAACAACATTATCATCTGCCTCCTTCTAATCACCATTATTATCATCAACAACAACAATATCTTCAACAAGAATCATCAATACCTGAACAAATTATTGTTGAATATGAACAACAACCATTACAAAATCAATGTAAGTTGAAATAGTTTTTTTTTCTTCAAATTTTTTTACTATTTAGACTTTTATGTGTGACAAAATTTTTGTCATTTTTTTTGGAAAAAAATCCGTATACCTCGAAGCAAAGTTTTGTTCCATTAAAAAAGAAAACCTGCTGAAAAAATACTAAAAAAAGATACTAATTTTCACCTGATTATTTCCAAGAAGAAGATAACTTGGTGCATTTTATCGCAGGTTGATTTGATGTTTCATTCAGATAAAAACGTAAGAAAGTAAGATCTTTTACTAATCGACAATAACAATTTTACCGAAACACCGTTTTTTTTCAAGTATTTCTATTTTAAGTTTGTTAAACATGTATTTTTCCCTTTTTCTATTTGATCATCATCATCAATGATGCGAATTAAATGAAATCAATTTATTTTTATTTTTATTGAGAGGGGGACAACATTTTGATGATGCTTTCATGACGCATCATTTAAACTTTTTGTCGTTGACCCGATGATGATGATGATTGAAAATAGTAACAAAAATGTTGTTGTCACAACAACTTTGTTTATATGTTTCTGGATCGATGAATCTTTTTACAAACTGGCCACTAAATTAGCTTAATTCACATTATATAAAAATAGATTTTGTTTTCGTGTTGATTGCTGATGTTTGGTGACCATCAATCAGTCAGTCAGTCAGCATCATAATTATCAATTAAAATTGTAACCAAATGAAATGGATCGAATCGAAAAATTGTTCCAAAAGCAAACAACTTTTTTTTTGTAGCAAAAAAAATGTTTTTTTTTCAATTTTCGACGAAAACAAAATTTTCTAGTCCACCGATGATGAATAAAAAAAAAGAAGATGAAGCAATTAGGAATTGTTTTCGTTCGTTTGAGAAAGTTTTTTCCATTTGTTTGTTTTTTGAAGAGAAACGTCAAACAAAAACACAAAACAAACATCAGAAAACAAAAAACAAAAGGCCAGTATGATTATTATTATTATAAAAGGAGATTATATAACACAATAATGATGATGATTGTCATGCAACAACAACAAAAACATTGAATAATAATAATGATTGAAATTTATTCAAAAAATGTTACAGTTTTTTGGGGACCTTGGACTTGTTTTTTTTCTTCTTCGAAACATTCTTCTTTTTCGTTTGTTTTTCTTCTCGTTGACAAATGACAATTTTTAATGTTTGCCATTTGCGTTTTTTGTTTGTTTGTTTTGTTTTTTGTGTGTGAAAGTTTCAGTTGAAATCAATTTGGTGATTAATTAATTATGATGATGATCAGGATGAATTTCAATAATTTGATTGTCAACATTAACTTTGTTTTCCTTATTATTCTTCTTTGAATAAAGTCATAAAAATCAATGAAGCAATGAATTTACTGTTCTTTTTTTTTGATGGTCACAATGTAGAGTGAATGATGATAAGAATGACTAAAACGAAAGAAAGAAATTAAACTTTTTTTTCTGAATTCAATTTCAATCACGTTTTTGTCATTTTAGATGCAATGAATTAATTTGATTGTCAATTTCGGATGACCAGAACTGGACTACCCTTGTTGTCCATAAAATTGTCGCGTCCAGACAATAACCATGAATATTTGACCATGGTGAATTTTTTATCATTTGATTTTGAGGTCAACCGATATCAATCTCCATTATCATCATCATCATTTTTATTTACACATGACATTTTGATCATCATCATCAACAACCGATCATGTGAAAACCGATTATATGATTTCTTGCCTTCTTTGTTTTGTTGAAAAAAATGTCCTTTTTTTATATGTGTGGGAAACGAATTGGGGCGAATTATTATTTACACAAACAAAACAAAAAACAATGGAAAATCATTGTGAATAATGAATGATATATAACAAGCTTTGGAAAATAAGATTCGGAAAAAAAACAAAATAATGATAATCGATAGTATCGATTATTTTTCTTCTTCAAACAACACAACGACGAATTGTCGGTTGAAAACTTGTAATTTGAACCAAATTTTTTTTCATGTTTGGTTTACATAAATGTTTGGTGGTGGTGATAGGTAAATATTATCATTATATTCGATGGTTTTCGGTTTTTTAATGGCATTTTTGTGGTGGTTTCGCTTCATTTGTTTCTGTTTTTTTTCGACGAAAAAGGAGAAAAAATCTGTGTATGTGTTTTTCCGTTACTAATCGATTCGAATAGACAAAATAAAAATGATGATAATTTCAGTCAGTTTACATAACGAATGTTGTTGTTGTTTTTTAATCATTTTTTGAAATGAATTTCTTTGAAAAAACCTTGATGGTCGAGATTTTTGGCCAGAGAAACAAGGGTGATGAACAATGCAAAAAAAATGTTTAGTTTTTTTTTTGATTTGATTGATATTTGACATTTGTTTAGGCGGAAAAACAACAACAACAACTGAATCATTCTGGCCGGCTGTATTTGTAAAGAAAGAAAGAAAGAAAAATTATCATTTTTATTGAAATTTTTTTTTTGGTTGAGTTTGAATGGCTTGATAATTGAAAAAAAATGTCTTTGTTAAAGATCATCATCATCATCATATTCATGACATAAGATGATGATGGGGTGGATCTAAATTTTTCAAAAAAAAAAACATTCGAAATTGGTAAATTCCCCCCCTCAAGTATACAATGATAATGGAGGGTTGAAATGAAAAATGAATCGATTATGTAATGTTCAGGAGGGGGTTTTTTCGTTATGAAAAAAAAACAATTTTCTTTCCATTATCATTACACAATGAGAGAGAGGTATGTGTCACATCAATCATTTGATGAATATCAAACAAATACTGGCTGATTTCGTATGAAGAAGAAGAACAAATGAAATGCGAAGTTCAATGATAATGATAATGATGATGATGGTAGAAGAAGTATGGCGAGGTATTTCGTTTTTCTTTTTTTTAAAGAAAAAAATAACCATAAGTTAATCACATAGGGTAAACCATCATCATCATCATCATCATAATCATTCCTGTCAATCATTTTGAATGATTGAACGATCCATTCTTTTAGTTGCACGACATAATAATCGATTGTATCGAATGAGCAAAAAAAAATGGGGCCAACATCGAATTCGAACACAACATAACGGATATATCCAAAACAAACAAACACATTTTTTCGATGTTTGTTTTTGTTTTTTGATAATTTATTTGTTGTTTTTGTTTTGTTTTGATGATGATGTTATTTATGATCATCATCAACAGGTTTTTGCTTGTTTTTTTCCCTGTTGTTGTTTACAAAACATTTTTCTTACCTTTTTTTCGGTTTCGGATCATCGATGCTTCTATTTGGAAGGTCTTTTCCATGCTTTGCCTTCATGAGAAAAAAAATGAATAATTTTTTTCCCGTTTGTTAAATGTGATGTTATTATCATTATTAGTTGGCGAAAAAAAACACCTTTTTAAGAATGATAATTAACATGTCCATAAAGTTTGGTTGTAAGTTTCTTTTTTAAAAATTTATTTAAATTAGTCAATAAAATCATTTCATTTCATTTCAGAGGGAAAAAATGACAAATTCCTGACAAAGAACAAGGCATTCATCCTTATAAGTATAAACATAAAGACATCAAAAACCACCCTTCGATGTTCTTAACAACAAAGCAAAAACTTTGTTTTTTTTCAGAAAAAAATGGATGCGGCCGGATGATTATCCAAGTCATGTGATGTTTGTTTTACACCGGCATGGATTTGATAATGATGATGATTTACCTTCGTTCGTTTGATCATCCATCATCCATTTTTGAATGAATGAAAAAACATTGAATGATATGGATATGGTGGTTTGGTTTGTTCGTTGTTGTTGGTAACATCAGTCAGCCGATGATGAAGATAAATCATCATCATCATCAACCAAACAATAAAATTGATCAAAAAATGATGATGATCATTATGTATCATCATCATAATGTTCATGTTTTTTTTCTTTTCTGAATGGTCAACCATATGTTGGTCATCGTCATTGTAGCAACCGTGTTTAACTTTTTTTTCTTTTTCTTGTTTTGTGGCTATTTTTAGTGTAACATTTTTTTTTCTAAAAGTTGCGATGGTGGTCAAGAGTGAGAAGATAGAGAGAAAAAAAATCAATTTTTCTCTTACCCGGGTTATCACTGTATTTGTGAATGATAATGACCATTATAATCGGATCTTGATGATGATAATGTCTTTTAAGCCTTTGTTGTTGTCGTCGTCGTTTTTTTTGAATTGAAAAATTGAATTTTGAAAAAAAAGATGTTTGAAAAAAAGCAAGCAAGCAAGAAGCTCGAAAGTTTTTTGTTCAGATCTTCCATTGTATGGATGTTACAGCCAGCCAATCATTATTCATCGAATTAGTTTTTTTTGTGTGTGTGCCCATTTTTACCTGATGTTGATTTTGCCAAAAAAAAAATTTCGCATGTGTTTTACCTGGTCGCTGAAGTAATTAACGTTTTGTTTTTTGGCTCTGATCGAAAAAAAACAAACATTATTGATTTGATTGATTGATTCGGATGTGAAATCTATTTTGATAATCAAAAAAACTTGTATTTTTTGATCTGATAAAACAATAATGATCATCATCATCATCAGGCGTGATTTATTTGTTCATTGTTTGTGTTTTGATCATTTGGTTGACTTATTGATTGATTGATCGATCAATAAATAACCATAAGATTTTTAATAATCGGATAATGATGATCTACAACAACAACAATTTCGCTAACAGAAGCGATAAATTTTTCCAATTCAGAAACCAGGAAGATTTTTTGCTTTCGGGCAAATTTCTTTCTGGAAAAACATTTTTTTCAGAATTTTTCATTGATCATGATATTAATGATGATAATGGCAATATGTAATCATATCATCATCATCATCATTATTTTGATCTACTTTTAGGTACATATTGTGCATCCATTCTATCATCATCAATCATCGATCTAATAATCAAGGATACATTCATTCATTTTGATTCACAATTTTGATTTTGGAGAAAATATTTTTTGGCCGTTGTTGTTGATGCAGGGTTAAAAAAAATCCATTGATTATTTGTAATGAAACACGAAACTTTGGCCAAAACACAGGATTGGTTTTTTCATTGTTTTGGGCCATTCTATTTTCGAATTTTCAATGGCCAATCTTTATCATTATCATCATCGATATGATAATCGACACCTTTTGATAGGAATTTAACCCGAACAACAAAAAAAATCGGTCGGAAAAAAACTTTTCGAACGCGCCCATCATTTATGAATTTTTTTCTTTGTTTTTGTTTTTCTTGAAAAACATATTTTGCCCATATATAAATCATCCATAAATGATGAAATCTGATAGCCATTATATTGAACGAAATGAAAAACTCTTTTCAGTGAAACAAAATGATCCATTGATGTCACTGGATAATTGAACAACGAAAATGATTGATACAATCGAAATCGATTATTATAAAAAAAATTGAATGGCGGCTATTTTTATCCAGGTTGGCTGGCTGACTTCTGTGTGATGTTCATTTTTTCATTCTTTTCAATTCAATTCACATGTCATTGAACAGCATTGAATATCGCAGCCGCCGCTATTCATTCAGTGAAAATTCAACTTTTTTTTGTAAAAAATCAAAAAAAAAAAAAATCCAACAATAACATCCGACATGAACAAAAGAGAAAAGAGAAAAGTTGACTTTCTATTTTTGGCATCACCAATGATCGATACGATGTCAGAAATGAAAATGTTGATGATGATAATGTTCACCTTAATTTTTTAGTTTTTAAAAGTCTAGTGTAATTGAATGATCATTTGGAGCAATTGACGATTTATCCGTTCAGTCAAGATTTTCGTTTTGATGATTATGACTATAGTGGCGCCTAATTCCTTTTTAATGTTTATTATCGTTGCACGAAAACATCTAAACAACCAGGCAACCACTGGATGTGACCACACACACATCAAAGATTGGTAATGTGGTCAGTTCAGTTGAAAGATTGAAATCTTTGTTTTTTTTGTTCTTTACTTCTTCATTCTTCATCGTGTGACCATTTGTTGAATAAAATGTCATTTTGACATTCTTTTCATTTAATTTAATTTCATTTTTGCTGCTACTTTTGATGACGATGTTGATGCTTGTGTCTGGTCAGCATCATTTTATGATCAGTTTTTTGATGCCAAATTCATGATAACATACATTTCGGTTGCTCAGTCGGTCGGTCAGTTGGTTGATTTTGTTCAAAGAAAAAAAACCTGAGCATCTCTGTCTCTTTCGCTCTCAGAAATTAGCCATCGTCCGACAAACAAAAATATGAATTGAAAGACCCGTTATGTGTACGGGAAAAAACGAAAGAAAAAAAAAGAAAATTTCTATTAATAGATCAACACAGTTTGGTTGAAATAGGCAAAAAAGAAGAGAAAATTATTATTATTATTATGGTCATTGCCGAAGGATTTCTCACCAAACTTAAATGAGAAAAATGATCATGAAAATCATCATTGTTCTTGATCATTGTTTTTTTGGGGGTAATCTCTCTTTTTAATTCTAAAAAACATCTCTTTTTGCATAAAACAATGGAAATTATTTTTGGGTTTAAATAGCCACCGAAAAGATTTTCCTTTTTTTTGCTTTTTCTTTGGTTAATTCATTATATGATGACAAAAATAAACAACAACCTGATGATGATCATCCGGTTATCCATTAGACATTTAACCATATTCCTTGAATGTTTTGCAAAAAAAAATTGTCAAACAAAAAACAAATGGCTAATTTTAGCCTAACAACAATGGTGGTTTTCATTTAACACAATCAACCTTAACCATGAAAACAAAAAAAGGGGACTCTTAATTACATCATAATTTTTTTGGAGAAAATTTAATTTTTTTTCCTTGCTTTGCGATTGTTGCGCCTGAATTGTTTGTTTTGTTTCGAGGTTTTTTGCTTTGTTTCGAGCGAATATAAATTCACCATTCTATAGTTCTGATGTGATTGATCGATCGATTCGATTGGATTAAACAATGATCAATCGAATGATTTTCATTTTAATCATATTGATTTTTAATTATAATATTCAAATGATTAATTCAGCACCACCAACAACAACAACAACAACAATACCAACAACCGTACAATCAAATCTAACAACATTATCAATAGAATCGATACCTTGGTTCGGTAATGATTATGATGAAATAATTGATTGTGGTGTACGTACATTATTCAATACAATATCCATATCGATTATAGATAATCGTATTTATCAATTTAATATGGATCTTTCGGTTACAATTTATGATCAATCATCAAAACGTTTAAATGATGATCGAAATTATTGTAATCTAACAACGGGTAGAAAATTTTTTCTTCAAAATCTTAATACAAAATTTATCGATATGAATATTGAGTTGGAAAATTTGATAAATTTCTTACCAAAAACCAATTCATTACTGCATAATTATTTTGGTATTGCATTACGTCAGGAAATCAATCCAACAAATATTCGTTTTGATGTTTTTATCAAAAACATGACCAATATTAACGATAATGGTACAAATCAATATGAATATTCAAGTCATTCATCAATAACCAATGATATTGAATCACTTTCAAATATGATGAATAAATATTTAACAACAAATTCATCCATGAATGATGATGATTATAATTTAATAATGATAAATGCTCAATCAAATACATTTATAATTATTATTGATAAACAATATAATCAATTTTATTTTCGTTTATTTCTTATAAAACATACAACATTTATATTGAAAGGAAATATTTGTCTTTTATCAACATCGAAACGTTTAAGTTTAGAAGAACAATCATGTCCAAATGATGATGATATTATTGAACATTCACAATATAATGATAATGATAAAAAATTTACACAAATTCAATATGGTTTTATAACGACAACTACATTATATTTGATTTCATATAATGAACATTTTACCATTGCTATTGATAATCGTATATTAACAATATTTGATCAAAGTTTTTCCTATCGTATTCTTGATACATTAAAATTTTTTTGTTGTCAAGAACAAGCTGAAAAACCATCAGATGATTTTCCATATCATGATGATGAAAATGAACCAAAATTCAATATAGAAATAATGATCATATTGGTTATTGGGTTTTTTTCAATAATATTATTAGTATCATTTTTGATTTATTATTTTGCCGTTTATAAACGACAAAATAATGGAAATAATTCAACATCATCAGCCAATAGATTAATATGGCATAAAATTACATCAACAATGTTGAAAACAAGTCCATCAACATATAATAAATTTGATCCATATTTAAAATCAAGATATGGTTCTGGTGGTTCGGGATTTCAAGCATCACCATCATCGTCACCTCCATCATCATCAATAATAAAATCATCATCATCATTAGCAAACAGTAGTAGTAATAGTAGTATGGATAGACCAAATTCTATGAGAAGATCATCATATCGTCAGAAATCATCTAGAAGATCACCACCACCATCATCATCATCATATCGTCAATCATCAATGAATCGATATTCAACAAGTCGATTACCAACTGGTGGTGGTAGTGGCCGTCGTAATAGAAAACCCCGTTACAAAAAATAATAATTCCAAAGTTTATCGATATAAAAAAAATCCTTGATCATCATTTTCAAACATAGAGAATTTCGAAATCATTAATAATCATTAAAATAAATTTTTTTCTTCTTTCACCACAAGTAAAAATGCGCAATACTTTTGATGAATGTGATGATGACAAGTTCAAGATTTTGTCATTATTTCATTGAATGAAATTTTTTTTTGTGATCCACTTTGCAGTGTGATGATGATGATATTCAAATTAAGATCAAGGCTATCGATCCATTCATTCATTGATTGCGTGGATTTTTTTTTATATTGAATTTTCTTTCAATATTCATAGATGAGACTTGATGATGTCGTTTTTCGTCGAGGACTATTTTTACCCGATAAGAATTGAAGGAAAAAACAGGAGTGGTGGTGGTGGTATGCTGCTTGTATGTTTGTCTGGTAATTCACATACAGAAAAAAAAATAATTATCGTGTTCAGCTTTGAATATTTTCCTATAATGGAAAAACATAATGCATTAGGTCAGTTGAAACAGCAGCCAGCAAAACCGGCCAACCGGTAATGATCTTTGTCCTGTTTATGATGATTATGATTATGAATGAACAATGTCCGAAAGGAAAAAGATATCCTTTCACTAGCCCCTTTTGCAACAATCATAATAATAATGTTGACCTAATCCTGGATAACAACAACAACAAAAAAACAACGATAATGATGATGCTAAAAATGCTACTTACCTGATGTTTGTTCAAAATTTTTTTTCGTTTATTTTTCACAAACAAACAACAAAAAAAAAAAGAAAAAAGTAAATATTTTATTGAAAAAAAAATAAACATTTCGAATGTTTATTATTATATCGTTGTGTTTGAACAAATATGATGAAGTTCTATAAATAGCCAAAGAGAGAAGAGAAGTGAAGGATTCGATTCTATTTTATCATTATAATCATCATTTTGTTGAAATAGTTTTCGAACGATTTGAAAAAGAAAAGAAGCAGAAAAAAAACATTCGAAATTTCGAACGGTTTTTTATTTTTTCTTCAATTTTATTTATCGATGATGATGATGATTATGATACCGGTCTTGAAGCCGGTCAACAAGTTGTCCAAAAAAACAAGTATCATTAATTTCAATTTTTTTTTGATTCAATAAAAAATTTGTGTTTTCGTTTGAAGAAGAAAACGAAAAGAAGCGATTTTCGTTTCGTTTCGTTTCGTTTTTTATGATTTTCGATTTCAAATGTTTATCCGATGACCGATGGTCTTCTGTCTAAAAAAATCGTTGACAATTTTTTTATTATTATTAATGATGATGACGACACTTGATTGAATGAAATTTGTTCGTTCATCGTTCGATTTGACCGAGAAAATCATTCGACTGTGCAAGCAAAAAAAAACAAATTCGCTGAAAATTATTATTATCTCACTTTGATTATGAATTTTTATCTGAACAAAATTTTTCATCTGACTTGACTGACTAAATTCAAATCAAATCAACGTTTCGAAGAGATTATCCCCAGCTTTTTCGTCGCCAAATCGATATATATTCGTCGGGGAAATCGGTATGGAAATTTTCTTCTTTTTTTGATTAAATTTTGAAGAAAAAAATTGTCGTTTCGAATATTAATGTGAAGATGATTTTCGTTGTTGTTGCAGAGAAGCAAATTGAAAAAAAATGAATTTTTATTCATTACTTCCTCGTTTTTTTTCTTCTTCTGTTGTCACCATTATCATCATCATCATCATCGAAATTGTCTTGTGTTTTGTTTTGTTTGGGTTTGGTGACCCGAAACCAAATCATCATCCATATAGATCACTTACTCACTAATATCGATCGTCTTCGTAAGCAAAAAAAAAGGCGCTAATTGAACCAACCAACCGACCAATTTCGAAGTAGCAAAAAAGTTCTTCTTCATTATTGACAAAATTGAAATCAATTTCGACGATCAAGTTTTTGTTCTGCTGTTTTTTTAACGAAAATCATCATCATCATCACGAATAAATCTTTTCTGATATATCGACCTTTCGAGTCGATTTTGGCAAACAAAGAATGAGGTCAATATGATGAGAAAAAGAAGAGAGAGACAGAGGTAGAAATAGCGCCGGGCACATCAACCAACCAACCTGTATCGAAGGAAAGATTGAAAACTAAATGAAAAATCAATCGGTATTTCTATTTTCAATTGTCCGGTACTGGTGGTTATGAATGAA
This sequence comes from Dermatophagoides pteronyssinus, assembly GCF_027571235.1. NCBI lineage: Eukaryota > Metazoa > Arthropoda > Arachnida > Sarcoptiformes > Pyroglyphidae > Dermatophagoides > Dermatophagoides pteronyssinus. The sequence continues at coordinate 857,347 of NW_027461538.1, forward strand.
TTGATAATTTATTACTTCATTCATTCATCTTGACCTTGTTTGTTTGTTGTTGTTTGTTGGTGTTTGATCGAAGTAAACATGGCGCCCAACATTTCTTATTGATGATGTTCAAATAATGTTAATTGAATTCCCTGACTATGATGATGATCATCGAGGCTAGAAATAGCCAAAACAAGAAGAAAAGAATGTAGACAAAATTTATGAACATTTCAAAAAAGAAGAAGAAAAAAAATTTGACCAAATATAGAAAGCTTGTTTGATCGATATTTTTTGTCTTGATTTTTCAAAACAAAAAAAAAATTGCCAATTTTTTTGTTGTTGATCATTTTGGTGATTGTGATGGAGAAAAAAAGTAAAAGTTTTTTTGGAATGATCTACATTCCCATCCAATCAACATTTACATCTTTTTGTTGTTGAAAAGTTGATCCAAAAACACTTTGCCTGTTCAAAAAATATCACCGTAATAGGAAAATATGTTAAAAAAGGCTTGGGCATCATCAACATTTGAAGTGATTTGAATAAACGCCGGTTCTAATTGTTGTTCAATTCAAAAAAACATCATGTTCAAATTCGTGATGTTTGTTTCGCCTGCCATTCATTCATTCAGTTGTTTCATTGAAGAACCTTTTTTTTCATCAACAACGATGATGATGATGATGATAATCAAAGGCGGAAATCTTTTCGCTGTTGAACCCGAATGAATGAAGGCATCCAATCCATATTTGTATCATTTTTTTTGTTTGATTTTTGATTCGAAAAAATCATTTGAAAATTGATCATTTTGAATCAATTAATTTTTTTCTGCCATTTTTGCATCGGATTAATCTATTTTTCTGCTTTTTTTCTGCAGTGAAACTTTCAATGAAAAAAAAGTGCCAACTTTGATCATATCGATTGATTTGATTCGAAAATTGGAGCAAAAATGATGATGATAATGATTTTCTCCTTATTTGGTGGCCAGGTCAAATGTTCAAACTTGTGACCTACACACCCATCCGATAATAATCCCCCCCACAAAAAAGGAATGATATGTTTGTTTTCCCTTTCTTCTACTAAAATCATCAAATAAATCACCTATAAATTTTTTGTCCGCTTAAATTTGGCTTTGAAGCAAAAAATTGATGCTTGCCTAAAAGCATTTTTTTTCTGACATTGGATTAGCGAAATTTATGTATGGGCCAAACACACACATACACATTCCGCATAAAATTGGAAAGTGGAAAAATCAAAATGTCCATGAATATGAATGAGGCCAATTTTTTTTCTTGCTAATAAAAAAAAATTACAAAACGAAAAGCAAAAAAAAACATCTAATCGTTATTGATGGATTGTTGCTGTTGTTGTTTGTTAACATTATTACATGATGATTCTGATGGTCAAATCATAAATGAAACCTTGATTTTTATTGAATTTCGATTCGATTGTTTTTTGAATGGGAATCCTTATTTTTTTTCTCATCATCATTATCATTATCATCATCATTGATCGATGTACTTGATCTCAATTTAAATCCCAACAAAAAAAATAATAATTTAGGTGCACAAATATATGCTACACATATTCACAAATGTCATAATCATCATCATCAACAACAAACAAAACAAATTGAAATATATAAAATTGAATTGAAAAAAATCATTAATATTAGTTTTCACACGATTCGCTTATCTTACGCTTACTTGCATTACTTACCTTACTTGCTTACCTGTATTATTAAATTATCATATAGTTTTTTTTGCTCGCATTTTTCCAAAATGCAAATTATATTTTTCTGATGAAAAAAATGTCATTATTATTTTTTAAAAGTTTCCCACCATTTTGTTTCATATTAAATGATGATGGTAGTCAATATTTATGGAATTTTTTCTTTTGCTCCCCTTGTGCATACAGATCGTTTAATTCCAACTGAATGTTGTTTTGGATTCATTTTCTGTTCCAAATGTTTTAACGTTGGAAATATTTGAATTTTGGACAACATTAGGCAACAACATTAACATTGATTTTGCTCATTTCATTTAATGATGATTATGATTTTTGGAACTAAACATACTGAAACAACACAAAACGAACAACATTAAACATGGTAGACATTATCTGTTTCGTTGACCATCATCATCAGTTGTTTTTGAAGCCAAAAACAAATTCCTAATTATATTTAGTTTTCTCTCCCTGTCTATGTGTATTTTCATTAAAATATGCCACACATACACACACACTTATTTGGCCTTGTTCGAAGCAAAACTTTTGAATTAAATTGGATCAATCAATCATTGCATTCAATTCATTCAATTCACTTTTCTATGATCAAATATAATGATAATCCATTCAGCAAACTGCCTTGCTTGCTTGCTGGCTGACTGTGTGTGTGTGATCAGGATTGATAATGATTTTTGTTTCTCTCGATTAATCGATTGATTTATGATTGATTTGAAATTTGCAATAGAATTTTTTTCTTCGTTAAATCAATTTTGCAATTTCAATTTTTCATCAATCAATTTTCAATAATATTCATTCATTCATCGACGACGACAAATGTGATTTTTTTTTGTTTTCTTCGATGGCCTTTATTTGACGCCTGGATTGCAGTTTTGTTTTCAATGTTGCAAGCAAGCAGACAGGAAAATTATCAATCCATTGTTGCCATAGATCGATCGATGGATCACCATCATTCGTTGATTGAAATTGAAGAAAATGAAGTAGAAAATTGCTCAATATTCACTTCTTCATTTCATTTCATTTCAAGCAAAATAATTGCTAAAGATGATGACATGATGTTAGACAATAGCCAACAAGAAATGATAATGACATTACCATTATCATAATATGATTTAACAAAGAAAGAAAGAAAAAAAAGATTCTATTTTTAAAATCACATAACAATCAATTTCATCACGGTGTAATTGAAAAACAAACCACTGACTGACCATTTGGTGATGTTTGCTGGTTTTTCGCACATTGTTGTTTTCAATAAGCTCCAAGTTTTTTTGTTTGTCATTATCACTAAAGGTTTTTGACAATCAACATGCTGACAGGCCGTTTATGTTGATCTGTTGGTTAATTTCTCTCGTGAAACAGCGAAAAAAACAATGAGAATTGGGAATATGATTCAATAAATAATACTATTTTCACCCAAGAGGGTTGTTTGTTTGTTGATCCTCAATTTCTTATAATGATGATGATGATGATTTTTGGTTTTCCGTCAAAACAAAAAAAAACTAAAACCTAATCTCATTTGAGACAGAAAAAAAAACATTGTTCATTTCATTTCACATTTGTGGTTGTCATTTTGGTCTATTTTTTCTGTTAATCCACATAATTTTTTCAAGGATTCAAATCAGAAAAGTAAAAACAAAATCAAAATAGACAGTGAAAACTTGCAGTGAAAAAAAGAAATTGGCACACACAAACAAACAAACATCAATTGAGTGATGGATTTTGCTTTGTTTTGTTTGTTGCTTCTATTTTTTGCTTCAATTTCGTTTGTTTGAAAATGAATTCAAGTCAAATCAAATCAAATCATACTGACAACGAGAACAAAATCCGCCAAAAAAAACCCCTGTTTTGATTTCGTTTTTTGTTGTTTTTGTTTGATTTTTGAAATTAATAACATGCCTTGGAGGCTAAGCATGATTTCTTGATTTCTTTTTTGATTTTTTTGATTGATGTAAATAATGATTACATTTAATTGATTGATGGATTGAATATGAAATGTTGGAAAAAAACAAAAACAATGTCGAAAATTGAATGTATTGATCCAGCCAGAGATTCGTTTTCGAAGAATGACAGTTATTTTTAGATATTTCCCGAATATTTGCGGGTATCACATAAAATACAATATCACAAAAACCAAAAGATTCAATCAACCTTATCGTTGTTGTTGTTGTTGTTCAAATTGAATTTTTTTTTGTCTGCAATTTTCATTTCGCTTTTTTTGTTGTTGTTGTTGTTGATTATTTTCAATCAAATGAATGATTATTGATCTTTCTGTGTTCGATATATATTTGCCAATTGATTATTATTTTCAGGACAGAAATCGATTGTTTTTGTTGTTCAAATTTCACACCACCACCGTTATTTTGAAAATTTTTGAAACGAGGAACTTTATTGAACTGAACTGAACTGATGACAAAATAGATTTTCTATTTTTAGGAATTCTCTGATCGTTGTTATCTTTGTTATCCAACCTGGTGTGTTATGATGATGATGATAATGATGGAAGAAAGTGGAATATTTTGATGGTGGAAATTTCAAAAAATTTCACTCGAAAATTCGAAAATCTGGGCCCAAAAAATTCGAATTCGAACATTTTTGTTTTTTACAGAAAGCAACTTTTTCAACAGTCACTGTTTTGTTTGGATCGAAATAGACGGAACAAAATTGAGCCATCCGCCAAGTTCGATGTTTTGGATGCTTTGTGGTGCTATACACGCGGACATTCAAATTTTGTTTTCATTTTTTCAGACAAAATTGCGAGTGCCAAAGTTTATTGTCAGTTTCAATTAAGCATCAGATTTTTCTTGTTGTTGTTGTCATCTACGATTATCATCAAGTATGATGATCATGACTTGATGATGTCTTGATTTGGACAATTTTCATCTAAAAGAAAGCTGGCCAACAATTTCTCCTGATAATGGAAGATTATCACCACCATTATAACCACCACCTGTTGATCAGTATGTGTTTGTTTGACCCATAAACAAACAAATGTTATTTTTTTTCCTGATTTGTTTTTTGAGACCCGAAAATAAAAATTTTCTGGCTTTGAAATCGAATCAATTTTTTTCGGTTATTTTCAAACAGGTGAACAAGAAAAAAACGTCAAATTCTCTCTCTTCATGTTTAAACTGATGGCATTTTTTTCGAGTTTACATAATGTTTCTGTCAATCTTTTGTTTTGTTTTGTGAAACAAAAATTGTATCCAAACGATTTGTTACAACATCATCATCATCAACGAAAAACACCTGAATGTTCGAAAGTTTTATGCGCATGCGTTCATCGAACAACGATTAATCCCCATCGAACCATTTGGAAGATTATTTTGGAATTTTGTTTGCCTGTCAAAAAAAAAATCTTATTAAATAATGAAAAAAATGTGACATGTGATGATGATAATAATTGTTGATGGTGATGTGATTTCGTCAATCTCTCTGTGTTTCTGTGTTTGTATGATGTGTGTGTGTGTTTTTCAATTTAAATTTAGATTTTTTTTTCTCTATTTTTCAATTGTCATGTGAAAAATCCTTTATGTTCATTTGAAAGAATGATTGCCGTAATAATTTTTTCGTATAATCATCATTATCATCATCGTTATTATGGTTTAAATGAACGAGGTGTGTGGTGCACATTTTTTTACACATGATTACCATTACGATGATGGTGATGAACATGAAAAAAAGATCAAATTTTACTAGATTAATCCACATTAAATCATCATCAGATGTTTTGTTTTTGCTTTCAAATCAAAAGAGCAGATGTTTTTTTTCAGCAGAAAAGAAACATTTATTTTTTGATTCTTTTTGTTGCTTTTACTGAATTTACAAATTGTCCAGTGTTTACCTTGTTTGTGTTTGATTATAATTCGATTTGAATCCAAAAACTGATTAAATGATTGATTGATTGATTAAAAGTCAGGGTCATTTGGGTTTGGTTTGGTCGATCGATCGATATTGATCGCAATATTCCCTTTCCTTTTCATTTTGTTCAAATGGCTACTTTTTTTCTGGATATGATTAATGAAAGTTTTTGTTCAACATTTGTTTTTTACACATGTCTTATCGCACAACTTTCAAGCAAAATCAAATCAATTGATCAATAAAGTTTTGCCCTTGCAATTTTTTTTTCTTCTCAATGGTCATTTTTGCACAAAATTATCATAAAATGCATAAAAATGAATCAGAAGAAGAAGAAAAATATCTTTATTTATTTGTTTGGCTCACGAAACAAAACATTTAGATGGACACGGATGATGACATTGGACTGCCACAATTCTTTTTTGCTTTTGCTTTTCGCTTTTTTCGAATTCAATCTGGACAACAAGCAAGCAAGCAAATCTCATTTTTTTCGTTCTCACAATTGATTTCGTGCATACACGTTGCATTCTGATCAAAAAGAGAAAAAAGAGTATAAAGTAACAAAAAAAACCAATTCAATTCAAAAAATATCAGGCAAATTGGATCAAACAAACAAACAAAAATTCATGAATGAAGAATGGATTGACATTTCAATTCATTTGTTTTCAAGGAAAATGCCAAAATGAAAATCTTGTTAGCCAAATGACCATTGTATGTATCGGTCGCCATTGACCAAAAACATCATTTCATTGCAAAGGGATTCCAACTACCGGCATATGTGAATTTGAATAGACAAATGTTATTACAAAGTTTTGCTTTTGTTTTCGGTCAAGGAAAACAAAACAATGAACAATTAAAACAAAGTTGGCGGAAATAAAGTTTTTGTTTGGATGAAATGAAAGTTTTTTTGGGAAGAAAACATATGCTTTTTATTGCCATTTTGGCTATTTCGATCCTAGATAGATTTTTTTCTATACAAAATAGTTTTGGTGATGGTGCACGATGATAAGTCAATTTTGATAAAGTTTCAAAAACACAGAAAAAAATCAGAAAAATCTTTAATTTTTGAATGGATTTTGTTTGTTTGAAATTTAAAAGAAAATGAAAATGGAATGAAAAAATGGAATATTGAACTTGAAAATTTTTCCATTAAAAAAAAATTTTTACACTTGATAGTGATGGCCATTGATGATGATGATAATGATCTTTTGTTATTTTCAAATTGTTTGGCCTATAGTCATAGTCATAGTCAGGTTAGGTTAGGTTGATGACTATGACTATGCCTATGATTCATAGTTGAGTGAGGTTAGGTTGATGACTATGACTATGCCTATGATTCATAGTTGAGTGAGGTTAGGTTGATGACTATGCCTATGACTGTGATTCATAGTTGAGTGAGGTTAGGTTGATCAATATGACCTAAATTTTAATTTCTATTATTAATTCCACATAATATCCATTTTTTTATTGGCGATGTTTATTAAATTACATCAATGATGATGATGATGATAATCTAATAGCTAAGGGTAATTAGACAAAGAGAAAGCCAGAGAGCCGGAGAAACTCCAGTAGAAAAAAAACCAGTTATATAATAACATTCATTCCAAATACAGCAAGCAAAACTTGTCCAACTTGTTTATTATTGTTGTGTGTGTGTTTTTCCAAACGATAAAAAAAGACAAAATTTTCAATTTATCGATAGATTTATAATTCTCTCTCTCTCTCTCTCTATGAAAAGTTTTAATTAGATTTTTTCCAATTCATAAAAATCATGACAAATGATAATAATAATAATAATATTTGGAGCATTTTCGATCTTCCTTTCATTCATCCAACCACTTACCTGGTCTGCCAGGTGGCCTAGTTTTTTATGATTGTCGCATTCATTCATTCATGGTGATGAATAAATATTGCCCGCAGGGTTCTTTCAGAGTTTTAGGTTTCTTTTTGGTTTTCGATCTATTCAAAATTGCCGGGCAACAAAAATTTGTTCAAAACTGAACAAGTGGAATTTTCTTCCACGCATTATACTGAGAGAGAGGAAGATAAATGTCACAAATTTGTTTCACACAGGGTACCATTCTCCACCGACAGCTAAGTAGGAAATGAATGAAAAAACATTGGATAATTATGATTCAGGCTTGAACTGAATTTTGATTCAGATTTTTGAACAAAAATTCAAAAATCTCTGCCCCCAAACCTACTTAATAAGATGATTTATCTGCTTTAATTACATATTATTGAAGTGGGATGCCATTTAAAATTTACTTCTGTTATTATCAAATAATAGCAACGTTGGTGGCAATGGTGGTGATAATTATCATGGCCATCATCATCAGGGGTTTTATTCCTGGCTGTGGCTGGAATTTCAATTTGATTCGATTTGAAAAAATGTTGATTTATTGATGGCACGATTTTTTTTTCGTTGATTTTCGTTGATTTTTCATTGATTTTCATTGATTTTCATTGATTTTCGTGGATTCTGGCAAATTTAATTTTCGCTTTGATTAATATCTTCTTCATCGATGATGATGATTTTCCACTTTTTTTAAATCCACCGAATTAATTATCATTCGAAATCTTTTGCTCAATTCAAAATTGACAATTGAAAATGATTGTTTTCAACACTATCGCATCACGATAATTCGAATCATTTAAAAGATGTGATTGTCAATTCGTGACTAGATCATCATCACTGGCTTAATCTTTCACAATAAGTTTAGCGTAGTTCTTCTTGTTTTTCTTGATGATTAATTGTATCAAATATGTTTGATTCTTGATCGATAAATCAAATCGATAAATATGATGACCTAGTTAAAATTATTAATAATATTTTTTTCTTTCGTTTTTCACAAAATAGCTACAGTAGCAAAACGACGTAAATGTACACCATATGAATTTGAATGTATCCAAGATTCTCAATGTATCGATTTATCATTGGTCGGAAATGGTATTGCTGATTGTAATGATCGTTCGGATGAATGTTCAGATCCTTCAAGGGAATTTCGTTGTCGTTGTGGTCGACCAGTTTGTATTGATCGTCAACATTATATGGATGGTCAAATTAATTGTGAAGATGGTTCGGATGAAGGTCTAACGGTTACTATTTGTCAAAGTTTTATACAAAATGAACTTTTACCTAATAATAATAATAACGGTAAGTTTTTTGTTTTTTCTCCCTATTCAATAACTCTGCGTTAACAGAAAATTTCTTTTTCCCCTTTTAACAAAAAACCCGAATGGATTTATGTGAACAAGTGTGAGAGAGAGAGCCTCGTGACTATCTAATAATCTTTTTTTTATAACAAAAAAAAAACTGAATGATAATTTACTAATTACAAAACAGACACACTGAAAACATGGTTATTTTTTTACTAATTTTATAATTGATTATCAACCAAAAATACAACTACAAAATTAATTGATTGAGGTCATTGGAGTGGATTTGACCAATATTTTTTTCTACTTCTTTTGGATAACTTAACCCTGATTTTTTCAAAAAACAAAAAAAAACTAATTTTATCGAAAATTTTCGTCGAAACGTTTCATCGACAACCAACCAACCAACTAACCATGGCTTAATTTTATTCTAATTGCGTGTGTCTATTTGGGGGGGAATTACTAACCAATAAAAATCTATAATCGAAACTAACCCTCAATGAATCTAATCCGATGACTCCTGTATATATTGCCTGAATGATCATTTATGAAAATGAAAAAAAAATATGATAACATGGTAACTCATTCAATCTTTTTATCGTTGATTTCTTCACAAACGAAAAAAAAATATAGGAATGTTAACCCGTCCATTACACAATGATGAAATATTAACGGCGATTGATAATGGCGATGATAATCAAAACAACAACAATCAAACTGCCATAAATGAAAATAGATATACAGCTGATGCTGATTCGGATGATATTGTTGATGATTTGGATGATCCAATTCTTTTAATACCAGAAAATCTACAAGAAATATTTTCCGGTCATTTTTTCGATTCAATTTCAACATCACCATTTGTTGAATTGGAAACAACAATAAATTCTACTGATGCTGAAGCTGATGACGATGATAATATTGTTACCACAATCAACAACAATGGTGGTAAAGATAAAAATCAATTTCTATCACCATCACCATCGATATCGATCGATAATCAGCTCAATTCAACAACAACAACAACCATGATTGAATCATCAATGAAATCTTTACCATCAACGACGACAACAAGTCAAGAAATAGTCGAACTGACTGGGACATTTTTACCATATGAATTGTTAACAGCACCATCAAAATATCCATATTATCGTCATTATCAACGATCATCATCGATTATTCCATTTGAAAATTTAAATGACAAAAATTCAATTGTTGAAATAACTGGAACATTTATACCGGCAACAACAACAACTCAAACTCAAACACAATCGATATCGTTCGATAGTGAAACTGAATATCGTCCATCACCACCGACAACAACACAATCGATAACAAAACAATCATCCATGGTTGCCGAACAACCTATTTTTATCGATAATAATCATACCAAGGTGGTAGAAATAGTGGAAATGAAACAACAAAAAATTAAACAAGCAACAAATCAAACATTTTTAATCGGTAATCGTCGTTTGATTTTATTGACGGGTATTTTTATCGATACCGATGATAATAATGATGCGGGTACAGCATTCATAGTGGCGTGTTCACAAAATCGATTACATCAATCAATCAAATCATCCGACACTGATGATGATGGTAGAATCTGTGATAATAATGTTCCGATAAAAATATGGAAAGAACCACGACAACGACAATCATCATCGACATCGACAACATTATCGGTAAATTTAGCCACGGGTGGAAAATCATTGATTGTTGTGCCGATGTTTACCACAAATGGCCATAATAATCATCATCATCAGTCGGATGACAATATTAAAATGATTCATGCTGAAATTGAATTGAATTTTAATGATGGTCATCATCGTCAAGGTAGTAATAGCCGTCGACAAATTTTATCCGGTTTAGGTTGGAAAAATGTATCGAAAATTCAGGTCAACACTGATCGAAAATATATTCCATTTATGGTGAAGGATTTACAGCTTGGATCATCAGTTGTTGATGTACGATTTGATTGGCGAAAACAATTGTCCAATGTACAGATTATCGATATAAATGATGATATCGATCATCATAATCATCATCAGCATTCGTCGTTTGTATTACCATCATCATCATCGTCATTATCATCAACGACATCCATCAATGATGTACCACAGTTGATGTCATCAAGAATTCCCGTATCGATCAAATCAAATCCAACAAAATCGATTGGACGACGACGAATGAAAACAACAACTGTTGGACGTTTTCATCAACAAGATGAAGAGAATAAATCTCGATTGGATAGTTATTTTCCACACGGTAATATTCCACATTATGATCCAACTTTATTTGTACGGCAACCATCACCAACGCCATCGATTTCGATGATGAATCAAATTCGTTCGACAAGTACGATATTTGGTTTTATTGATTTTACCACCGTTGTTAATGGAACAATGTTGATTTTTACACCAAAAATCAAAACCGAATCGCTATCTGATCATCGACAAACAACGACCATGATTAAACCGACAAAAGTTGCTCAACTTCATCATTCGATGTCAACAACTATTTCGACACTGTTGGGTAAATCTATTCCAACATATAACGATAAAAATGATTTATCATCGCATCAATCAATAACGATAATACCGGATAAACCGGGTAAATATAATGAATATTTAGTTACAAACAACGATAATGATGGTTTAACCATTACAAATGGATTTATATTGCCAAGTTTTTCATCTTCGAAATCATCAACAGCTAGTCATTCAACAAAACCATCAAAGAAATTATTGGCAACAACATTTACAACAAAACATACGGATTTTTTTACCGAACAAATCAATGGTAAACCAGTGATACTTACATCGGAAATTATATCGACCAATATTGTCTACAACAGTGATGATGATGATCATTTGATCAGGCCAACAAAACCAATGAAAACATATTTCACAACTTTTACTTATTTTACAACATTTAAAAATACTGAAACTGAATTTGTACATAGCCGGAAAGAGATTGTAACAAATATTGTTGATCCGGACGATGATGATAATTCTGCCATTATTGCACCAACAACAACAACATCATTATCATCATCATCAATCACGTCGTCAAAGATGGCCGAGATTTCCGATGTTGATGATCCACATCTATCATCATCTTCTTCCGCTATTCATTTGATTGACACAAGACCTTTGTCTTCGTCATCATTATCATCATTAATGTCGACTTTGACAGAAACAATGAAAATGAATGATGATAATGATGATGGTCATCATCATCAACAACAACAACAAACGACGATAATACCAACACCAAGTCTTGAAGATGCCATCAAAATTCAATCATCATTGAAAAATAATAATAACAGTAAATCATATTTGGGAAAATTTCTATTATCCGGTATTGCTGTTCCAATAACACATTATACAACATTTACTTATTATACAACTTTTTTTCGTGATCAAACTTCGCAAATTGTTTCACGAACAAATATTATTTCAAATATTGTTACCGGTACGATCAATCTTAATCAACAGCAGACTAATCCATCACCGACGACATCATCCGCATCTTCGGCATCGATACATAAACGTTCGATTGTTGATTGGCCAGTTGCCGAAGCTGAAAATCTACCAATTATCATAACACCGGTTACCGAATTATCGACATCAACATTGTTCACAACGTTTTTCGTACCTGGTCAAGGTTCAACGATTGTAACTCAAACACATATTTATTCGAATATTTTTCTACCCGAAGTTGATGATATTATTCGACAACGTAGTAGTTCGACTATTTCTACACAACAAGTTCAACGTCCGACAAAAACATTTCAAAATGTTGTCTATCCAATTATAGCAACAATTAATTATAATCAAGTTTTGTCATCGAATATCGGTAATCATAATCATCATCCTGAAGAAGAAGTATCATCATCTACATTGAGTCGTAATCAGCAACAACAGCGACAATCATCTTCGATCGGTCATGACGGTATCGTTCGACTTATCAATGGAATACCTGTTTTGGATGATCAAATTGTTTTGAATACAGGTACCGCTGCTGATGATAATGAAAAATCGCAAACCATTGTACCATATATACCACAATCAGTTCGTGAACAAAGATTATCATCATCATCATTGGCTCGTATTGAAATTGAAGGTTCAAATGATGATGACGTTGGAGCAATCACAAACACTGTGACCACAACCCGACGCAAAGTAATCAAAGTAACAAAAACACGAAAACTTTCGAACGGCTCTGGTGATGGTAAATCCACAACGGTTATTATTCGTAGGCCGTCATCATCATTGCGATCCGACGAAGCATCCAATACAATTCATCTTCATCATCATGATAATGAGGATGATGGTCATTATCATCAAATAGATCGTACTGGACGATTACATCCATCAATAACACCAACACCAGTAACATATTATACAACTTATACTTATTTTACAACCGAATTAATTGATGGTCGTCCTGTTGTCCGTTCGAATGAACATCTTTTTTCAACAGTTATAACTGGAAAAATTCTACCCACACGAATTGTACCTGATCAAACAAATTTACGTCGTATTCGTCGTACAGTTTCTTTATCGTTGATTGAATCAATGGATAATATTTCTAGTCCAAACAACGATCATCAATCTTCAGTCGTAGATGGTAAACAAGATGATAATGATTTAGTGGATGTTGTTGATGATGGTGAACAATCATCACCTGTATCATCATCAACAACAACTAGAGAATCCACCAGAAAAATTGGTATCGTTTCCGAAATGACCAATGATAATCTTGTTACACAAATTATTGGTACAAAAATCAATGGATTTTATGCACAATTTGCCATAACAAAAACATTAGAATCCAATGAAATGATAACTACGTTAACTACTGAATCGGTAATGAACGAAACTATCGATATGAATTCCGAAACAATCGATAAAACCGATTCGAATGAAATTGATCAACAGGATACAACAACAACAACAGAAATGTCGAATATTATTGATGAAGAATCGATTACAACAGAATCGCCACCGATTGATAACAAACAAGATTCTGATTCTGAAATGATGATCGATGATTCATGGTTAAGTGATGAAAATCAAGAATCGATTGATCCTTCTTCAATGTTGATCAGTTCATCATTACCTGATTTGATTGTTGAACCAATATTTACATCAACAAAAGTAACACCAGAATTATGTTCACATTCTTCTTCTTCTTCTTCTTTGTCGGATAAATCGATTATTGATCATCAAACCGGTATAATATCATCAACAATCGAAACAATAACCGATTTCGAACGACAACATTTGATTTATTTAACAAAAGAATTAATCGGTACGTATATTGGAGGTATATATGCACATTTGGCTAAAACACGTTCCGAAACTATTACCACCACTTTACCACCACCACCAACAACACCAACACCAACATTACAAACAGCAATATTATCCGGTTCTTTGGATCTTTTTCCATCTATCAATGCTTCTGTTATCACTTCTTCTTCTTCAACTATCCCTACTCCTGCAAAAAATGAAAGCATCACAACTTTTGAATCTGATAATTTGCACGCTATGAATGATATTATTTCCTCGCCTACCCCAACCGTATTTTCTCTCAATATTTCTACTTCCACTTCTTCTTCTTCTTCTTATCTGTCTAATTCTATTGATATCGATGATGATGATGATGATAATGGAAAACAATCGACCATTGTTGATTTATGGCCATCCTTATCTGGTTTATCATCAATTTCTTATGCAACCGAAACAATCAACGAAACATTATTGATAATACATACAACAGAATTTTATACAACACAAATTAATGGTTTTACAGCACATTATTCACGTGAAACATCCAATTTGATTGGTACAATTGATCCAACAACTATTTCGACTACTGCACGACCATCGGTTCATTTTCCAACACCGGTACGATTTTTATTTAGTTCTTCATCATCAACATTATCACCAACACCTGTACAACAAAAACAAATTATTACCACTGTTGTTACAGTAACAACAACACTTTTCAATGATCATTATCAATCATCTTTCAATAATAATGATGATGATGGTGGTGGTTCATCAACGAATCAAAATTCTGGATTAATTCAAAGTGAATCAAATTCATGGTTATTAGCATCAAGAAAATTATTAAAACCATTTCATAATTTTATGAATGGAAATTCAAATATGCAATCATCATCATCATCTGGAAATCAAATGCCAAGAAGTCGTACAATACGGGAAAAAGATAATAGACAACCATTTGTTGATTATGATACTGGTAATGTTAATGTTGATGATGATATGGATGTTGATTATGTTGATCAAATTGATACACCAGCTATTAATCGTCAACCATCATCATTCTCTTCTTCGACAACAACAACTATTGCACCAAAAACTTTGGCTAGAAATTCATATTGGCAACCAAAACGTAATCAAGCTGGATTTGGTCAACGTGTAGGTGCATCAGATGAACCAAATTCAAATTGGTCAAATACAAGATCACCTGTAGTAGCTAATGGTGGTCGTCGTCGAACAACAAATACATTACCAGTTGCTGCAACTACATCCGCAACACGTTCATCAGAATTTTTTCATTATAATGATCCTACAAGATTTGTTGCTGCTACAGATGATCGGATAAGATTAAATTCACAAGATCAACGACAACATTCAACATCAAATCATGGTAGAAGTTTGAATCGTAATCGTAGTCTGAATCGTGGACATCGTGGTTATCCATCAACAACCACGACTACGACTACAGCTAGTCCAAGAAATATAAATCTACTTCCTAATCAAAGACTTCGTCTCAATCGTAAATATAGTCGAAATCGTTTACCACATCAACAGCAACAAAAACAACATTCTTCTCAATCACATCAACGATCATCATCATCAAAATCAAATGGTGATTCAATGATGGATCAACCAAGAAAATTTACACGTGGAAATTATCGTTCAAGATTTATTCAACCATCAATCAATTCTCAACCATCAACAGTATTAACTAGTACTGTATATGCAACCGAAACTATACCGAAAATTCCAATAACAATTACATCAATTGCAACAATAGTAAAAACTGTACCAATTTTTCATGGTTTTCGTACATCATTAGCAACATTGACAACAACATCATTATCAACAAGTGTCATTCCGAATACATCATATGAAACAATTGTCGATAGTGATAATGATAGTATAACACGAACATTATATACACGTATTACTGATCAATTTGAACCATATAAAATTACAGATATTCTAGTCACTACATCAGCATTACAAGAAATTAAATTAGTTCCTATAAAATTTGGTTATAGTACCCGGACAGAAACATTAACTAATGTTAAAACATTTACAATGTTGACAACATTAGTTTCAACTGATTCATTGTTAATCCCACCACCACCATCATTTTCAACATTATTATCACCAAATTTACCATCGGGTAGTACTATATCGACAACAACATTTGTAACTGAACATACATTATCATCAACCACATCAGTATCATTATTATTACATGGAAAAACATTAATTAGTACATTAACATTTACATCGGTTGCACCAACAACCATAACAAAAACATTAACAGTTCCAATACAAAATGATATTGTTGATTCATCATTAGTAACAACAATGTTAACATTATCAATACGTGGTGATAATGGTGATTTAACTGAATTAGTAACAGCTATTACAGTTTCATTACAACCATCACATCATATTATACAGCCAACTATTATGGCTACAAAAGTTGAACGTGATATTCGTTCAACAACCGATTATAGTCGATTTGATAATCAGGATGATAATCAAAATGATGAACGAATGTTTGATGATGATCAAGAGGATCTAGGATTAGGGTCAATTCTGTTAGAAAGTTCTTCTTCTTTTTCGTCGACTGGACAGCAAACAAAATCTCCAATTCGATCTTACAGGTCACCATCATCGAATAATCGAAAGAATCAAAAAAATCCAAATCCATTTATTTCCGCTTCCTTTATGACTGTTGATTCACGATTACCAACCAAATTACGCAATGATCAAACAACAACCAAAATTCATGATTCTCATCCTAATAATTTTATTACTACAATTTTTAAAGGTCCAAATACGGAAATATATGAAACAAATGCATTCGATGCTGATTCGGAACAACCATCGCAATCGCAATCGGGAACTACATTTCAAAAACGCAAACTATTACAATATAATGATAATATTTATAAAGAATTATCATCAACATCCAATGGTGCCGCATCAAATTCATTTCCATCTGAACGTACAAAACCAAATCAACGAAAATTTCAACGTGTACGGATTAAATCCAAATCTGCTACTGGATCATCATCGGATTCATCATCTCGTCTGGCCGAATTCAACCGATTGGTAGGTATTCAATCGGAAAATCAAACACCATCTTTATCACCATCGCAGAATTTCAGCCCCGAATCATTCAATTCATTTCGACGACAACCATTAGTTAATCATCAATTTGATCAACCATTTAATCTTTATAGTAGTGTTGTATTACAATCGATACCATCGATTAGTTCAACAGCATCTTACTTATTGGCAAATAATTTTCAAAAGCCAACATATCGTAAAATTAAACCACAACAACATCATCATAATCATCATCAACAAAATAATCGTCATCGAATTGTTTCAAGTATTCGACATCAATTGAATCCTAGCATTCAACCAAGTCAGGTATTATCATCATCATCATCAACAGCAAATCTAATGATTGCTTCATCGGCTGTACCATCGTTTATTGAAATTCCAAATCAATTTAATCCACATCATCAACATCATCATCAACATTATCCACGATTACCATCAAGTCCACCATTACCAATTCAAACAGATCCCCGTCATGTTATTCAACATATTAATCGTGGAATATTACCAAATAAAAATCGTAATAATCCTGTTAATCAATTTAATGTTCATAATGTAATGGATGATCAACCATCATCATTTGTACATGATACTGGATCAAATTATCCACCACCATTTCATTATGATCAAGATATTCGTGATTCTTCGTCGAACCAGTATTCTCCATCATCATCATCATCATCATTATCATCGTCAACAACGACGGATCAGATTCGACAAGAATCATCATCATCGATTCATACACCTACAATTCCATTAACTTATTATACAACATTTACATATTTAACAACCGTTATACGTGGACAACATACTGCACATCTGAGTAGGGAAAGTGTTACATCAACAGTAACAACAACAGCATTGGAAAAAAGTATTGTTGAAATTGTTCGTGATTCGGATGGTATTATTGAACCAACAAGGCTGCAGGAATTAGGATCGAAAACTAAAGGCCTTGCAACGACTATTTATAATGCTTTGTATCAGGTTCAAATTTATAATGAAGATTTATATAAAGTAATACAAAAAACATATAATAAACAAGTATCATTTCGGCAATGGCAACCACCAACAACTACTTCATATCATCCAGTTTTTGTTACAAATCATTTGGATATGCCAAACGAAACACCCGTTATACAACCATCATCATCATCATCGAATGATGAATTTGATTTAAGTCGAACAACTTCGCAGATCAATGTTGATCAATCAACGGAATATCCCGCAATGAATACACCATTGTTGTCTTCGATTCTGGAAC
Organism: Dermatophagoides pteronyssinus; assembly: GCF_027571235.1. Lineage (NCBI taxonomy): Eukaryota > Metazoa > Arthropoda > Arachnida > Sarcoptiformes > Pyroglyphidae > Dermatophagoides > Dermatophagoides pteronyssinus. The sequence goes on from NW_027461538.1 coordinate 875,749, forward strand.
CATCATATCAACCGGTTGAAAATACAGTAACCGTTCAACCAACACCGAATATTGATTCAACACTTTTTTCATCATCATCATCATCATCGACACGACCATCAATCGTTCGAATAAGTTCAAGTGTTGTACGAAAACCATATAATCCACGTTATACTATTAATAATAATCCAATAATGTCATCAAGAAATCGTTTACGTATGCGTATAAGTTCTCGTACATCCCATTTACCTGTGATTGAATCTTCAACATCCACAACCATTTCGGATATAGCTACACCATTACCATTTGATGATACAAGTTCTTCAACGACGATTGAAGAAATACCTAGCTCATCAATCAATGTTGTTCAACATCGTCCAAATCTATTCCGGTCGAAAGTAATTTTCCGTCCAAGACCAGGACAAACTGTTGGACAACAATTGAATAGTAAAATGATGCGTATTAGTAGCCGATTAGTTCGTCCAGGTACTGCAACATTATCTGATTCATCTTATATGGAAATTTCAAGTCCAACACCGACTTTGATTACATCGACGTTACAAACATCAAGTCATTATGAATCTAATGGTGGTAATGATAAAATGGATCATTCAGATGCTGCACGTGCAAATAAATTTGTACGTGTTTCGAATGGTGTAACATTAATCATATCAAGTCGTGTACCAACACCAACACGACCATATACATTTGAACCAACATTAGTAACCGGTGCTGCTGTTTTAATGAAGAATATCCTGCCGGAACAACAAGAATCATCAAATGAATCGATTCAACCAAGTATGACAACCGAAACTGTTGAATATCTTCGTACAAGTACATTATTATCGACGATGACTTATTTTGCAACTTTGTTCAATGGTTCAACATCATCAATAACACCGATTGAAGATGTTAAAACTGAATTTATTACATTTCCAGATACAACTACTGTAACAAGACCCGTCGATTCAAGTTCTTATCATTTGGATAGTTCAATAACATCGATGTCAAATCAAATATTATTTCATCCAACTGATTATATAACATCAGCACCAAGATTACCATCATCATCATCAACTGTATCATCAGCATATCGACCATCATATTTAACCAGTCTGAAAAGTACTTATACAACATTAACTCATTATATTACGCTGTTCCATGGATCACATACGGTATTGTCATCGATTGAAGAAATAAGTCCAACAATTGTTACCGAAACTTTTGGTCAACAACAAACAAAACCATCACATCATAGTGATGGTCAAGTTTCATCATCGATTAACGTCGATCATCATCATCATCATATGCCAAATATACGTTATACACAACCAGCAATCGATAAATCGAAAAATCTTTTTGCTGGTTTAATGCCAAGTGTTTCAACATTATTCACTACGCATACTTATTATACAACATTGTTCAGTGGTACAACATCAATCATACAATCACGTGAAGAAATTACACATTCATTGATTACAATGTATGTTCCAAGTAGTCAAATCAATCAACAAATGTCAACATCAACTAGCTCGATTCCTATGCCGACCACTGAATCGCCTAATTCATTTAACAACAACAATAATAATAATTATGATGATTTTTGGCAATCAATTGCTGGTGGTAGCAATGAACAAACACCACCATTATCAACAACAACAACTTCCTATTCGGATTATGTACCAGAAGATTTGGATAGTGAAATTCTTGTTGGAAGTGGTTCAATTCAATTAGAACCAAGTGTTATTGATACAATTTCAACATTAAAAGATACATCGGATGCAGTGGTTTATTTTACAAATTTTATATTACCAACCAATGTTATTGAATCAGAAAATACAATTGATGGTGCAAAAGGACCTTTATTAAATCATGGTGATTTAACATTGATCGGTGATCATCAACAACATAAACCATCAACAAACATGGCGGTAGTACCATCACCACCTTCAATTCCAACGGATCTGATACAAACACAATCACCTGCTATTAAACCTGGTGCTATAATTGAATTAACCGATCTATTGGATGGTGCTAATCTGGCTGGTAATATTGGTGAAGCAATCAAAGATATTGTACAAATTTTGGCTAAAGGTCAGAAAAATAAAATGACCAATCATCATTCTACACCTGTATTAGATAATAATGCTGCATTCGATATTGATCGAACATCAGTTGTTAAAAATTTAATAATGCCACCTAAAGATGGTGCTACAGTTAGCCATTATATGGATGATCCTGTTTATATACCGATTAATCAACCACCATATCCTAATGACCAAGATTTATTACCATCACCAACAATGATTTTACCATCATCATCGATTTTTGATCGAACATCTTCAGTATATTTTATGGAAAATATGCCACCTGTAGTTTATGTTCCAGTTGAATTGCCCAACGAATCATTATCATCATCATCATCTTCAATCGATATTGAAGCAACTTTACCAAAATTATCTATCGATGATGGAAGAATGATAACATCATCCATTCTGGTTCAGCCATCATTTACAATTCCATCATCATCATCATCATCTACCGTTCGAGAAACGTATCTAAAATCACCAATATTCAGTACAGCTGCATCATCATCGATTCCAGCCAAATCATCGAATGAAATTCGAACCAAATATGTAACCAATGTTGAATCAACACCATCCATTGTTGTAATGACAACAACAAAGGTTTGTAATTTGAAAAATAGAAATTAAAATTTTGTAAAAAAAGGACTTTGATGATAATCAAAAAAATTTTTTCATTAGGTTTATTATACAAGAGATTCACCATTAACAATAACATCATCATATACATCGACAATGCCACTTCGAACTGTTATCACTACTATTGTTGGTTCGAGTACTATTCTGAATACGTATAGTACGGAAATTCGACCGACAAAATCAACTCAACAATTTATTTCGCAACATGGTAGTACAGCGACAACAGGAGATTCCAATAGAATTCGAATGCAAAATGGTGGTACTACATCATCGACAAGCAGCAGCAGTAATGGTGGTGAACAACAACGTACACCATTCCGTCCAACACGTAGACCTGGTGGTATCAATCGATTTAAACCACCATCAAGAGCAACTGAACCACCAAAAATATTCAAAACAAGTCATCGTCCAAGACAGCCATATAAACCATCACCAACACCACCAACGGATTTTGATATCGATCAACAACGATCCGGAGGATCAGCAACAAAAAAGACAACTATATTTTCGTATCCGAAAACAACAACACGGCCATCGATTCTTGATCTTGATCAATGTAAACCTGGTTGTAATGCAGCTAATAAAGAAATTTGTAAAGAATTTGATGGTAAATTTAAATGTGATTGTCGTGCTGGTTATATTAAAAAACCAACTGGATCAGATGTTTGTTTAGGTATGTTATTCATTTTTTTTGATTTTGTTATAAAATTTATGAAAATTCATTGTTTGTTTGTTTTCATGTTGTTGTAGAATTGCAAAACTTTATCGTATTGGTTCGTGTTACCAGATTAGGTGATCAAGAATTAGAATGGAATAGTATACTAAGTAATCATACATCAGATTTATATCAGAATTTAGCCCAGGCTGCAAGAAATCAAATTGATTCAGCTTATATAATGATTAGTAGTATGAAAGAAAATTATATCGGTACAGATGTTTTAGATATTAATAAAGCACAAGATGGACATGGTGTTTTAGTCAATATGACTATTCATTTAACCGAATCGAATAATATTGATGAAGATTTAATTCGTGAAGAATTATCAAGAACATTGATGATGAAACCACAATCATCATCATCGTCGTCGTCACATACGTCGCACGATTCATCATCATCATCATCTTCCGAACAATTACCAAGTCCACAACAGATTTTTGCCGATTTAGAAGATGTTATTGATTTTGATGAATGTAGTTCGGATGAATATAATGATTGTGCTAGTTCAGCACGTTGTATAAATGAACCAGGATCATATCGTTGTGAATGTTTAAATGGTTATCCGGATTTAGATCTTTCATTCCCCGGTAGAATGTGTGCATCCGAAATTAAAGCCTGTGAATTTTGTTATGGTCGTGGTGATTGTTATCGTGATGATACTGGACAAATAAGTTCTTGTAAATGTCATCGTATGTATTTAGGACGTCGATGTGAAATAAATGGTTTATGTAAGTTTTGAATTGATTGATTTTTAAATGTTTTATTTATTTAATCATTAATTTCTTGTATCCATCATCAAACCAGTATTGGCTATTTTCATTCCAATCATTGCTATATTGAGCATCATTACAATTTGTTCAATTGTTTATTGTTGTCGAAAATGGCGTAATCGTGCATTGGTTAAAGGATTCCGAAATTTTAGTGCTTATGGTCCTAATATGATTGGTTCAACATTAGATCGTAAAGCAATGCTGGAAACTTCAAGTGATAATAGTGATCCATTAAGATCACATATATCATATGATGGTCCAGCGGCTATAACTACTGTATGTATCGTATATTGATGTTGTATGCATTTTTTTTAAATTTCAATCGATTATATTTGCACAGGCGGATGCTACTTTACCCAGAGAATATCGACGTCGTCGTGAAAGTGAACATCCACATTCACATACACATCATCATCATGATCATCATCCATATGTTGGTAATGATATGATGGTCGGTGGTGGTGGTGGTCAATCATATCCAAACATTAATAATACTAGTTCAATAGTTCCATATAATTTTAGTACACAATTTATGATACCAAGAGTTCGTAATGCTAGTTCAACAAGTTTACAAACTTATGGTAACAATCAAACCAATAACAATAATAATAATCATGGTGGCCGTAATCATAGACATCATTATCATGGTCAAAATAACGGTAGTCATGGACATTCACATAGTCATCATCATCATCATCATCATAATCATTCTTCATTACAACAACAACAACATCATCATCATACATCATCCGGTTATGATTATGATGGAGGCGGCGCCAGTGGCGGTAATCATCGTCAACATCAATATGCTGCTTGGTAAAATTGATTCAAAAAAAAAAAAAAAAATCGAAAATAGAAGCCATCTAACCAACCATCATCGTCATCATCATCTGCCTGCCATTTAATGATTTAAATTAAAATCGACAAAATCAAATTCAAGACGCGAGGTACATTGGTACCAAAAACAAAACTGTTGTGTGATCAAAAAAATTTTTTCATTTCATTTTAATTGTAATCAATTTTTTTCCGTTTTTTTGTTTTCTATTTTTTTTTATTGATTTTCATCATCAACATCATCATCATCACATCACGATGAAAACAAACAAACAAACATTTTTTTTCGCTTACTCCTACTCAATGAATATGGATTCCCTTTTTTTCCGTTTCAGATTTTATTTTTAATCATAGGATTCGAAACATCATATGTACAATCTCTATTGTAATAGTTGAATGGATTACTCGAGAGGATTATTTTATTATTATTATTTCTTTTTTTTTTTATTGTTTCGTTAATTGTTTTTTTTATATATAAAAAAAAATTTCTTATTTTGCACTCAATTTTTTTTGTCACCAATTCTTTACTGCCTTTATGATTCTGTGTGTGTATGTGTTTATCAAGAATTTGTCCAAAATACATACAATTTTTTTTATTTCATTTTGTAAACATTTGTTTGCAATTTTGATTTGATTTTTTTTTCACTTGTTTGTGTTTGTATTATATAAATATTGAAAAAAAATCGGTTAACAAATTCTTCTTTCGAATGATGACCAATAACTGTTTATTCTTTTTCTTTTATTATTATTTCAAATATTTTCAATACAAACATATATATTTCGAATGAAAGAACATACTCGATCAAATAATAATGTTTTCTTTCTTTCTCTTTTTTGTTCAAATGTTGACTGAAATTTTTAATTGTTTCTTTTTTTTCAATATTAAAAAAAATGTGTAATGTTTATAAAATTTGTCATTTAACGATAATGAATCTATTTAATTTAATCGAATTTTTCTTTATTGTATCAACATATTTTCCCCTTTCTTTCCTTCTTTTTTTTCTCTTTTTTCACTTTTGTGTATCCATTCAATACATTTATATTGACATTTTCTTCACATTGTAACATTATATTTTCATTTTAATTATCAGTTGATTGAAAAAATAAAATAAAATAAATTGAAACTTCATACGTAAAAAAAACTAGATCGAAATGATTGTCCACCCTACAAATCATACAATCGATATGAGAATAAATAAACAAACAAACATTGAAAGGAAAACCAATTTTGTTCAAATTCATTCAATAAATGAATGAAAACATTAATGTTATTTTTTTCTATTTGAACACTGTTCAAATGATGAAATTCGATATCATGATCTTTTTTTCTTCTTCGTTTTTTTTTCACTGTTTACCTCTTTTGTACAACTATTGTTTTTTCATTAATTGATCCATTAATTTGATTGCGCGATTGACAATGGAAATTTTTATTTTATTTGAGAATTTATTTAAAGTAAAATTATTAAAACGATTTTTATCAGTGTGATTTCAATCATTATCGTGACAATTTTTATATATTCAATGTCTGGGTGAATTAGAGAGTTGTTACTGAGAAAATATTAAAATTCATTCAAAATTGAACAAACATGCAAATAAACAAACAAAAAAAAAATAAAAGAAAAAAAAATAAGAAAAACGAATCTCAGGATCGTTTGGAAGGGAACGAAAAAAAAACTTGTCGTGATTAAGAAATGAAAGTTAATGCAAAAAAATGATATTTGACAAATGTTGAAAATACTTTGTTGGAGTGAAAGTCAAGACCAAGATGATGATCTTATCAAACTTTGTGTGTGTGCGTGTGTGTGTGATAAGATTTACAATAGTAAAAGTTAGTATGATTGTGATTGATTACGTTTTCAATCAAGAAATGAAAAATGGCGTAAACAACAAACACAAACAACAAAAAAAAAAAAACAAACAGAAAAATCTGGTCGCCATTTGAATTGAATTAAATCGAACAAACAACTTAAAAACTTAACAAAGATTGACTTATTATTCATTATTGATCTTGAAGATTGATTGGACAAATCAAAGATGCTGGTTGTTGACTGGGGGGTTCTAGATCCAACATTGGTTCATAACCAAATTCAATTTGATTATCATATTGACCACTGGACACAAGACGTACGGCTGTATTTGTACACATTACAGTGAAACGTTTTTTATCTATAATTTGAAAAAAACAAATATGTTCAAATGAAAAACATTAATCAGATAAATAATTGTTTTTTTTAATCAGAAAACAATCAAAAAATTACTTACGTGGAAATGGTCGAAAACCACAAACATCATCGCCAATTTGCATCAATTGTGTGTCCAAACCTTGACCACCACGAAATTCAACATAATCATTCATGCCTCTTTTTTTACACTGAAAACCAAAAACAAAAAAAAAGACCAATAAGATTAACCCGATTGTAATGTTAATTTTTCAACAACAAAAAAAAGTAAAGTTACACTGACCTTTTTGATAACACCAGTTTCGGCGACGTAATTTTTTGGTGAATGAATCATACTATCCAAACGACGATAACTTTGGCCAACATTCATCGATAATATACGAAATGATGCGCTAAATAATATCGACATTGTACAATTAATACGACGACCATAATTTCTTAATGTATAGATTCCATAATTGACACCTTGAATGATTGTATTACATGCTAAACGAGGAAAAAAGATTGTCAATAAGCACAATGCATTTTGGAAGAATATCACTTACGTTTAGGATTTTCAACAAATCTAACCCGAACAGTAAAACCTTGTCCAACGTTCGGTATACGATATTCGATCAGACCAACATTTTGTGACATACGAAAAATTTTTTTCGGCTTAACATGACCACAAAATTCATGATAACGTGCATCGCGTGGAATTGGATGATCTTCTACACTTGGAAAAAATTGTCCCATCAATTCCCATCCATCTACTACGCTTAATAATCCATTTTTATGACAGCTAACATCAAATTGTAAAAATTCTATTTCAACAAATTGTGTTGGACTGGCCATCAGATATAGGCCACAGACTAGATTACTTTCATCTTCCGATATCAAAGTATAAATGCCTTCTTCAGTTTTTACAAATATACAATCTATTCATACAAAAATGACCAACAAATAAGAATAATTGTTTTAGTTAATTAATTATCGACTATATGGATCTTATTTTACCTTTTGGATTTAATTGAACAATATTTTCAGTAATATTTTGTGTGGCCAACATCATCATATTATCCATAAATGATGATGATGATGATGAAGATGATGGCAATGTATCAGCATTGAATAAATCATTTTCTTTTGCTGTTGTTGCTAATGTTGGTGGTATGATGACACCAATTTCATCTTGTTGTTCATTAATATATGGTATGGTTGATTGTGGTGGTAATATCTGTGGATTTTCTAGCATCATACTGTCATCATCAATCTATAAAGAAAGAAAGAAAAATAAATGATGAATTATGGGTAAAATATTGTATTGGAGCAATGGTTTTTTTTAATATTGAGAATTGTCATCATTGTGCGGGTCAATTGATAATCGAATCAATCATCATTCTTTTCATAATGCAAAAAAATAAAAATAAATAATGTCCATGTTCATCGGAATGAATTTTGTTTGTTTGTTTGTTTGTTCATCGAAGCGCAGCATCACACACACTACAGTTAAAATAGTATCGAATGACATGGATGAGAATTTTAATTCGATTCTGAATTCATCTCATCTTGAATTACTCCGAAAAAAATCTAATAATTGTATTTCGAACCCGAAAAAAATTGGGCCAAACCGATTAATCATCATCATTGTGATCAAATTGATTTGCTGACAAAATTTGTTCAAATGATGTGTGTGTATGTGTTCCAATTTGTTTGTATCGCACATAATGAATGAATGAATAAATTCAACAAACTTACCAATTGATTTAATTGATCCATATCGACAATAACAGGATTTGTTTGAATAATTTGTATTGGATTGAATATCATCAAACTAAATAAACTGATGATGAATATTCGATATTCATTTGATGATGCCATTATCATTATTATCATTCTTTGTGATCTGATTTTCATATTTACGGGTTTTTGATTATTATTTTGATTTTCAATTATTTGGCAATACAATTTTGATTTTTGTTGATGGAATGCTGCTGCTGTTGTTTAAATTTGTAAAAAAAAATTCTTAATAATATCTTTTATCTTGTTGTTGTTTTCTTTGATTGGTGTTGGTTAAGTACAATTTTGTTTGAAGCAAAGAAAAAATAATAAACAATTTCAATCATAATAATATCAACAAATTATTGATTTCCGAATAGTCGTTTGTCGTCAGACTTGAATAGGATCTGGGAAAATGTCAATGAAAAAAAAATGACAAACAGAATTTTTTGTTTTCTTCGTTCTTCCTAATATATTCTCACTGAACACTTTTTTAGTTTCCTATATTCGGAATCGATCGCTGGAGAGAAATACAGAATTCCTTTTCTGATCGGATTCAGAATAAACTATGGATGTTGTTGATTATGACGAAGAACCCGAAAAAAAACCAAACAACGTAGACAATTTAATTTGAATGATTAGAATATGCAACAACACGAATATCATGAGAGAAATTGTTTTTTTTGGTCGTGCAATAGTTATGCTGAAAATGTTTGGAATGTTTGCGTATGTGACACTGATATAGGGAAATAAATTTTCTGATGAATAATGAATTTTACAGAAAGTTCTTTTTTTTTGACAATTTTCTTTCGGATGCAAAAAAAACACTGATGATGACGATGATGATGATGATGATCATTACCTTCCGGATATTGAAATATTCATTTAGTCCATTTATTGAATGTAGCAAAGACGAAAAAAAGAAGAAGAAACAATGTTTCAATTGGAATAATAAAAACACTATATATTGATGATGTTTGTTAGTTTGAAACTATCGAACGAACAACTGGTTGACTTGTTTCGATTCAATTCAGTCACTTAAATACTGTCGTCTTGTTCGTCGTTTCCTTACTTTGATGAACTTATTTTTTTTCTTTTTTTACTTGAAACGATAAAAAGATCTTTCCTTTCCTTTCGTATTCATTCGTTTTGTTTGTTTGTCGTCGGCCTCAATGGCCTTACTAATATAGAAAAAAAAGTTGGCGCATGTTTTTTTCTTTTCATTTCTGTTTGGACAAGATGTTTTTTTCCACTTGTTTCAATTGATATTATTCAGTTTTCTTCATATTCGTCATTCGCTCCGAAAATTGTCCATTTTCTTTTTTTTTCTTTGTTTTGTTGTTGTTGTTGTTCAACATAACCAGATAACCAAATATTACGTTGGTTTCGATCATTCAGTTCAGTTTAATTAATCAGATCAGCAAATATTATTCACAAGAACAACAAAAAAAAATAATAACCCTGAAAAAAACAATAATAATATTATTAATAAGAATCACAAATGATTATCATTATACCTATGAATTCTCTTCTTTCGTCGAATCAATAGAATAATCCTAAGAAAAAAAAAAATATATGTGGGATGTATTTTCGTTTTCGTTTCGATGGAAAAACCTAAAAGAAAATTAAAATGAAAATGAAAATTTTATCTAAATTAAGTCCATTTCAAATAATGACCTGCATTCACAATTCTTTTTTTGTTTTTGTCTTTCAATTTCATGAAATTCAAATACATTTTGAATTTTCTTTCTTCTTTTGAATTTGTTTTATCTTTTTTGGCTGGCGGAATTAACCGGAATCAATAGAAACATTATTATTTGCCTTAAACAAACAAAAAACTGCAACGAAAAAAAAAAATTTTTAAAAACTATAGTTTTTGTTCTTGAATTTGAGAAATGATGATGATTATCAATCATCATTGAAAATAAAAAATGAAAAGGAATATTTTCCATTCATTCAACAAATATAGACAGCCATAAGAATGGAAAGAATTCACAGAATGATGCTAAGAATATCTTTTTTCTTCTTTCGTTGAAATTTGGGAAAAAAACTATGATTTCTTCTTTAAATTGTAATCATCATCATACGGTTATTATTTATGATTGATTATCCCATTCATTCATTCATTACCATAGTTTTACATAACTATAGTTAAATGCCGGAAGAAAACATTACATTATCGGTTGTTTATTTTCGAAAAGGAAATGCATATTTTTCAACCAAATTGACCACATTATAATGATATTTGTTGTTATCTTGTTTGGTATTTCCAAATTGCAACATACATGACATTCCACATCCATAATCATCATCAAGTGTAATTCGATCAAGTTTTTGTTGTTGTTGTTGCTTTGGCTGTGTCTTCGATCTATTAAAAGTTAAATTTATTAAGAGAAAAATATTTTAGATTGGAATGCCTGGAACGAAAAACAAAAAATTCTTTTTCTCACCTTAATGATCATCATTCACCATAATAATCCTTCCATTTTTTTCGCATAGATAAAATGATGTTTGGAATGTTATTTATTTGACAAAAAATAAAAAAAGATCCCTCCAAGCTAAGCAAAAAAAAAGAAGAAAATGTTTTTTTCTCTTCATCTGATTAATGTGATATATAAGAATTGGGAATTCCCCGTAATGGAAAAAAAATCAACAACAAAAATTTTTTTCATTAAACTTGTACCTTTTCTTTTGGTTTTGCCCATTAGTTGTTTATTTCGAAAAATTTTATCCATTCGAACGAAAAAATCATACCTGATATTGGTTCAAATGAAACGGTCATGGACAGTCATTGATGACTACAGAACCTAGAATAATCAGTGTGAAAAAACAAAACAAAACGATTATTATTATCATATCATAAAATAATGCACTTAATTTAATAATAATACAAATCATGAATATTGAATAATGAGCTATTTAAAAAAAATAGAATGTTGTTAAATAGCCTAATTTAATTAACAAAACTATTAAGATATTAAAATTTATACCGTCAAATGAATTTATTATTATTGTTATTTTTATTTTTGCAAACAAATGATAAAATACATTTCAACTTTTGACAATGAACCATGAACCATTTTAAAAAATGAATAATAACAAAAAAAATATTGCACTCAATTATCTTTTTTATTTTTTTTCATTCTGGCGTCAAGATTTTTTTGATAATGATAATACAATTCGTTCGAATCGAATGTCGCTAAATTTAGTTACATTTTTTCATGTTATACAGTGCTGCCCTCTAATGGAAACCGATCGAATCGTTTTTTTTTAGTGTTCGAAACTTACGCAGTACATTTTTCATTTGATTTTTGTTTACTTTTTATTTCTTTCAGACGAATCGCGATTTTGCTTTGAAAACAAAAATAATTTATTTTGTTGTTGTTGTTGATTAACCTTGAAGAATGAATTATTAACTTTATAATGATGATGATTAGTATAATCAAATCAGATTAATTGTAAATGGAAACAAAAAATGAATTATCTAAATATAATTTCATCGTTATCTGAATGGTGGTCATCAATGACCAAAACGAATACAAAAATGAATTTTTTTGTTGAATTTTTATATAGTATCTATATTGATCATCGTGAATTGGCATTTGAAAATCCACGTACATTATTTTTATATTGTTTATTATCATTGATTTTTATCGTTATATTCCTTTATCATTTAAATAAATTACGAAAAAAAGTAACAAAAGTTATATTACCTGATGAAACAAAACCACGATTCCGTAAACGTGATAAAGTAATGTTTTTTGGTCGAAAAATTCTTCGTAAAGTTCGTTCATCCGTACCAGATCCAAGTAAGTTATTAAATTGAAATGATAATTTACACAATTTTTCTATAATAATCAATTTTTTTTTAATTTAATTCAGTTCGTCATCGTGGGCGAAAACGTCAATTGGTTCTTAGATTTGCCAAAAGATTACTTCAATTAAAAAAAGATGATCCATTAGAATTAAAAGTAAAAGAACCATCACAAGCATTTTTAAAAGAAGAAGATATTTATGATCCAGCTGGACATGATTTACCTGAAGAACTTGTCTATATGATTCATGGTATTCGTGTTTTAGGATTTTTTGAAAAGCCATTATTTTTAAAAATGTGTCAAAAAATCGAAGAAATCAAAGTGATGAAAGGTGAATTTCTTTTCAACATAAATGATTCAGATGATAGTATCTATATTGTTAAAAGTGGTGAAATTAAAGTTACACTTAACGAACCGGATGGATCGACTCTTTTATTGAAAAATGTTTTGGCCGGTGAATGTATTGCCAGTATGTTATCAGTAATGGATATATTGAATGGTTATCCATCCAAATTTAAAACTGTATCCGCTACTGCTATCCAGGATAGTGAAATATTACGTTTGAAAATTGATGTTCTCAAGCAACTTGTCGATGAAAATCCTGAAATGCTGATTCGTGTTGTTCAAATTATTATGGTTCGTTTGCAACGTGTAACATTTACATCGTTGTACAAATATCTTGGTTTAACGACACAGTTAATCAAACCGGGTATTCAACTGCCAAAACGTTCATTGGCAAATATTAATGCAACTTTGATGAAAAAATCAAGTCCTAGTCGAAACATTCGAAATGGTATTGGTGCTGGTGGTCATCATCGTTCATTTTCAAATGCCGATGCTATTGATCTAAGCAAATTGATTAAAACTGAATCAACAGCACTTCATGAAGCAACATCATCATCACCAAAACTTAGTCGACAAGAATCAGAAGATCGATCTCGATTTTTAATGATGAAACGAAAAAAATCTGTACTTGGTGATGATCGTACTGCTGGTATGACTTATGATGAATTAGTCGATATGGCAATTACTGATTTGAAAATCATTCTTAACATTGATGATGGACAAATTCTACGTGATCATATAAAAGTGAAAGAATTTTTTCGTGATGCTTGTCTAGCTTCAGAAGAATGTGCTGATGAAGTTAATCTGATATTTGTTCTTTCCGGATCGATAACCATATCGCATAAATTGATCGATTCGGATGAAGAAGCTAATTTATATACTGTTTATCCTGGTGAATTAATCGGTGCATTAGATGTTCTTAGTGGTGAAGAATCAATATTCACAGTAAGAACTAAACAAAATAGTAAAGTTGCCGTCATTTCTCGTGATGGTGCCTATGATATATTGGCTAAATATCCAAGAGTTGCATTGAATTTAGCTCATACCGTTATACAACGTTTATCACCATTTGTTAGACAAATTGATTTTGCTTTGGATTGGAATCATTATGAATCTGGTCGTGCTATTTATCGAATTGGTGAAAAATCCGATTGTACATACATTGTATTGAGTGGACGTCTTCGTTCAGTTATAACATTAAGTAATGGAAAACGTCAACTTGTTGGGGAGTATGGTAAAGGTGATTTAGTTGGAATTGTTGAATTGATCACACGAACACCACGATCATTGACGGTTATCGCTGTTCGTGATACTGAATTGGCCAAACTTCCAGATGGTCTTTTGGAAACGATAAAAACTAAATACCCGGTCGTAGTGACTCGTTTAATTCATTTGCTTGGTCACCGGTTATTGGTGGGCAATAGTATGTCTTCGTTAAGTAGTGGTAAACCAATTTCATATACTGGTTCACGACCAACTGGATCAAATTTTTCAACAGTAGCTTTATTATCGGTAAATGATGAAGTACCATTACATGCTTTTTGCTATGAACTTTATCATGCATTAACTGCTATTGGTTCAGTTGAACTTTTGACATCAGATTTTGTTCGGAAATGTTTAGGTCCAAATGCATTAGATCGACAAAATGAATATCGTCTTTGTCATTGGCTTGGAATTCATGAAGATAAAAATAAAATAGTTTTATATCAATGTGATAAAGGATATTCAGCATGGACACAACGTTGTATACGTCAAGCTGATTGTATATTGATTGTCGGTATGGGTGAACAAGAACCAACTGTTGGTGAAGTTGAAAAACAGCTACAATATTTATCAATGCGTACACAAAAAGAATTAGTTTTATTACATCGATTAGATGGACCAAGACCTAAAAATACTGTTGAATGGTTAAATATGCGTGATTGGTGTTCATCACATCATCATATTCGTTGTCCAAAACGTGTATTTATAAAACGTTCACCATTAAAATTACGTGAATATTATGAAAATGAAGTGAAAACACATCATCCGTCAATATTTTCGGATTTTTCAAGATTGGCACGATTTCTGACAGGAAAATCTATCGGTTTGGTTCTTGGTGGTGGTGGTGCACGTGGTATAGCACATATTGGAATGATCAAATCGATTACCGAAGCTGGTCTACCTATCGATATGGTTGGTGGTGTTAGTATCGGTGCATTTATGGGTGCATTATGGTGTCAGGAAAATAATTTAACAACATTTACACAAAAAGCTCAAAGTTGGTCAAATGGAATGACATCGTATTGGCATCAAATTCTTGATCTAACATATCCATCTACTGCTATGTTTACTGGTCATGCTTTTAATCGTTCGATTAATGAAGTTTTTGGTGAAGTACAAATCGAAGATCTTTGGCTACCATATTTTACTGTAACAACTGATATAACATCAAGTTGTCCTCGAACACATCGACATGGCTCATTATGGCGTTATGTTCGTGCTAGTATGTCGTTATCTGGTTATTTACCACCACTTTGTGATCCTATTGATGGCCATCTTTTATTGGATGGTGGTTATGTTAATAATCTTCCGGCCGATATAATGCATGATGTTATGGGTGCTGAAATTATATTGGCAATCGATGTTGGTAGTCAAGATAATTCCGATCTCACTAATTATGGTGATACATTAAGTGGATGGTGGCTTTTATGGAAACGATGGAATCCATTTACCGAACCTGTTCGTGTACCAAATTTACCCGAAATTCAATCTCGATTAGCTTATGTTTGTTGTGAAAAACAATTGGAAGAAGTTAAAAATTCTGATTATTGTTGGTATATTCGACCACCGATTGATGGTTACAAAACATTACAATTTAAAAGTTTCAAAGAAATTATGAATGTTGGTTATCATCATGGAAAAGCTGTATTCAGTACAGTTAATTTTGGTGATGAACGTTCGGTATTTGAATTGTTCAACAAAGAAAAAAATCAAATTCGTCGTAAATCAATCATATCGAATTCAAATTATAATGAATTTATTGCCGGTGGTGGTGATCAATCAATTAATGATCGCCCATCATTAATGTTTATTGGTGGTAAATCACCACGACAAGCATCATTTACTGATTTAGCTGAAAGAATATGTAATATACAAAATCCGCTGGTATCAAATGAATTTGAATTTGATGATATAACTGAAGATGAGGACGAAAGAGGTGATAATGATGATGATGATGAAGAAGAAGAAGAAATGATGACTAATTATTTCTCTGAACCAGAATTACGTGATACCGATACTGATATTGAAAATCTAATTGATCGTAAAATTAGTAACGAAGTTTAATATTTTCGTTATTATTAGCATTAATGTTGTTCATATTTTTTTTTTAATTTTTTAAGTTTGAATTTTTTAACCAAATAAAAAAAATTTGTTATTAAAATTGAAATTTGTTGCTGTTGCTTTAACCCTTTG
The DNA here is from genome assembly GCF_027571235.1 of Dermatophagoides pteronyssinus. Lineage (NCBI taxonomy): Eukaryota > Metazoa > Arthropoda > Arachnida > Sarcoptiformes > Pyroglyphidae > Dermatophagoides > Dermatophagoides pteronyssinus. Next base: position 892,327 of record NW_027461538.1, read on the forward strand.
CGCTTTTTTTTAAATAAAAAGTAACACAGAGAATACAAAGATTTAAAAAGATTTTATTTTTTATTGAAAAAAATTATTATTCAAACATAATTGGATGTGATATTGATTATTTTTAACCAATAGTTGCTAAATAATCTTTAACTTCTCCGGGTGATAAACGTTTGAAACCATTTTTATTACAAATACCAATTTCAATATTATCCTGTGTCATTTGTCCTTCAAATGATTCTTTCAATGTTAATATTGCCGTTTGAATGGCATCTTCTAATTCAAGATCTTCACTATATCTTTTTTCCAAAAATGATTTACCATTTATATGATTTTTACCTAATGCTGTTGCTTTCCATGCAAAATAAGCACCCTGTGTTAAGATAGTGAAAAAAATAAGATTTGTAAATTGATAATCCTTTTACTGATAACACTTACAGATGGATCGCATTGAAACAAATAAGGACGATCATCATTCCAACCTGCAATCAATAATGATACACCAAATGGACGAACACCACCAGATTGTGTATATTCTTGCATAATATGAGCAACACGTTGAACTAATTGTGTAGTTGGAATTGGTTCTGAATATACAAGAAAATATTCTTGGGCAATTTTTCTTGCTTTACGTACAAGTAGACGATAATCAGGGCCCATACCCGAATAAATCATACCAATATGATCGGTAACTTGTTCAACTTTATAAAGACTATGTTCTTCAGTAAGAATCGAATTGGTTTTCTTTTCAGTTGCCATAACCACTCCATTCATTGCTAAATTTTTCGGCAATGATCATTATTATAAAAAAATATCAATGCATATTAATTGAACAAACCTTTGATTCCAACTGAAGAAGCGCCGGCAGCAACAGCAGCTAAGGCATATTCAATTTGAACCAATTTTCCCGAAGGGCTAAATTTTTTAAGGAAAATTAATGTTCGAACATCTTTATTTTATGATTTAAATTACCTGAATGTTGTCAATGAAAAACTATAACGTTCACTGGCCATAATGCTAAATTTTTAATTTGAAAAATTGATTTACCAAAAAAAAACAAACAAACAAAATGACAATGCAACACCTGAAAGAAAATTTCTAAAAAAACTCGTGAATGATTCGGCAAAACCAAAGTATGACCGACTATATTGACATCGATTGATCCAAAAATGTTCTTTTGTTCATCAAATACTCCAGTCGATAGATGGCGTGATAGATGATTACATTCAGATATTTAAACTTTGTTTTTATCATTTTTTTTTTGAAATTATATTTTTATTATTATTATATCAATGATTTTAAATATGAAAATGAAACCGTTTTCTGATAATGATTATCCATTAATGAAAAATATTATGAACATATACTGTGTAAATGAATGATAATGTTTGTTTTGTTTGATGAATATGAATTGAGAATGAGAATGTGAAAAAAAAGGATTACATCATATATGAGATCAAGCAGCAGTGTTCATATAAGAATCTAAATCTTGATCCAAACTTTCAACCGTAACTCGTTGATTATTATTCTTATTTTTTCTTATAATTCGTTGTCCGATGTTACGAATTCGATTCCTTGGTACTCTATTGTTGACAATATTCATTGGTCGATTTTTTGATTTAAACACCTGTGTACCACGACGCATATTGCTATTATTAGTGATAAAGCCATTTGTTCGATTCTGTAGATTGATTCCTATAGAATATTATGACAATAAATAATGATTGATTCATCAAGGAATTCAGAGAAAAAAAATTACAAACTTACGTCCACTCGATTTGAGTGTTTGTGCCAGACCAAGACGTTGAGCAATCGGTTTTCGTCCTAATCGATTTTTAATACTGCCAGTAACTAAATTACCATTTCGACGAATTGAATTACCCGATCGTAATCCTAATCTTGCTCGAACACTCGGTATATTTGCGGCTCGTTTATTATTGATGGCAAGATTGTTATTATTTGCCTGTTGTTGTACAATAGGCAGATTAACAAACATCTTAGTATTTTGATTTTTTAATTCTTCCATCAATTGAGTGTTAGTAGCCATTTGAAGTACTAATCGTCGATTTCGTTCAGATCCTTGTTGAAGTATAGCACGTGGACGTTCATTACGTGAAACAGTACCATTAAAATTTTTCATTGGGCGTGCAAGTTTTTCACCAGGTGATTCTATCGATGGATTAACCATAATTTTTCTTGTTTGTTGTTCTTGCCGAATCAATTTAAAACGTTCACTCAATGTAAGACGTGTACCAACTTTAGATCGGTCCATTTTTTTCTGGATCACACAAAACAAAAACTAATTGGAAAAAACAAAAGAATTTCAATTAAATTCAACACTGACCATTTGACCTAATTATTACCCAGACCAGTAATGTACGATTGACAATCTGAAAATTTCGAAAAAAACTATCGGAATCTTAGATAAATTTGGATGAAAATGATGAAATTCCGATCAAAAAACAGAAAAAGAAATGTGTTTACCGAACAATATCACTCGCCTCACAAACAAACACAAAACAGTGAAGAACATGTTTCAACAAAAAACAATCGAATCGAATTATATATCGAATCTGATTGATTCGAATAATCGTTCAGAGATGGCGTGCGCTCGAATAATTTTTTTTTCTGTTTACATTCGATATGATCGGTGAAAAATAGAATCGAAAATTTTCTTTAAAAAACTTTTTATAAACAAAATGAAATTCTTAAGGTTTGTAAATCAACATTTAATTTGGATAAATTTTCGAAAAATTGATCATAAATTTTTATTATGGTCATATAATTTGAATTTGAATTTTTTAACATCAATGAAACGTTCTATTTTCAATGATAATAATAATAATATTTCTCAAATGAAATTTCTTAGGTTTGAAATTGAATTAATTTGTTTCTTTTTTTTTATTTCATATAAATTTTCATTTCTATTTAGTCAAACAGAAGCGATCGCTGTTGATCAAGAACTTTTCAATGAATATCAATTTAGTGTTGATCAATTAATGGAATTGGCCGGTTTATCCGTTGCATCGGCTATTTATAAATCAGGTTCACTGGATTCGTTTTACAAACCACCACGATCAGTATTGATCATATGTGGACCTGGTAATAATGGTGGTGATGGTCTTGTTGCTGCTCGTCATCTAAAACATTTTGTAAGTAATCAAAGACGATAATATGATTGAAATAATGAGTTTTTGTTTGTTTAGGGTTATCAACCAGTTATTCTATATCCAAAACAAGGAAAAGGACAATTATTTGCTAATCTTGTAAATCAATGTAAACGAATGGATATTGAATTTATCAATAATATTGATAATAATTTAGATCGATATGAATTGATTGTTGATGCTCTATTTGGTTTTAGTTATAAACCACCATTACGTCCAGAATCACGACCAATATTAGAATATTTAGCTCGAATTGATCATCAACAAAAACGTTTAATTTCGATTGATATACCAAGTGGTTGGCATGTTGAACAAGGACCACCATCATATGAAAATGATCAATCATCAACACCGATTATCAAACCGGATTGTTTGATATCATTGACAGCACCGAAAAAATGTGCAAAATATTTTCATGGTCAATTACATTGGTTGGGTGGTCGTTTCGTACCACAATCATTAGCTCGAAAATATCAATTAAATTTACCCGATTATCCAAATGATGAACAATGTTTATTAATTAATTTTTCTAAATAAGAGAAAAATCCCCTTTCTCTCTGATTAAAAATTCCAAACTTTTATCACTAATTAAATGAAAATTAATCAATCAATCGAATGATTAATTAATTTGATTGATTTGAAAGATTGATTAATGAGAATCATAAAAAAAAATTTTATGGCCGAAATAAACAACAAAATTGAAAAAAAAATTTCACTATCAATTCGAATAAATTTGACATTTCGAAATGCGCATGACACTTTTTTGTTTTTTGTTTTTTTTGTATGCAGTTTCATAGAATAAAAAGGCGTGTCTTTTATCCTGAAATTCCCACCCACAATGAAGGTGTGTTCCCAGACAACTAACCAATTGCCATTATCATCATTCATTCATTTGGTTATTTGGTTTTAGTCATTTACAACCTACCCAATCAAGTTTTTAGTTATATAAACGGGGTTTTTTCTTTTCTTTTGTTTTTTCAATTTACTAAATCAAATTTTTGTTTCAAATTTTTATTTTTATTTCATCAAATTTTGGTTGGTTGTTTGGTTTTTATCTTTATTTTTAATGTTCAAATTTCATTGTCATGATTGATTTACAATGTAATACTTTTTTTAATTTGATTTCTTCAAGATTGATTGATGGTATGCCATTCTTCTTTTGATTTAAATGAGTTCACTGGCATCACCAATTAGTAAATCTTATCTTTCTTTTTTTTGTTACTTTCATCATTTTTCGGATGATGATAATAATAATTATGATTTTCAAAGACAATTTTCACATCATCATCATCATTATGATTAACAATGGCGGTGATGGTGGTCCTAATCATCATATAATAGTCATAATCAAGCAAATTTAGTCAACAGATAAATTAGTAGATTATAACCGTTGACCATCATCATTAACAAAAAACAAAAAAAAAAAATCTTGTTATAGGACACAGGACACAATAGAGTAAAAATAGTTTTTTGTTTCATTCCATAATTTTCATTATTGATGGCACCCGTCTCTTATCAATAATGATAATCTCGTCAGAAAGTAGCCATTGTTGTTTTTTTTTGTTTTGTCAAAGAAATTATCACATCATTTTCATTCATAAACAACGACGATTATGATGATGATGATCTTGAATGAATCTTGATTAAATAAATGCAGAAAAATAGAGTGGTAATTTTTTTTAAAAATCTTGATTTTTTTCGGCTTTGGAACATCATCGTTATTATTGAGAGAGACGAACAGCAACAACTTTTATGATTTTCTTCTTGTTTCTTCGAAAGTATCATGTGTTCAGAAGCCAGTTTTTTTTCAAAAAAAGAAAAATCCTTGTTTAACAACTTTTTTTGCGCAAACATTATCAATTTACCCGAAGACTATCATGATCATCATCAAATAGACAACTGTATCAAGGAGAGAAAAGACATCAAGATGTTACAATTTTTTTTACGACATTCATTCATTCATTGTCTGTAGAAATTGATTGATTTTGTTTCACTCACTGTGTTTTGGAGTTGAGAAAAAAAAATTGAAATTCAGATTCCATCAATCGAGGAGGTAGAGGGGAAGAAGAAAATTTTCAGCAACCAGAATTATTTCTGGAAAAATTCTTTAGTCTAAACACAGAACAAAAAGTTAGCTATATCTGGTTGGATGAAAAACAATTTTGAAAAGGGGGTGGAGCTTTCATCAAAGTAGAGGTAGTTGTACATTATGACAGTATGACAGAAGTTGAAAAAAAACATAACCAGCGATTCAAATTGGCCAACCAGACTTGAAACTTGAAAATTTTGATCAAAAATTCAAACAAACACACAGAGAGTGAGAGGTAACCAATTTGAAGAATTAAAGTTAGTTATTGACAAAAAAGAGAAAAGGGAGTGTTGTTGTTGATGGTGTAGATTCCTTTCTGTGGTGAATACCACCACCAAGATATTTGTTTTGTTGAAACATTGAAAATTTGAAAAATGTTGTTGTTTTGAAAAATTTTCAAAATCTCATCATTTGAATGAGAAAATTATTCCCTCTCTCTCTCTCTCTCTCCCTGTGTCTATTTTTAATGTTTTTTTTCGGGATGATTTTTTTTATTAGCATTTTTTCATGATCATCACCAGTGTAATCAACGTTTTTTTACTACACACTAAACACACACACGTATTTGTGCTACGGATTATTATCATATTTTTTTATTATCATCATCACTACAGCAACAACACCAACGAATGAAGATGAATCTAAAATGCTGATGATGTTTCTTCGTCGTCGTTTGGCCAACGGTATGTTGTTGTTGTTGTTTTAGGATTGATAATGAAGCCATGTTGATTGGTAATTCCATTGGATTTCGAGCTTTTTAAATTCGTTGATGATGATGGTGGTGGCGGCAATGATCGTTGTTATTTTCAATGTTGAAAAGAATTTTTGTTCAATTTGCCAATCATCAGCTGCCATGTTTAATTTCAAACAAACAAAAAAGTTCTGCTGTTCATTCAGTAAGTCTGTCTGTGATGGATTCAATGTTTTATTTATTTTTTTTTCAAATTCATGATTTTCTTCATCTTCTTCAATGTTTTGTATCTCTGTGTTTTTGTTTTTGTTTATTGCGCATCCTAAATGCAAACAAAACATGCCATAAAAACATTGAACATAATAATTTCACAATTCTGAAGAATAAACTTACTACACAGCAAGAAACACACACACACACACACGTTAATCTTCTATTTTGTTTTATTGAATCCCCACATTGATGAAATCAAACTGCGCAAACTCATGAAAAAATATCATTCAAAATACACAAAAACAAACAAACAGATCACCACTAACTATAACTATAACTATACCTCTAAACTAAAAAACGAAAAAAAACATATCACCAATAAAGACAACGAAGCAAAAAGAATTCAAGTCCAGATGATGATATGATACGAATAAGAAACGTACTTACCATAGAGAAACAAACATAGCGAGAAAAAGAGATAAAGATTGACAGAGAGAGAGAGTGATTCACACCCACAATAATAATGATGAGATGAATTTATTTTAAGTGTTTTTTTTGATGATGATGATGATATTCAGTGATGATGATGATGATGTAATAAAAATTATTATTATTATTATTGTCAATAATTCTTTAACAATATTTTTTTTTACGACAATCAACCGATTTATGTTTGTTTTTGGTTATTTGGTTATTTCGCAAAAGTATGATGGTGGTTTAATGAGAGAATCATCATCAAAAAATGCGTTTTTTATGATGATACTGGATGATGATAATGTTAAAATAGTCGTCGATCGAAAATAAAGGATTTGATCATCCATCGTTCGGTTATCATCATTAACCCCTCTCTCTCTCTCTCTCTCTCTCCTAATTATTCAAATCAATCAATGAATTTGTTCGACCAAACCAAAAATCAGAATTTCTGAATTTCTGATTCAAAAATCAAATGAAATTTTTATGATTATCACATTTGAACAGCAACAAAATACATAATATTCTTTTTTTTTATTGTTGTTTTAATTTCAGTTTTTTATTTTCTTCAAATAAAAAAATAATAATAAAAAAATCAACAAGCCAAAAACACCATCAATGATCATCATCATCATCATCAAATTTTGGTTCATCATCAAAAAATCTTTCTTTGAGTGTTGAAAAGTGTTTATTACAAAATGTTACATAATGTTTTTTATTTTCAAAATGTGTGTGTTTTATGAGTGTTAATGTGTGTGTGTGTGGTCATCATCAAAATAATAATAATAATTATTATTATTATCGTCTTTATTACCATCAATTTTGTGTGTGTGGGTGTGTGTCATCAACATTTATTGATGAATAATATTATTAAATCATCATCATCATTCATAAATACAGTGATTTTAATAAATTAAGGTTTATAAATTAATTTTATTAATTACAATTTTATGATGATTAATGAATCAATCAACAAATCAATCATTTTTTTTTAATTCACACAACGTTTTTTTTTCTTGGTAGTTTAAAAATAACCGAAAAACAGACATGATTTGTTTGTTTGTTTGTTTGTTTGTGTTTCGTTTCTGTGTTGTTTGACCAATCAATAATCGATTATTGTGTTGATCATTGATCATTCGGAAATTCTACAAATTCAGATATTTTTTTTGGATGATTCGACGACCACCCAAACAACGATTAATTTATCATTCATTCATTCATTCAATTTTGACGAATTTCGAAGAACAACAATAAAAACATTGTTTTCATTCAAAAATGCGTTCAAATTCCAATGAATCTCAACAATTACAACAACCACAAACTGTTGTTGTTGGTGGTGGCATTGGTGGCGGTGGTGGCCTGATTTCAGCATCCACATCATCGACGATTAATTCATCACCACCACCACCAATATGGCCATCAATAACACCAAACGCCAGTGGATATGATTTTGATATTTATACCTCATCCCCATCCGCAGCATCAATCAATGGAACATCAATGAAAAATCATCATCATCATTCATCATCATCATCATATGGTTTGTTACCAACCATAGAATCATTATCATCAACATCGACATCTGGAAATGGGATCTCAACAACGCCAGCAAGCTGTTCAACAACAACAACAACAACAAATAATGATAGTCATAATTTAAATTCGGTCGCATCATATGGATCATCTGCAAACCATGAAATAACAGCGGCCGCCGCATTAGCTATTGCTACAAATCGTAATAAACAATTATCAGCAGCGACAACTAGCGGTGGTAGTATTGGTAGTTCATCATCATCATCATCATCTTCATTCAAATCATCCGCATCAGCATTCTGGTCAAATTCATATGATTCATCAATGATGATGAATGGTGGCGCTACTTCTGCTACGAATTCTGGTTCTATGTCAACAACAACAACAAATCCATCATCACATTATCCTCATTCGCATCCGCAACCACATAATCCCTATACATCTCATTCACACGTTGGACATCCACATTCGCATCCGCATCATCAAATGGCAAATGATCCATTTGCATCGTTTGCAGTTGCAGCCGCTGCTGCAAATCATGTTGCAGCAGCAGCATGGTGTGGTTATCCTAATCCTTATCATCATCCACATCATCATCCGCATCATCAATCAAGAAACGATCATCATCATCATCATCATCATCTTTATGGTGGATTAAAATCGGATATGAATCAATCGAATGATCATCATTCACACCATCATCATTTATACGGGTTAAAAGCCGAAACATTGGATGTACAACAACCACCATCATCATCATCATCATCGACAACATTTCCAATGGATCCAATATCATCATCAACTTATCATACAGCAATGCAACGTATGGTTGCTGCAACACAACAATCATCATCATCAACAACAGTCAATCAACAACAGAATCTGAATCTGAATCATCATCAATCATGGTCAACATCGATCAATGGTGGACAAAATGGACAACAACAACAACAACAACAATTAAATCATCAAACAAAATCGATTGCAACATCACCATCAAATCAAATTGTTTCGACAATCGATCAACAACAACAACAACAAACAACAGCCAATTCCAATGATAATGAGGATGATACAATTCAAACAAATGGTGATCCAAATTCCAACAACAACAACAATTCGACAACAAATTTAGGTAAGTTTTTTTGTAGGATTGCAGGATGCTAAAAATTTCAAGGTTTCTTTTCAAGATTTTTTCTCTCTCAATTCAATCGAAAATGAATGTCTGAATGTTTGAAACTGATCTTCATCATTAGCATCAAAGTCTGTCTTGATCAAAATTTTATAACTTTTTTTCTTCAGTCTGGATTGAATGTTTTCTTCGTTTCAGTTCAGTTTAGTTCATTTCCCGCAGGGCTTTTTTTAACATTCATTCAACCTTCAGCCTATAGCGTCTTGCCGATGATGATGATGAGATTATTATATCATCCAAATGTTGTTCGTTCGTTTCTAATCATGGGAATCATTATCATCATCGAAGTTTTTCTTTATTCGACTGATCATGATGATGGTGGTAGAAACATAGAGAGAAAGAGAGAGAGAGAGCAAATGGCAGATGTTTGTAGCAAAAGTTTGATCATTTTTTGATTTTCTTTGCTGTGTGGAAATAGGAAAAAAAATTTGAATCTTTATAGAGTTTGTTTTTTTTTGGCATGCATACAAGCACGCACGCACGCTTAATGTCGAAAAATAAGGGCAGTGAAGCCAACTTTTCCAAATTCGCTTAACCCTAATAACCACCGAAAAAAAATCAAATATTGATTACTTGGATCAATTTTTCCATATTTTCCTTGGAAAAAATGTAATTCCAAAGATCATTGACAGTTTTTCCTGTTGTTGTGTGTGTGTGTGGCCATGATGAAGCAAACTTGAATTTATTTTTTTATGATTCTTTTTTTGTTTGTTTGAATGTTGATTGTGGTAATGAAAAATTGAAATGAAAGGGTTAAATAAATTTTATTGGTCACAATTTGAATGCAAAACAATCGAGAAAGAGAGAGACATTTGAGGAAGGAAATGGTTTTGATTTGATTTGAAAAATGAGGAAAACTAAACAACATTGGTAACATTGTAAAAAGGAAAATAAAGAATCTTTCATCTAGAATTTTAGTCAAAAAAAAAGTTATTTTTAAGAAAAACTTTTGGTTATTAATTAACTAACCAAAGTTTCATGATCAAAAATATATGGTTGTTTGATGATGATAATTAAGATGTTGTTAATCGCACGATACTTAAATGATTATGATGAGAAATGTAAACGACAATTTTATCATCATCATTATCACCAATCATCCATATCATCATCATTAGGCTTTTGATCGAATTCGGTTTTCAGGGGGGGAGGGAAAGGATTATTATTCCGGAATTATTGTCCACTGAATTATTGACCAGTGAATCGAACAGTGATCCTAACAGAAGAATATTATTATCATCATTGAAACCAAAAAAAAAAAAAAACAAAAAAAACAAACCAATCTTGCATTCAGATCATGTCCACATTCTCATATCATCATTGCTATTTTCCCTTGACTTATGATGATGATAAAGGTCGTAAAATGTACGAGCCACCATCAACCATCAACCAATATATACCACCAATGATATTTAGATTTGAAATTTAGATTTTTTTTTCATTTCATTCATTCATCCATTTTACAGGTCAGCAATGATAAGGCAATCATCATCATGTATTTTAGATAATGTTGCTGTTGTTGTTGTTAATAATGATGATAATGATCAATGTTGGACATGAACAACAACAACAACAACAACAACAACAACAACAACAACAACAACAACAACAACAACAACAACAACAACAACAACAACGGTAGAAATAGCCATCAGGTCAAATGTCAATGAAATAGAAAGAATCAAATCGAATGATGATATGTATGATGATGATAGTTTTCTCTCTCTCTCTCTCTCTCTCTCTCTCTCTCTTGGTATCATCAACGTTCCCTGCGAATCATCATCAAGATTGAATGTTGATAGTTTTTTTCTGGTGATTTGAAAATGCCAAAATAACGAAACGAAATGAAACACACCAACCAACCAAACAAACCAAACAAACAAACACAAAAATTGACTTTTGTACAATTCGAGCAAATGAAATGAAATGAAATAAATTCACTTTTGGCAATGGATTAATTTTATTTTTATGTGTTTTTTTTTGTTGTTGTTGTTTCTTCCTTCATCAATTTTTTGACTTTCGCGTTTCTCAAAATGGTAGACACAATCATCATCATGCATGAATGAAATGAATGAATTTGAAATGTAAAATAAATTTGGATGATGAACATTTTATGGCCTTCGCGTGGTCTATTAGCTCTGTTTTTTTTTCATTTCAAAACGAAAATTCATTTTGTTGTCTATAATGAAAATGGTAGAGTAGAGAGAGAGAGCGAGATTGAAAATGGCTGAATTTGTTAGTTTTGGCTCGAGTTTGATTTCCATTAGTCAAATTGGATCAATTCGAGACAAAAAAAGACAAAGTTATGTCATATCGATTCGATTCAATTCAATCTAAGAATCTTTTTGATTCAATAGGAAAAAAAGATCATAAAAAAAGGTTTCACTTCTTTTATTATTCTCGACCCAAACAGTGAAAATTTTTTTCATTTTTATTTCTTTTCGACATTCATCTGACATAACATTTACATAATAAATAAAGAAGAAGAAGAAGATATTCAAGGAATAAAATGGCAACAAACAAACACGATACGCGCCTATTTTAACCAAATCAATGTTTTTGGCAAAGAATTTCCCTCTCTGTCTCTCTGCTGTTGATCCAAAAATAGAATCGGTTTTGTTTGTTGCCAATTTGGGTGGGCAATGTTGTTGTTGTTGTTGTTTCGGATGAAATTAGATGAAATAAAGCAAAAAAAAAGAAAGGTTAACCGAAAAATTTTTTGACAATTTTTTTTTCGTGATAGAAAAAACAAACTAATTCGAGCACACACTGTATGTTTGTGTGTGTGTAGGTGACATCGAAAACCAGATGACCCCATGATGTAATAAAATAGAAAATTTCAAATAAAATAAAAAATCTTTAGGACCGAGAAAAAACATTGAAATTGGTTCAATTTAGTTAAAGTTTTTTTTTCATTTTTGAAATGAAATTCATTTGGTTGTTTGATTGTTGTTGTTGTTTGGTTCTTCAAATAATTACGTAATAAAACCATTTTTTGGTGAAACAACCAAACATTGATTCATTGATGATCCAAAAATAGAATGGCGGCTTCTTTGTTCAATTTAATCGATTGTTTGTTTGTTTGTTTACAATGAATAACCGTTGATAACAGTGGCTTTTTTTTGTTTTGGCAAAGGCAAAGTGACATGATCGATTTTTGACCTCTCTCGGTAGGTCATCGATGACAAATCAAAGTGTAAATAGCCATTGGTCAGTTTTGGGCCTGGTAATAAAATTGCAGCAACATAAATGTTATTTCTTTTTTTATTACACAACAATTTTCAAAATTGCTAATTTCAAATCTTTTTTTACGAATTTAGGAATTGATGAAACTGCGACAACATTAATAACAACAACAGCAGCAGCAGCAAATCATCATCATCATCATCATGCAGCGGCAGCAGCAGCTGCCGCTGCGGCTGCTGCTGCTGCTGCAACAAATCATCCACACCATCATCATCATGCGGCAGCCGCTGTACTGCAACATCAGGTTGCATTGCTTCATCAAGCAGCTAATCCAACAATAACCGCTAATCATCCTCATCATTATCATGATCGTTTAGAATGGTCAAATGGAAATACTGCAAGTGGATTGATGATGAATCCTCATCATCAACATTATGAACATCCACATTATCATCATCCATCGTTTCATCAATCAACACCGAATAATAATTTCATCAGTAATCATCCAACGCATCAAACTAATTTAACGTCAGTAAATCAAACAGCCGCAGCTGCAGTCGCAACAACGCCAACATCATTATCATCAACAGCATCATCTTCATCATCATCGGCATCAGCATCATTATCGGTAACACCGATAATGATCAACAACAACAACAACAACGGTGGTGGTGGTGGTGGTAATCATCATCAACAACAACAACATTCGCATCAACATCAACATCATATATCGACAAGAAAAAAACGTAAACCATATTCAAAATTTCAAACATTAGAATTGGAAAAAGAATTTCTATTCAATCAATATGTATCGAAACAAAAACGTTGGGAATTAGCAAGGAATTTAAATCTAACTGAACGTCAGGTGAAAATATGGTTTCAAAATCGTCGTATGAAAAATAAAAAAACAATACAACGTAATTCAGAACGTCATCATCGAACATCTTAATTGAACATTATTGATTGATTGATCGATCTAATCTAATTTAATTTAATTTATTCAACATTCATCATCATCATCATTCATTCATTTATAAATAGAAAATCTTTTTTGTCTTTGATTTCTTTTCACTTTTTTGTCCAATTTGCTATCGATTGACTGATTGTTTGATTTCAACAGAATAGACAGAATCATTCAGTTTGATTGATTTTAGTTTGTCATTCGTTTTTTTCCCTTTAAAAATTCCGTTGTAAATATTTAAAAAATTGAATAAATCCTGATTTACAATTTTATTTGCGTTTTTTTTGGAAAAATAAAATAAAAAATTTAAACTAATTTAACAAGTTTAATTTCAAATTAGAAAAAAAAAACAAAACAAAAAACAAACACCAACCAAAACATCATCGATAACGTTTTATCATTTAAAAACTTAAGGATTTTGTTCAATCAAAATTGATTAGATAATCAATCTTAATGAACATTAATGAACATTTATTATCATCATCATCATCATCAATCACTGAACTATTTTGGCAAACAAACAAACGAAAAAATTCATCATCATCCAAAAAAGTCGGGAGGAAGAAAAATAAAAAATTTTATTTTATAGTGTCAATTTTTTTTATTGTTGAGGTAGCCGAATAGTAGTAGTGGTAGCAGACAACTAAATTAAAAAAAACCACAAACATATATAGCCAGAACCAATCATCAAATTGTTGGTATAGGGGGTGTGACTGTTTCACACACACAAATAACAATGAAGGCGTGGCCATCAAAACAATTTCGAGTAAAATTTTGGCCGAAAAAGCAACCAAATAACCAAAATGAGAAAAAAGAAAGAAGGAAAAATTACCAAAAACCGATGGTCCGGAACAAAAAAAACTGTTTTGAAATTCAACAATTGAATTTGATCGATGATGATGATGGACAGGGAAAATTTTCCAGTAAAAAAAAAACAGCAGCAGCAAAATGATGGTCATAAAAATTGGCCACCAAAAACCAAAACCAAAAAAATAAAGATGAAAATCAATCGGTTAATAATGATGAAAAAAAGGGTTTTGTGGTGATTGTTTTGTGGATGATGATAATTATAATGATGGTCATGATCATTGAATGGAACAACTGGAAAAACACAAAAACAAAAAATGAAAAAAACAACAATGAAAATCCTTGACAATGGAGCAATGAAGATCCTTTATATATTTTTTTTTCCATAATAACCATCATCATTTTTGTTGTTGTTGTTGTTGTTGTTCGGAGAATGGAGACAAAATTCACAAATTGCATCATTTTCACAAAAAAAAAAAAAAATATATATCTTAATTACATCAACTGTCAGAACTGAAAGATTTCTTGGAAAGTTTCTTTTAAGGGATTCACAGGTTATCAAAATCATCATTCAATAAACGACCAAAAAAAATTAAGAAAAAAAAAAAATACCTGTTGTGTTGACAACCAAGATATCAAATCTTCTTTGCGCAGCCATCAATTCTTTGATACTTGATAATGATGATGACAAGAAGCGATGATGATAATAATCATCATCATTAAATCCTTGATGGGTGGTCAAATGTTTTAAGATGCAAAACGAACCAAAGATATTTTCATTATCGAAATTCAAAATGAGAAATTTTTTTTGTAAATTTCCGGGAATTTTTCAAATAAACGATGTCAACGAGAAAAACAGCAAAAAACAAAATGACAATTCAATCGATTTCTATATTCAAATTTTGAAAAAAATAATATTAGTTTTTCCCCATTATTTGCATATTTGATGTTATACAAATATTTGCGTTTGACGCGTGTATGTCTTACGATTTACTGGGAATTCAGTTATAACATCTCATTTCATTTCATTCGTCCAATATGACTTTATTTAGTCAAGTTAGCTTTTTTCCCATTTTCAAATATTCAAAATATTGAAAATGGGAAAAAAACTTAACGACAAGAAGAACCTGATGCCAAAGTTATTTGGCAAACAATTTTCATTTCACTCTTTTTTTTCTCGAAATGGAAATTCTTTTTGGAGTAAAACTCGAATGTTGAATTCTCGATTTCGATTGAATTTCGATGAATATGATGATGATGATGATGATGGTCATAAACATGTCAAAAATGGAAATAAAAAAAAATATGAAAATGAAGAAAATTCTTTTGATCTTTTTTTTATTTGTTGTTAACCCTCAAAGATTCACCAAATGATGAATGTTCTCTATGACCATCATTGATCGTGGACGACGCCACACCATGGATCAAACGATGAAAATAACAAACACGACCATCATCAAAGTGTTAAATCGTATTATATAGGATCAAAAACAAAACAAAACGAAAAAAAAAAACCAGACGAGTCGAAATAGTTTTGATGATGATCCTCTTATATAATATCGCTCTGTTTGGTTGCTTGAATTTTTCAATTTTTCTTTTCAAAGAAAATTATGGTTATTAAATGCGAAATTCAAAAAAACAACGAAAATGATCCGATAACGAAAAAAAACAAACAGGTGCTGTAGCAATAGTCGCAAGCAAAAGCAGCAGCAAAATCAATTTGATTTGATCATGAATTGAATTGATGATGATGATGATAATGAAAAAAAAGTAACAAATTCGCCAAATTTTTACGATACAAAAAAAAAGAAAATCGTATAAACAAACAAAAGAAAATTTCTATCAAAACTTTTCTATCTTCTTTCGAATAATAATCTTCGAAAAAAAAGAAAGAGATTTTATGGTTCCATCCAGCCAAGATCTGATCATGAATCCCGTTGATGGCGATGTTGATTGAAAGTGAAAATCTTGTTTTGATGAAGTAAAATGAACATTATCCTCGTATAACTGTCCCAAACAAAACAAAAAAAAATGTTACCATAATAATACCCGTCCAATTTGTGAATCGACGAGACAAAACACAAAAAATGAAGAAAATCGATTTTCCTTTTTTTTTATTACCGACCGATGCTGAACAAAATTTATTTATTTTTGTTGTTTTTGTTGGCGAAAATTTTTTTTTACGACCAAAAAAACCAAGATATTACTAAACTAAACTAAAATCATTGTTGTTGACCGTGTGTCTGACTGATCATCAAATCTTTTTTCAATCTAATATTGAACAAAAACAAAGTTGAAACATTCAGAAATTTATTTTCACCAATAATCCTTACGAATTTGGTGGAAATAGTCGGAAAAACTGGATTCAATTTTCATTATAGATTCAGATTTTTTTTTCTGTTTATCATCGACCAATCTGTCATTTCCGTTCACTTTGTTTGTTCGTTTTTTTTTGGAAAGTGACCACCACAAGTGATAAAGCCAAAAATTGAAGGAAAAAAACACGCGTTGCAAAATCATTGAATGTAAAAAATTCTCAAAATTGAATGAATTTGAAATGGGTGAAAATAAAGGGGACAAAAAAAAAAGTCGTAAAAAATTAACGAGAAAAGAGTGAGTGAAGGAAAAATCTTTTATAATTTTCGTTTTCGGGATGCCATTTGTTGTTGGTTGATGGTTGATGGTTCGGGACAAAACGTCGACGACGACGACGATATCGTTTTCATCGCCATTCAAACATTCAAACATTAAACACACACAGTGTGGAAGATAAATTTAAAGTTATGACTTTTTTTGCACATTTTATCATTTTTACTGATCATCATCATCATCATCATATGATCTTTTGTTGATAATGATGTGTGTGTCTATAATATGAATACACACGTGCGCATCCTCATCATCCCAATGGATGATAGAATATCATATCATTTCGACAAAAACATTTTGTTCCATGGCCATGGCCAGATAAAAATGTTTGTTTTGTTGGTTTGACAACATTTGGTTTTAAAAATTGAATGATTTTTATGATATAGCTGAATAAAAAAAGAAGAAAAGCTTTTTTTTTGTTATTACGAAGTAGGTTGGACAAAACACAATTGTGCAATGCACGATATATAGACACATTCACATCACTTACGTTAGAGATTTTTTATTATTATTTAGTGATGAATTTGACAGTTCGATTCAGTTCTGTTTGAAAATAGTGAATTTCAACCAAAAAACCAAACCAAAACAACATTGTGATGGTTGCAATATTGATCAAAATAGTGTGCGGTTAAACCAAAAAACAAACCGGAACATCAATCTATATCCAGAATCGATCCAGAATTCATCATTCATCATTCATTTCAGAGTTTATCGTTTGATTATGCGCGAATTCATTTCATCATTATAGCACATTTTTTTTTAAACACAATGAAAGAGAGATGGGTGGTTTCATCACCCGAAACAAAAAAACACAATATATTTTTTGTCATTCGAATTTATAGTTCTCATCATCATCATCATTGACGTTATTGACGACGTTGTTGTTGTTCATTTTGTTGGTTGATTTTGTCGATTGAAAAAAACACAGAATTCATTTTGTTTTTTTGTTTCATCAAAGAATTACGGGTAAGAACACATCATGAACATTGATTCTAATTTGGTTTTTTTTTCGTTGTTACAGAAATCATCGAATCGAAATAAACAAACAAACAAACAAAACATTAGTGCTATCTCGATACGTATACAGATGGTAATCCGGAATTTGATCCGATATTTCGGAAAAAACATTTTATTCTTTGAATAGAATTTATCTTATTTCGTAGAATAAATAAATAATCAGGATACAATCTGTATACGATCAAGAAGTGCTAAAAATCATCGAAAATTCAATTCAAAAAAAAGAAAAAAAAAGATTCGATTTTACAGTTCGAACAACAGTGTCGCCATCCATTGTCGAAATAGCTATTTCCACTATTTTGACATTACAATTTTCTAATTTTAAAATTTTTGTAAATCAATTTTTTTTTAATTCTGCAATGTTTTTTATTTAAAAAATAATTATTGCATGTTATAATAATAATATTACACCCTCATCATTTTGTTTGTATGCTGTGTTTTGTTTTGGTCGGTGTTTTATATAAAATATTTTTCGATGATATTTGTGTTTTGAAAGAAAAAAACCTGGAATAAATGAAATCCGCCCAAAGAAATTTCCGATCATGCTTCTTGTGGTTGTGGCTGCTGTTGTGATTGTTGTACGGTAGATGATGATTGTTGCTGCTGCTGCTGTTGCGACGATGGTGGTGGTGATGATTGCGGTGGCAACAATTGTGGCTGCGATATGATTGATGCCGATTGTTGTTGTTGTTGTTGCATCGGTGCTTGTTGAGCCGGAATAGTACGTCGAATACGATCACCTTTACGCCAAAGAATAATTTCCTGTTGTTTAAAATAACGACGTTCTTCTTCATCGACCAAAACCAAATTCAAATAATAACGAACGGAAAATTTTTTATTAATATCTTTCATAGTCGGAGTGAGGTCATAACCAGCCAAAAACAAACGGATTGGAATCGATTCACCACGAACTGGTGCACCATCCATTATTTCATATTTGGCAATATTTTCATTATCATTAAATGTATTCTGTCCGATACCAGTTGATTCTTTTTTAATAATCGTTATTTCCATATGTTTGATTTTAATCCGTACCAATAGGAAATATATTTTACCAACAATAACATCTTTTAGATGATATTTTGATTTATTATATTCAAATTCAATATGAAGACAATCTTCTATGCCAACTTCCATTTTGATTGGTGAATTAACTTCCGGATAATGTGATAAAGTATGTACGATAATTTCCATTTCTTTTACAATATCCGTCAATCGTCGGGCAATAGTAACACGAAGAAAATAACGAAGTCTTACATTACTACCTGTATATGATTCATATGGTTTTTCAACATTTGCAAATTCAAATGTATAGCTTGTATTTTGTAACATTTCGGATGGCCTAGCTAAATCTTTTACCAAACTTGTAAATTCATGATGATTACTACGATCTTGATATAATTCAATTTCACCAATAAATTCTACTTTAATTCCTTGATGTTCTAATTTTTGTCCAGATTTTTTCAAATTAATATTTACTTTTCCCGAAACAGTTTCACCATCATAATAAAGATAATATCTTTCTTTACGACCATCTTCAGTTTTAATATCGGCCATTTTACGATTTTCAGCTCCATCCAACAATATATCAATATCAGCCGATTGTCGAAATCCAAGAAAACTCTATTAATCAGAAAATAATATGGGCGTTTTATGTTAGTCGCCAAAAGTTTTGAAAACAAAAAAAAATTCATACAAACCATTGTTATTATTGTTGTTTGTAATTTCAAACGATCAACAATTTCTTTGATAAATTTAATTAGTAAGTTTATAAATGACGTTTGTCATCAAAGATGCAAAAAAACGATGATGATCAACAACAAAAAATCAGCTCTTTTGTCAGCTGGCTTTGTCAATAGCCAAATAATATTCGATTCTAATTCTACACAAAATGATTCATTCTGGTAGAAATGGTCACATGGATAATATACTCTATGAACAGCAGCAATGTTGTTTGTTTGTTTTTTGTTTTGTTTGGATTCGAATTCATTCGATCGAATGAATGAAAACACCGACTCATGTCATGTGTGTGTATATTCTCTGTGTGTTTGTCTCGTCTGTGTGTTTTCTGTTTGTTTTCTGTCCATTTTGCTACTTCTTTTTTCGGGTATTTTTTTTTATTTATTTTGGCTATCTTTTTTTTAATCACATAATTGGCGTCATAACTTTGTCTATTTTTCTCTTTCTCTTTCTTGTTTTTTTTTCGCCTGTATAACAACATTCAATTCAATATTGAATTCTGTGGATGTTAACAAAAAACAACGGCGACAATAAAAAACAATAATAACGAAAACACACAGAGAACCAATTCTACAATCCAATTTTTTTTCTGCCCCTGTTGATATTCCGATATTTTACAAAAGAAAGTTGGCTTCATAATTATCTTCTTGTTGTTCTTATCAATATGGATCATCGATTATCCAAATCAAATGTCAATGGATAATTATGCACAAAAAAAAACTTTGTCGCATTTAAAAAAAACTTGATTGAACATAATTATTTCAATTCCTATTGATTGATTGATTGATTGTTTTCATTTAGCTCTTTCTTTAAATTGTCATATTCTGTCTGATTCTATTTCATCCGATAAGAATTCACTTTTTCTTGAAGAACAAAAAAGTCTACATTTTTTTTTGAACAATATGCGTATATCACAACAACAACAACAACGATCATTGTTCAATGTGAACAATCAGATACCGATAACACCGGCTGAACTTTGTGAAGCTGATGATATTGCTACAGCATTGATTGTTGATCAATATCTTGGGTTTACAACACATAAAATGAATACAAGGTATGTTTATCGTTGTTATCTTTGGGCTTTTAAAAGAAAAGTTTCTGTTTTTTGGTTTCAAAGATTTCGTCAGCCAAAAGTTCCAAAAGATCAATTACGAAAAATAATTATGAAATTTAAAGAACATCAAAATTATGAACAAACATTGAAAGAAATATTTGATGGTGAATGGGCACATTCATTGTAAGTTTTTTGTTTTGGTCATTAATCTTCTTAATCCTGAAATTTGTTTTTCACTTAAAAAAAATAGATATGCAACAAAAAGTATTCGAATGCAAAAAATCATTCGACAACATATCGTAAATTTTCTTCGTATGTTTGATAAACAAGCTGGTTATGAAATTCGTCCTTGTTATCGTTATTCATTGGAAGGAAAATGTGGTGCCAGATTATGTTCAACACAAAAATGGCGAAAAAATGATAAAATTGAACATCTAGTTGGTTGTATTGGTGAACTTAGTTCAAAAGAAGAACAAGAACTTTTGAAACCCGGCCTGAATGATTTTTCTGTTATGTATTCTTGTCGTAAAAATTGTGCACAATTATGGTTAGGTCCGGGTGCTTATATTAATCATGATTGTCGTCCAAATTGTAAATTTGTTAGTACTGGTCGTTCAACGGCTTGTATAAAAGTTCTTCGGCCAATTGAAGAAGATGAAGAACTTACCTGTTATTATGGTGATGATTTTTTTGGTGATAATAATTGTTATTGTGAATGTGAAACATGTGAACGTCGTTGTGTTGGTCGTTATGCAAATAATAACAAATTAAATTCAAGCGATCATTCAAGTAATAATTCTCATTCATCATTGGCCACCGCAACAACAACAACGACGGCAATGAATAATAATCCAGCCGTTGTTGGACAACAATCATCAACGACTGTTCAACCACCACCAACATCATTAATAGCCGGACAACAAAGTTATTCATTACGTGAAACAGATAATCGTCTACGAAGACAGATACGTAATCAGGTTAGTCAGAATAAAAAGATTATTTTGGTTTTTTCACATAACAATCAACAGAACAACCAAAACAACAACAAACACAATATATATCCACACAGAATTTGAATCTTTGTTGATAAATTCCATCATCATTATTATTATTATTTAAAATGCATGTTTTTGTACAAAATCCTGATTTATTTATGCAATAAATGAATTTTCTTTTTTACCTTTACCTTTTTTTCCCGTTTATCTGATTATCTGATTTTGATATGAAAAACAAAATTTGATTTTCCGTTCGCTCTTTTTTTAGAAACAAAAAAATCTTAAAACTTCATCGGATGATGATGAATCCAATTCACCATCATCCACAACAACAACAAAACCAACTGATTACAGAAATCAATCGATTGCTGATCAATTATATGAACAAAATAGTGATGATAATAGTAGCCATAATAGTAATGGTTTATTGAAGAAAAAACCAAAACAACAACAGTCATCATCCACATCATCATCATCGAATCGTAAAAAACGAAAACGACTTCAAACAACAACAACAAAAACACAACTCAACAATAATAAATCGGGAAATGTTTCCGAAACAAAAATTGATTTAAAATCAACAACAAAAACTGCCATCATACGTATGATTCCGAATACTAGATCTCAACAACGATCATTATCATCAACAACGACTCGATTATCGACACGTACCATATCATCATCATCATCAGATAATAATTCAACGCAAGTAAACCAACAATCGGTCAATAGTCGTATAAGAAATTCAAATTCGACCAAAACATCGACAAGACGTAAATCCACTGAATCATCTTTATTATCATCAAAACAACCATCAACAAGACCAAAGATAACAAAAGTATTGTCCATGACAGTCAATAATGATGATGGTGATCAACAATCATCATTATCATCATCAATCAATCAAACAAAACAATTAAGACGTTCTAGTCGTATTAATTCATTGATTAATCAAAAATCAGATGATCAAGATCAGGATAAGGAATCTTCGCCAATTGATAAAATTGATGATGTTGATGATGATGATGATAAAATGATGGAAATATCGACATCGCCACCACCACCACCACCACCACCATTATCATCATCATCGACAAAATCATCATCAAACACCATCAGTAATGTTGAATCATCGATACTATCGAATCGTCCTTTTCCGCAAAATAATTCGAATTCAACACAAAAATCGATCAAATTAACAATTCGAATGAATCCTCGTCATCATTCTTCAAATGATTCAACAAATCATCATGGTCATTATCATTCTACGAATAATTTAAATTGTGATATTACTACAAATACAAAATCAAATACTCAATCAATGATAATGGTCGAAGAAACAACAACAACAACAACAAGGATAGAATGTTCATCAAATTATCGACATTTATCATCACCATCACCACCATCATTATTATCATCACAACAACAACAACATCGAGAAATAAATAATAATATTGGAATGGCTAAATTGATTGATGATTCTTCGGTTGTTGATGCTGATGATAAACAACAACAACAACAACAAACATCGATATTAAATAATGGTCAATCGATTGTTGAATCATCGAATCAAACAACATCAAATACGATACAACGAAAGAAAAAAAAGAAAAAGAAATCATCTTCGAAACATTCATCATCATCATCATCATCATCATTATTGTTACCTAGAATTGAAACTGAAACTCAACAACAACAGCAACAAATAAATTTGGAACAAAAATTAAGTCAAGCTAAACGTTTACGTTTAATATTTGGTAATGACAGTATTAGTATTGATATTAAAAATAAACTTAAATTATGAAAATGAAAAATCGAATCAAATCAATCGAATTTTCATTCATCATCAATGATAATCTCGATATAGAGAGTTTTCATCACCCCCGAATTTACATAAACATTTCTTTCATTTCATTTTCATTTTACTGTGCATATTTGATATTAAAATCCCCATTCCCCCTTCACCGGAAAAAAATCATTTTTTTTCATTAAATTTTTCAATAAAAAAAATTTCAATAAAATTTTGTTTCTGAAACAAAAAAAAAGAGTGTGGGCGTCGGTAGTGGTGTGCTTGTTTTTTTTGCCTTAACCTCTGCAGGTTAGGCGAAACAGGAGAAAGAACAAGGCGCATCTTCCAAAATGTTTTTCCATTTGTTGTGTTCTGTTGGATATATCCAAAAACAACAACAAACAACTTTTATTACCACCACTGAATTGCCACTACTTTTTAAATCATCAAAATGATGATAACTTTAATGTCTGTATCACACAAAATATATACGGAGAAAGAATGAATGTTTTAGATACATCCCCAATGGCAACACACAGAAAAAAGCAAGAAAACAAACAAAGATAACGATATTTTCAGGTAAATAAAATAAAAATTCCATTCTTCTAACCTTGTTTGAATGAATCATATGGATTTTCAATGTTTTTCATGTTGTTTTTGGTTTTCTCGGTTCCATATATATAGAACAATCCACAATCAAACACCATAATTCTAATTAAATTTAGTCCATATGGTTTGCTTTTCTCTTTGTAATCAATGATTCGATACGAATAAATTATGGTAATATTTGAAGAACAATTATCAAAACCAACAACAACAACAATGTCGTCAAATAATAATCAAGATGATGATAATCAAACACAAATAAGCAACGATACAACGACGATAATAACGAATGTAAAACTTAAACAACAACAACAACATCAATCAGTTTTCAATCATCATTTAAATGGTTTTCATTCAAAAAATGATGATGATGAATTAAACGAAGATCATCAGCAAACGAATATCTGTTCGAATCAAACTGTGATGAATCATAATAATAATAATAATAATATTGATTCGAATTCGAACAAAACCGAACAACATATCGATACCATCGATAATCATCAACAAGAAAATGATCTGGATGATGATGATGATTTTGCCGATTTTGCAACGTTTATGCCCGATTCGAATCAAAAAAACGATGCCGATGATAATTTCGATGATGATTTTAATGATTTTGCCGATTTTACCACCACCGCCAACAATGTCCCAGAGCCAATCGTCACTGATGATGATAAAAACATCGACGCCATAAAACCATTGAAAAATTCTCGACAATTAATTAAAGATACATTTCCAATCAAAACTTCTTCAGTCTACGATGATGAAAGATTATCTATTGATTTTTTTGATAAAAAATTCTGTGATCCAAATGCACAACAATTATGGAATAATCTTCAACAATTAGATTTAAAATTAAATTTTCATTTCAATAAATGGAAACAATCATCATCATTTAAACATCTAATAGAATCATTAAAAATTGATTCACGTAATGTGGTAAGTATTATTTCATATTCATGATTTCAGTTGAAAATTCATTGCATTTTGTCGAATTTCAGATTCCACCGGATATTTTTCCATCAACCACCAACATTACTTTGAATCAAATTTTACAACCAACAGCATATGATTATTCAGCAACGACTGTGACAAAAATCGATGATGAGGATTGTAATGGATTAACAATGGCGGATGTATTCTGTACGACAAACGTAAACAAAAATCTTTCAACAACAAAAATCGAATCATCAACAACAACAGCGGAATCATTCGAATGGCCAGCTGATCATTCAATGAAAACATTACCATCAACAACAACAAATCAATCTATGTTGAATAATAATTTAACTCAAGATTTAGATTTTTTCGAAACTAAATATGTCAGCAACAACAACAACATTTCGAATGTTAAAAATGAGGATCATCATCATAATCTTATTGCAGAATTTGATGGTAAGTTGATCGGTTGATTTCAATTCAATTTTTTTCTGATTTTTCATTTTGTCAATTTCCATAGAATTTTTGAGGATCGATACTGAATCAGCGATTGTCAACAACAATGAAATTTCAACCAAATCAACAACAACGAACAAAACAACAAATCGAATGAATGAACAAGTTTTAAGCGCTGAAGCATTACAAATTCTTAATGAATTACCAACACTTTCAATGATGAGATCGAAAATTTTATCATATCCAATGTTGAATAATCGTCAATGTCGTTCCAATTCAAATTCACCATCATCATCTAGCCATCATCATCATTCATAGCATTTTGTTGAATGATCTCATCAAACAAAATAAAGCAAATTACTGTGATCAACAATATTAGAAAATCAAACTTTTTTTTCGTAATTTTTTTGTATTTTATTTATATTTTAAAAAACATTATTATTGTTGTTGTTGTCATCACAGAAAACAAAAAACGTTCGAAACACAACCGACATTCCAACATTTTCATTCCAAAAACAAAACAATTTTCTTTTCTTTCTGTCCATTTCAACAAAGCCTAGTCAAGATTTCTTTTTTTTCCTGCATTTAAAATAATTCAAAATTTTGTTTTTTTTTTAAATAAATTTTGTTCTTTAAATTGCTTTTGAAATAATGAAAAAGTTGTATGAGTTGTTGTCATAGTTCAGTGAGGTTAGGTTGATGACCAATGACTATGCCTGTGATTCATAGTCGAGTGAGGTTAGGTTGATTACTATGAT
This sequence comes from Dermatophagoides pteronyssinus, assembly GCF_027571235.1. NCBI lineage: Eukaryota > Metazoa > Arthropoda > Arachnida > Sarcoptiformes > Pyroglyphidae > Dermatophagoides > Dermatophagoides pteronyssinus. Next base: position 918,637 of record NW_027461538.1, read on the forward strand.
TTATGGTTGAGTGAGGTTAGGTTAGAAACAAAGTTTTGAAAAAAGTGTGCAAAAAAAAAATTTTTTTTTTTTTGAAAGCATTTCCATTATTATCATCATTCGACATTGAAATTAAAACTGAATGAAAGTACAGAAATGAAAAAAAATCAACATTATCAATTTTGTGATAAAAAAAATGAAAAGAATTGATTCCATGATATTTATATCGATCAAATGACTTATTTTATATTTAATTGATAAGATTTAATCAAATCAAAAATCAAAAATCATTGAAGAAAAAAGTGTAACGCACAAAACTAGTAGCCAGATTTTGAATTTTTTTTGATTGATTGATTGATTTCGAGTTCATCAATCAGGTTTTCTTTTTTTTTGTCGAGGATTTATATAAATTTTCTCTACATTCACCAAATCGATATTCATTGATCAACAACGATTCATTACACCAACATCGATTACTTTTGCTTTTCAAATTTACCCAAAACGTAAAACGTAACACCAAACGTAAAAATGTCATCATTATTATTATCACAATCGATTATGTCAAGTACGGAGAATAGTTTACGTGAAAAAAGTTTACAAAGAAATCATCAACAACGTCATCTTCATCATCCAAAACATATTGGTCAATATAGAGATCGTAATAGAGATTTTAATGTTAGTAAAAATGATTCCTATCAATACAATAATAATAACCGGCCACAATTGATCGTTACCGAAGTACCGGATTTTCATCATCCATCACCGGCTGATTTATCTAAATTTTGTTGGTTAATATTTGTTTCCGTTTTGGTTTTGGTTTGTAAGTCGTGTTTTTTTCGTTTTTGATTTTTGATTTCATCAATGTTTATATGAAAAAAGATTTTTATCTAATCAAACATTTTTTTGCTTCCATTTCCAACCACAACACATTTATAATAGTTTATCTATTGATTTTTGCATTAATTTCATTCATATGTTATGTACTGTTTATTTGGATACCAACCGATATTGAACGTAATCGATTGAACGTAAGTTAGTAAATCAATAATCTTGATCGAATGTTTGTGACGGAAATGGGATTTTCATCCAAAATGAATTTTTAAAAAATGGTGTTTTTTTTTCACTCTGATCTTTTCTGAATAGAATGAACTTTATGATTCGATTGTTGGTGATCGACAAAGTTTGCTATTAATTGGACAATTACCACAATATGATCGTAAATTATTATTAACCCGGAATTTATATGTATTTGAATCAAAACAATCAGAAGATTTAATGAATTTAGCATCAAAACCATTACCATTACAAAATAGATTTCCGGCATTATTTTGGAATGAAGATTTTCGTTCAATTGTTTCGAATGAACATATTTCTGGTGCAATATGGTTGAATGAACGTGGTGATTTAATTTTTGTTTTTATGGCACCATTAAATGATACAGCCATAAGTATTATACGTTTTGAACCATTAATTAATCATATACGAACTGAAATACAAATGATTAATCCAAACGAATCAATTCTGCCAATATCATCCATTGATCCTGGAACAGAATTACGTTTAATTCAAACAAAAAATGGAACATCATTAAAAGTACTTACCAATCAAGATGATTTAAATCGTTATCTTTGTTTACATTTGGTTAATGAAACAATACGACGAATTGAATTACGTGAACAACAATGTTCAAATAGTTCAATGTTATGGCCACATTTTAATGTTGGATATGGTAATGGTACATCATTACATTTGTTTGCAGCTAAAAAACATCAAGTAATGATTGTACCGGAAAATGTTCTCTATCGAATGGGCATTGAATATCATTTTGAATTCATTGAAATTGCACAGCTAATATCGAATCGTCTATTTCCATTAATTGGTGATTGGATTATAATTGGTGTTGCTAGTTCAATTCTTTTGATAATGATCGTTTTGGTATTGAAATATATGATGACAAAAAATCATCGACAAATGAATGGTAATGATACAACATCATTGCAGCAGCCATCTTCTTCCAGACAAAATGATGAATCACATCCATTATTACATCATCATCATCATCATCGATTAAATCGAATCGATGAAAATCGAACAGCAACCAACAAATGGTCAAATATATTCTGCTGTTGTCGATCATCATCGCTAACCAATTCAGCATCATCATCTGCAATACGTTCAACCGATCGTCGACATACTGAACCAACACAAATGGTTACGAAAAATTATGCCAAAATATGAATTCCTTTTTCACATTTTTTTCTCTATCTATCTAAATGACACGGATGAAAATTTTTTTTGTTTTAGTTATTTTTTTTCTTATCATCGTATACACTGGATTCACTGACCTGATTGGGTCGTTGATTTATTTCATTGAAATATTTTGAATTTTTTATGGTTTTTTGTTTGTTTGCTTCTTGCTTCATTACAAATCAATATTTGAATATTTGATGATGATTATTGATAAATTATCGAATAAATTATTGGAAATTATGGATACCAGTAACGCACATTCGAATGACATAAATGTACGATTATTATTTTATGGCGATGCAAGATGATATGACAGTTATTTTATGTTTTTTCATAATCTTCAGTGTTGTTGTCGTTCAAAAATCTTTATTATTGAAGTTTATTAGGCGTTTTTTTTTGCTGTTGGTTGAAAAGAAATCCTTGAAATGATTATAATGATGAAAGGATGTAAATGTCGATGTTGATTATTGTTTCTGTGTCGTTTTAGGTTTCCTGATTGTAAAAACAAAGAAAGAAACGCAATACTACCATTATCAAACCATTTAATGCCAATTATCAACATTGACCTGAATTGAAAGAAAAGAATTTACATTGACAATCGCTGTTTCCATCATCAATAAACGGTAACAACAAGTTCTCAAATCTTCAAATTTTTTTGATTTCCTGAATGAATCATCATTTAAAACATTATCATCATCTTGTATCATCACTGTGGTAACCGAAATTTGACGTTAAAATCAATTCGATGTTAATCATTTTTTTGATTGACAAAAACTTCGATCGATTCGAATATTCGAATCCAAAAGTAACGTAACGACATTGATGAATAGTGGTGGTGGATCTCCTGTGTGTGTGTATCCAAATATACACAACAATCTTTGCTGCATTCGATCGAATACACAACACACATTTCGAGTCCACATTCTTCAAAGCAAAAAAAAAAAATTTCCAAACATCATTTTTTTAGCTTTTTGCTTAACACCACCACCAACGTCACTTTTTTCATCATAATTGATTATTACCGACTAAAAACTACTAAACGAAACAAGCAACAAAAAAAAAATCAAACAAAATTTCTTCGTCTTCTTTCGTCTTCGCTTCTCTCTCTCTCTCTCTTTTCGTTGCCTGTAATCATCCATTGAAGATTCATTATCATTACCAAGTCATAACTCATTTGTTTGTTTGTTTTCCTGTTTGAAAATGTTAATTGTTTATAGTTGAGTTTGATATTTGCATCTACCTTTCTATAGAACGTTTTTATTTGAATGATTCATCATTCACAAATTCATGAATTGATCAGGGTAAGTTTTTATTCTTGTAATCAAAAGTATCATTTTAATTTTAATTTTTTTTGTACTTTTCTCAACGATATTTAACATAGACACATACACTTAAGGGAAAAATTAATTAACAAAAAACAACAACAAAAATGATAATGCAATTTCATCTTTAACATTGTTCAATTAGAAACGCCTGACTCTCTCTCTCACTCTCTTGATACAATAATTGTATCCAGAGGATGCTATTACGAACATCATCATCAAACACCAACAACAACAACAAAAGCATCATACGATCAAAAAGAAAAAATTTGATAAGATTATCCCCATATATTATCCACTTTATTATTATTATTATTATCGCAACAAGTCATAAAACCATTTATTTTGGATGATATACACTTATTGAAAAATTTTATGGAAAATTTATTCATTTTTTGTTGTTGTTGTTGTTTTGATATAAAGTCATGTACATAATAATCTAAAGAACCGAATCAATCAATCAAAAAGAAAAATAAAAACAGACTGAACTGAATCATCATCCATACGAAAAACAAAACAAAACAAGAAATCCTAACCAAAGAAATCAATTCTATTTGATAATATATATTGTAAACGAAAGAAAGTAATAATCTAATCTCGGTTTCAACAGAGAAGAAACGACAAAGAAGATGGATGATTATCATTGATTTTTTTTAACACTGTGTTATCATTATTATTTGTCAACAAAACAAAAAATTTTGTCTGCCCGTTGGACCTTTTTCTATTTATTTATTTTTGTTACTTTTTATCTGGCGATATTGTTATTCTGGAAAAAACGAAAAACGAAGAAAAATTATCGAATTTTTCTTTTCTTCGATTTAATTTCATTATTGTTGCCCGAAAAAAAATCATCAATCGAACATTTTAATTATATTCGAACTATACAGTAAGTCAGTTGTTTGTTTTGTCAAATGAATAGATGAATTATAGTAAGGATATATTGACTGCTACAACGACACCAAGATTGCGACAATTGCAATCATCATCAACATCAACAATATCGTCGTCATCAGTGTCCAATAATCAACATTATCATCAAAATAATAAACATAACAATTCGAATGTATCGAACAATTTTAACAACATCCTTGCAAATAGTCATCAATTGAAAAACGGCTATAATAACAACAACAACAATTTAGCTGACATTGTTCAACAGTTGACATTCATTTCATCACCATTGCCATCAACGCATCAAACGTCTAAAGATCCGATTATTGAACAAACAACAACAAATATAATGATGTCTACAAATAGTGATGGTAATATGGTTAAAGGTGGTAGCGGTGGTGGTGGTGGTATAATTACTAATAATATTAGTGATAATAATAATCGAAAAACGAATTCAAATAAATTATCGGATAAACAAGTAAAAATTGGTGAAATTGAACCATTATTATCACAAGCAACAACAACATCATCATCAAATTCAACATCGGCAACAATATCACCAATACATGAAACATATAATGCTGCTAATAAAACAACGGTAATTATACATGATAATAGTAATAATAATAACCATCATTATCATCAAAATGATGGTCAATCATCATCATCATCATCATCGTCATCGTCGTCAGTTCATTTAACAATGGATCATGGTTTATCACCACATCATAGAAATAATAATAATAATAATAATGGTCTCATTCACCATCAACATAATCATCATCATCATAATATTCATAATGAAAATGATTTATTAAATTCAATAAATGAAGAAGAATCTAGTTCATTATTAATGTCAACACCGGATAATAATTATAATCATCATTTACATTCACATTATACAGTGATACGTACACAATCATTGAAAAATATTATACTTTTAAATCTTTTATCAATGGTATTTGTTTCGCTCAATATGACTTTAAATTTATTAGTAATATCGGTTATACATGAACGAATACCAATGCAAGAACCACATCTGCCTGATATTGCATTCGATATATTACCTGATCATCGTCATTTTCTTGATATTTCTGAATATGTTATTGTTATACAAACTGTTTGTATAGGTCTTTTATTATTTTTTCATAAACATAGGTATGTTTTACAAATTTTTTTTTCAATTTTGTCTATGATGATTTAACTTTTTTTGTTTGTTTGTTAAATAGATCGACAATATTACGACGAATATGCATCATATTGGGTATCATTTATTTTTTTCGTGCACTTTGTTTGGCATCAACACAGCTACCATTGGCTAGTAAAAATTATTCATGTTCACCACAGGTAATGAAATTAATGAAATAATGATGACAATTTAATTTATCTATTTATTTAGCTAAAAAATTCATCACAATATGAAAATATAACATCATTACAATTTATTGAAATTATTGTTTCACGTGTATTTTATATGAGTCTTGGTATGGGTCTTTCAATTAATGGCCATCATACTTTTTGTGGTGATTATATTTTTTCTGGCCATACAGTGATGTTAGTTTTATGTAAGTAGTATAGTAGTTTTGTCCTGTTAACCTAATCCAAATCTGTTTTATTGGCAATCGATTGATTTTGTTTTTTTCCCTTTGATACACACACAAACAGCATATTTGATACAGCAAGAATATCTGTTACCTTCACGTCGACGAACACTTGCATGGAGATGTGTTGACATTATACAGATAGTAATGACTGTAACAAGTATAATTTGTATATTAATTGCACGTGGTCATTATTTTATCGATATAATTATTGCCTATTATGTTACGACAAGAATATTCTGGATCTATCATACATTGTGTTCTTTCAGCGCCATTAATGTAAGATTTTTTTTTTTTTAAATTTTCTTTCTTTGAGAATTTTTAATGTGGTTTTTTAAAATCTTGATTAGCTAAAATCAACTTCAAATCATTTGAATCGTGTTTGGTGGTGGCCAATATTTGTTTATTTAGAAAATATTCGTGTCATACCAAATCATCATTCACAACAATTATCAAATCATTATAGTCATTCAAAACATCATCATCATCATCATTTAAAAAATGATGATTATTATCGTGTCAATCAAGTACAAAGAATATTTGAATGGCCATTACCATGGCCAAAAAGATTTGCACACCGAAAACATCATCATCGTTCACATCAATTTACTGCTTGAAAAAAAAATAATATGGAAATCACTTTGTTAAAAAATTATTCTGTTGCTGTTGACATTCGTTTTCGAAAATGAATCTGTAATGCAAAAAAAAAAACAATGAGTGTGATACTCCAAGTCGAGATTGTTCGCAAAAAAAACAAAACAAAATCTCAATTTTAACTTGAAGCCAAAAAACAAAACAATTTATCTAATAGAAATGGAAAAAATTTTTAGTTTTTTAATTTTGCAAATCATCATCATCATCATTACATAGAATCAAGAAATTTTTTTTTAGTCTTTTTCTTTCCTTTTAAACATGATGTACATTTTTCTACTTTTCTTTCTTTCTTTGTTTGTTGTTGTCATTCATCCCCTTGTCATTATCATTTCTTTTTCCACCAAAAAAATTTATTCAATTTTTCCTCTTTCTCTCCATTATCTGTGTGTGAAAACAAAAATTTTTTTTCTTATTTGTTTTGTTTTTTCGAGAATATGTGATAATAATAATAATGATTATTTGTATATATCTTTATAAGATAAATTCTAAATTTCTAAAAAAAATGATTGAAAGAAAACCAAAAAAATATTCATTTTCAAAAGATTTTTTTTTTCGAATAAACAAATTTTCGTGGAAAAGTTTCCGGGAAAATTTTTCTGTCATTTGCAAAAAAAGAAAAAAATTTGACAGAAATGTAAACATTTTTACGCGTCGGCATAAGCTTGTTTTAACATCATCATAATAATTCGCTATTTTTGATGATTATAATTGAGTACTTTTTTTTGGTTGTTGATTGCATCAAGCTTTTTTTCCTTGTTTTCGTTTTGATTTTTTTTTTGACAATCAAACATGGATTATAATGGTAAATGGAAAAACAATAATATCATCTTCTTGTCATTTAAAATAATTGTTTGTTTTCCAATTTCAAAACATAATAGATCAAAGACGTCAAGATAAATCATGGAATGATCCGCCAATGTTTTCACCGGAACAAATCAATCAGGCTGCAAATACAGGTCATTCAAATAAACGATATCGTTATCCTCAACAACAGGCTGCTGCAGCTGCTCCTGCGGCTGCTGCTGTAAATCCACGATCGTATCCAAATTATCAAGCAGGAGCTATGAATTCATATGGAAATTATAATAATACGAATTCTTCAATGGCACCAGCAGCTTATCCTTCTGTTGGTCAACCGCAACAACAACAATATCCTGCTACGTATTCTCCTTATCCAAACGCTAATCCTACATACGAATCAACAATGTTGCAACAACAACAACAGAATTATTCTCCACAATCGATAAATTCTAATCCATATAATAATCCGATAACCTCCTCCACGGTAGGTGGTTATCCACCACAACCACAAGCATCAAGGGCTCAATCAATACCAGTCTTGCCAGCAAATAATAATAATAATAGTTCAGGATATGCAACAGGACCAGTATCATCGATGCCGAATCCTTATGGTACTGTTACGGAATCTAATCTAGTGCAACAACCTCCGTCAACTAATAATACAGCGGCAAATCCACCTATTGGTTTCAATTTGAATTCAATTCAACAACAATCTCAACAAGTAATGCCACAATCATTACCGCAACCACCTGCTCCTGGATTCAATTACAATCATAATAATCCACAACAACAACAATATCCATATAGGCAATATTAAGCAAAGATTATTGATTTAATGATATAGATTTTTGTTATTTAAAATCAAAATAAAAAAATTCAATTTTCCCTTTCATTTGTTTTTCGCTAATAATACTTGAAAAAAGAGAGAGAGAGATCATTCTGTCCATTTATGTGTACATTTTGGTTCGGTACAAACATAATATAATCGCATATCTTCTTCAGCACGACGTGATTGTCCTTGAAAAAATACAGCTTCTTTATGGCCACAATGTGGACAAGGATGTTCTTTGGTTCGTGGTAATGTTGGATCATGAATAACATCCGGAACGATTCGGCTCAATTCACTTTAGTAAAAACGGAAAAATGTTAATTTTTCAACAGAATTAATTGAATTATCATTGACTTACTCAATTTCGTGCATAATACGATTCACATAGACACAACTATTTTCGGCCATTTGTTTAAAATCACAATTTCGACATGCATAAAGTAAAACACGAGAATCTTTATCCTCTTTTGGATATAACATATTATTACATTCTTGACAGAATTTGATGCCAACAAATTTTGGTCCGTCATCATCACCAAGATTCAGGATCGGCATGATTATTCGATTTGATTTATGAAATTTCAACTTTCACCAATGTTTTCGGCTAATCAAAAAAATGCAGCTCGCGTTCGATTCAATGAAAATTTTCAGATAAATTCCTTGCTGATTGTTCATAGAAGATGTTACCCACATTTTAATCGCCGAATGATGCGTGTTCATTGTCACTTTGTGTTGTTGTTGTTGTTGTTTACAATTTTTATTGTTTGAATTTTGAGTTTCGAGATTTTTCTTATAAGAATTCTTCAAACATTTTCTTTTCTAAACTAAATTTGATTGAATCGAAGAATTATGTCTTTTGCAAATCACATTGAACCGATGCAATTGGATGCATCAATCGATGTTGATGTCGATGTTGATGATGGAAGTGATCTATCGAATTCGGATAATAATAATTTTCATATAATTGATTCGGCACCATTCGAAGTTGAAACATATGCAAGTCAATATTCTGGCCATGGGAAATTGATACGTTTAATGTATATTGCTGATCATTGTCCACCGTTACAAATAGATGCATTGGAACAAGCAATGAAATATGTTAAAACACATACCAATAATGTATCGATGTATTTGAAAATACATGGTAAATTGGTTGCAGCTCAAACTAATGGTCAACAACAATCTTCAGGTGAACAACAACATTCGAATGTTGTTGTTGAACCATTGGATAATGGTTGGATTGAAAAACAAACAAAATTATCGCAATTTATATTCGAAAAATTGGAAACCGATTTGAAAAATTATAAAACAAATTCGATAAAAGAAAGTATTCGTCGTGGACATGATGATCTTGGTTCACATCATCTACTTTGTGGTGATCTGACCAATGCATTAAAATATTATACACGTTCACGTGATTATTGTATGGGTGATCATCATTTGTTTACAATTTTTTTGAATGTTATCAAATTGAATATTTATCTTCAGAATTGGTCACATGTTGGTTCACATATACAAAAAGCTGAAGCCGGAGAATTTAGTACAAATCAAACGAATAAATCGAAAATCAATTGTATTGCTGGCCTATTGAATTTAGTTCATCGTGATTATCGACAATCTGCCGAACGTTTTGTTAAATCACATATTGATGATCTTAAATCATTGAATGATATTATGTCACCGAATAATGTTGCCATTTATGGTGGTCTTTGTGCATTGGCCACATTCGACCGTGATGAACTTCGTAAAAAAGTCCTACATAATTCGGATTTTCGTCTATTTTTAGAATTAGAACCACAACTACGTGAAGCTATTAGTCGATTTCTGGAATCAAAATATCCTGATTGTTTAAAATTATTGGATGAATTAAAAGATGCTTTTATGCTCGACATATATTTGGCCACTCATGTTAAAAAACTATATAATCTTATTCGTAGCCGTGCATTGATTCAATATTTTACACCATATTTATCGGCCAATTTAAATCGTATGGCATCAGCATTTAACACTTCTGTCTTGGCACTTGAAGATGAATTAATGCGTCTAATTTTGGATGGTATGATACAGGCACGAATTGATTCACATAATAAAATACTTTATGCCAAAGATACTGATCTACGATTATCAACATTTGAAACAGTGATGGAAAAAGGACGTGATTGGCAAATGAAAGCAACTAGTTTAATTTTACGTACTGCTTGTGCTAGAAATGGAATGATTACTATTCGACAATCATCATCATCTTCGAATAATAATTATACACAAACACAATCGAATAATACATCGACAACAACAACAACAACACCATTATCGTTTGGCCAGAAAACAACAACCACAAACAATTCATCAGGAATTATGAATCTAGGTTCGCCAATAACATCAAATGAATTATCATCCTTTCAACATCATCATCATAATTCATTATCATCTACACAGAATCCGAATCAAACACCATTATCACCTGGAAATTCAATGGTATCTTGTTCACCTTCATCACCGCCACCATCAACATTACAACAACCACCATCTTCCATCACAGATAATGGTAGTGGTGGCTGTACAACTGATCTTTAATCTTCAGATAACCAAAAGAATTACTGGATTTAAACAGAATTTTGCCAGTTTTAATTGGCCAGATTTTTTTTTCTCATTATTTCTAGAACATTAATTGATTGTCATATGAATAATTGATAAGATTGTTGTTTGTTTGTTTGTTCGTTGGGTGGTTATTAAAAATTCATTAATAAAAAACAATATTTTTTCATATATAACAATCATGTTTAAGTGACTTTTTCTTGATTGCTTTTTCGGATGAATATTCATTCAGTCAGCAAAGTTTTTTTTTCAACTTGGTCAGTAAAAAAAATGACACGTCGTTTAAGGCGAAGAAAATCATCGCTATTGATCCATAATGGATCATCATCATCATCATCATCATCGACCAACAATGGTGATCAATCGAATTTGTTACCATCACAATCATCATCATTGGATGAATGTGATGAATCAGCAACATTTTTGGAAAAAGAAAATTTTTCAATCGATAATTGGAAACAAGAATGGAAACAATGGCAATCAACATTCATACAGTTATCATTAATATTGGCAACAATAATATTATGTTTTTATACATATTTTTGGTTTGAACATTTTCATTATCATTTAACCCGGTTTTATGCAAATCATGTTGATGATCATCATGCACAACATGTTTTGGGACATAAATTAATACGAAATCGTTCACATGCTGAAGCATTTTATTGGTTTCGACGATCAGCCGATCAAGGTCATCCACATTCAGCATATAATTTGGCTGTTGGTCATTTAAGTGGTTATCGTACCGATGTTAAACAAGGTAATCACAATCGATTGATTTTTGACAATAACAATTTTTTTCCATTTGTTACAGGTGAAGTTCGAAAATTATTACGTTATGCATCAAAAAATGGTGTACAAGAAGCACGTGAATTACTACGTGGTCTTTGTCGTGAAAAACCAAAATATTGCGATTTGTAGTTTGTAGAAAGAAAAATATTCATTTATTCATAAAAAAATGATGATAATCCTTATTTACACAAACACAGAAACATTCTCAATTAGTAGATAGTTGAATTTGGGGGGGGAGAGGAGTATAATTCTATTTGATTTTATCACTAGTAGGAATTGGTTGATAAATTTGGCCACAAAATGCACCAAATAAAAATATTAAAAGCAATATGATTGATAAAAATAAATAAACATAATTATGTATTGGTGATTTAGAAACGGCATGAAACATTTGTACAAATGAATCACCAATATCAATATATTCTTGACCAGCATATTCAAATAATTGTATTCGTTTTGATAATAATGTATCACATTCAGTACTTAATCGATGTGGTGAATTATGATGAATTTGTGTCAAACAATTCAATTGATGACCATGACCCGAAATAACATCCGAACAAAATGTTTTCAAATCCGACAAACAAATTTCAAATAAATGTCGATCGGATTCAATATCAGCTTCAGTTTCTTTAATCAAACGTGCAATTTCATGTTTACAACCCAAATCATCAATTTGTTTCGAAAGAAAACGATTTTTCAAACATTCATTAATATCCGTTTCATTGGAACATTTTCGATGAATTTCACGTTGACAAACACGATAAAGTATTGGATCCAGTTCAATATTCATCGATACTTCACGAATAATGTTAATAATTTCAATTTCACATGTTTGCGACAAAGTATTATGAAGATATTGTTGTTTTAAACAGGCAATAACTTTTCCATCTAATAATTCATTCGTTTTACTTTCCCGTATGATATTCGAACAATGACGATGAATTTCTATACGACAACCAGATTTTAAACGTGGATTCAAACGATAATCTTGATTTTGTTGTGCTAAACGTTTCAAAACTAATGAACGACAATTATGACCCATACTTGGATCATTTCGATGATCACGTAGACAATAAATTACATCATGTAAATCTGATAGTATACAATATTTATCGATAGCAATTTTACACATTGAAAGTAAAGAATAATCAACAGAATTATCCATTGATTCAATATATTGTTTACGAAATAAACGATGTTGACAAGCACGTTTCAAACGAATAATATTTGATTTCAGACATTCCAAAACATGTGATTCACCTGGTTGAATATTCGAACAAAATTGTTGACGATCATGTTGACAAGCTTGTAATAGACCTGGATCAAGATCAATATCTTCATTCAATTGATATAATTCTTCACGTAACATACGATGACATTCATTCGATATTTTTTTACCAATTTGATTTGTTTGTGGGCCAAATGAATCATCATTATCATTATTATTCGAATCATTAAATAATGCCAAACTTAAACAATTAATAACATCATATTTTGTACGAAAATTTCGACAATTTTGTTCAATATCCTGTTTACATGCTTGTTTAAATCGTGGATCAAAACGAAAATCTTTACTATTGATCAATTGAAAATGTTCAATAGCATGATGACATTGTTGTTTAGATTTTATTCGATAATGATTTTTATTTCGAATCAAACATTGTATTACTTGATTCGATGTTGTTGATTCCGAATCATCATCATCATCATCATCATTGATAATATTATCATTTTCATATTCAGTGGCACATAATTCTTGTACAATACTCAAACAAGATCTAAACAGTGGATAATTTAATTCAAAATTTGAACTTTGAGCAATGGTAAAATTCCCGATTGCCAAACGACATTTCGATTCAAGTTGTTGATAATTTTCTTGTAAACATGACATTTCATAACCTTTACCAAAAACTTGTACCGAACTACAATATTTAACTAGATCTTGTAGACAAGGTGCTTCAATAAATGGTAATAATTCAACGGATGATGCACGTTGTTTCATTACACGTTTAATATGATAGACGCATTGTTTTCCAATACGGATTGGTTGTTGTTGTTTTTGATTATCTTTATCTTTGTTTTGGTGATGATTAACATGATAAACATAACGATATAAACATGCAATTACATTTGGTCCACGTTCTGGATCCATTATTCCATTCATCATATCATTATTTTGATGCCAATTTCGATGTGCACCACAATATTTCACGGCATCCGGATGACATGCATCATAAATTTCTGAATCTAATTCAAAATTACGTGCAACAAAATATTGCATTTGATTTAATGATTCACGACATTCTTCAGCCATTTGTGGTGAATCAATATGTTCAGCTAAACAACCAAGAATTCTTCCATTTCCAGGTTGAATATGACGACATAAATTATCGGCTGTTGATTGACATGATTGTTGTAGAACAGGATCAACACGCCAATCTTCAGCAAAATTTACTTCTTTTAATAATTTTTCAACTTCTTGTTGACAATTTGATGATATACGTTTACGATCATGTGCATCACCACGACGTCTTTTTGTTTTTGAATGTTTCATTAAACAATGTAGGATTTTTGCACCAAATTCAATATTTGGACAAAAATCATGCAAATCATTTTGACAAGCATCAACCAGATCGGGTGTAAGTTTATAATTTTCAAATAAAAATCTTCGATGTAATAACATTTCAGCTTGACATTCAGGCAATAAATTTAAACCTTTTGAATGAACATTTTCTAAACATAATAATATTCGTGATAAACGTATTTCTTTACGACCTTTAATATTTTCACGACATTGATGATTACGAATATCAAGGCGACATGCTTGAACAAAACTTTTACTTATTTGATAATCACGTGTAATCAATTGTTCACGTTGTATGAGTTTATCTTTACATTCTTCACTCATTTCTGGATCATCCAGATTGGACATTAAACATTTATAAATACGACCATTACCAGATTCAATTTTTTGACAAAAATGTTCACGATCATTACGACAAGCAAAATATAATGGTTTATCCAAATGAAAATCATTACTTTGCAGTTCGGATATTCTTAATATTTCCATTTGACATTGTTCAGGTAATTGATCAATATGTTTTTGTAAACATTGTATGGTATTTGTTTGACTATGTAAATCAGATTGCCAATCTAAACGACCACATTTCCAATCTTGTATTGATTGTTCACATTCTTTGGTAAATTTATTTATCAAACGATAATCACTGAATATAATTAATTCCATTTGTTGTAGAAATAATTTACAATGATCATCAGTTTCGGGTGAAATTCTTTCAATCAAACAGCTGAGAATATTTGCACCCGAATTAATGTTTGAATCAATTTCAGTTTCAGCATCTAAACAATCATGATTTTGTTTCAATAATGATTTACAAACAGTTTTTGTTATTTCGGTAAAATGATCTAATTTTGTTACTTCCATTTTAAATGACCAAATCTGATGTTGACATTGTTCGGATAATTTTCGTTCCGAATCTGAACGTTCGAAAATACAATTCATTATTTCAACATTATTACCGAGAATTTTTTCATCATGACCACATAATTCAGGTAATTCATTTTTACATTTTGGATTCGTTGATAATAAATTGGTTTCATTTTGAAAAAGATAATGAATTTTGGTTAAATCAAGATTCGTCGCTGATGATGAATTTATGACAATTATGACAATTGCTATCTGAATCATCATCGAATAAATCGAAAATTTTTGTTTGACAAACATTTTGATTATTGGAATTGAAATTATCGTAGGAATGTTGTTATCATTTCAGGCAATTGAATTGAATTAAATCGAAGAGAAAACAATGATTACCGGTTTTCATCCAAAAAATAAAACAAAAATCGAAATGACTTTTTTTTGGAAAACACCATCAAATCGAAGAATGAATTTCAGAACGTTCTATATGAATGGTCTATATTTGGCCGAATGAAAAAAAAACAGAAAGATTTCGCTCAGTCATTCTCATTTGTGCATTTTGTGTTAAGAATTTAAAAAAAAACTTGTCAATTTTTTAAAAAATAATATTTTGTCAAAATTAATCTTGAAACACAATGGCTTTAGAAGCATATCTTGGATTACATCCAAACGAACAATTTAATTTGGATCGAAAACATTGTGAATTACCCGATTATGAAAAAGTTATCGAAGATGATCATCATCAAATTTGCCTATCAATACCCAGAGATCAAATGAATTTGTATTCGGATCCAGCACGGAAAATTGCCATGAAATTCAATAAAGGTACAACAACATTATCATTTGTTTACAAAGGTGGTGTAGTTGTTTGTGCTGATTCCCGTGCTACCGGTGGTCAATATATCAGTACACAGGAATGTAAAAAAATTATCATTATTAATGATTTTCTTTTGGGAACAATGGCCGGTGGTGCTGCCGATTGTATGTATTGGCAACGTGTTCTATCGAAAGAATGTCGTTTGTTTGAATTGAGAAATAAACAACGTATTTCGGTTGCTGCTGCATCGAAAATTTTGGCCAATATTTTGTATAGCTATAAAGGGTAACGTAAAAACATTGATCATTCAATCAACATTAACATTCTTTTTTGTTTTCATTGATTTGTTTAGTATGGGTCTTTCATTAGGTGTAATGATTTGTGGCTGGGATAAAGTTCGTGGACCACAAATTTTCTATGTTGATAATGAAGGAAATCGTCAACCGGGGAAATTATTTAGTGTTGGTTCTGGTTCAACTTATGCATATGGTGTTTTGGATTCATATTATAAACATGATATGACTGATGATGAAGCTTATGATCTTGGACGTCGTGCTATATTTCATGCTCAACATCGTGATGCAGCATCTGGTGGTATTGTTCGTGTATTTACTATTAAAGAAAGTGGTTGGAAACGTATTAGTGAACAAGATATGATGCAACTTTATGATGAACCATATCATCAAGAAAGACCTGGTGTTGATGAAAAATAATTTTTGTAATCTTTGAATTTTGGATAATTTGTAATGAGAATTTTGAATAAATTTTCAAATTAAAAGTTTTTAATTAATTAAAAAATTGATTATAATTTCATTTGATTTGTTTAGATTGACTATAGAGCCTAATTCCTTTTTTTTTAAGAATTTTTTTCGTTCTTTTTTTGATTGTTGTTGAGTGATGTGTGATGGTTATTTAATGTTTTTGAGTGTGTGTGTGTGATATTCATATGAAGAATTAATTAATTAATTAATAATGCTCGTGTTTTGTTTTGTTTTGTAATTAGGCACAAAATGAAAAAAAATGAAACAAGCAGACATTTGTGTTTAGTCTTGTTGTGGTTGTTGTTGTTGAAGCATTTCGGGCATATTATGTACAAGACAAACTTCCTATAAGGACAACAAATTAGATCAAAATATCAGATTTTAAAATATATAGTTTCTTTTTGATTATCGAAAATACTTACACTGCGTACTTTAGATCCAGTACCACAACGATGATTAGCACATTTAATACGTGATCGATCTAAAATTTGTGTTGCAGGTAAATGATTTGGTAATTGATTGAAACCAAATTGATCAGTTGTTGTTTGACTATCCAATGGTGATGAAACTAATTGTTGTTGTTGTCTTGAAGCAAATCGTAAATCATGATACGATGTTTGATGTGATGGTGGTCGAAATTTTGATTGTTGTTGTTGGCAGTGAATAGTACCACGATGATACGATGACATTGGATGTTGTTGCTGTTGTTGTTGTTGATTATTCGATAATCCACGATACGAATGTTGACTTCGAAATGATGAAAGACTTTTTAATGAACTTTGTGATCTTAATGATGATAACGATTGACGTCGAAAATCTAATTTAACAATAGAATAGAATTATGGGCAAAAAACGAATCATCAATTTACACTGACCATTAAGATTGGATGGTAATGGTGGTATATTATATGATGACAATAATGGTTGTTGTTTTTCCTGTTGTTGTCGTTGTAGGCTATAATCCTGATGATGATGATGATATGGACTACGTGATGGTGTTGATTGTAATGATGCTGATGTTCTATGATGATGATGATGATGAAATGGATGATGACTTGATAAACGATGTTGTTGTTGTTGTTGATTGTTATAATGATTAGGTTGGGCATTCAATATAACTGGAGGTGGCGGTGGTATCATATCACAAAATGATGGTTGATCATTTTTGGCTAGTTTTTTGTTCCTGTTTAAAAAAAACAATGATTAAATTATGATATTTTCATTGATTCATTCAGAACTTACTTTTGCATCAATTTAATAACCATCATTGATAGAATTAGTATTAATATAAAGCTTATGATAAGGCTGAATAATGTAATAAATTCAATTTTATTAATAAAATCGAAGGTTGTCGAACCAATACGAATGAAAAATGGTGAATCATCTATTAGGAAAAAAATCGATTCAATTTGGATGAGAAATTTTGGAAACAAAAAATTGAAAATGTTTTGGTATACTTACAGGCCATACAAACACGACTTTCTTTTTCATCATCATATTTAACAAAAAAACCATCCATACATTTACAAAATCCTTGTTCATTACAAAATGAATTTGGATTCAAATATCGACATGCTTCATTATATTCACAACGATCATTTATTTGTAGAGCTAAATATCAAAAAAGATTAGATTTTATTAAATCAGAAATGGAATTCCATTTACAAACCTTTTAAACAATATTTATTATCAACATTAACCGGATATTCAGGTAAACATTCACAACGATGTGTACTACTATTACACCAAACATGAAATAATATACGATTACAAGTAGTTTCACAATGTTCACCCAACCAGAATGCAATTCCTTTTCCATAAATTGGTGCCGGTTCTTCTGTTTCTCCAAAAACCAAAACAAACAACAAAAAAACATTGCTAACAATGAACTGCTTTTCGAAGAAAAAAAACAAACTTACCATCACGTTTTTGACGTAATAATTGATTATCGATAACGATTGTTCGATTTTGATCATCATTGTTGATGAATTTTTTTGCTTTCGGTGATAATATTTGTTTGTTGTTGTTGTTGTTGTTTTGGGATGATTTGATTGAATAAGCAGCATCACAATAAGAAAATAATAATATTGTTGATAATAAAATTGATTGTATAATGAATATTCGATAAATTAATGAAGATGATGATGATGATGATGATCTTTGCTGATTATTCGTTCTTCCTTGTTGTTGTTGTTGTTGTTGGTTTTCTTGACCATCATCATTATCATTTTGATTATCGAACGATGAAATACTCTTCATCATTAATTTACAATCATTCACTGGTCACTCACTGGTCACTCGATAAACTTATCGAAAGAAAAAAAAATTTGTTGATTGAATTCAGCAAGAATTAATATTTTTTGAGCTTCATGATCGAATGTTTGTTAAAATCGGTAGTATGGTAATGATATAGTCGAAATAGATTCGAATGTTTTGATTTTGTTTTGTTTTTTTCGGGACAACCGGATGAAGAAATTTTCGATCGATGTTTTGTTTTTGAGCAATTTTTTCTTGTTGTTGTTGTTGTTTTCAATCAAATGATGATTCCAAAAAGTCTAAATGATTATCATTTTCAATCTAAAAATGAAAGAATGGTAACTTTCAAAGAAACACAAAGATTGTAAAATTGTTCGATGTTCAATGTTGACATTCAAAATCTTTTCTATCCATCCATCATAATGTTGGATTATGGTTTATTTTCTCAATCCAAAAAAATTTCACTCATTTTTTTGCTGGTTATTCGATATCTTTCAATGGTTTGTGTGTGTGTTTTACTCCCAGAAAAAAAAATCAAAACGAAAAACAAATTCATCATTATCACACCACACACACACATACACACCAACATCTTTCATTTCAACGAACAAACAAACAAACGGGCATTTCTTTTAATGGACCAGAAATATATACAAAACAACAGTCACAACTTTTTCATCACCACCAAACAAAAAAGCCAAGAAGAAGAAGAAGAATCGACAAACAAACAACTAGAACAACGAAAAAAAAATGTTTTGAAGATGAACCAGAAGAAGAAGAAAAACTCATTGAACCAGACTCAACTTTTTTTTCGTTTTGTTCCATCTATATGACATAATGGACAAATCTTCGATTTTTGTTTTTTGGGTCTGTGTTAGTGTGCCATAGTTATATGTGTGTGATCCGCTAAAAAGTGAACTGAAAAAAAAACTGAGAATCTTCTATATTTTGCTTGTTTGTTGGTGCCAATGTTCCCATCATTATCATCATCATCATCAGTTTGGCCTGCTGCTCTGCACTGAGATGCTCATTCTTCATCATCATCATTTTTTTCCCGATTCTATATAATAATTTGTCTTGGTTCTGTGTGTGTGTGTGTTTGGAATCGATTCGATTCATTTCTTGTAAGTGTTACATATTTCTATCTCCTAACCAAAACAACCATATAAACTGACTAATAGTCATTGTTTTTTTTCTTAACATTCAACCCAATATCCGGTAAACCAATTAATAATGATGATTATGATCATTAGATTAGAGATTCATTGAGTAATAATTATTTATATCGATAGTTTCTTTCTTTTTTTTGTGATTATAATTTAACCCAATTGATTTTTGTGATTAATCAAAAAACAAAACAAAAAAACATTGAAAGTTAATGAAAATTACTATTATCAAGATATAGAACAAAGAAAATGACATAAGATTGTAATCTCTCTTTCTCTCTCCCTCTATATATAAATGGTTCATCCACACATTTTACAATCTTACTACTGTATTACTATATCATCATTTCCCCGCAATTGTTATGAATGAATGAATATGGTTATGGTTTTTTCTGTTGTTGTGTTTGGTTTGAATTTTTATAGAAAAGGGAATCCAAAAATCAGAATAAATAGATAGATAGATGGGAAAAAAAGAGTGAATAAGAATTGTGTGTGTTGTGGTGGATGATAGCGATTCTATAAAGAGATAGTGAATCAAAAGAAGTGAATTTCTCATTTCATTTCAATTCATTTTTCATTTAACATTTAACATTGAACATTTAAAATGAAAAATATTGTATATTTTCGGTCAACTTTGTGAGCATTTATGATGATGACATTATCTCTATCTCTATAGAAAGAGAGAGTTTGTTTCTATGAATTTATCTTCTCTATATCTTTTCTCAATCACATAAAACTTGCTTATATTTCCAAATGCATATTGGGCATGAATATTTTTTTTACATCTGGCGGCTAATTTTATTGTTGGTTGAATGGCTGGTTGGTTTTTAGTTTTGTTTTGTTGTTTTTTTTTCAAAGAAAAAATAATGCTCTTTATGTTTGTTGAAGCGAGAACAAAAGTTTGGTTTGGTTTTAGATTCTATATATTTAGATAATGAAAACAAAAGTAGAGAAATATGTTAGGATGTTATTTGTTTGCCTTATAAAAAATTGAATTTCCTTAAATTTGGCTTTGAAGGAAAATTTGATCAATTTTTAAAGTGCAAGCAAAAATATTAATAAGTCATAGTGATTCATAGTTCAGTGAGGTTAGGTTGATGACTATGACTATGCCTGTGATTCATAGTTGAGTGAGGTTAGGTTGATGACTATGACTATGAACGTGATTCATAGTTGAGTGAGGTTAGGTTGATGATTCGTACAAGTCATAGTCATAGTTAAAAACAATTTTTTGAATTTTTTTTGAAAATTTAAAAATTTTCAATCGAGATGTTTCCAAATTCCTCGGAATATAAAAATCTGATGGATCATTTTTTTTCTTTCGTAATGAATTGAAAAAAACTTTATGAAATTTAATCCTTTCATCTCTTTTTTTTCAAATATGAAAAG
The DNA here is from genome assembly GCF_027571235.1 of Dermatophagoides pteronyssinus. Classification (NCBI taxonomy): domain Eukaryota; kingdom Metazoa; phylum Arthropoda; class Arachnida; order Sarcoptiformes; family Pyroglyphidae; genus Dermatophagoides; species Dermatophagoides pteronyssinus. Next base: position 940,182 of record NW_027461538.1, read on the forward strand.
TTTTTTTCTTGTTGTTGAAAATAGAGGAAAAAAAAGATTGAAATCGAAAAGTTTTGTAAAAACAAAACCCGACAAAAAAGTTGAAGGAAAAAAGACCCAATTTGTTTTTGTCGCGCCAATCAAAATTTTATTTTTTTTTTCAACAAAACAAAATGAAAAAGATGATGCTTTCAAACATTCCCGACTTTTTGAAATCTGAATCCAAACATTTTTTTGGGATCGTTCTTTTTTTCTGTTTGTTTGTTCAACACAGACATCGGTAATATTTCTTTTTTCATTTTGATCGATGAAAAATGGCTTGGTTTTTCATTTTGGTTTTTCTATACTTGAAAAGTCTCTATTCTGTGATATTGTTGTTCTTGCTCCATCACATTTTTTACATGACAAGCCAGCAAGCAATATTCTTGTCGTTGTTAGAAAATAACAATTTTCAAACAACAAACATTTCGCTTCTCCCAAAAAAAATATTGATTCTCGAAAAAAGTTTTTAAGGCAAAATGATGATGAATCTCATCATCAGTGATTAGCTTAACTTTTTACTTTTTTTTTAGATATCTTTATCTCTATATGGTTGACAACCATCATCGTTTCGTTTAAATAAAGTCATATCACCCATTTTTTTATTAATTAATAACCCTTTCTTATCCACATCTTTCCTTACCAAAATAAAAAAACAAAATGATATCTTCAACCAGGCAATAGCAAAACTTTTTTTATATTCTCTATATAGAGAAAAACCAGCCAATAAGATTCCCATTGGCCATTACAATCACACACACACAATTCATTCATTTAAAGGTCATTGTATTGAAATGGCCCTGTGTGATAATTCTATATTCTATGATTCTATTTTATTCTGTGATTTATATTTCTTCCGTTTCATTTCATAATTTGATAAATCTTTTTTGTTTGTTTCAAAAAACGACCCAGACTATTTTTTATTGATGATCATCAATCATTTTTGGTGAGGAAGAAAAACCAAAAACCTCAGACGGAAAGAATTTATGTGGAAGAATGTTTTTTGTTTGTTTGGTTAGTTTATTTTTTTAAATATAAAAAAAATTATCATTTGATTTTGTCATATGTGAGTTTTGCTCACAAAAATTCAATATCAGTAAATGATCTAGCAATAGGTATATCTTGACAAATTTCCATTGCTTCATCAACACTACGTGTTCGAGTTAATACGAGAACAACATTAAAACCAGCCATTTGTGCTGCTTTACCTTCCAATGGTGATTTTGTTAAAAATAATAAATCATCACTAGGTTTTTCCTGTATTGCATCAGCAACTTTTGCAAATGTTTCTGGATTTTCTAACGAACCCATTGAATTATCAAAATGTTGATCAATAATTAGATTCAAATCACCGTGTGATGTATCGGACATGAATTTTTTACTTGCCTCTTTCCAACCATTCGATAATACATAAAGACGAATATTCTGGCTATTTTTCCATTTTTGCATCGTTACGGCTACATCCGAATAAACCGGTGTTTTGATTTTGTTTCGATCATAACCATCAAACCAAACTAGAAATCGAAATAAAACAAATGCTTTTGGTTCATGATTATTTTCCAAACAATATTCAATATATTTTATTGCTTCTTTGATTACTTCGGATTTTTCTTTTATTAAATCAATTTTTGGTGCTTGCATATCACGTTCAGCAGTTGCAGCCAATTTCCTTAAACAATCTTGCCATTCATCTTTTAGCCATGAATTATCCATATAAACCTGGAAAGCAATTTTAAAATATGGTTGTAAAATTTTTTCAACAAATGATTCACGTGCAACAGTTCCAGATATATCAAATAAAATTGCTTTTGGTCGTTTTATTTTTACAATAACCATTTCAATCAATCAATTAATTTAGCAAAAAACTTTAAAAAAGAAAATTTTTCCGAAATCATATTCATAATTTTCATTTTTATTCACCAATCAAACAATGTTAATGTAATCAAAATTAGAATAATTATTGTTGTTGAACAGAAATTGAATTTGAAAACACTGCTATAGCAAGAATTACTTGGCCATGATTCACAAAATTCATCAATAGCTGTATTCGAAACATCTTTACCACGAAATCTTTCGGGCATCGAACACCGAACACCTTTAATACCATGTGTTCGTAACCATGTTGCAAATTTACTTTGGCCAAATTCACATGAACAATTCATTGCTGTGGAAGTGTTAAATTGGAAAAATTAATAAAAAAGATAAGGATTTTTCCAATGACAACTTACTATTAATTCCTAAACGTTTTAAACGTCTTAACCCTGAGCTAAATATCCCAGTATTACCATCTGTAACTGATTTAATATCATTATCACTCAGGTCTAAACATTCTAAATGTGATAAACTTTGTACAGCAGTTGGTACTGTACGAATTTTATTCGAACGTAATTCCAATAAGGTTAATGAATCTTGTAATGATACAAATGCTTCAACATTAATATAAGCCATACCAAGTTGATTAAATGATAATTCTTTTAGCTCTTCCATTCCATTAAAAAGATTTCGTTGAATTTCAGTATAATTTTCATTACTAATACGCAGGACACGAAGTGATTTCAGTAATTCATGACTTTCACGTAATGTTTCCAAATCAATACCGGTATTATCAAGAAACATTTTCTGTACATTATACAGTCCGCTTGGTAGATTATAAAGATGTGTTAAATTTGAATCTTTAACCGATAGTTCCATTAGATTTATAATTGTTGAATTTCGTGAACAACGTTGTAAATTTTCAATATCAGTCATTAAAATACTTGCATTTGTTTGCCGACATTCCAAACGTATATCAATATTTTGTTGTTGTTGTTGATCATCTGATTTCATCAATGTTGATGGTGAAGATCCAAGCACTGAACATCGACAAGGACCTTTAAATTGAATATTTGGACAAAACAATTGACATGATGATAATGTTGATTGTTGTTGTTGATGATAATTATCATCAATGTTATTGTTTTCCTGGGAATCTTGTGACGACGACGATGATGATAATGATTGACATTCAAATGTATAACATTCGATTAATGATGATGATTGTTGCATCATTATAATGATGGTCATCATAATCAAAAAAAATGATGATAAAATTTTCATCATTGCAATCATCATCAAAATATTTTGTTTTTAATTAACACTGAATTAGACCAAAACAAAAAACAAAAACATGACTCGAAATGAACTTAAACATCGTTATCAAAATTATCAATTTTTATTTATCAATTGATTTTGTATGAAAAAAAAAATCAAAAATCAAATCAATTTTTCAAATGTTTGATGCTGTTTATGGATTTTTTTTTCTTCATCTTCAGCTGCTTCAAGGCGAAACACGTTTCGGATCACGTGGAAACAATGATGTTTTACGAATATTATTCAAACCTAAAAATAACATTGTAACACGTTCCAGACCAATACCACCACCTGCATGTGGTGGTGCACCATAACGAAATGAATCAATATAGGATTTCATTTTGTTTGGATCTAAATTGAATCAAATCAAATCAATTTTTCAATTAACTTTACGAATAACAAACGATACTTACCAATTCCATGATGTTTGATACGTTCAAGCAGAAATTCTGAATCATGTATACGTTGTGCACCGGACATAATTTCTTCACCTCTCATAAATAAATCATAAGAATTGGAATATTTCTATGATTAAAGGGTTAAAAAAAGGGAATAGAAAAAGTTTTTTGGAAAAAAATTACCGAATTATCCGGATCAGGCATCGTATAAAATGGACGAATAGCTAATGGAAATTTATCCAAAATATAAAAATCAGTATCATATTTTTCACGAATAATTTTGCCCAATAATTTTTCATTGGCAGTACTAAGATCTTCTTCATCGCTCATTTCGATACCATTTTCACGTAAAAGACGAACACCTTCAGCAAAATTAATACGTAATGATGGTTCAAGAAATTTAAATGGTTCACATGGAAATTGTCGATTTATTGTTTGAATTTCTTTCTGATATTCTTGTTGTAATCCTTTAAACAGTTCGACAAATAATTCACCAATCATATCCAAAACTTCATGATAATGATATTTGAATGACATTTCAAAATCCAAACCAACAAATTCACAAAGATGACGATGTGTATTTGAATCTTCAGCACGAAATACAGAACCAATAGTGAATACACGATCAAAATCAGCAGCGATAGCCATTTGTTTATAAAATTGTGGTGATTGTGCCAAATATGCAGAACCTTTAAAATAACTAACTTCAAATACATTTGCACCACCTTCACTTGCAGCCGATATAATTTTCGGTGTATGAATTTCAACAAAACCACGTTTTTCCAATGAACGACGATAAATATGAACAACACCGGCTTCAAGTTTAAATATTGCTTGATTTGTTGCGGTACGAAGATCCAATACACGATTATCCAGGCGAACATCCTGGTTGACAGTCGACAAGCCATCAACTAATTCATGTTCAGGACGTGATGCATCATCAATTAATAATGGCAACATTGGTTCAGCAGCACTAACAACAAAGATTTTCTGTACTGAACATTCAACCATTTGTTGTGAACAACTTTCAATTTTTGTTGGTGATATTTTAATCAAACCATAAACATCAATTATTGATTCTTTTGTAATCGATCCAACAAATTTAACCATCTGTTTACTTGAATGTTCATTAACCGATAATAAACATTGTAATGTAGATTGTTGTTGACGAATAATAAAAAAACATTGTTTACCAACAGCACGACTAGTATGAAGACGTCCACGAATCCATATTGTTTGATCAGCTAGCGATTCATCAATCATATTAACATTGGTGAATTTACGATCCAAATTTTTTTCCGTCGACCGTATCATTGGCGATTGACCATAATTATCTTTTGCATAATCTTCAACATTAGCATCTGATTGTTGTTGTTGTTGTGTTTCGGCACGTTTTTGTGCTGCTTCGGCTTTTTTCGCCGCTTTTTCGGCATCTTTTTTCGCTTTTTTCAATGCATTTTTCGATAATTTTTGTTCACCTTGTTGCTGTTCTTGTTGTTCCATGTTTTGATTGTTTCAATGAGAAAAAAAAATAAGAATTAAATCAATAGAATCTTGTTGCTGGGAATCGGGTACCAACATTTTTTTTACCCAAAATATTTTTCTTTTTGGTTCAAATCGAATACACGTAATGCAACTTGATGCAACATATGCATGCCCGGTGTGTGTGTGTTTGGATGGCTATTTGGGCAAATCATACATCAATGATACGTTTTGTGTTTAAATAGAAAATTGATCATTTCGAACACTCAGAAAAATCGACCCCCTTTTTTGGGGCAAAAATTAAGCTCCGCCTTTTTTGGCCGACGTTTACTTTTTGAGCGCATGTTCGCATTTATTCCCGTAAACTTTCTTTATTCTTGAAATTGTAAATTTCTTGAATATTTTCTTTCCATAACCATAAACCATATTCAATAAAAATAATAACAAACTAATGAGAATAAGAAAAAAGATGTTTATTTATTGTTATAAAAAAATAAATTTTTCGTTATGGATTAAGTGCAAACAATCAAGTATTTTGAATTTATCAATTTTGATTAAAAAAAGATTTTAGGTAGATTTTTCCATATATTCGTATGTAGATCTTTCATAGCTAATGTTTGATTGTTGCACTCAATGTATTTAATTCTGATTCTTGTTAATTTAAAATTCACGATATTTAATTCAGTCCGTAAAATCATATATTTACAATAGATCATCCAATAGATGTTCGAGGTTTCACATTCTCTCATTTCACAAGTTCTTCTTCGTCTTACATGGGCGAATCTGGGTAGATAATAATAATAGTACTGGAGACATTTCGCCAATGGCACTTGTGTCATAATGACAGATTCAAGAAAATAAGATAATACAATCTAAAATCAAAATTACAAAAAGAATCGGTAAGAAAAATTAAGACTTAGGAAAATTGAACTTTCCTGGACAAATGCATCTTGGAAAATTTCGAAACCAATTCAGAAGTTGATTTGCTCATCAATTTGCTCGACTTGTGACCGTTATATGGCGAAACTTTGATTCAAATTTTGTCCTTATGTAATGATAAACATTCTTGTTTAATTCGTAATGATAAAGTAAAAAAAGATGTTTATTTCGGATTCTCGATTCGAGATTGAAATTTTTCGGCAATATCGAAACATTTTCGAACTCGAAGTTAATGTTTCGTTTTTTTGCAATGTTCGATTTTCTTTTCGGAAGATTACAGTCGTTCTTCGCATAACACGGTATTTGTACAACAGTGGAACGAATTAACCGTGTTCCAAGAGAAACGACTGTATGGAACTAAGTCAACCGCCACGTGCATTTGTGTCTTTCGTCACATTAATTTTTTCGTCGTCATTTCACAACGAAGTTCGGCTATTCGACTAAGTTTTTAATGGAAATAATTAACGAATTTGGTGATTCAAAGTTGATTTATTGTTGCAAAAATGGAACGAATTTTGATCCGGATATCTTAAAGACAACCGAGATACTCAATGATTGAAACATTCTGAATGTAATGTAATGAAAAAAACATTGAACATCATTGTGCTAAATGTTCCTAAATGAATGCCTGTTCATGAAACAGTTTGTTTCAAATTTTTCAAACAAAACCTAAAATTGTCACCGAATCAAGAATCAAATTTAAGTGGCGTCTTTTTCGATTGGTGAACCACAGAATGTATTTGAAATTTCTGAATTTTTCAAGTCATAATCGATCATTATTCTAAGGATATTGTTATGGAATTCAAAGTCGTGTGTCATTGTTAACAAGATATATGGGTTCACCAACAGAACTTCAAGTGAAATTGTGGAAACGTTTATGGAAATATTTAAATGGACCAAATTCAATAATTTTGAATTACTCATTTAGATTAAGACCTTACTATCATAACATAATGAAATTCACAATGGACTTAACGCTTTTGCGAACTGGAAAAAAACGAAAAGAATTGAATTCAAATTTATTTATTTATTGTTTTTGCTTAAACCAATTTCTTATTTTTTGTTTTAATAAAACAATTTATTTTTCTTTTATTTCAATTACTGATGAATTACTGGTGAATTTTTGAATTGATATTTTAAAAGAAATTTGCTAACAACAAAAAAATACTCATAGAAAAAGTTTCCGGGAACAAGTTGAAAACCAAGTTGAAAATTGGAGCGAAATTCAAATTCATTAAAATAATGCCGTTCAAATAATAGGTTACTGTGCATAGAAAGTTAGGAGAAATTTTTTCTTATTTAGGCTCCGCCTTTTTTGGCCGATGTTTACTTTTCCCCTAACTTATACTGTACATCGGACAGACGTACAATTTTTCTGAGTGAATAAAAAATGTTCGAAAATATATTCGATAACAAATCTTGATTTTTTTTTGAAAAATTTTGTTTTTCATTAATTCCAAAAAGGAATTTATCCTTGAAAACAATGAAATGGGCATCCCCTGAATAATTATTATCAAATACTGTTTTTCTGTTTGAAGATGCGGTTAGATTCCATCAAATTCAAATTGAAACCAGTTTTTTTGCTGAAAGAAAGCAGTCTCTCTGCTACATTCATATCTGATGTCCTTGGACGCATATCATATTTTTTCTTTTCTTTCAAAATGAATGAAGAAAAAAAGAAACATTTTTTTTAGTTTTTGAATTTGCTCACCAACATCACTGATTTTTTTTTAAAAAAACATCGTTTTTTATCATTTCTTTTTTCGTTGATTTAATCATTTTCAAACTTTCATTTGAATCAATCATGTCTTTTATCGAAGTTCCAGCAAATCATCCATTTCCGATACAAAATCTACCTTATGGAGTATTTTCCACTGAATCTGATGTAAGGATTATTATTCGATTTTTGATTTAATTAATTTTCCATTTTTTTTGTCTTAACAGCCTAAACATAGAATTGGTGTTGCAATTGGTGATCAAATTTTGGATCTAAGTAAAATTGTTCATCTATTTCAAGGTGAACATCTTAAAAATGTTGCAGCCAAAGTATTTCAAGAACCGACATTGAATAAATTTTTGGAATTAGGCCATAATGCATGGCATGAAGCAAGAAAAACATTATTGAATTTATTGGATAAAAATACACCAACTTTACGTGATGATAGTGAACTTCGTAAATTGGCATTTATTCCACAATCAATGGCCACAATGCATCTTCCAGCAAAAATTGGTGATTATACAGATTTTTATTCATCATTAGAACATGCCACAAATGTTGGTTGTATGTTTCGTGATCCAAAAAATGCTTTACTACCAAATTGGCGTTATATGCCTGTTGGTTATCATGGTCGTGCATCATCAGTAGTTATTTCGGGTACACCAATTCGACGACCAAATGGTCAAACAAGACCGGCCGATGATGAACCACCAAAATTTGGTCCATGTCGTTTGATGGATTTTGAATTGGAAATGGCTTTTTTGATTGGTGGCCCGGAAAATCCTCTTGGAAAACCAATACCAATTGAAAAAACTGAAGATCGTATTTTCGGAATGGTTTTAATGAACGATTGGAGTGCACGTGATATACAAAAATGGGAATATGTTCCATTGGGACCATTTTTGGCTAAATCATTGGGTACATCGATAAGCGCCTGGGTTGTTACAATGGAAGCACTTCAACCATTTCGTGTTGCCAATACTCAACAAAATCCTAAACCATTTGATTATCTTCATCATTCTGATGATTATAATTTCGATATTAATTTGAATGTTTTTCTTAAACCTGATGGTATGGATCGAAATCTAATTTGTAAATCAAATTATCGTCATCTTTATTGGACTATTAAACAACAATTGGCTCATCATTCGATTACTGGTTGTAATGTATGTTGATCGATTATTTTATCATGTTTTAATTGATATTTTCATTTCGGTTTTTTTATTTTTCTTAGATTCGATCGGGTGATCTTTTAGCAACCGGTACTATAAGTGGTCCAACACCAGATTCATATGGTTCAATGTTAGAATTATCATGGAAAGGAAATAAACCATTAAATCTTGGTACTGATGGTGTTATAACACGTTCATTTTTACAAGATAATGATTCAATTATAATTGAAGGTTATTGTCAAGGTGATGGCTATCGTATCGGATTTGGTGAATGTCGTGGAAAAATTCTTCCACCATTAATAATGGATTTTCATTAAATATATTATGTTGTAATTTTTTTGAATCAAGAAAAAAATCGGTAATTTTTGGTAATAAAAAAAAAGTTTTTCGGAATCGAATATCTTGAAAGCGAAAAAAAACTTTCCGTGAAAAAACAAATAACCATGTTGAATCGAATGCCCTCTAGCGAAAATTTCATTATTTTGAGCATTGTATTCACACAAAAAAAAGTAAGGAGAGTACTCCCCAAAATTGGTGATTTTTCTTCTGCAATTTTGAGAAATGCTTATCAGAGTTGAGGAGTGTTAGTCAAATTTGGAGAACATTGTGGAGAGCACTGTTCAACGTTGGGAAGCATTCCTCAAAATTGGAGAGTACTCTCCAATACAATACTCTCCAATTTTGAAAAACATTCTTCAACGTTGGTAAACACTATTCAAATTTGAAAAGTAATAACAATCGAATTATGGAATTCGGTAAATCGATTAAAAAACAGTAATTCCGATAAGATTTTATCACAAAAATCAATTGGAATTGATATACTAAATAAAGTTGAAAATTTTCTTCGTTAATAATGATAATTGGTATTTAATCTTTGATATCTAACAATTCATTAATAAATATAAAAGAATTTGTTAAAAATAGAATTTCCTTTTTTAAAAGTGTATGTTTAATCTAGAAGTTAATTTTACATTTTGGTTTGTTTAATTTATAATCTTAAATGATGATCTTCGACCGAATTACGACACAATTCTAATATGATCAATGTGTATCAACTTTCAAGATTCTTGTAAGTGTTAGGCTTGTTATAGTAAATTGATACTCTTTTGGAATTTAAATATTTTCCATTATTTGGTCAATCGATTCAAGATCGAAATTATTTGACATTCATCAATTCACAAGTTGGAAAAATCAATAATAAAATTAATTGTCAATTTTTGCCAATGTTAAGTCTATGGAAAATAATAATGCATTTTTTTTCAAAAAATTCACAAGTTCGACAAATGATCATTTGCGCATAGTCAAATGGCTAACTATTTTCTATACTTTTCCATCGTCCAATCAGAATGCAACGTTAGTAAAACGCAGTTAGTTAAACGTTCGATTTGTGCTCGTCATTCGATTTCGAACTTTTCTTGTTGACGTTGTTTTTTCGAACGTGTTTTTTCTGCTCGATATTAAAAGTAAGTTATTTTTTCCAATTTTAATTATTGATTTTGGTCCAAATTTTTGGAACAATCACTTTTATTGATTAAAGATTATCTTTGTTTATGCTTTCATTTGTTTCAGATTAAAAATTAGCCACGAAATTGATGAAAATTGTTTGGACGGGCGATGATGCAATCGACGAAAAATGATCATTTTCTCAATGGCATTTATTCAAGTTTGTAATTGTCAAATGATATTTCATTTTAAATAAACTTTCATTTAATCACATTTTTTCAAGTTTATTTTTTCAGTTTCATTATGGTGCTAATTAGCATTTCCGGGATCGATTGACTTCCAGGTAACTTTACATTCTAATCATTCTTTACATTTTAATTCATTCTTTACATTCCAGGTAATTTTTACACTCTATAGTTCCTCAAGTTTTTGCTAATGAATGTCGAAACAATATTCGAATGATTATCATGTTCCCGATCGATTTTGCGATTCCATTGTTCATCGGCATCTGATTCAAGAATAGTTTGACTATGTTAAACAATAGGATAGGCTAGGTTAGATTAGGATTAGGAAACATGGTCTGAGCTATTTCCTATTGAGTCCGATGCCTGGTGACACTTTGGAACCAAAAAACGATCGAAAATTATGATATCATTCGAGTATTTTCAAACTGGAATGGATACTTGTAGTAAATGATGGTAAGTTTTTGAATCCAATGATCGAAACTATCAACTAATATTCTTTTAAATTCAGGATCATCACTGAGAATGATGGGATTCAAATTTTCAATTTCATGAATCAGATTTGGACATTAAATCTTGGAACATGAATGGGATCGTTGGACATCGAATATTCAATTTGGGATCGATTTGGAACTGGACAAGAATGGATCAACGTGGGATGTTAAATATTAATGATTTTTATGAATTTCAAATTTTTTAATTAACAATAAAATTAAAATTAAATTTTAATTTATGTGTAATTAAATTAATATGGGGAGGAGGGAGGAGAACCTGCAACAATCGGAGTGAGCGAAACTATCGATAGTCATTTCGATTAATCGTTGCATGAAATTGCTTGCAAACAAAATTGGAGAGTGTTCTTCAAAATTGGCAATTCTTGATTGCACACATTTTTGGAGAGTGTTCTTCAATTTTGCGGAGCTTACTTTTTTCTGTGTGTTGTTTACAACGCATTTTTGCTGTGTGTGTTTGCGAATGTTCAGGGTGTTTTTTGGATGAAAGAAGAAAAATTTTTCACATGCCAATATTTTCATTTACAACCATCAACAACGATATTATTATTGTTGTTGATAAATTTTGGATTCATTTTTGTTTTGACTTTTGGTTCGAATAGTGATCTATTCCTATTATAATTTTATTGTTGTTGCATCAAACTTTTTGATTTTTTTATTATTTGATCGTCACCGTGATTTCTACTCTTTTTATATTCATTTCATTTTCATTCCATTTTGATTGATTGATACGAATCAAAAAAACAAAAATGTTTGGCCAAAGTACTTCTACAGGTACATTCGGTCAACCTTCAGGTAAATCATACTCATTATCGATTGATTGAAAATTATTAAAAAAAAATTTTTTTTCCTTCTGATTTTTAGCATTCAATACAACGGTTACACCGTTTGGCAGTATTGGTAATACTGGTCAACCACAATCAACATTATTTGGACAAACTGGTCAACAACAACAACAAACACAATTATTCGGTAATACTGGTTTGCAACAGCCAAATGCTGGTACATTGTTTGGTGGACAACAGCCGCAACAACAACAACAAACCAATACATTTGGTACACAATCAGCTTTTGGTGGTGGAACATCTTTATTCGGTAATACAGCATCAACTAATCAACAAACTGGCCAAGCACAAAATTCATTATTTGCCAATGCTAATCGTTTTGGAACGACAACTACATTCGGTCAAAATACCGGATTAGGTGGAACAATGACAGCAGCAGCAACAGGTACTACAATTAAATTTCAACCACAAACATCAACAGATACTATGGTTAAAAATGGTCAAACACAAAGTACTAGTATCAATATACGTTTACAATGTATTACTTGTATGCGTGAATATGAAACAAAATCATTGGAAGAATTACGTTTAGAAGATTATTTAGTTGGTCGTAAAGGACCACAACAACAACAACAACAAACAACTGGATTATTTGGATCATCTGGAATTGGTAATCCAACTGGAACTTCTGCATTTGGTACCGGAGGTTTAGTTAGTTCACAACCAAATGCATTTGGACAAACATCAACTGGTAGTGGTGGTTTATTTGGCAATCAACAAAAACCATTTGGTTCAATTGCACCAACTACAGCATCAACAACATCAATATTTAATTCTGGTTTATCAACCGGCGGTACAACTGGATTGTTTGGTCAAAATACAACACAACCTGCTTTTGGTCAAACTAATGATAATAAATCTTCGTTAAGTTTTTTCGGACAACAACAGCCTGGTGGTTCGACAACAACTCAACCATTTTCATTTGGTCAAACTAATACAACATTAGGCGCAAATCAACAATCATCATCATTGTTTGGTAATACTGGTACAACTAGTTCGATTTTTGGTGGTCAAAATACTTTATCAGCAAACAAACCAATGTTTGGTAATAGTAGTTTACAGCCATTTGGTCAAACACAACCCCAACAACAACAAACTGGTACTAGTCTTTTTGGTGCTACAAATACCACTACAGGTCAAACTGGTGGTGGAATTTTTGGTTCAAGCGTTTCACAACCATCATTATTTAATTCAAATCAATCAACATTAGGTAAAACGGGCGCATTTTCATTTCCAGCCGCACAAACATCATTGAATCAAACATCAACATTTAATCCCACATCGAATACAACTTCATTGTTTGGTAATACTGGATCTACGGCTGTTAATGCTTTTGGTACTGGTACTAGTTCCGGATCTTTATTCGGTTCGAATACACTTGGTGGAACAAGTAATTTTAGTTCATTTGGTAATGTTGGTCAAACTGGTACTCAACCATTTGGTAGTAATACAAATACTGGTTTTAATATGGGTGGTGGAACAACATCAACTGGTTCAGCATTTGCATTTGGTTCTGGTACAGGTGGTGGTCTTACGACTAATACATTTGGACAGAATCTTGGTGGCGGTGGCCTTTCAACGACAACTGGAAGTTTTTTCGGTAATCCACTGAATCAATCTTCCGGTATGCAACAAATGAATAATTTTGGAACTGCGACAACAGGCAATAATGTTGGTAATAATAATTCAAATGCTCAATGTTCAATCAATCAAGAACAAATAATGACACGTTTAAAAACAATGCCATACGGTACATTACCACCAATTTTATCGGATAATTCATTCGCTAGTAATTCGAAAACAAAATTTACAACCGATCCGAAAACATTAAATCAATATAAATTGAATGCAAAATCATCGAATGAAGTGAATAAAATTCAACGTATTCCAGTATCGGGCAAACCAACAACATTGCTGTTTGATGGACTTGATGATGAAAGTCCAGATAATTTAAAAACTGCATCAGATATTTTTAAACCTCGACAAAATATTAAGAAATTGGTTTTGAATAAATCATCATCAACAGGCTCGAATAATACTACTACTACTACTAATAGCCAACAATATTCGGCAACAATTTTTAAAACTTCTACATTGACCAAACAACCACAATCATCTCAAAATAATAATAATGTATCCGATTCATCTTTTGATCAAGAAAAAAATCAATCACCAAGAAATTCTTCATCATCAACAATAGTAGCTTTCAATGATAAAGATATATCACCAATCAATAATACAACTATTGATCTATTGAATGGGAAACAAACGATTGCTGCTTCTTCATCTTCCACTAAAGAAAATCATCATAATACAACAAGAAAAAGTCTAGATAATTCATCAATATCATCACCGGAAAATTCATTTTCAAATCTTTATCGACGATTAAATTTTTCATCGACAACGATGATGATGGGTGGCGATGAAAGATCACCAATCAATCAAAAATCATCAATGGCCAATTATGTTATACCAAAATGTGGTGTTATTCTAACACGTACTGATTATTATACAATTCCATCATTAGATGAATGTGATCAATATTATAATTCAGATGATGATAGTTGTGTGGTTGAATCATTTACAGTTGGTCGATTAGATTATGGTTCAATTTATTGGCCTGGACCATTAAATATTAAAGGAATTAATTTGGATGAAATTGTTCATATTCGACGAAAAGAAGTTATTGTTTATCCAGATGATGATTTGAAACCACCTGAAGGTGAAGGATTAAATCGTCCAGCACAAATAACATTAGATCAAGTTTGGCCAATTGATAAAACTACAAGAGAATTTATTCAAGATCCTGAACGTTTACGTTCAATGAAATATCCGGAACGTTTAGAAAAAGTTACAATAAAATTAGGTGCAACATTTAAAGAATATCGTCCTGATACTGGATCATGGGTTTTTCATGTTAAACATTTCAGTAAATATGGTTTGGATGCTGATGAAGATGATAATAATGGTGATGAACCTGTCTCAAAAGGTACGTGTATTGAATGTTTCACTTTGATTTTTCTCATTTCATTTTATTTTTTTTGCAGCAGCAAAAGCAGATCAACAAAAATTAACTGATCCAAATGCTAAACAACAATCACAACAAACTTTGGTTAAACAAACCTATGATGTGAATGGTGAAAAATTGAATGCCCATCTAAATGGTTATCATTCGAATGAATTAGATCATGATCAAATGGTGAATGATAATAATAATATCATCAGTCCAAGATATGATTCACCATTGTCATTTGATCATGATAAAAATCAAACACAAACAAAACATTATGGTGGTTTATTGTTTGATGATGATTATCAAAAAAATGATGAATATAATTTAATGCGTTCAGCATTGTTTGTTGAACATGAAAATGATGATAATGATGAAATTGAAACAATGTCGAAAAAATGTAAAAATTTATCATTTACAAAATTATCATCAGTAACAACTGCCAGTCAAGTAATACCGGGCACAAGTTTATCATCATCGCTATTTCCAGCCCGTTTTCTTAAAGCAACCATACCGAAAAAACGACGATTATTATTTCAACAACAACAACAACAATGTTGTCCACAACAAAAATCAAATGCATATTCAATTTGGAATAGTGAATATCCAAAAGTACGTTTTGCTAATGGATCGAATAAATTTTCATTGATTGTTGGTAATGATGTTTTGATTTTTAATTTGGATCTTCTTGGATTGAATGATGATAATCATCAAACACAATCCGAATCGATTGAAAAATTGGAATTACAATTTGATTCACATTCTACTGTTGAAATTATTGATGATCAACAAATGCAACAACAACAACATTTTGAAGAACAAAAATTTAAAATACCACCATTAATTCGTACAAATGCTTATAGTTTAAATTCAATGATTGATTCAAATTTAAATTTATTGATTGAAGCATTATATGGTGAATTAAGTGAAACAGCGGATTATGCACGACATCAAGAACGTTTACGACGTATATTGAAATGGTTATATAATTATAATAAAACATTACCTGTTCCGAAAAATTCATATGATCGTATTGTTCATTTTTTAACTACAAATGAATTGGAATTTGCCGTTACCGAATGTATTAATTCAAAATTACCACGACTATCGTATCTAATTTCATGTGGACCAAATTGTCGAAAAGAATTGATTATGGCACAATTGGATCTTTGGAAACGATCTGAATCGGATCAATTTATTGAAACAAATTTATTAAAAATTTATTGTATTTTAAGTGGACTATCATCATGGACAACAAGTAATGGTCAAATAATTGATACATTAGATGGGATTGAATGGACACAACAATTAACATTATTATTATTGTATAAATCACATCAAGGCGTGGAAATGATTGGTACGAATCTGGTTCGTCAAGCCATTCAAGAATTAACCATTCATCCAAATAATGTTGAATATCATATGCTTGCACAACATCAACCATGGTTAGCTATAACATCGGCCGATAATTATCTTGATTCATGGCTTTTACAAGAACAACTACAAAGTTATAATGTAATTGTTGAAGATATTTCAACAAATAAATGTGATTCTATTAATATTTTTATGGCTTCACAATGTCCACAATTGTATTGGTCATTATTTTTTGCTCTTCATATTCGTGATGATTATCTTCGAACATTTTATGTAAAAGAATTATTAATAAGAAATGCTAAACAATTGATGGATGATCCAGATTTGGAACAATCAATACGGGAAAAATATTATATCGATTCATGTTTATTATCCGAAGCTAAACTGTATTGGTCACGTACTAAAAGATATTATCATCATATAGCAACGAATCTTTTGTTGATTGGTCAATATAAACAATCACATGATGTATTTGTTGATCGAATTTTTCCAGAATTAGTTATCAATGAAGATTATAAAGAAATTCGTTTATTAATTGGTAAATTACATCCATATCAACATTTAATACCGAATTGGAATATAAATGGTGCCGGTATTTATGATATATTTATTCAGCTACTTTGTTTTGGACAATCAAATGATAATGAAGATGGCGATGATGATGATTCTCATCTACAACATTATCGTAAATTGATTGAAAATTTTAATGTTCATCAACTTCGTACACCAACAAATCGTCATGTTTTATGTCAAAGTCAAATGGCTAGAGTGGCCAATATTATTCATGCCGAATTAAACCGGGGAATGTATGCCTATCATACATCAGTACCACAAGATTATTCTCTACTGGAATTACGTTCAAATACAAATAAATTATTTGAATTAAAAACAACTGCTGCTGCCACCATTAATGTTCGATCATGATGATGATTTCTCAATTTATATCTTTTTTCACATTGCTTTTTGATAATGATTTTTTTTTCTCAACAAAACAAAACACAAACAAAGATTATATTTGCATTCATCTAATTTCCAAAAATATAAAATATTTTTTTTTCTTTGTATTAATAATAATAATAATAATGAATTCATTTTCTTTGAAAATTTGATGTTTTTTTTCGTGTTTTGTAATCAAAATAAATGAATAAAAATGATTTTCGTTTTTTTTTTGTTTTTATAAAAAGCCGTTATATTACTATTATTCAGGGTTATCCTGTATGTCGCAAAGTCAAATTTAAAAAAAATGATTTCATAGCGATCGATCAATGATGATGATGATGATCGATCAATCATTTTTCGTCGTTGTCAATTTCATTTTCAAACATCCCAGCAAAAAAAGAAAACACACTGAATATTATTCCAAACCGGGTAATCACCATTTTCAATCTTTTTTTTTCTTTCTTCAATCAATGTTATTGAGAAAGTATAAGAAAAAAAATGGAAAATAATATTTTCATGTTCAAAGTTTTCATTTTTTTTCAACAAAAAAAAAATCCGTATTTTTTCACACATGAAAAATCTTGACACCTTTTTTTCCATGCCTGATGATACCTTCATATCCTAAATGAAATGAAACGAAATAACCAAACATCCATTGAACATCATCATCAATCATTCCATTCAAATCCAATTCCATTTTTTTTCAATGAAATAAATCAAGAAAAAATCAGTCTGAAAAATGATGGAAAATTCAATTCATTTTTTGTGTGACCAATTTTTTTTACATTCGGAATTCTGTCTGAAAGAAAATTGAAAAAAACGTCATTAAAAACTTTTTTTTTTCATTGAAAACCAAATGTTTTTCTTTTGACCACACACATATATTCTGGGGAATCGATGAAAAAGTTTTACCTTTTTCGCTCCTCATCATCAACAACAACCAATAACAAAACAAAACAAAAGAAAAAAACTTGAAAGAATTTTTGAAATGTGATTCAAATCAAACCAAAAAAAAATTTTCATTTTAATTTAAAAAATAAAAATTTCACTTTTTTTCAATTCAATGTTTTAAAATGAATCAGATTTTTGTTGTAATGAAAATGATTGTTGTTGTCTTGTACTTAAACTTTTTAGTCGATCATCATCATCATCATCCAAAGAACTTAATAATGATTTTGTCATCATCATACGAATTCGTAATGGTGGTGATGTTCGTAATTGTAAATCTTTCATATTTAAATAATATATAACGAAAAAAAATGCTGAAACACTTATACCGATCAGTATGTCTTGAATGAAAAAAATGATGAAAGAAATTTTTAAAAAAAGGAAAATCAAAGAGTTGAAACATCAAACAACAAAATTACTTACAAAATAATTTATATGGTGTATCATAATATGGTTGTTGATTTTGAATTGGTGGTTTGAAATTAAATTGTTTATTATGTTTTCCTCTTGATTTGGATGATTCTTGTATCGGAAAATCATTTTCATTATTCGGTGGTGGTGATAATTTATCTTCTTCTAATGTTATATTTTCTTTTGTTTCTAATCGTTTTAAATTATATACAGTTTCTTTATGTTTACCAAAAAAATTTTTATTATTATTATTTCTAAAACCAAATATTGATGAATCGACAACAACAACAACAACGATGTCAATGATAATAAAGATTTTGAATAAAATTTGAAAAATTTTCATTTTGAAATTTATTCAATGAAATCAAAATGATTTTTTTTTTTTTGAAATTAAAAATGTTTGAACGAATGAACACCAAACAACGGGGAATTTTGGATTGATTAAATTCAAATTTTTCAATGGAAAAATTCTAAATTCATTATTTGCTTGTTGTTGTTATCAAAAACAACAACAACAACAAAATGTACTTAATAATTTTTTTATTATTTGATTAAGGGAAAAGAAAGAAAAAAAATGTTAAAACAAGTTACCCAAACAACAACAACAGCGAAACTTTCTCAATATCATTTCCATTTTCATTCATTTGACTAACAACAATACAACAATTTAGTGAAAAAAGAAATTATTATTATTTTGTCTTGAAATTTTGCCTGAACAAATAAAATCTTCATTTGAATTACAATGAAGAAAAACGCAAAGAATTTCACTGAAATTCTTTTTTGTTGTCCTAAAGATGTGTTAAAAGCGGATTTTTCTTTACACTTTTTTCAAAACTAGTCGCTGTGGAAACACTTTTCGGCTTTCGTTTTTTGTTTTACCAAAAACGGATCGAATAAAATGAACATTTTATTCATGTGTTTCTGGGCATCAATTTTTCCTGGATAATCCATCCATCCATCCATCAACATTTTGATGATGATTATGTCATAATAATAATAAGAATGTTTTTGTACGTGAAAGAATTTTGTTTTTTTCTTGCCCAAGTTACAATTCAATTATATCTTTCTCTAAGGCCATCATCATTACAGAAATGATGAAATCTAAGAATGTTTATGATAATAATAATGATGAGATGGAATTAGTGGATGATGATAATAGTTTTGGTCAAACAAAACAAATGACAATAGCAATGATGAAACTAGAACCAGAATTTAATAAAAAAACAATTCAATTTCGATTCTGTTGAAAACAAGCAAAACGTTTTGGAAGAAAACATAATAAAAGAAAGAAAATTCTTTACAAACAAACAAAATTTATTATCATTTTTCAAAAAACAAAACAAATTTTAAATTGAAAAAAATTGAAATTTAAACTGAAAAAAAAGATGAAAGCAATGAGAGAAAATTTTGCGTCATTGTCCGCCCTCGTTTGTTTTCAAATAATAGCTGTTGTTGTTTCAATTGTACGTAGAAATTCTTTTGATGCCATTACCATCATTACGATAAAAAATATTGATGCTAATAACATACCGGTTATTGTAAAACCATCTAATAAAAATTGGTTGGTTGAATTTTTTTTTATAATTTGTAATTACAAATTCAAATTATACTTACGCATTATTGATCGCATATTAATTCCATTTGATTGTCGCTGTTGTTGTTGTTGTTGTTCGATTAATGATCGATGATGAATTGGTAATTTATCAAATGAATCAATATAAACACCACGACGATTTTTTTTAACATCACGATTATATTCATTCATAAATGATAATGTATCTGGATCTAATTTTGTTCGTTTATGTGCATAATCCATATATTCATCACTATTATCTTTTTTAACAATTTTTCCCGGTAAACATTCATTCAATTTGATTAATTGTATTAGTAAAATCAATGATATGATCATTATCAATCGAAAATTGATTGTAATTTTATTATTTTTAATAATCATCTTTTTTTTTGATTTACTTTTTACAATTTTTTTCCCGATAAAAAAACAATATTTTTCCCCAATTCAAAATGTTTTCTATTGAAATATCTACCGATTCGAATTTTTTCTTAATTTGATTTGAAAAACAAACAAACAAACATTGTTTGTTTGTTTAGTCTATGTGTGTGTGTTTATGGCTAATTTGATTAATTTATCATCATCATTATGGATTTTTCCACATTTCATTGAAATGTAATCAAAAATCAAATGAATTTTGATTTTTGATTTTTGCAAAATTAATGATTAGATAAATTATTGAATTGAATGATTTGATGATAGCGACAACATTGCTTCTGTGTGTTTTTCTGCTTTCACTATATTTGTTTATTTTTTGTGTTTGATAACTTCGAGCAATATTTGGTTTGATGATTTCTTTTTTCGTTCGTTCGTTCATATGATGATCATCATCATTTAGTACAATCATCGTTTGATGCAAGGTGACTTTTCTTTTCTCTTCACCAAACGCGATTCAAAACTTTTTTTTACCAATTTTTTCTTAATTTGTTTGCTGAAGTAAAATAAAAATGGGTCCACCTTTAGGTGAAATTGTTATATTGGCCGGTAATACACATCCATATTTAGCGGATGAAATATGTCAACGTCTGGATGTTCGTCGTATGGAAGTTAATCTTTATCATGCTGGAAATCGTGAAACAATGTTGCAAATAACATCATCAGTTCGTTTTAAAGATTGTTATATAATACAAACAGCAACCGATACAAATTGTAATGATGCTATTATGGAATTATTGTTGATGGGTTATACATGTCATACATCAGCTGCAAAACATTTAGTCGGTGTAATACCATATCTGCCATATGGTAAACAAGCTCGTCAACGTAAACGTGGTTCAATACCGGCAAGATTATTAGCCAAAATGATTTGCCGTGCAGGTTTTCGTCATATCATTACCGTCGATTTACAACATAAAGAGGTTTGAAAGAATTTTATCCGAAAAATTTTCTAATTCTATCGTTGTTGTTGCAGATTCAAGGATTTTTCGATATACCTGTAGAAAATCTTCGTGCATCACCATTTCTTATTCAACATATACGTGAAACATTATTTCAACAACAAATAAATCGTTCTGATGTTGTTATTATTGCAATGCATACATCATCTGTACGTAAAGCAACTGCATATGCTGAACGTTTAAAAGTTGATATAGCTATTTTGCATGGTCAAGATGATGATAAACTTGCGGATACTGTTGATGAAATTGATGGCCGATCATCACCACCACCACCAGTACGTGAAATTGAAATCGTTCCCGGTGGTGATATATTACCAGTGTTGACAACATTTTCCGGTTCTTATCGTAGTCCATTAAAATTAGTCGGGGATGTTCGTGGAAAATTAGCCATAATGATTGAAAATATTTTGGATGATGTTGAACAACCAATACGGGCTGCAAATTTTCTGAAACAAGATGAAGGTGCCCGACAAGTTCATCTAGTTGGTACACATGCCTTATTGACGCCTGAAGCAGCTGAAAAATTGAATGAATCCGTTATCGATGAAATTGTTGTTACAAATACAAGTAAGTCCTGCGTATTTTTTTTTGTCCGTTATGTTTTCACCATCATTATAATCGGATTAGATTTTTTTTGTTTTGTTTTTGTTTTTGAATTGATAAATATTTTATCGAAAAATTATTTTTCGTTTGTGTTTTGTGCCCATTACATTGTTTTATTTTTCGATTTTCCAATTTTCTTTTTCACTTTCACTATATAATATAGTTCCACATGAAATTCAATCAATGAAATGTCCAAAAATGAAAACAATCGATATTTCCATACTATTAACCGAAGCAATTCGTCGTATGCATAATAATGAATCATTATCATATCTATTTGCTGATGTTAGTCATGAAGATTAAATGATGATGGTGGTGGTGGAAATTGAAAAAAAAATGTCAAACAAAAAACATTCAAATACGAGGAGGATTCGCCTACGCTACAAACGACAAACGAAAAATTAAATAAAAATTCAACACACACACACAGCCAGCAAAAAAAAAAAAAAAATACCCCGAAGGTGTTTTTTGCAGCAATTTGATTTTCTTCCGATGACGATGATGATCATCATCTTAAAAAAGTAACTTTTTTTCTGTAACAAAATAATAATGACGATGATGAATGAATTTTTTCCCGAAAAAAAAAAACAAAAAAAAACATTCAAAGTTTCAAGTATCCAATTTTTTTTAAATAAAAAACTTTCTTATCGGATTTTATAATTAAAAAAAATTGAATTTTTATTTCATCAAAGATATTCATTATCGTTTTTGGGTTATTCACATAAATAATGATAAACAAGTGAAAATTATTATTATTTTTGAATTTTTGAATGAAAAAAATGAACATGTATTGCGATTTCGATCATCATCATCACCATTCATTCATCAATGATGTTTGGCAAAGAAAAAACAAAAAAAAATATTTTTTGTGCGTTTTGTTTGAAAAAATGTGAATCGTTTCAGAGATAAAAATATTTATAGAGAAAATAGAGAGAATAAAATGCACATCACAAGCAACAAAACAAAAAACAAAAATTTTTAACACAGAGATCAATGTTGTGTGAAGCAAAAAACAAGTGTGTGAAAGAGTTATAGATATATTCTTTGCATAAAATAAAATAAATGTTTCGTTTTCGTGTTAATCAAATTAATTAATTAAATTAAATTAAATCAATCAACATCATTTGATTAGGGATGTGTTAGGTGAGAAAAAATATATTGAATTTTGGTTGAAGACGAAGAGAGAGAAAATGTTGAGCCTTTTTTTCGTTGAAAACAAAAATATTGAAAATCGATTCTTATTATTTTTGTTATAATTTGGAGAAACAAGGAAAACAACATTTATCAAATGTTTTTTTGGTGAATTGTTTGGATGAAATGGAATTGAAAAAAGAAAACGATTTAAACACGAAAAAACAAAAACAAAAACGGATCGTGAAACGTGTGTGGACCATTATTTTTTTGTGTAAATCTATGAAAATCTATGTTTATGAATAAAATATCGATGATGATTTTCCGATATCTATCTATCTGAATTGAAAAGAAAAAAAGATTTTCACTAGCCTAACAAATGGAACAGAATTTCTGTTTCATGTTTTTTGTTGGGATTATTTTCAGCAGTTTTGGTAGTGGACATCATTATTCGTTAATAGGCAGGGAAGAGAAAAGAGAACAAAAATTGATGTTTTTTGTGGTTTTTTCACTTGTTTAGTTGATGTGTTTTTGGTAGGGCGGCAATGTATATATCATGTGTGTATCGTGTATAAAATAATAATAATAATTCATTTGATATGTATCCATTATTCTTGGATTCTTTTCGTTGTTTGTTTGGTTGTTTTGTTTTGTTTTTTGATATTTTGTTTTGCACAAAACAGGAAAAATAATAAAAAATAAATAAATAACATGGAGTCAACATTGGATCGGTTTGTCGGTTGGCCATGGAAATATGGAATTGTGGATTTCAAAAATAAACTCACAGTGTGTGCAAAGGGGAGGAAGAATTTGAAGAGAAAAGATTTAGAAAAAAAAATATGGAAATTTGATTTGATAATTTTGTTTTTTTGCATATTTTTTATCGCGATAAATTTTCTGTGGTGGTGGTGGTGAATTTGATATGATGATGAAATTTCAAAATTTGAATTTTAAAAAAATTTTTGTTCCATTTTTCGAAACAACAGCATGAATAATATTCATCCATATTTCACATTCGAAAAAAGTTTTTTTTAGATAAGGCCATCAAGTTTCATCATTTCATCACACAATAGACTAATCATCATCATCGATTGTTATTGTTGGTTTCAATTTTGTCGATAATGATGATGATGATGGTTGCATTGGCATAAATGGATCATTTGAATCAATAGAATCTTGTTGTTTAAACATTGGTACTGAATTGTTTGATGATGTTGATGAACAACCATCCACTAATGAATTTCTTGCTGTTGAATTATTTGATTGTTGTTGTTGAGTAGTAGTAACAATCGTTCGTAGTTTAAACCAACGAATAGTTAATTTATGCAATTGTAATTGATTAACATTGATTTCCACTGAACCTATTGGTATATTTGCATCAAATGTATGACGACGACGTTGTTTTTCCCAAACTGATACCAATAATGTACGGCCATAAATAATTGATGCATCATATTTTAATGTTTGTCGATATTGTGGATTATTATTACATAAAACTACATGTGTTTTTCGTTTATATAGTTGTCTACCTCGATCAATTAAATATGTTTTGACATAGGTATCTGGAAAATAACAAAAAAAAACACATAAAACATTTATCATTATGTTCAACAAAAAAAATCAGAATTTCAAAATCAAAAGAGAAAAAAAATCATACCAGGAGGATGATGTTGACCGATTGATGTTGTTGAATCCGGCAGACCACGAGCAGCACAAACTTCAATTTCAAGAAATCCTTTGGTCATAATAAAACCAAGTTTAATTTCACCAACAACTTTTACAATACGTTTTGGTGTTTGTTCACTATGCTGTGGATGTGTTGTTTGTCCATATTGTGCATTAGTTGTTGTTGTCGTATTGGTGGTCATCATCATCGATGATGAATGAAGAATTTCATCCGATGGTTGTGCATTACTACCAGGACCACCTGTACCCATTACCATATGCATTACAGTTTCAGCTGCTGATGGTACTAATCGTCGTAGAAAACTTGGCCGCCTTTCTTGACAACCTGGTATTGTTAGACCACCACCATTTTGTGAATTATCATCATCATAATCATCATGTGATGGTGTTGGTGGTGCTGAACTTGTACCACCAGAAGTTTCAACTGAATATCTACTTCCATGTATTGAATCAATTGAAAGTAGATTCGATTTTTGACCATCATCGTTTACGGGAATATTTTTTGATGGTAATGCCAATGTATTTGGTGCATTTAATTGATTTGTCGTTTGAGTTGTCAATGTTTGATTTGTTGTTTCATCATTATTATTATTAATAGCTAGAATTTTTTGCTGTAATTTTTGTGGACTATTACGTGAATCTTGTTTATTTTCTAATGAATCCAATGTATAACTACTATCTTTTAAAAGATTATCAAAATCTTCATCATCATCTGATGTATCATCAGCAATTTCATCATCAAATTCTTCTTGATCATCACTATGATCATCCCCGATTTCAATAGAATTATCATTAGCATTTGTTAAACGAACACTTGTATTACGTGGACTATTTGATGGTTCCAAAAGATATTGATATGAATCAGATGTATTACTTAATTTGCTATAACCACCACCACCACCAGGGACGGAAAGTTGATTTTTTGATCCTAGAATGCATCAATTTTTTTAAATATTAATTTATGAAAGCAACCTTGTGAAAAAAATTCCGATATTTTACCTTGATCCACGTGAACTAATGCTGAAGAACTTTTTCTACGCATGGCTAATGATTGTTGTTGTTGATCAACAACAGCAGTGGACAAATGTTGAAAATTTTGAGATTGCATCCTGTCATTTATCATTGTTCCTGTAATATATCCAGCAGTGACATTGGCATTATTATTATTATTAGCAGGACCGACAGGATAAAGATTTCCGATTGAATGACGATTTTGCGCTAAACGTAATGAACCAGTTAGCGAAATTCCACGGCTACTGCTACCAATAATATTACCTTCGCGACCACCACCACCACCACCCGAATGACTTGTATAAGATTCATCTAATGAATGGCGCCCAGTACTACTTGCAGCTGAACTAACCGTACTAGAAGCACGTGATGTTGGTGATGATCTGTATCTAGTGAACCAATTTGAAACAGGCGGTGGTGTTGGTGATGCTTTCATACGTGGACTTGTTCGTGCCGAACGACTACCACCCATTGGTTGTAAATGGCTTGGAAATATTGGAAAATCACCTTGATCAGAACGATTTGAATTACGACGAGATCCAGGTGTCGAACGTGATGTCATCATCATCATCATTGCAGCTGATGATAACATTTGATCATGAAGCAGCTGTCCATTTTGGCCTTATTTTAAAGCAGAAAAGAAAAAATGTTATTATAGAATGAATGAATCAGGAAACCATAGAATTTTTTAGAAAATTCAATACCGGAACCAGAACGAGAACCACTATGAAGATGATCCATTGATGGAGCTTTTTGAAAAAATACTGTAGGCGTTATTGATGAATTGGAAGCTGTAGTTGAAATAGCTGTAGCTGTCGAAAATATGGAAGCATGATTGGATGGATTTAATAATGATTGTTGACTGATGCTAATATTTGATTGATGATTGAGCAATGATGGTATAGTGGTATTGGTATTGACGGTATTGGCCGTGGTAGTGATTGATGGATTTTGTTGAAAAATTTGTATATCAGTATTGCTTGGTATTAATGGCCACCATTCGGATATTGGTGTTAACAATGCACTTCGTAATGGTATTCTTGTCGATGCTAATTGATGATCAATTATTTGAATTGTTGAATTTCCACTAATAGTTATTCTGGGTGGTTTTCCACCACCTCCGCTGACACCTAAACCGCCACCAGTACCCGGTATATAAGTAGCAGGATTCGTACACCAAATACTCAAATCTAGGGTAATTTTTTCAATCTAGGTGAAAAGAAGATTTTTTTAATGTTTTTTTTTCAAATAAAAAACGAATTGATAAATTGACTAACCCGTTCAAGTGGAAATTGATGATAGATTAATGTTTCATTCCAATCGAATGAACTACTAAGCTCGGTTTGACATATTTTAAATCCCCTATGATAATAAATATAAAAGAAAAGAAAATGAAAAATTGTTTAAAAATAAAAAATCAAAGAAAACATAAAGAAAACACAGAACTAACATTTCGGGCAGAAGACGTAATTGAGCATATGCTTCTAGGCCTAGATTTTGTGCATAAATTGGATGACGTTCAAGACCTTTTGCCTGAATAATCATCACTGATAATTGACGAATATTAGCATCAATTGTAACCTGTAAATAAATTTGTGCATCGGTCAATAATGCTGCAGCATTACAATTTGACATTGATGATGCTGAAGATGAATTTGCTGTTGTTGTTGTACTGTTTGTTGATGTCGAACCAGATTGATGTGCTGTTGGAATCTGTGGTAAACGTCTTCGTAATAATCCTTGTTGTTGTTGAGTCGTTGCTGCTGCTGTCGATGATGATGAAGATCCACCACAACCATCTAAACTTCCAGTCGATATAACAGCTGCTGCAGAACTTGGACGTGCCGAAACTGTTGCTGTTGTCGTTGATGATGATGTTGATGTTGCTTGTTTTGATTCATTTAATGTTGTCGATGTTGTTGATGATGATTGTTTTGAATTTATCATACTATGTCGTCGATATTTTGCCGGTTGATCATTACGTGTCATTGATTCAACAATTAATTCAACTTGATCACCAGCCGTTGCCATTATATTTGCAACTTGTTCATGACTACAATTTACTAACGATTTACCATTCCATTCTAAAATTTTATCACCAGATTTTAATGATTGACGATCAGCTTGTCCACCAGGTTTCGTCCATGTAATATATGCATAAAGCATTCCATCTAATTCACATAATTTACCACCGGTAATTGCCAATGAAAATCCACCTGTTCGTATTGATTGATCCGATTTATCACGTTGTAATATTGCACGTTCATAATGTGTTGTTATCGATGCAGCACGTGATAATTGATAACGCATTCGTTGTTGTAGTGTTGTTGTTGTCGGTACCTGTATAATACTTGGTCCAGGATGTGGTGTTCCAGATTTTCCGGCCATTATTGTAGTAGTACTATTCATTTCCGACGCATTTTTCGATAAATTTTCCGATGACATTTGATTTGTTGGTGTTTTTGTCGATGATGTTGATAATTGCATTTGACTAGCAGATAGATCATTACATTCATTGATAACAATACGAATCGGATCGGCACCAGATTCAGGTGCCGATGCACGTCTTGGTTGATCGGCCGGTATATCCAATGAATGTTGTGATCCTTTTCGGGATTGTGGTAAATCTAACATCGAACTACCACCACCAACGACAGGTATTTTTGGTAAAGCCCGGCCACCTGAACCACGTCTTAGATAACAATCTTTTGTCGATAAAAATGAAGATCCTCTACCTGAACAAGTTCCATCATCGTTGCCTATCATTACAGATGGTATATTACCATTGATGCCACGACATGCCATAGAATAGCCACCAGGTAAACAAAGCATATCTGAATCGGCTGATTCTCTTGGTGATCTTGAATAATCTGATGATGGTGTCAAACTATCTTGTGGAGGACTATATCTAAATGAATTTAGTTTATCAGTCTTTTCAATGAATGTTTTTTCTCGGTAAACTTACTTGAATCCATCAGAATAATCGGAGCTTTCCGAACTTAATTGTTTACGAATACCAGGTGTAGTGTAAAAATTTTCTGGTGCACCAATTTGACCAACTGTATTCGAACCAATTAGTTGACCACCACGTGATAAACTTCTTGCTTTATTGGTTAAACGCCACCAATGTGTTGCCGAAATCGAAGATGAACCGGATACTTTAGAATTACCATTTACAGATATAATTTTTGGCATAACCATCGATATTTTCGCTTGTTTAGTTTGACATTGTTGATATGAAACACCGTTATTGTTGTTTGATTGAATTGTTGCTGAATTATCCGTGGACGGTATATTAAATCCCGATAGATTCTGTTGTTGTTGTTGTTGGTGATGAACGACAGTTGATGATGATGATGGATCGATTGTAGTTTGCGATTGTGGTTGTCCATCTAATGATGTAATGGTAATAGGCGGTGTACGTTGATAAAGTGATTCATTTTCCTTATTATGTACCATATTTGATAAAAGTTCATCATCCGAATTATATTGATGATGATGATTAGATAATGTTTGATTATTATGATGACGTAATTTCTTTTTCATTTTTTTCGAATTCATTATCATTAAACCTTGATGTTGTTGTTGTTGTTGTTTTAATATTAACTGTTCAGCTGGCATTGATTGTAATGTTCCATAATGAACATTATTTGTACCATTATTATTATCGATTATTTCAATGTTATTATTATCTTGATTTTGATTATTTTGATCATCATCATCATTATCTTTAAGTATAACATCATCATCATCGTCGTCATCATCATCATCACCATTATCATTCCATAATTCTTCATCATCCGATAATGAATATACACGATTTGTTCGACAATTTTGTTCTTGTTGTTGTTGTAGATTTGATGATGATAATAATTTTTGCGGTTGATTTACAGTAAATTTTGTGGGTTCTTGTTGTTGATTCGAAATTTTTATCAATGAAGATTGACTTCGATTCAAATCTAATGAACTTTGACGATTTTGTTGTTGTTGTTGTTGACCAAATTGTTCTAGAGCTGAATTTGGACGTTGTTGTGTTTCTTGCCAGGATAATTTACGCTGGGTAAAAAAATGAAAAAAGAAACATTGAAATTCCGTAGAAAAAAGCCAAAAACTTTTAAAATTTATCAATTCAGACTTTACATACCTTTGCATTTAAAGCATTCGGTGTTGCCGTAAGAAATTGTTGTTGTTGTCGTTGTTGGCCGTTTGTTGTTGTCGTCATTCCCGTAGAAGTTAAATTATTCATCGAAGAAGCCATACCAGCTGTTGTGGTAGAATGAACACTCAATTGACGTTTGGACGATGTCGATGATGTTGAAAAAGATTCAGCTGCAGAAGTGGTGGCAGCGGATGACATTGATGATAATGTTTGGCCACTTGTTGTTACCAATACTAAATGTGAACCACGACGACGACAAAAACTACACATCCAATACTTTTGGAAAAACAAAATAAAAATTTTTCTATGGTTGTTAATAATAAGACAAACCTTAGATTCTTCTCTGGACGAATACGATGAACAATCATCACAGACTAATTCTTGGCAATTGGAACATCGATGTGATGTTTCATTTTTCATTATCACTTTACGACAAATACGACAAAAACCGGTTGCATCAGCCGATAATATTGCCGATGAACGACGACGATGAACAGCTGCGGCAACTGGATCCAATAAATTGGTTGATAAATGTGAAACATCACCCGGTGCATTTGGACCACTACCTGGACCTGATGATTGTTGAATATTTGACGGTAATTGACCACTACTGCCGGTAGGCGTTTCAACAATTATCTCCGTTCCACAGGACATATTTTTGGCAAAACTTTTCGAAAAAAAATCATATTTTAAATTCCCATAAAACAACGTTTGACTTACTTTTTCAATGCAATTTCTTTGAATTCTTCTTCTTTTTGCCATACTTTTTGCAGAATTTGTCGTTCTTCTTCGGTCAGATGTGCAGTTAATTGTTCATTTGTTAATGAACTTGATTGCGATGAATGTATCATTGCTAACATTGGTGCACGTTGATATCCTCCTCCTGTCGATGATGATTGAACAGGCGTTCCTGCTTGTACCACAGCTGGTTGAATCGCACCGGTTGTGGATGATAATGAAATGGAACCATTACGTGATTTGCTCGCAAAATCCATCATCATATCTTGTTGTTGTTGAATGGAAGAATTGTTGATGTTGTCAACAACAACATTTGAATTTTGATTTGAAAAATTATTATTAGCTGATACATTTGATGATTGTTGAGATTGTTGTTGTTGCTGCTGCTGTTGAAATGTTGATGCAACTTTGGCTCGAATTTTTGAAAATAATGGTCCGGATATTGGTGATGATGATAAGGAAGAATTTGTTGAATTATTAAGGCCACTAGATGTCATGTTTGTTGTTGATGAACGTTGTTGCTCATAACCTCCACCACTAGGTACACCAATCATTGTCGATATAGTCGATACGGATGTCATCGAGCCAGTTGGCGATGTTGTTGTTTGTATTTGTTGTTGTTGTTGTGTTTGTGATGATAAACAATTCATAGGCACTAATGGTGAAAATGTATTATTTGCATTTGTTGCATTTGTTGTCGATAATGTTGATGTTGTTGATGGTGATGATGATGATGATAAATATGTTGTTGATTGTGATGTTGGTGAATTTATTTGATTCGTATTTGTATCGACAATGTTTGTTTGACCACAACCACCACCAAAGGAAGCACTACTACTACTACCTGCTGAAGAGCCACCAGTTATTGTTTGAAATAGATATTTTGTTGGACTTTGAGCTGTTTGAATTTTGGTAAATCATTATCATCATTGTAAAGAGATTTTCATCGTAATTATTCAAGGTACGTACCAGTATTTTGTTGTTGTTGTTGTGAATTACGTTGCTGTTGTTGTTGTTGAAGACTTTTTTGATATTGTTCAAAACTTTGATCAATACTATCACCACTATTTTGATTGATTGGTGATGCTTTATTTACAAACTAAAATTTATTTTTTTAAAAAGCGGTAGAAAAACATATTAGGAAGGAAGAGAATGAAAAGTGAATGAAAAAAACTCGAATTCGAATTCGAATCGATAATAATCGATCGATATATCGTCTGTTTGTTAAAAACCTGGCTTTTTCAATTTTTCGTTGTGCAAATAATATTAACACAAGGTTAATGAAAACTTTATTATCATTATTTTTTTTGCCAGAAAAAACAATTTTACTTTACTTGATGACATCATTAATAACGATGATGATAATGATGGTCCCATGGAACCTCAGAAACTTTATATTATTAGCATCTTCAAATAAGCAAACAGAAGTAAATGGAATCATTCTTTTTGTTTCTGTTTTTGCATTTGGATTCACTTGTATTATTAAGACCAAAAAAAAAGCTTGTTAAATGAATTTTCTGTTTTTTTCGATCAATTTCTATTTCAATTTCACATCTCTCTTGTTAAAATGGAAAAAAAACGCTCGGAAAATTCAATTGAATTTTCGAAAAATTCCTGATTAATCATTCTGCAAGAGAATTTTTTTTTTGTCTCTAATCTAATTCTCTCTGATTGATAAGAATTTTTTTTTTGGCAAATTGACAAAATGAATGAATTTTAAAACAAAATTCTGTAATTAGTCGTCATCATCATCAAAAGTTTTAACAAAAAAAAAAAAAAAACATTATTCACAAATGATGATGATGATTTTTGATAAAAAGTTGTTTTCCATCTTGTTTCTCTCTGGAAAAGTGTTAATTATACACACTTACGACACACATTTAATTCCAACATCAAAACACATTTTCATATTAAAAAAATTGAATGACAGAAACACAACAACCTAAGTTAACATCATCCCAAACACACATCACAAACATCATCATCATCTTTGCAATTTTCGCAAAGAGAGAGAGAGAGAGAGAGAGAGAGAATAAAAAATTTGGAAATTTCATTTTTTCTTTGTCAAATTGAAAATTGATAATAAAAATTCAATTTTCTGATGAATTCCTTTCTCTCGCTCTCAATTGAATTGAAAAAAATGGAAATTTTAAAATTTTCATTGTTTTTTTATGCTTTGAATTTCATTTCAAAGATTGTCCTCTTATGATTCTTTAAATGATTGGAAAGCTTTATTATCATCGTCATCATTGATTAGATTTAGATTTGAACAAAATTGATTTTTAAAAATATGTGAAAAAAAATGGAAAATGAAAGAAATTTTTCTTCATTAAAATTTCATACTTAACCTAACCTAACCCACACACATTGTGAATTAAAGAAAAACATTTACCTTTTTCATAAATGAAACAACTTGTGATGAAATACCGGCAGCTGCACCACCACCAGAGCTAGCTGTATTGCTTGATGAAGAAGAATTTGTTAGCAATGATGATGTTCCGGTTGATGAATTTAATAGGCCACTAGTATGTAATGGTTGTTGTGAACGAATCGATGATGATGTTGATGATGTAAATGATAATGAACCAGGTACAATTGATTTACGACTAGCCGATGAATGATGATGTTTATTACCGGTTGCAGCAGCAACAGCAACTGCTGCTGCTGCTTTAAAACGGCTTGTTGAATTTGATCGAGAACGTATTGGTGATGAACCACATGAAACTGAAGCTCTTTTTAAACCAGTAGTACCGGTATTTGTACCAAGTGAAAGACCATATCTTGATGCTAACATTGATGATGCTGTTGATGCAGCACTAGATGCTGATAATCCACCTGATTGACCAGGCCTTAATGATTGTCGATGATGACTTAGATAACGATTATGTTGATCCATTTCAGTTGATTTTCGGTTGGATTTTTTTGTTTATAATTCAAAAATCATTTTGTTTTTCGTTGTTGTTTTTTCGTCGTCATTTTTGATTTTTAATCAATCAATCGATCATCATCATCGAGAGAGGGAATAGTATTGCATAATTCATTGAACGAAAATGGAAATTTCTGAAATTTAAGAGAAAAATGAATAAATTTTTATTAATTGAACTGGAAAAATGAAAAATTTCAATTTTTTTTCCTGTAGCTAACATTTCATTTCAATCCAAAAACAACCCACGCCAACCAAAAAGAAAAATTCCATAAGCCAAATAATTCATAAGTATGTGATTTTTATTCAATCATCCTACGCATCGCATCAATTCAATTCAATGATTTTCCTTGTTTGTGTTCGTTATTGAAATTTTTTCAAAAGAATAATAAACCTGCCTGCCTGAAGATGTTAATTCTTCTTCATTTTTTTTCATTGTGAAACTTCAAATAAAGTTTATATATGAATGAAAAAAATGATGATGATGACACTTGAGCAAAAGAATGAAAAAATATTCAAATGACATTCACAAGTATCATCATGGTTGGTGATTCACTTTGTTGTTCAAATTTGGTTTCAATATGAAATGGCCCAATACTACTTGAAAATTGACAAAAAAAATTGTTTTTTTGGAACAAATTTTATTGTGAAAAATTGGAATGAAAAAGTGAAAATTACTATGACTATGATTCATCGTTGAGTGAGGTTAGGTTAGGTGGATGACTATAGCTATGAGTGTGATTCATAGTCGAGTGAGGTTAGGTTGATGACTATAGCTATGACTGTGATTCATAGTCGAGTGAGGTTAGGTTGATGACTATAACTGACATAAAAATATGGTCTTCACTGCAATACTTTTTCTGAAAAAAATCTTGTTTTTTTTCCAAAAAAAACAAACAATATTTCATTTTCATGTATCTTCCACCAGCACATCATCATCATACACAACAAGATTATTACCGATCATTTTTTTGGTTTTATTTTCGGTTTCTCTCTCTCTCTCTCTCTCTCTCTTGTTTGTTTGTTTTTCTCTTCGGTTATTGATGATGTGGTAT
Source organism: Dermatophagoides pteronyssinus (assembly GCF_027571235.1). Taxonomy (NCBI): domain Eukaryota; kingdom Metazoa; phylum Arthropoda; class Arachnida; order Sarcoptiformes; family Pyroglyphidae; genus Dermatophagoides; species Dermatophagoides pteronyssinus. The sequence continues at coordinate 975,034 of NW_027461538.1, forward strand.
ATATTATTAATAATGAGATAAAAACATTACCAAACACTGAGAGAGAGAGAAAGATTGTGTGTTTGATGAAATAATTTTGTTTTTCGTTCATATATATAGAACATGCATTTATTTATTTATTTAATCTAAATTGAAAAGTTTTTTCCCAATTTTTTTGTGATCATGTTTACCATGTGAAAATGAAATGTTCACAATGTTTTTCAAAAACTTATAATAATAATACTTTTGATGATGGTAAATATGGACTAATGTTGACTTTCATTTCAGAACATCAGTGAGTGAATGGAAACAAAAAATGTCAATTCAGATCTATCAGATTTTTGGACAACCAAAAAACTATAATTAGTTGATAATGATAATGTTTGATTATCATCGATAAATTATTCATGTTTTCAACCGAATATTTGAGCTAAATTTTACAAGAAAAAATGAACTGGATTGGAAATCTTTTTTTCTTTCATTTTTTCCGATAAAGTTTCCCAAAATGGTTATGATAATTTATTTTTTCCTTGGTAGATATATTTTCTTCGATTGAAAAAACATTTAATTTTTTTTTCTTTTTCAAAAGAAAAAAAATTGCTTTTCAAAATTGATTGAAATAAATTAAAAAACGAAACGAAAAAAATGGCCAAAGAAAACTTCACTTAGTTGACAAGCAAACGGGAAAAATATTGCATTCTCTCTCTCTCTCTCTCTCTCTCTCTCTCTCTCTCTCTCTCTCTCTCTCTCTCTCTCTCTCTCTCTCTCTCTCTCTCTATTACGCAATACTGAAAAACTGATGAGAATTTATAATGAGCAACGGGAGAAAAAAGACTTTATTATTTGATTTGGTTCGTGCTGTTGTTTAGGGAAATGTTTAAGGAATTTTGATGAACAGCAACCATGGAGAACAAAAAAAACAAAATTGAAGAAAATTAAAATTGAAGAGAAAAAAACAACAGAAAAGATTTATTATTCCTCGAATTTTCGACTATTTCAAAGTCAAACACAAATATTTTTTTATTTGTTTAAATCGTTGCTGTTTACCGCAACTTACTTGAGTAAAAATAGTTGAAACAAAACAAAAAATTCCACATTATTATTTTTTTTGGAGAATTCATTTAGAATTTTAATTTTTTCTTCAATTCAATTCCGAAAAATTTGGTTTCCTTGTTTATTCTTTTTTTGTTTTTGTTTTGGCATTTATTTAAATTCAAATTCAATTTTGTTTTGGTGGCCATGATTTTATTAAAAGTCAATGTGTGTGGGTGTATGTCTAGTGGTATGTCTATTTTTTGAAAAATAAACAAACAGGAATTGCTTGTTTGTTTGACTGACTGACTGACTGGCTGGTGGTAACGTTTGTTTTAATGAATTTCGATTTGCTTCGGGTATTACTTTGATTCAAATTTTCATTATTATTACCCGTTTGGTTCTTTTTTCCAACCGTATTATCACGTAATTTGTGTGTGGATCGATACAAGAAAAAATAGTTTACGAAAAGCAAAACAAACAACTTGAAAATGTTAAGTCATGTCAAGTGTTGTTGTTTTTTTTGGCCTTCATTCAAATTGTGAAATAATTTTTTTTTTATTTTCAAAATTGTTCCCGAAAAAAACCGAGAATAATCCAAATATTGATTATTTCGGGTACCAGTTTTTTTGTTGTTTTTGTTTCAAGAAATTCTTCAAGAATTTTTTTGAAACAAGAATTCTCTACGGACAATGAAAAAAACTATTAATATAAAAATAAACTAACTAAATCAATCAATCGATATTTTGAGACCGGGCAATTCTTTATCATTCGATAATGTTTCTTTGAAACTGAATGAAAAATTATCGGCATACCAAAAATAAACGCACATCATTCACACACACACACACGTCGTTTATGCAATAAATTTTCAACAAAAACAAAAGTTTTTTTTCCATTTTTTTGACCGGAATTCGTAATTCGATCAAGTTAGATGATATTTGGTTTTTCACTTTTTTTCGGCAGTTGTTGTTAAATTGGCCGAAAAAAAACTTTCCGGTATTTTCTTTTTTTTTCTCGAAAAATACCGGAAAGTTTTTCTATCTTAGGATCTAAAATGAAATGTAATATGATTTTAGATGTGAAATTTCCCTCTGTCGTCGTTTGTTAATTTTGTTGTCCATGGTTGTCAATCACATTTGTTTGTTTGTTTTCAATTGAATTTGAATAAAAAAAATTTTTGTGAAAACAACAACAAAATGATAATGTAGGCGACAGATTTTCTTCTGTTTTTGTTGTTGCTGTTCCGATCTTATTAGTTTTTTTGATTTCTATTTCGACATTATTTGGATAAAATTTACATAAAATTTCATAAATGTATGTCGACTATATTGACCTTGAATTGAAGACGAAACAAGAACAGAATGAAGAATGGCCAAGAATTAATAATTCTTATAGTGGGGGATAGCCTTGGAATAATTCTTGGGTTTTTTGGAAAATTTCTCGTTTTTTTTTGAATTTGAATTTGCCTAAACAAACATTGAAACATTGAACAAACATTTTCTACAATTTAAATGATCATTATTTATCCAGTGCTAATGAATTTGTAAATTGTAAAAATAATTTTACTTTTCAATTATATTTGTAAACAGTATATTAATATGAAATTATAATTTTCTCTCTTTTCTTTTTTTTTCAAGTAAACACAAATGCCATCTTGTTGGCAGTGTGTTAATTTAATAAAATTATTATTATTATTATTATTATTAAACATTGAATATCTTTCGTGAATTAATTCGCGTTTTGACAGTTTTTTTCGTTGAAAATGAAAAACAAGTTTTTGTTTTATCAACAAGTTTACACACAGTAATACTAATGATGTTGACGAATTTTGATTCTGAGAATCAAAAATGATGATGATGATAATAAAGAAGCCTCTGAGTCAGTTAAAATTCCTGGAAATTTTTGTATTTTTTTCTACGAGAAAAATTTCCCAATTTTCTTTCTCTCTTCATTCATTCATTCATCAAAAATTGACAATCGATAAAAAGTTGAAAACAAAAATCCCTATAGGATTCAATGATAAAAGTTTAGAGTTTTCGATGACAAATATTATTGCCATTTTTTTGGTTGTTGTTGTTAATATTTTCCACCTCAAAGAATCATTATGATTATCATCATCATTTGTTTAATATGAACGAAACAAACAAGCAATGTTTTTTTTTGCGGATGAAAAGTTTTGCTTACGTTTGCGAAAAATTCTTCATTCGCTTATGAATTTTTTTTTCTTTATTTCTTCATCATTTTCATTCAGCAAAAGCAAAAACATTTAAGCTTCCATCATTATCTTTTATCATGATATATTTGAATCAACGATCGTAATGAAAATGAATGAATAAAAATGATTATTATTGAACAAAAAAAACTTATGATGATGAAACGAGAAAAGAAAAGAAAAATTCATTGCAGTGAAGCTCACATTTTTTCCCTTTTCATTCAATTTCTTTGAATGTGCAAACACAGATACAGGGAGAAACATGCGATATTCATTTATAATCAATTCTAATTCAACTCCACATTCATAATCATGATGATGATGGTGATTCAAATTGATGAAGAATTTCTTCATCATCATAATAAATGTTATTAATTTAATCCAAAGAATTTCCCATATTTCATCATCATCATTATCATTACAGAATCGTTTACCAAAGCTATTCATCATTTGCTTGTTTGTTTGTTTGTTTTTCTGTTGAATTTTGCTGATTGAATGTGGATGGAATGTGTGTGTGTGTGTGTGTGTGTGTGTGTGTTTGTGTACCGATTGATTAGTTTGTAAATAATATTAATAACTTATTTGGAATAGGGTTACATAATAATTATAATAATATAAATCTTTTTTTCTGCATCAATTTTCCGGAAAATATTTTTTTTCCGGAAAAATTTCCGAAAAAAAAAATTCCGGTTCAAAATTCTGAAAATTTATTTTTTCCATCAAATATCCGATGTTATCAAAAATGTCCAGCTGCTAAACAAAAATGAAACTTTAAATCTTTTTTCATCATTTACTTTGGTGGGTAACAAAACTTTTTTCATCGTTGTCGTCGTTCTCTTGATATTCATTGCATCGAAAAGACAAGGGAAAATCTAACGTAAACATACACCAAAAGATGAACATACTACAAATCTGCTACAAATTATTTATTTATTTATTTCATTTCATATTATTATTATTATTATTAGCCATAGAATCAGCCATCATTTTGTATGTGAAACACACACACACATTCATCCTTGATCTTATTTTGTTACATTCGTTTGGGATGCAGAGAAAATGTTTTCAACGAGGAAAAATAATGATGCCATTTCTTTATTTTGGATATCAATTTTCTTCTTTTTTTCAAATTATTATCTCTCTCCCTCTCTCTATCTCTCTATCTCTCTTGACATTATTTCTCATTTTTTACGGATGCTACCTGAGATCATTTTTTTTTGTTCTTTAAAGATATATAACACCATTATGTAATGATGGTTTGTTTTTGTGTTGTTGTTGTTGAAAAAAAACAAATTTTTTTTTTAAAGATGATTTTAGGATTTTTTTCTTTCTTCTCGTTATTTTTAGTTGATGATTGAATGATGTGAACAAAAAAAATGATGACAAAAATAAATTGATCTTTAGACTATCGATAGTGTAATTGAATTTTTTTTTTTTTTTTTTTGAACATCCGTTCATCACACTTTCATCATTATTATTATGAGAAATTTCCGGGGAAAAAAAATTTGAGAAATTTTTTTATCAAAAAAAAAATAACAACAATGTTATCCATTAGTATCAGATGACATTAGATTTTTTCCTTATTTTCATTGAGAAATTGAAAATTTTGTGAAAAAAAATAGTATTTTTGTAACAAAATTAGAAGAAGAAAAAGAAACATTTTCAGATAATTATTTCAACATTATCAAACAGACAAACAAACAAACAAACAAAAACATTGACATTTGAACTTCCCAAACAAAATATTAATAAGATTTCGGTATCAAATTTCATTACAATTTTGGTTTCAAATTCCAATTGCAAAAATTGAAAATAGAAATCAATTTTCATTGTCCAACTTGTCCAACAGTTTGTAATTATTATCCATAATTTCATTTTTTTTCTCTGTTGTCAACTTTGATCATTAATTTTACGATTCTGTTGTTGTTGTTCAGTTAGTTATTTTTTTTTGTTGAATAAATTGGTCATCTGGATTATCATTAACAACAACAACAACAGAAAATGTCAACAACAACAACAAAATTGAGATAAAAAAACGATGATGCTTTCGTTTTTCGTTTGCTGGTGATCTGGATTAATTTATCAAACTTTTTTGTTTCACTGTCTGACTTTCACTCTGTCTGGCTTTCTCTGTGTAATTTAAAAGCAAATTTATTTCGCAGCCTTGTTGTTATTGTTATTTCCAAGTTTAGATCAAAAAATGATGATGATAATACATTATTCATGTTGTGTTTATCAATGTTTCCATTATGAAACCAAATTATCATCATTATTATTATGAAATTAAACCCAAATGAGAAATGAAAATTTTCTTCTTTTGATTAGTAGGAATTTCTTAATTTCTTTTTTCTGAAAAAATCATTTATTTGAAAATGATGATTATCAAAGGACAAAAAAAAGGACAAAATTGAGAAAGTAGAAAAATCGATTGATCCAATACCAAAAATAAATAAATAAATTTATCAATCGATATATCGATATTCATCAAGAGAGAATGAATGAACGAATGAAATCAACCAGGCAACAACAAAGCAAAAAATCATGTGGTATTAACATATTTTTTTTATATTGAAAAAAAATGATCATCATGAATAAATGAATGAATGGGGAAAAAAATTCCAATCAATCCGATCCAGAATAATTTCCTAATTTTGTTTGTTTCCAGAATAATTGCTTCACTAGAATTCCGATTATTATTATGATTATTGATGAAGTTTATTAATGATAAACAATAATAATAAAAGGCATAAAAGAAATACAGAAAGCAGATTAATTTAATATATGTCAGTGCTCTGCTTTTATACATGTCAGAGCAGCTGACCTGTGACCCTTAAACATCAACTAAGAGTCAATGTTTAATACTTCCCCTCGGTTCATCAGTATCAATAGACTGTTGAACCGACCTGGTGGTAAGTTTTTAGTTAAAACGTCGGCGATCTGGTTTTCGGTTGAGATCCATTTGATGATAATATTCTTGTCATTAATATCATTTCTTATTGAATGATACTTTATTGATATGTGACGTAGTTTTGGAGAAATTGATTCGTGGTAAAGTTGATAAACGGTGGAACGGTTGTCACAGTTCAATACGGGTATTTCGGTTTCAATACCTAATTCAATTAGTAGATTCCGTATGTATTTGATATCCTTTGAACATAATGATGCAGCGATATATTCAGCTTCACATGTATTATCAATGGTGCATCGTTGAAGATGTGTCTTCCATAATATTGGACCACCGTAATATACGAAATGTCCAGTGGTCGTTCGACCATTTATTTTATCACCTGCAAGATCGGCATCGGAATAACCAATAATATGTTTTTGAATGTTTCCGCCAACAATGATACCATTCGATCTGGTTCCATTAAGGTACCTGAAGAGGCGTTTTACAGCTCTCACATGAATTTCACGAGGATCATTGGTGAAACGGGCCAATAAGGATACTGAATATGCGATATCGGGTCGTGTTTTGCACGAAAGATATAATAAGGCGCCAATGGCTTGCCGATATGGATAGTTTTCATTAGGTGGTGATTCAGTATCGTATGGATTGAGACCACAGGCAAATGGTGAATCAGATTTTCTTGTTTCGTCCATGTTGAACGTTTTTAATTTGTCAATAAGATACTGTTGTTGTTTCAAAATGATGGTACGATTTCGATAATTACGTTCATATTCAATGCCAAGGAAACGAGATGAATTTACTTTACGGATTTCAAATTTGTTTGATAATTTATTATAGATCTCGTTTGGTTTGTTTTTATCGGTGGATGCAATAATTCCATCATCAACGTAAATAATCATGATTGTAAAAACGGTATTTTCTCGTATAAAATAAAAACAAGGATCTAAATTAGTAGGTTTAAAACCAAAGCTACGTACGGTTTGATCGAACATAGAATTCCAAGATTTTGGACTTTCACGTAATCCATATAGACCACGAGCCAGTTTACAAACACGTCCTGAATCATCTTCATATCCAGGTGGCTGGCGGATGTATACATTACCGGTGATGTGGCCATTTAAAAATGCACAGGATACATCGAATTGGATTAATGACATATTGAAGGAAGCGATAATCGAGAAGAACAATCTAATGCTTTCCATACAAACAACAGGAGCATAGCAATCATATGATGATTTATCATCTTGTTCAAAGCCTCTGGCCACTAGGCGTGCTCGATATCGACCATCTTCTTTTATGGTGTAGACCCATTTTACCGAGATGATTCGTGAATTTGATGGTGGATCTACCAATTTCCAGGTTTGATTTTTCAGTAATTGATCAAATTCATGTTGCATTGCCTGCTTCCACTTGAAGGAATCAGAACTATTGATCGCTTCCCTGAACGTAATTGGTTCACTTCCAGCAACAGCAATAATTGCTTTACCATCAACATCTCTTGGTCGTAATGATTTGATTTTGTCAATATTTAATTCATATTGTCGATTAGTGGAACCAAGAGGACGTCCAATATTGGGTCGTTGGTTCACTGTTTCGTTGATTGCAATATTTTCGTTGATTACAAAGTTTTCGTCGTTAACAATGTTTTCGTCAATATCGATATCGTTAAGGTTTTCGTCGCTTCCCCTGATTTGGGTATTTGTATTGTAGTCGACATCACTTCCCCCGTTGACGTTATCGATAGTTGAATCAGAATTTGTGATGTTTGCATCAAATTTGTAAGAATTAAATGATTCGATGGATGTTAATGATGCATTTTTGTTGTTGTCGTTATTATCGATAATAATTGATTCATTAACATTTGTTTTGGATGGAGATGCATGGCACTTAGCCTGTTCATTAAACTTAACATCACATGCAAATTCTACACGACGATTTTGTGGACAATAAACACGATAGGTATTGCTAGAATGATATCCAACCATGAAGACCTTTTTGGTTTTGGATGAATATTTATGACGATCATTTTTGATTAAGGCATATCCGGTACAACCAAAGATTCGAAGATTTGATAAATTTACTCGTCGACCAAAATATTTTTCGAATGGAATGATGTTATTTGAATTTAGCATGCGATTGATGATGTACACACTGCTGTTTGTTGATTCATCCCATAATGATAATGGCAAATTTGATGATGAGAGCATTGAAATTGAATGATCGACAATATTACGAATGGCTCTTTCTACTCGCCCATTTTGTTGTGGTGTTTTGACAGTAGCCAATTCATGAATGATACCACGATTGTTGATAAATGATTTAAAATCATTACTAAGAAATTCAGTTCCATGATCTGTTCGGATACAAAGAACATCATTTCCAGTATCAAGCTTAATTTCGGTGACGATTTTTCGAAACTTTTCTAATGTTTCTTGTCGATTTTTCATAAAAGCAATTTTGATAAAACCAGAAATTTCATCAACAGCGACTAAATAATACTTGTTGCCATGAATTGATCGTGATGTGTAGCCGCCAATATCCAGGTGAAGTTTCACTCCTGGTTTCAAATATTGATGATTTTGATTTTTCGGGTGGTTGGTCGCGGTCATCTTACCAGCTTTGCAGGAGACACAGAACGACATATTGTCATCAATTTTGTTTGGTACGCCATCTACCAAATGTTTATTTATCATTTTTGAAATTGTTGCGGTTGAAAAATGCGCGCAACGTTCATGCCATATTGCCATTGAATTTATGGATGAAGCTGCTGATGCTACAATATTTTGTTTTACTCGAATTTTCATGTCGAATAAATTTTCATAATCTTTTGACCAATCAGCAACAATAATAGGTTTACCCATTCGATATACGATCATACCATATTCGTTGGTGTTGACTTTGGCACCTTTTCTACACAGTTGGCCTGTTGAAATCAAATTAAATGGTTGATTTGGCACATATGATACGTCAGAAATTTTGCCGGGTGTCCATTTAGTACCGTTGAAAAATTCACAATGAAGATCACCAATAATATGTACTTTGGTACTTTGTTTAAGGCTAGTGATGGTACGATCAGTGTGCCGTTGATTTGATAATAAATTCACGTCATTGACGATATGGAAACTAGCAGCACTGTCGGCCAAAAATTTTGGTGATTTGTTGTTGTTGCTATTCGATGCTATTAATGTCATTGCTGACACAAGTGTTGTTGCAGGATCAAGATGATTTTTGTCGTCGTTGTCGGATTTTTCATTTTGTTTACGATAAGATTGGAAATTTGAATGACGTTTCGAATTAGCAGGTTTGTTACGATTTTTCCTGCGACAGTCTTTTTCGACATGATTTTTAAGACCGCAGAAGTTGCATTTCATGGCAACATTCTTTTTGCTCGATATTAACGTTGCACCAGATAATTCTTTTTCCGGTTCACCCAACTCCCTTTCACGACGTAAAAGCATCGATTCAAATGTATCACTTGAGATACTGGAATCTTCTTTAATATTTAATAGCTCGTCTTGTGTACAAATGTCACGATATTCTGATGGAAGAACGTCGATTACTTTTGCAACAATGAATGAATCAGGCATTCGCAATTCTTTTTCAGCCATTTGGATGACATTCCTACGAACTTCTGAGAATAATTTAGAAACATCACCATCGAATTTTATTTTCTGGTATTGTCGCATTAGATCAAAGATGTTGCTTGTTTTTGATGACCGATACTTGTTCTTCAATTTATCAATCATGGCTAATGGTGTTGTACAATTGAAAATTGTTTCACGATCTTTATGTTTGACTGATGATTTGATCAAATTAAGGCATCGATTGATGTCCTGTTTTTGTTTCTTGGTTAAACCATTTGTTGGATTGAAATTGAAATTGGTATCAATATATTCCTCGCAGTCCATAGCTGTCAGGCATTCTTTTATTGATTCGAGCCAATGATGAAATGGGGCATCACCCAACGTCAGATATTGGACATTATTAGGATTAAATTGTGTCATTTTAAGCAATTATAATGATGATAATTTTTACGACCAAATAAAGAAAAATAAAGAATGATGATGATGATCACAAAAAAATAATTTTTAATTATTCGCAGTTAAAAGTCGCTCGGACCCATAACCTGATGAAGTTTATTAATGATAAACAATAATAATAAAAGGCATAAAAGAAATACAGAAAGCAGATTAATTTAATATATGTCAGTGCTCTGCTTTTATACATGTCAGAGCAGCTGACCTGTGACCCTTAAACATCAACTAAGAGTCAATGTTTAATAATTATTCAAAGAATTCTTTTTCGATTCTTTTTGATGTATTCCATCAAAAACGCGCGTGTACACACACAGCCGCATTTTTATATAGCATATGCAAGAATTGAACGTCTTCATCATCAATTAATCAACAACGATTATTATTATTATTATTATTATGTAATTCTATATATCATCATCATTGTCATCGTATGAAATTGTCATTAATTAATTTTAATCATCATCATCATTATTATTATTATCATACTAATTTGGTCGATTCCGGTATGAATAATAATTATTTCGATAATGATTTCTTCATTCAATTCATCATCATCATTATTATAAATGTTGCAATGGAAGAGAAACTTTTCGGGAATGAGCTAAAGATATTTGAGATTTGGGAAATTTTTCTTTTGTGTCTTCAGTGTGTGTGTGGGATGTATTGGTTGTTGGGTGCTTTTTTGAGCCTTTTGAAAATTATTTCCGTAAATGTAATGAATGGAATGAAAGAAACCTTATGAATGTGATTTGATTATTGAATATTGATTAAAATCAATATTCATAAGTGATGTTTGATGATAAGTATGTGTGTGTGTAGGTGGATGTCATGACAATATATTATTGAAAAGAACAAGAAAAATTATGAAACTTGTTCAACGGAATTCATTTATATTAACAACAATAAATCTGATTCTTTTCAATCAAAAACCTGTTGTTGTTGTTGTTGTTATGGTTGTTGATAATAAGAAAAAATTATCATTATTATTTTGTTATAATAAGGTTTCCTATATTCCATTATCAATCTCCAGGTGTGTGTTATTATTTAGTAGACCAACCAACCAAACCAAATGAATGATAATCTTAATTGAATTGAATGAAAAGACAAAACGAAAACGAAAATTTCATCAATTTTTTTTCGCAGCCAGCCATTATCATTCAAGTCATTATTATTATCGTTATTATAATAATGTTCTGGTCATTATTAAAACGAAAGAAAAAAATGGCCATCTTAAATGATAATGATGATGATGATAATGTTAATGATGGTCATCATCATTATCATTTATCTTGATTTGTAGCGAATAGTGATGGTGATTTTCTTTTGGTTTGGGTCTCCTTTTGGACACATCATCGCTACCATTATCACCACCACAGACGAAACAAAACAATTTTTTTTGGTAACCAAACATGACTTTCAGTCTTCAGAAAAAGTTTCTCCAGGTATTTTTTTGAAATGTTTTTTTTTGAATTGAATTCCAATTAAATTTGTTTTTTTGTTTTGAAAAAAAGTTTAGTTTTTTTTCTCTTGTTGCGTGTCTGGTGATGGTGGTGATGTTTTTTTTTCAATCACAAATTTCTTGTTTCAAAAGAATTTTTTTTTTTTGAAAAGTTTTTTTTGGGAAACTTTTCCCCTTCGCCCACTCTCTCATTCATGATGTTATTGTTCGAGGAAAAGTTCCTGGAAAAAAATTCCTGAAAATTTCTCTCTTTCATTCATCATCACACACAATCATTCATTTGAAGCAAAAAATGAATTGAATTCAAATTGAAATGAAATGAAAAATTTTTTTTTCAAAAAGAAATATAAATTCAAAATTTGAATTGAAAATTGCTTGTGTGAAGATTGTCAAAACCAGACTTGCCCTCGACATTTTCCAACAATAAAAAAAGTTTCTTTTTTTTGGTGTTTTTTTTTTTTTTTTTTTTATTAATTTAAGAATCTTACCACCTGAAAATGGAATCAGGGGTTTAACATGGTCAGGTTAGATATATTGACAATGTTTAAGGAAAAAAAAAAAAGATAATAATAATAATAATAATAATAATAATAATAATGATAATAATAAAAATAATAAAAATAAATAAATAAATAATAATAATAATAAAATAGATAAATAGATAGATAAAAATTAGAATTTTTTTTGGTGTTAAAAAACTTGAAAAAAATTTTTCTTTATGTTCAACGACGATGTGGTTTTTGTTGAATAATTTCGATTTGGTTCAACAACGATGACGACGAATGATCTTTCAATTTTTGTTGCGAAAAAAAAGAAATTATTTCGTCGATTCGTCGATTCGTCGGTGAAAGGAAAAAAACTTTTTATTCAATTTTTTTTTTTTGTAATTAAAAAGTTAAAAAGGCACCAAAAACCAAGTAAAACTTTATTTCATTTCAAATTGAATAACAAAATGAAATAATTGATTCATTTTGGAAGTAAAGAAACATCTTTTGTGTGTTTTTTAGGGGGGAAGAGAGAGATTGGGATTTTTTCTGGTTGTTTTCAAATGAAAAAAAATGTGGAAAACCAAAATCTTTGTCTACAAGAAAGAGAATTTTTCCAGAAAACAAAATTTATTATTATTTTTTGTTCTTTTCCGAAAAATTTCTTCCAATAAATTTCATTAATACAATTTCTTCTTCTTTCTTTCATCATTTTCCACTTTATTTAATCTTTTCAAACAATTTTTCTTCTTTACTCATCATCATCATTTGGTTTTGACTGGCTAAACTCAAACCAATGTTTTTTCTTTCTCAATAGCAAAACAAACGAAAAAAAAGTTTGATCCTTTTATTTTCACAAAACAAAAAAAAAATTTCCCTCAAATTTCTCATTACATCATCATCATCATCATTTCATTTTTCTACCGTCGTTTTTTGTTTTTGTTCTGTGTCTGTCTGTGTTTAGAGCAGTGATTCTCAACCAGTGTGCCACGGCACTTTGGTGTGCCGCGAAATTCTGAAAATGCAACTGTTATATATTTAAAAATTCTAAAATTGTGCCGCGACAACAAAAAGGTTGAGAATCACTGGTTTAGAGCAAAACGATGAATTAGCTTAGTGAAAAGTAAAAAAAAAAATCCCTATCTGGATTGAATAAACACAGACACACACTCGAATAAACAGTAAAATCTTTCAGGATTTTTCTTCTTCTTTAAGATTTTTCTTTACTTCTTTTGGATCGTTTTCACATTGTAGTAGAAGAAGAATTTCTAGATTTCATTGTCGTTTAAGAATTTTTCTACTACCAATTTCTTACAACAACAACATCTCTATTTGGATTGTTTTTCTTTACTTTTCTCTACATTTATTTTTATTATTATTGAGATTCATTCAAGTGAATCAATGTGATTATTATCATCTTTCTTTATTTTTGTTCACTTTTTCGTTCGCTGTTCAATTCTGTTTTCGATTTGTTTATTTTGTCTTGTCTATCTATTTCATTCAACTTTTTACTTTACTTTACTTTCATTTCATTTCTTATCATCATCATAATCATAATCATTATTGTCATTTTGTTGTTGCTGCTGTTTTCATTTCATGAATTTTTTTTTCTCTCCTCAACCAATCAATCAATAATAATAATCATCATTTTTCCAATAGAAATTATTCAATTAATTTTTCGTTTTTTTCTCTGATTCCACCACCATCATCAACGAAAAATGAATGTGGATCATTTTTCCAATAAAAAAAAACAAAATTATTGAAGAAAAATTCTTCGATTTTGGAATTTTAAAAACAGCAAAATTCTGTTTCAAATCAAAAAGTTTGATTTGAAAATTTTCCCGAAAATTTTCGATTTCTGTTTCTTGAAACATTCTTGGCTGTATTTTTGATTATTATTCGGAAATGATGATAAATAATTAAATAAATTGCTTTTTTGTTCATTCGCTTTCTTCATCAGTAAACAAATATCAACAACAACAACAGCAATGACACGAGACAGAACAAACTCTATCAAAATATCGTAGCGAAAGATAAATAAAATGACTTTTGTTTTGCTGACTGGATGGTTGATAGCCACCACCATACCATTCTTTTCGGTAAACAAACTTTTTTCTTGTTGAAGATTTTCGAATGATAACAACGAGAAAAACAACAACGAGAAAACATCATTGCAATGACAACAAAATTGAAAAAAAAATGGTTATATTTTTTTCGTTTGTTTGTTTGTTTGTAATTCAAAATTAAATTTTTATTATATGGCTGTTGTTGTCTTTTTTTTCATTATAAAAAATATATTAAACAAAAACAAAACAAACACACGATATCTATTTGGGAACCAAAAATGATAAATTTCATTTCATTTCACTTTTTCATTGAAAAATTTTTCATTTATATTCTTGACGACAAATTATTCTTGATTCTTGATTCCCCAAAAAAAACGAACATTTGATAGATTTTTTTTCCTTGAGTTTTCTGTTGTTTATTTTTCTCGAAATTTGATTTCATTTACCTGATTTTTTTTCGTTTTCACATAACCTTTTGGTTGATGATTTCTTGTTTTTTTTTTCTGGGAAAAATTGAATTTGAAAAATGAATTTGTTTGTTTTCTTTCCTGTCTCGTCTTTCCAGATAAAAAAAATATCAATAAACAGTCAGTGAAAAGATATTTAATGAAGAAAAATTGAAAATTATTTCCTTCTTTCCTTTCTCCAATGTCTTTTACGTTATTTTTTTTGAAATTTTTTTCTATTTGATTCAATAAAATGAAATCAATTTATCATCATCATCATCAAATGACAACAACAGCAACAATGTTGTTGTTGTTGTTGTTTCTGGGTTTTCTGAAAGTCTATTTTTATATTGATATTAATGATGATGGTAGTTGTTGATTATGGTGTGGCTACAACAAACAACCGTCAATATTTGATAATATTTTCTTTTCAATTTGATGACAGTACAGAAACCATGGACATGACATGAACAAATCATCATCATAATTCAATCAAACGAATGTGTCTGTGTTTGTGTGTTTTTCGTGCGTTACCTATTCATGATAATAATATGATTACCTGAATAAAGAGGGAAAAACTAATCATAATCATCATCGATTGATTGATTGATTGATTGATTGAAAGAATCTTATACTTTGTAATTCAATGCAGGATTTTCTTTCTTTTGGTTCAATCATCATTATTATTATTATTATTTGTTAAAATTGAATTACAAATTGAAAAGATTCGAAAAAAATGTATGTTATTGAAAATGCTGATATTCATTCATTCAGGATGAATGTATCTATCTTGTTTAACAAGAAACATTTTTTCTTTTCTTTTTGATTCAATTTGATTCATTCACCAAATATTCTGTGATTGATATTTGTGTTACCAATGTTTTTTTTTTTTTTTTTTTTTTTTTGTTGGTAATAATATCCGGGCATGTTTCTTCTTGTTATTGGATTTTAGTACTTTTGTACGGGAATTCTAAATTCTGATAAATTCATTGAATATTTTATCATGGTAATAAATTGAAAAGAAATCTTGTTATTCAATATTTTTGACCTGCATTTTTTTGGCAAACAAAAAACAAACGAAAAAAATCAATATGAAAATAGATGTTGTTTTGGAACATTATTTTCAATCTTCATTAGGTTTTTTTTTGTTTTGTTTGATAAATAATGTCGTCAATGTTTCCTTTCATACAAACAAACGAACAACAATATTTTTTGTTGTGCTGGGTACATTAATTTTAATCAACCTATAGTTGGCTATTTTGACTTTTTTTCAAATATTCTATTTTGACAACATTATCATCAGATTCAGTGATTCGATAAACAAAAAAGATGACAAGATGATGTTGTTCATTAGTGAAATTTGATTTTTTTTTTTTTTTTTTTTTTTTTTGTTTATCCGATTAATTATTATGAATTCATTTCTGTTGTTGATGAAAAGATTTCGAAAACAAAAAAATTCCCAATTATTTTTCCATATTAATTATTGAAAAATCTACAGAGAATTCTCCATTAATTAGTTGGAATTTTGCAAAATTATGTTTTGAAATTGTTGATGTTGATGATTTCCACGATTGCAACATTGTTTGTCCATTGTGCGTTTTTTTAGATTTGAAAAACAGAAAAAAAAATTTCGTTATTGTTTCAGGCAAAACAAAATCAAATCATCAACAAAATCATCGACAATAATGAAATCACATTCATTAGGGATTTTTTTTTTCGTTTGTTTGTTTGTCGTTATTTTTAGATGTTTTTTTTCTCGAAAATTTTGTCATTTTGAAAGTTTTTGTTTGAAAAAAAGTCGTTGAAAATAACCAAATAGCCAAACAGCACCACTTTCAGAGGATTTTTTCATTTCAATTCCAAATTCAACGATCATTATCATCAAAATCTTCATACTTAACATCAAAATTGCCTTTTCAAATATTCACCGAAAAGATTCTTGTGAAATTCGAATCAGATCAAAACATGAAATGTAAATGAAAAATAAACCAACGTTTTCGTTGGCGTTTTTGATTGCTTCTATTGGTTGCTTGTTTGTTTGTTGTCATTAATACTTTCGTTGTTGATTTCAATGGAAATTAAATCTAATTCTCAAAATGAATATTGGCAATTGAATTGATGAATTCAATTAACTTTTCTTTCTCTTCGAAGAAGGAAAGAAAATAATAATAACCCTATTTATTGCATTTTAGTTATGGGGGTTTCACACTAGCAGCAATGTGAATGAAATATTTCAAATGCAATATTTCAGTCCATTTCAACCTTATGGGCTGAAATATTTTCGTGTATATATTTCATGAAATATTGCTGTAGTGTGAAACCCCTATTAAATTAATTTCGATGATGATGATGATTAACATTGATCGGATTCTCCAAATAGCCACCCATAATAAGAATCAAGAATAAATTGTGAGAATTTTCGAAAGAAAACAATCCAAATTACTTTGTTTTTATTTCTTTTTTTTCCCAAAAAAAAAATGTAAACAAAAGTCATTTTATCGAATCGAAAGTTTTCCCGGAATTTTTTTTCCCGAAATAATTCTTTCAGTATTTTTTGCAAAAAATTTTAATGAGCTTTTTTTCAGCAGCAACAACAACAACGAGCTTAAATGAATATTTTTAACACTTCCCTACCATATTATTATTTTTATATTTTTTTCAAACCTGGGCATTTTCGTTTCTTCCATTATCTCATTATTTTCATTTCAACCATATGATTCGAATGAAAATGAAAATTCCCAAAAACTTATGATTTTTTTTTAAATACGGGAAAAAACTGGGTTGAATAAACATTGATGATGAGTGGGTGAACATTGTTGTTGTTTGAAATGATAATCTTTGAGTTTTATTTTCATTCATTCACCATCACCATCATCATTTGAACTATTTTAAATATTTAAATTTGATTTTTTTTTCTCTTTATGTAATTATGCAATCATTATTGCATAATGATGATGAGACCAAATTGAGATAATTGAGAAAATTATTGGCAAAATAACTGGTGGAAAACCAAAATTTGATTTGAGTTTCGTTAAATTAGATTTTATAATTTGAAAAAACAAAAATTTCATTCACAAATGTTCAATGATGCCAAAATGAATGAATTTTTGTTTGCAAAAATTACTTTTTTTTGGAATACTCTTTTCTTTTCGTACATCAGATTTTCAGGAAAGAATTTGTTAACGATTAATGAGACGATAACTTTGGAAAAAGAGAATTTTTTTTGGAAAACAAGAAAAAAGATACGCAGGTTGCCCTCAGGTTTGAACGAATAACAAAACGAAAAGTATATATCATTAATGATCCAGCCGTAAAACTCCAATGTCAACAACAACAACGCTAATCAACAGAAAAACAAAACAAACGACAACGAATTTCAATCATAGAATCGAATCGTCGTTTTGGGAATCTGCCGAGGATTTTTTTTCTTCAAAATCGAAAATATCGAAATTCTCGGGAATTTTTTCAAATGAAAAACAAAAGCAATGCATATGTAATGAAATAAATGATGAAGAATTTAGTGAAATAAAATGAAAAAAAGGGAAAAAAACTAAACTAAACAATATTTGTTTTAAATGAATTTCTTTCATTTTGGGTATTGATTCCATTTTATTTTGTCTGTTTTTCTTATTAAATATCATTATATAATGTTTGTTTGTTTGTTTGTTGTTCTTGTTCATCGGCATTATGATTTTGATTGGAAAAAATGTTTTTTTTTTACGTTTTTTCAAACAAAAACAAAACAAAGCAATGAAAAATCCCATTTGGGACATTTTTTTGATGATGATAAAAAACATTTTCTTTTTTCTTCCAATTTCTCATTTCATCAATGTTTGTTTGAGATTATGAAATCTTTATGTTTTTCGTTTTGTTTGCTTGATTAGTTTTTTTTTCGGTTGTATCGATGATGATGATATAAGTGTATTGTGCGTTTTCGTTTGTTTTTCCGAGTTTGTTTGTTTTGTTTCTCAGATTTTTTTGTTTTGTTTCTGTATTTTTCTAATTTTGCTTCGGGTTTTTTTTATTCCATCAATATCGTGATCAGTTTTTATTTATTTGAATTACCGGTAACCATCATCGTTTGCATCATTATTATTATTCTTTTATTTTTGCTTTGTTCCGGTGCACATGATATTTATATAGGAAAGATTATTTTGAGACCAAGAATAAATTACCGTGAATAGGGAATGTCAATAAATTCTATCCTAATTACTGAAATGATGATGAAGAAAAATAATTCAAAGAATGAAAGAGTGAATATAAATCTGTCTGTTTTGTCGTCATTTTGGCAAACTTTTTTATTTATTCATTCATTCATTTTTCTGATGAAAATTTGCGGTAAAAGTTGTTCAAATTCAACTTTTTTGTTTCGAGATGTTTCTTTTATGTTGAATGAATGTTAATTTTCATTATCTTTACGATAGTTTTTTTCTTTATTCAATTTTATCTACGGGTTTTTTTTTGGTTTGTTTCAACAACAGCAACCATATATATTCCCGTTGTCCATTTATTTATTTATTTTAGTGTAGATACTTTGTCGATGTTTCTATCAGCTTTAAAGCTTTATAATTGAATTTGTATTTTTTTTGGATAAATTTCTTTCTTTACTTTCTGCCGATTTTGAGATTCTAATCATCAAGATGGTGGCCATCTTAATAGCAAAATAACCAAACAAAAACAAACCTAATGATTATAGATTGAGAGAATTAATTCTTTTTTTTTTTTGCTTTGAAAATAAACTCTATCTGTCATTGAATGAAAAGGTTTTGTTTTTGTTGTTGGTTTGTTTCTTATCATATTGTTTGTTAACGGAACCAAAATTGAAACCCGACAAAATTGAATTGAATCCATCAACAAAATTTATTTATTTACTTACTTAATTAATGAAATTGAAAGGTAGAGAGAAACCTGATTAATTCTACATTGATAATGAAAAATAAACATAATTTGCATTCGTTTCAGGTGTTTTCTTTCTTTCAGGTATTGTTTTCATTTGAAATTAAGATATTTTCATTTTATTATTACATAATTCATATTATAAATGAATCAATATATACAAGAATATAGAAACAAAAAACCATTAAGATATTATCGCCGGACATCCATTATTGGTAATGGTATACTATCAGCATCGAATGAAATGAATAACATTAATTTCGAAAATTTTAACAGAGAGAGATCAATTATAATGAGAATGATGAATTTTGTTTCTTATATGAATGAATGAATGGAACTTGGGAATAGAAGAAAATAATAATTTTCATTTCAGAATGATCCATTGAATGATCCAAAATGGAGACCATTAATGGATATACTTCTTTGCCCTTGTCGATTTAATCGATGGCGTTAATGATGATAAATAAAGTTTGTTGCTTCTTCTTTTACTTGAAATATTGCTCCTATTTTTGTTGTTGTTATTATGATACTTACACCCACACACACACTCACTTACCAAAACTAAATAAACAAACAAACAAACAAAAAGGTCCATTATCATCAACATCATCATCAAAGAAACTTTCTCGGAAATCTAAAACAAAAATAAGTAAACATTTTTCATTTTCACTTTTTTCATTGTCATTTTTCACTTTTTTTGTGATAAAAACAAGAACAACAACCGAAAATAGAAACCAGATTTATTGTTGTTGTTGTTTGTTTGTTTGTTTAGTTGTCCACTAATGAAACTCAAATGATCTTGAAAATGATGATGATTTTTTTTCGTTTTGCTTTGTTTTACGGTCATTATCATCATCATTGTCGTCTGTAGAATGTCTGTTATTTGTTGGTCATTGTTTTTTGACCAGTGAGAAAACAAAACATAAAAAACAATCATAAGAATTTCATTTTTCCCGGAATGTATTCCCGGATTGAAAAAAAATGTATAGCCATTATCAGTTACCGACATTTCTTCAGGATCGTCCCTTTTTTATTTTTTCGACAACTTTTTTTTTGTTTTGCTTGTTTGTTTGTTCATGTCAATATTAACCACACCACACACACAATGATAATAATAATAATCTTCAGTAATAATAGTGTGTCTGTATAGACACGCACAACAGAAAAAAAACAATGGTTATAACATTGGACACACGTATATTTCACATTTTTTTTCGTTCAATTCATATTCTCATTATAATGTTGATTTTACTTTTATTTTTTGAGAATTTTATTCGAGGTTTTTATAATAATTCTGTGAATATTGATTATGATGGTTACCATGGTTATAATGAATGCCATTTATGTGACATGGTTGGATTTTTTTTAAGCTTTATTGTCATTTTTTCTATTAGTTTTTGTTGCTGGAATTGAATAAAAAAAAACCTGAAAAATTGACGATTATCATTATAACTGTAAACGTTTTGAATGATTTTTTTTTGCAATCCATATCTTTATGTGAATCTTTTTTTTTTTGTTCATGGCTATTATATATGACCCTATTTCAACTTGATGATTGGTTTATTAATTTTAGGGAAATTTTCACGGAATTTTGTTTTTCTTTTCTTGGAAAATTTTCCCGAAAAAAAACAAGATTCATTTAATGATTGTTAATCGGGATGATAAGGTAACAACAACAACCGGGAAAAAAAGGCTGTAAAAATTTGATTTGTTTTTTTAGGAAAATAAAAATTTTCATTTTCAAAAGCTTTGTGGCGAACGAAATAAAGCAAACAGAGTTTATATTGAATAAAATAATCCAATAAAACGATGATGATGATGATAATAAAAACTATTACTTCAACGATAGAGTTAATCGATTTTATGATTTTATTATGATGATGATGATAGTTTTTATCAATGAATTATCATTACGAAAGATAAATTCTATGGTTACTTGATTCGATTATTGCCTGTTTGTTCGTAGTATATGGCGCTTTCGCTCGATCGCTATCATTTTTATTTTATATTGCCAAAAAAAAAATATAAAAAAATCACACTTTTGAAGAGAAAATTTTCTGCTTTTGTTTAATGTTTTTTACCCTATTCGGATTCTTTATTCTTTGTTGTTATTGTTGTTTGTTTGTAAATCTTTCAAAAATCTAAATTTTATTTTTCGTTTATAAATAGGCTTAGTATTTTATTATTATTATTTTATTATCATCATTATATTTTGTTTCAAAAATACGAATGAATTTAAAATTGGTTACAAACGTTATGCTTGAATATTTTCTTTTCGTTTCGTTATTTTGTTGAAATTGGCTTATATAATCCGCCATCAAAATCGAATTGACAATTTCAAAATTTCAAATTGTCAATCTTTTGTGAGATATAAACTTACGGGAAATTTTTTTTTCATTTTTTTTCGAGAAAAATTTTCTCTCCTTTAATGCACATGTAAGTGTCATAAATATATTTTTGTTTGACAACTTCTGATCGTCAATTGAAACTTATATGGGAGAGGGGGCAATCTATTTTTTTTCTTTTGAAAAAATTTTTCGAAAATTTTTGAATTTTTTTTTGCCCCAATCATAAAACTAATCAAATGAATGAACCCCAACAACAAAAAAGAAAAAAGTTTTTCTGTTTTTTTTTCGAAAAAGTTTCTCTGTTTTTGTCGAAACAAACAAGAAAAAAAAATTGAACAAAATTTTTCCCTTTGTATTAGTGTGTGTGCAATGTGGAAAAAAGATCGATGCCTGACTGACTGACTGACACACATTAACTAAATGTAAAAAAAATCCAATCAAACTTAATGGAATTTGACTATGTTTTATTTTTTGAAACCAAATGAAAAATATTTTCGATATTTTCTTCCTGGGTTTCTCCTGACACGAATTCATTTTTTTTTCTTGTCTTAGAGAGAAAGAGAGGAGAAAAAATCAATCAATTTGATCATAAAGATAATAAAAGATAACACAAGGGGGCGAAAAATATATTAGAAATGTATCGAAATAGTCAAACTATATCTACCCTTCTCTGTCATTTTTATAATGATATTTCCTTTCTAAAAAAAATCTCATATTTTTTTCACCTTGTTATTTACCAAGTATATACTTACTTCTGTTTGTTGATAATTATGTTAGTGGCTATAAAATTATCAATTTTTTAAAAAAAAAAAAAAAGATGCTGAGCAGTTTGTTCAACAGAAAAAAATCGTTGAATTTTTTGTTGCTGTTGTTATTGTTGAAATACAAAAACCAATGAAAAAACCAGACAAATGAACAAACATCAGATCAATGACAATGATAATGATGATGATTATTGTCGTTGTTTGGCTGTTGTTGTTATCGATAATATTTATTTATTTATTACTTTTGATGACAAAATGAATTATTAATATCTTCAAACAACAACAATGATAATGATAAATAATGTTGATTATGATGGTGATGGTTTTTTTCCGAACGAGAACATTTTGGGTTTTTTTATTTCATTGAATAATAATCATCATCATTATTATTAACCACCATAAAATGATTATTACATAATAATATTATTATTTGTAGTTGTTGTTGTTGTTTGTAACTTAGTTGTTGTCGTTGTTGATAATAATGATGACATGATAATGATCTATTAATAGATCGAACACTGGAAAACTACACAAAACTAACACCGACCGACCGACACGATCATTCGATCGATTGATAATGTGGATAATGTGTTGTCGAGAGCAAGAATTAAACAAAACAAAAAACATTAATACCCACTGGAAGAAAAACACAGAAAATAACAACAATTTTCAACACATGAAGATTCACATAGCAAAAAACTAATCTGGATATGTAATTTACATTTACCACATTAATTGAACTAAACACATTAACTATACACTTATTTTAGAGATACATTTTGTTGGATAATCGAACACATTTGGATTTTTTTCTGTTGCTTTGCTTTGTTCCAATCGGAACAACAACAGGAAAAAACATTAAACAAAACAAGACGAAGAAGAAGAAGAAAAAACCAAAAACAAGATCGAGAAAATGAGATGTGTGCGTGTGAAATCATTTGTGGATAACCACCATCATCATCATCAAAAACCAAAAAACAAAAACAGAACAAAAAAAACAACAGAATTGTAATGATGATAATTTGATTATTTGTCAAACAAGTTTTTCTGTTTTGTTTTTGTTATTCAGAAACATTTCATTTTGTGTCAAATATTGATTATATTTGTGTCGAGAAGAAATATATTTTTTGTCCATTCTGATCATCATTTTTAGGATGTTTTTGTTTTCCGATACAGCCGATTAGATATTCATTGTGAAAAAAAAGCATCAGCCAAAACAAAAAAAAACCAAACAAAATCGAAAAATTCCTTCGTTAAATCATGCATAAATCGTTGTTGTCATCTGTCGATCATCATAGAAATTCTTCTTCTTTTTTGTTGTTTGTTTCGTTAATGAGAAAAATAAATATTTTTTCTTTCTTTTTTTTTAATGCTGTTGTTTTTGTTGATATTGTCACTGTTTTTTATTTTCGCTAAAGAATTTATTTTTTTGTGTGGCGGTTTTGTTTTGTTTCTTTTTGCTACCCGTGAATGAATGATATTGATGACTTTGCTTTGGTTTTTGGCTTTTTTTTTTTTTGCTTTCGGAGTTTGGTCGAATGATTTGCTTTCAATTCAAAATTGAATTAAATAAGATAGGGTGTTGTTGTTGTTGTTGGCTGGTGGTTAAAAATGATGATAATGATAATAACTGGATTAAATTAGATTAGCTGTGATGTATCGGTTTGGTCGGTTGGTTTGGTTTGTGTGTGTGTGCTTTTTCCAATGAAAAAACAAACAAACAAACATTATTACTAAACGTTTTTTTTCACACACACAAAAAGATAAACAAAAATCACTTGCATCATAGTTGAATTTTACTGTTTTGTTTTGACAAAGATGTTTTTATTGCTTGATAGTGATGGTGGTGATCAATAATGATAATAATAATTTCTGTTCGAGTTGGTTATGGAAGAATATTTTGGAATTTTTTACCGTAATAATAATGATGGATTTTTAATCTTTTTCGCATAAATATTTAACACACAACTGAGAATGAAGTGTTAACGAAGAAGAATTTTTTCTTACATTCTTGCATTCGATCGATGGTTTTCATTAGAATATTGACAGTGAAGACAACTTTTCAAGGGATCAAGCAAAAATGATAGAAAATTTTTCATCAGTCTGAGATGCTTAGTGTCTGATGATACAATGAAAATTATTAGATTTTTTTTTGTTGTTGGCCCCGTTGCTGTTTTGTTTTTTGTTTTTTGTTTTTTGTTTTTTTTTTTTTTGTTTTTCGGGTGCAATTTAATAATGAAAAAAAATACCAGAAATGAAAAAAAAAATCCAGTCACACACACACTTGATCACTGGACGGAAGATTCTTGTTTTTTTTCTCTCTGGTTTTTTTTGCTTATTCAAATTGCTTATTTTTTTTTTTGATTCACTGCCTTGTTGTTGTTGTTGTTCTTAGTGGTTTAAACAATAATGATCGTGATGAAATGATGATGGCGGTGATAAAATATTATTGTTATTGTTGATGATGTAAGCAAGAAAAAATATGTTTTCGAAATTTTGATTTAAGAAAAAACAAAACAAAACAACAAAATTCACAACATCAACAAAACACACAATTCTGAATAAATTTGATTGATTATTGATAATGATGATGATCACTATTATTGCTTTCAAAAGATTTCTTTCTCGAAGAAAGGAAAAAACCCCGGTCATTTAAGCTCATAAGAAAAAATCAATAAACAAAACAACAAGAAGAATTCATTCACTAATAATCATCAGCTGTTGATCAAAACATTATCAGATAAATTCATTCATTCAATTTTAATATTTGAAAAAAAATTTCGGAAAAAATAAATTCCGAATCAAACAAAACAAAATTAAATTAAATTTTTCTTTTTTCTTTTTTCCAGATTCAGATCACACATCAATTTTGCTGTTGCTTTATTTTCGATTGCTGCTTTGTTTTTTTTCTCTCTCTTTCTTCTCGATTGAGAATTGGCGCCCAGAATTTCGTTTTCATTATTTGACTCGTTGGGAGCAACACAATGTTCAGGTTTTTTTCGTGAAAAAAAACGATGATGATGATGATTACTGTGAATGAATGAATGAATGGTAGCAACAGTGATATAATGGACCGTCAGATATAAAAACAACATCCCAACAGAGCAGTGCAGTGCACTGAATCAAAAATTAGAAGAAAAAAAGAATATTTTTCAAAAAAAATAATGAAAAAAAAGTGTGCATGTGCATTGAATTGAACAGAATTTTTCTCGAAACGAAACCTGAATATCTTTTTTTTTCGGGTTCTACTTCTACGTGTTTGCTATATGCACACACACCATATACACCGTTTGGATTCTGTCCATTTCTACACAATATTGGAAAAAAAATACCGACGATGATGATGAAAAAAATACCGAAATTCTTCGTCCTGTTGTTGTTGATGAAAAACATTGGAATCTTTCCTTTTTTTCATTACTCAATATAGAAATGAATCTGAAAAAAACGAATGCTTCATTTGTTGGGGTGAACGTGGAATTTGTTGTTGTTTTTGTTGTTGTTGTTCAGCAATAATAATAATAACGACCATAATAATAATAATAATTTGGTTTTAATGTAAGTGTGTGTGTAATGTATGTTTTGAATGGCGCCGGCGTCAATTTTCTTTGGATGTGCAACACAAACACGGTAACATCCATTCCAAATACACATGCACAACACCTTTCTGTTTGTGCATCCAACATGGATCGAAAAAAAGAAAAGTTTTTTTCTTCGACGATGATGTTATATTTATGCAATTTTTTTTTGCTAAAAACAAAAATCAACTTATCAAAAATTCAACGAATCGAAAATCAAAAATGCAAGCAAGTCCCAACCATCAATATAATTTGAAAAAGAAAATTTATTTTATTTGATGATGAATCTCAAAAACAGCAAATTTAGTTAGTCAAAAATGAGAAAAGTTTTCGGATTTTTTTTTGGTTTTCTTGGAAAACTTTGTATTTCGCAAAACAACAACAACAACATTAGTCTAGCCATCTATAGTCATTAATACCGGAATTTCGGTAATCAAAAAATAGAAATAACCTTGATTTTATCGATTCGAATCATTGTTGAAAAAATTAATTTTGAATGATTATTTTTGTCACAACAAAACTAAAACTAAAAATAAATAAATTCCGAATGTCACTAATGATTTTATTTCATTTCTTCATTTTCTTCGCAATCAACCAATTTAATTTTCACCAAGCAAAACAGAAAAATTTTATAGAAAAAGCCCATATCATCATCATTCTTTTTTTTTTTTTGCTTTTGCTCGATTTTGTCGCCTATTTGCTTAGTCTATTTTTTTTCTTCTTCAGCTTTTTTCTTATTTCTTC
Source organism: Dermatophagoides pteronyssinus (assembly GCF_027571235.1). Taxonomy (NCBI): domain Eukaryota; kingdom Metazoa; phylum Arthropoda; class Arachnida; order Sarcoptiformes; family Pyroglyphidae; genus Dermatophagoides; species Dermatophagoides pteronyssinus. Next base: position 1,001,988 of record NW_027461538.1, read on the forward strand.
AGTTATTTCTCATTAATTAATTAATGACAACTAACGAACTAACTACTAAGTAGAAAAAATTGTTTTTTTCTTCTTCTTCTTTACAAACAACAAACAACAACAACAACAAACTTTGGATAATGTGGATATATCTTACTATGAAAATAAAAAAGGAAAAAACATTTAGTTTTTTCATTCATTCATTCATTTGCTCCCTGACTATCTCTCTTTTGCTAATAGCAAAATAATTATCATCATCATCCATTTATAATGGTTGATGATGGTGGTGGTGTGTTTGTTGAATGTTCCCAAATGATTTAGATGAATTTTCTTTCTTTTTTTTCATTTGGTAATATACTGCGAGAAGAAAGGGAAAGGAAAAACGGATATGAAAATTTTGAAGATTGCCCCAAAATAAAAAAAAAAATCCACTATACTAATTAATTATCCAGTAGGTAATAATGTTAGAATAGATAAGATATGTTTAATATGGATTGATAAATGGAAAAAATCAAATCAAAAAAAATCTTTGATTAATCAAATGAAATCAAAAAAAAGAAGATACATACAAAACAAAACAATATTTTTTTTCATATTTTGGATTTCATATTTTTGAATTGAATGATTCGATGATTGAATACTAATTAATCTAGCATTTTTTGTTCAAAACTATTGATGACACACACACACAAACACAATAGACATACACGTACATGATTCGTTCGGCAACATTAACAAAAACAACAACTATTAATCGATTATCATAATCATTTGTAATTATATCTTGAATGAATCTTGATATATAGCCAGAACATGAACAACATTTGTGTACATTTTCATTGTATCAATTATATGTTCAGTGTTTGTGTGTGATTTCCCCGGATTCCAAGGTTTCAAAATTCAATTTTGTTTTGCTACAAATTACATTCTTGTTTGCACACAAACACACACAGGTGGTAATTAATATTTTGTCAAAATTGATTATACTGAACAAACGAAACGAAAAAAAATCTAATTTGTAGTTGTTTGTACGTGGGCGTGAAAATAGTGAAACATTTTTTTTTATTGGGCACAAGGTTAACTGCGACAATACTTAACAAGTCTGCTTAGAAATTGCCTTTAAAGCCAAATTTAAGGGAAACAATTTTCTAAGTTTACCCATTGTTTTTTTTTATCTCATGAAAATTCCACACCAAAAATTCCTCATCATCAAATGTTTTTCCATTTCAAATGATGATCATCATTATCGATCATTATTGAACACCGGAAATACATTGATTATATTAGAATTTTCATTGTTCATCTCTATTCACCGTACCATTTACACACACACAAAGACAATTTTTCAAGCCAAAATAATCAAATATTCGATGTTTTCTTGTTCTTTCCAATAACTTTTCGATGGAGGAGATAATTGATTTTTATTCATTATAATAGAAAAAAAAAAGAATAAGTTTTGATCATTAGCTATGGCCAACATGTAGGTACACCACCTTAGGTGTGCACATGTTTACTATGTTGGAATTCTTTTCATATTTGATTCTCTTTATTACATTTTTGTTGTTGTTGTATGTCTTGTTTTGTCAACTTAACTTCAATGATGATTCAAATTCAGCAAAGTTTTCAACAAGAAAAGAGAAAAGATTGTCATAATAATAATAATAATAATAATAAATGAATTAATGAAATGGTTGAATGAATGTTTTCATCTATCGATCGATCCCATTGATCGACCAATATAACCAATTTGACATTCCATATTTTTTTTTTGTTGTTGTTGATGATCGATTTTCCAATAGCTTTTGTTGTTGTTGTAGAGAAAAACTTCCAATTTTTTTCCAATAATGAACAACAATGGCAAAATGAAAATATTTTTCGAGAGAAAAGAAAAAATGACGAAAATTTTTTTTCCCGAAAATGAAAATGTTGTTACAAATCATTCAGGCAGATTCACTACACCGAACACACACACACACACATGTGGAGCCAATTTTCTTTCGTTCAAAATTCAATTCAGTTTCTTCTACACAAAAATGTTTTTTTTTCTATGGAAAAAAAGACAGGGAATTGAATATGAAGACAACGACGACGACGGTGAATTGAACAATGACATCATTATTAACCCAATGGAATGACGAAAAGAAGAAAATCGAAATAGTTTATCGAAAAAATATTATTATTATTTTCAATAGAGAAAAAAATGAATTTCAAGAATCCAGGGGCCATTTCACTTGAATGATTATCATCATCATCGACTATAGCTGAATTGGTTATCTATTGAATTGAATCAAAATGAATGGTTATTGCTGATGGTCAACAACAACATTGTGACAATGTTAATAATGGTGGTGGTGGTTACCATTCATACACCTTTTTTTTCATCATCTTATTTGGTTTGGCCTTTCGTGAATTGAATTTAATATTTCTTTTTTTTTTTACTTGAAAATCTGATGGACGTTATTATTATTTTATTAATAAGAATGGTGATTTGAGATTCAAAATCTACCAAATTTTCTTTTCGTCGTTTGATTTTCGATTTCGATTGATTGTTCATTTTGGTTTATCGATGGTTTGGTGTGATGTGCATTTTGCACATTCATCAAACCGAAAAAAATGATTTTTTTTTTTTTTTTTTTGCTGATTCGGCTGAAATAAGTTTGTGTTTTTTTTTGCAATTTCATTTTTCCTGGGCAGAATTTTCCAGTGGAAAAAAGGGTCATTTTGATCGATCTTTAATCGTTGTGTAGAAGAAATATTTCCAAAGTGTAAAAGTCAAAACAGAAATTTTCGATTTTGTTTGCTATATGGACAAACAAAAAACTTTTTCATTTTGAAAATTGAAAATTAAATTCTGAAAAAAAATTCTTTATGTTTGTATTGATCACATTTGCCGTTTTTTTTGTTTTTAGGAAATTGGCAAAATCAGTAATTTTTTGTTCCTGTCTCGTTTCGTTTAGATTTACATAATGATGATGATGATCATTGTCCACCACTTAAGCTTTCTCCACCAAATGTCCTTTATTTTTTCATTAAAAGAGATTTTGAAAAGGAAAAAAATGATTTTCAATTCTTCCATTTATTTCAATACTAATGTTGAAAAATGATTTTCATTTTCCGTAAAAATTATTCCAGAAATGAGCTTAGTTTGTGTTTTTTGTTTTTGGGATTCAAAAACAAAACGAAAAAAAGTTTTGTTATTTGAATTTCAAAAAAAAAACAAAACAAAATCTTATTCTATGATTCAGCCATGGTTTGGTTTGGTTTGTATGAAACTTTTTTTTAAAAGAAGATTCATTTCATTCAGTTTTTTTGTTTTGTTTTTAAAATGTGGTTTCTTTCAGTGGTGAATGTATGGTGATTTTATCTGGGGATTTGTTCGAATCTTTTTGCCAGAAAAAAACAAAACAAAACAAAACATATTCTGTTCTGTTGTTTTGTTTTTTTTCGTTTGGTGGTTTCAAGTTTCTCTTTAAAAAAATTTTTCACTTTCATTTTTCATCACCAATGATTATCATATATTCATTCGAAAGAAAGTTTCTCGAGATTTTTTTTTCTTGGAAAATTTTCCTGAAAAATAAATGATGATTGTCTGACGCCATTATTTTCCATTGACCGTGTATATTTGAATCATTAATAATCATTTGTAAATGGTTTGTTTTTGGGATGTTTTACCGATAAAGTTTTTTTTGTTTGTTTTTAATTTTTTTTCAAAAAACTTTCAAGAAATTTCCCCCGATAATATCATTTCATGGAATATTCTGGTGTGGTTTTTCTTTTTGATTACAGCGAAAGAAGAAAAAGTCAACGAACGTAGACCAAAAAATCTCTCTAAGGATTTTTTCTTGCACTTGCATCTTGAATTTTGCACTTTTTACATTATTAACGAAAAGACAGCAACAGAAAAATGATTTTAAAAATTTATAACATTAACAACAACATTTTTACTTTTTTTTGTCATTCGCAATTTGTTTATGGTGATTGAAAATGAAACATAACTACCTTGATAATGATGATGATGATGATGATATTGAATCAGAAAAAAGGTGTTATATGTGCAAAGTGGAGAAAAAGAATCAAATAAAAGGAGATTAACCAATGCTTTGCTGTTGAATGATAGCAATTATTCATAGAAATGGTATATACATTTTTGTTTGAAAATTGATTTTTAAAGCAAATTCATCATCGAAGGAATAATAAAATAAAGCAACCAAAAAGACAAATGATGCTTGACTATTAATAAATGGGGAAAAATGTTTTTTCCACCCACCCACCTTACCTATTTGAATCAAATCACTGTGAAACAAAATGAAAAAACTTTTAACGATTTTTATTTTTATTCTAAAAACAGCTCCAACAACATACAGTTCAAGAAATCAAACAAGCAAAAAAGAAAAAAGAAGAAGAAAACACATTACATTTATAAATATTTAATAAATGTTATAAAGAAAAAAAAATTATAATGGTAAATAATGATGGTGGTGGTGGTGGTGGTGGCGGCGGCGGTCCTGAGAATGTGAAAACAAACATTAATAAAGCTTTTCTGTTTTGGAGAAAAAATAACCACCGTTCAATATCATCATCATTATTATTGTTATCGTCATAATAACTACTCTTATGGCTACCGAAGAAAGAAAGCAATAGATTCTTTTGAATATAGAAGATAACCAAGCTGAAAAATTTTCCACCATCGATTTATATATGATAACGGTGAAAATTTCGATAGGGTTATTTATATTTTTGTTGTTGTTGTTGTTGTTGTTATTGTAAGGGTAAACATCATCAGATCATGATAAAATCAGTTTATTATTCGGCTGTTGTTGTTGTTGTTTATCTTTTCCTTTTTCAAATAGATAACATTATTCAAAAAGACGTTTTCGTTTCATTCAATATGACTTTTTTCTCTATATATTGGATAATAATATTCCTACTGATAAGATATTTGAATTTTTCATTTTAAATATTTGTTCACACAAACACAGACAAACAAACAATCAAACATTGAAAATTGCATAAAATTTCTGTATTCATAGCCGAAATGGTTTGTGCAAAAAAAACATTGATAAATTTGTTATTGATCGATCGATTGATTAATTCTTCAGGAAGATTAGTTAAAAGATTTATCAGATATTTTTTTTTTTTTTTTTTTTTTTGATTCTCGAGGATGAATTTCCAAAAAACAAACAAACAAACAAATTGATTATTGCAATTGAATTTGGGTCAATGGAATTTGAATTTTTGTTTTCCCACACTGATATTTATCATTGAACCATCATTGATCGATCTATTGATTAATGATCGATGCGTTGTTGAAATATAGAAACATGAAAAAAATTCTTTGTTTGTTTGGTTTTGCCCGCAAGTAATTTTTTTGCTTGAATAAATCGAAATTCCTTCTGCGATGATGATCTATCGCACTTGATAGTTTTGAACTTTTTTATCAGGAATTTCATTGATTCACCCAGTCGATGATGATGATATCGATGATATCTTGAATCTTTGATCGCCTAGCGGCGACATAAAAACAACAACAACAACAATGATTTTTCTTTCAACCGGAGAAAAGATTTACTAACTGACAATTTTTTTCTCCCTCCCCCATTTTGAATCGATAAAAGTGTGACGAAAAGTTTACAAGGTCAGTTTTTTTAATTTTCTATTTTTATAACGAATGATTAATGTGAATCAATTACAACGACAACAACAAGTTAATAACATTTTTTTTTTTTTTTGATCGTTAAATAATCGACAATATCGTGACATTGTTAATTATGTTCACAAAATGTTCAGTTTTTTTTCTCTCCTCCAGTGTTAATGATCCATTATTATTTATCCATTATTTTTTTGAAAAATTTGTAATGTTGCGATAATTTATTTAACCCTGCGTTAATTTTCATTTTCAATTTCCTTTCTATTTCTTTCGGTTGTTATTCTAAGTAAAGTTATAGTCACAATTGAATCACGTATATATCTATGTGGATTTAATTGTTTAGTTTAGGAGAATATTCTGTCTGATTATCATTATAATAATAAACTCTTGCTTATTCTCTTTATCTGAAAAGAAACTTACTTACTTTGATTGATGGTAATGAGATTATTCAGTTATTTTATGTTTATTTTCTTTCGCACACAGACATAAAATATGACGCCCATAGTGTTTATATTCAAGCTCCAATGTTGTTGTTGTCGTCGTTGTTAATGATTAACATATTCTATTTACTTATCTGGGTTTCTGTTGTTGTTGTTGTTGTTGATTATTCTATGTTTGGAAAAATGACTGAAATAAAAAATTTTCACACAAAGCCGGCATCCATCGAAAATAAAAAAAATATCATTTTTTTCCCTCCACTGAAAATGTCGTCATGTTGACAATGTATATAGAGAGATTTTGTTTATTTTTTATTTTCGGTTAGCTGAATTACTTTTACTTATTTACTGTATTTTTCTTTGGGTAAACAATTTCATAAGACATCTGGTGATATTTTGATGATCCTGTAAATAGAAAAAAAATAACCCTATCAATCATATCATATCTAAATAACGACGACAACAACAGCAAACTCTGTATGAAAAACTTTTCGCTTTCGTTTTTCCTATTGAAAAAAAAGTTTCTTGGGCATCTTTTTTTTCAAGTTACGTAATTTTCTTCTTTCGGTTGTTGTTACTTAGTTTTTTTCAACTTAAATCATTTATAGATCTGGATCGTCGTTATTTTTTGGCCCACCAAAAAAAGTAATTTCCGGATAATCAGATGATCAACAAGGTTTAGTAAACAGAATTTTCTCGATCGAAAATAAAGTTGAACCAAAAAAGAAAGAAATTTGAATAAGCAATAAAAATTAATTTCTGTTTTGTTTCTCAAGTATTTTAAATGCTGATGATGATTTCCATAAGCTCGTTACTGATAAATTGAATTTGGAAATTTTTTGGAAAAACGAAAAAGAAGAATTTTTTTTTACTCTTAATTAATTGCTACGGCAATATACTTAATGATGATGATGATGATGACAATTTAGAACGAAAACTAATACCATTTTCATCATCATTATCATCATCAACAACAACATCGTTAAGAAAATTGGCATACTGAATTGAGAGAGTGAGAGAATCCAGAATATTCTATGTTCAATATTCATTCATGATGATTTACCGTTTTGTAATTTCAGTATAATGATGATGATTATGATTATTATTATAATGACTTACGTAATAATAATGAAAAAAAATGTCATGAATTTTTTCTATATTTCGAAACGTTTTTTTCATTTTCATCTCATCTCTGTTTATAATCACATCTAGATAATAATAATAATAATTTTGTTGTAATATAAATATTATTAATGTTATCATCATCATCATCATTGAAGATCTGTATAAAGCTATTTTACAATATTATGATATAATCGAAAATACAAAAAACGAAAAGATTATTTTCATTTAATAATAATATCATCATCACATGTTTATACAAACAACAATTTTTCAAACCCAAAAGTGAAATGGAATTTTCGTTTTTTGTTGTTGTTGTTGAATTCATAAGTGTATTCCATCGACCTACATTATCCCATCATCATCATCATCTTCGTTCGTCGTCATCGTTCGTTTAGCACGAATTATCATATCAACGATGATGATGATGATGATGATCCCATCGTCATCTCATTTAGTTCAATTTATAATGATTATATTAATTATTTTCATTTTTCTCTGCAAAATTAATGATATGGAGGATAATAATAATAATAATAATAATAATTATTATTTTTTGTTGTTGTTAATTATGATGAAATTATTCTAATCATCATCATTTTGTTTTTTTTTTTTTTTGTTAATGAGAATTATTTGGATGAAAAATTTTCCTTCATTTTTCCTTTTTCATTCTTTTCATCCAATATTTCATCTTATTGAGAGCTTAATCTTGACTAATTTTTTTTTTTTTGAAAATGACTTCTCGATGCTAAAGAATTATTGTTCGGAATATTCATTCATTTTATGAATTTCAAATATTTGATGATGATGATGATAATCAAATATTATGATTTTCAATTGTGATCAATAAATATTGTCAAATTGAATGGCCCAAAATTATTATTGCTGCTGCCACTAAATTCCTTTAATAGATTTTCATTATTTCCAATTTACTTATATTCAATAAATGATAATTGTGAACGGAACAAAAGTCTTGAATAAAAAAAATTCCATATGATTCCCTATATTGTCATTGTGAACAATAATAATCATTATTATTATTATCCTTAAGCATCATTAAAGTTTATTATAATTCTAATAAGAATAAGGAATAAAAAGCAAAAGTATGTAAGTTTTTTATTCATTCATTCATATATTCCATATAACATCTTTATACAATTTTTCTATTTTTTTCCAATAAAATCTACACACACACTTATCGATTTACGTGACTTTTTTTTTGCCCGTCGCTCTCTGTGTTACTTTCGGTGTTAAACTTATTTTTATTTTTATTTTCTTCTTTTTTTTGGTTACACAAGAAGAGGCGGGGGTGTCGGAAAAAAAACAGCAAAACAAATGAATTTTTTGCTGCTGCTTGGTTTCTTTCATTTCTGGGCTCCTTGATGTATGTTTCTCGCCATTTCTCTTTCTTCGCTTCCTCATTATTTGAGTTAGGTGTTTTTCATTCGTACATTTATTTTTCAAATTGTCGTTGGTTACGGAATCATTATTATTACTATTATGATATACCAGCCACCACTAAAGAAAGAAAAAAAAAGTACCATATATAAACGAACATTGTCCCAATGTATTGCGATCGATCGATTTTTTTTCCTTTTCACTTTGCTAACGAATTTATGGATGAATGATATTCAGTGTGTGTGTCAAGTGTGCGGTATATATTTCATACCCTGAAAAGAAATAAACGAAAAAGAAATCGAAATAAAAATGTTGAATAAAATGACAAACCAAATATATAATGAAGAGAGAGAGAGAGGGAGAGAAAACGATAATAATAATAAGAAATAAAAAAATGATCAGATTAATGATGTCTTATTTTTCTTTCGTTTGTTTTGGTTATACTGTTTGATTTGAACACCCACACACAATGTATTATGTGAAACATTTCTTTTTTTTTGAGTGTTTTCACAAAATGATCATCAAATCAAATCAAACGGATCATTCAACAAAACAAACGAAAAGATGAAAAAAATATAACAATGTTTGTTTTTTTTTGCAAGATTTAGTCGTCATCATCATCATAATAATTGGTTCAATAATAATAATATTATTATTTTGTTTCATCGTCATCATCATTATTGATGTTGTTGTTGTTGGTGGTGGATTTTTTCTTTTTTTGAATGTACTTTTTTTTCAATAATTTCATCAATGGATGTTATATGTGTTTTTCCCCTTTTTTTCTACATTTCTACGATTCAGGAATAGCAAAACGAACGAAACAAACGAAAAAAGAAAAATCATTTCAAATGGATTGGAATATTATTGAGCAATTTATTTTTCGATTTTCTATTTCAATTTTTTTTTTTTTTTTTTTTTTTTTTTGTAGTTCAAAAGATTCATTCATTCATTTTTTCCCTTACCAAAACTGGTTCAAGTGAATTGGAGAGAGAGAGAGAAAAAAAAATGTTGGTCATTGAATGAAATGAAATGAAAAAAACTTTATAATAAAGGAAAGTAAAGTAATTTTTTATTTTTCAAAAAAAAAAATTCTTTTCAAACTTTATTTCGATGACGTCCTGTTCCAGAACGGTGACAACCAATCGACAATATGCTATCGTTTTTTTTTTTGCAGTTGTAGCGGGAATGTTTTTCACTGGGATTCACTGGGTTAACAATTCCATTGAATTCCATATGGTGGTGGTAAGTTTCTGGTTGAATTGTAAATGGGAAAAGAAAAATAAAGAATATTCACTAGAATTTTTTTTCACTAAAAAAAACTAGATCAATCATTAAATTAGTTTGGTGTGTTGGTTTCGATGACCAAAGAATTTTTCCAAAGAATTTCACTTTTTGTTTCTGAAAAATTATTCCGCATACAACGCACATAAATTCGTCATTATTCAATGGTAATTATGAGTTTTTTTGGCTCATCAAAAAATAAACTTTCTTTCAAAACCAAGCCTATGTTTTTTATTTTTTTGTTTGAATTCTATGACGCCAGGTTGCTTCCGAAACAGAAAAATCCATTGGCCTGCTGCTGATTTGGTTTGTTTTTTTGGAATGAATGAATAAATTTTTCATTTTGAAGCAAAAAAATGTCTCCATTTTGTTTCATTCATGTTTTTTTTCAATTATTCATCATCACAACACTGTTATTATCAAACACAAACACAGACAGGCAACATTGAATGAAATGTAAATGAAAAAAAAACATCGGGTATTCAAAAATGATGAAAAAAAGGATTTTTCTTTTTTTAATTATAAATATTAATTATGGGCTGTTTTCAGTGTTGTTGTTGTTGTTGTTCCATGGAATTTTTCGGTTGAAAAGTGATTTTGGCCAGAAAAAAAACAGTAATAAGTTTTTTCATTTTGAATTTTGAATGTTTCAATTTTATACATTCGCTATTTATACACGCACACAGGTTTTCGGAAATAAAGTTGTTTCAATTAATCAAAAAGAAAAACTTTTTGTTTAAAATTTAAATAAAAACATACCCGACTGATTGAAAAATTGATTTTTCGTTTCAGAATGACCAAATGATTATTATTATCCATAATAGCAATGATAATATTAGCGAAATTAACAATAATTTCATTGAAATTTTCAGAATATTCCAAAAAAATTGGCGAATAAAATATTTTGTATATGGAATCATGATTTCGATTTCGATTTCAAAGTTTTACAAGCTGTTATTTTTATTTAAAAAGAAAAAAACACTGATGGTGTCCACACCAGTGTCACCGAAACAAACAAAAAAAACTTGTCAAATTATCATTTATATTTGAATTTTTTTTTCTTCTCATCTGGAATGATCTTTTTCGTTGAAAATCACTATATTTATTTATATATTTCGTTCTTGTTTCGAAGAACAACAGAAAAAAACAACAACGACGACGATCCTTGATTCGTGATATGACATATATTTTTTTTCGGTTGTTTTATTTTCTGAATTGTGTTTTGGTCTCTCTCTCTCTCTCTCTCTTTTTTTGGTTTTGGTGATTGAATTGAATCATTTTTTAACATTTTGAATAACGTTTGGAAAAAGGTTTTCAGTTCCGTGATTTTTTTGTTTTGTTTTTGGAGGTGGTTACATAACCTGTCTTTTTATTTTTTTTAATTGAAAAAATAAAATTTTTAGAAACAAGGGCGCCATCTTTTGTTTTTAAAAAAAGAAACCATATCACATTTTAATCGTTTTTCAAAGATTTTTCAGGAATCTCACACCAATACAAAGTGCAAAGGGTTAAGTCATTCAATAATTGGTTTAATGATAGTTTTATTTTTCATTTTTTGATAAATAGGATTACAAAAAAAAAATTACAAATCAAAAATCAGAAAAACCATTGTAAAAAATGTACAGAAATTTCCAAATGAAAAAAAAAAAAAGAAGAAAGAAAAGATTTAAAGGTCAATTATAGCCAATTCATATAAAAAATTGATTGATTAAATGGATGGATATTCATATTTTTATATATACAGATTATAATAATAATGTTATAAATAATTTTCCAAAAAAAAAAATTAATAAAAAACCAACAAAAAAAAGAAAAGAAAAATGTTACAAATTCGTATAATAATTCATATCTCGTTGATAAAGGGAGAGAAAAACAACAAGAAGAAGAAATTTAAGCTCATTTTGGACACATCAACAGCAGAAGAAAAAATTGATTGATTGATTGAAGATCAATGTGAAAATCAGCAATGTCCCAATAGTGTGGGCATATTTTTATTGGCACGTTGAGCTGCCATTGATGGTGTTTGTGGTCGTGAACCACCATTAACACTTCCTTGGGCAGCAATCGAATTCGAACTAGCTGAATTAGCTGAACTAAATTGATAATGTTGTTGTAGATTATGATGATATTGTTGATGATTTAAATGTTGTGTATGACCAGTATGTATTGGATCACCATTTAGGAAAACACCTTGTTGACTATATTGAACGGTTGCCGGTGTAAATGTTCCACCACCAACACTATTAAATAGATTGCCATTCGTCGTACGATTATTATTGATATTGGTTGATGATGGAGGTGGAACAGGTGGAGGTGGTGGTGGTAAAGGTAATGATTGTTTATTCGCTGCATTTGTTAACAATGGTGATGATGGTATATTAGTGATATTATCGGTTAACATTGTTGTTTGATAAGCAACAGCACCACTACCATTACTACTATTATAATGTCTAATTGATGATGTTGATCGGCTATTGATTGGATTATTTGTTCCATTTGATTGTTGTTGTTGATTATTATTATTGATAATTTTATTATCACGTGCATGTACAGCTTCCCATGAGCGCAAACGACTATGCAGATCATGAAATATTGGACGTTGATTTGGTGTTTCTTGCCAACATTCTAACATCATCGCGTAGATATGCTGTGGACAACCAGTTGGACATGGTAATAACTGTCGGGAACGTACCATTTCAATTACTTCAGTATTTGAATAACCAGAATATGGTTGTTGTCCAAAACTAAATATTTCCCATAGAACAACACCAAATGACCATACATCACTTTCAGTTGTAAAACGTCCATAAAGACAACTTTCAGCTGGCATCCAACTAATGAAATGAAACAATAATAATGAATAAGTTTAGGCAAATTAAAAAAACAAAGAAAAAACTTACCGAACAGGTAATAATGATTTGGATTGTACACGATAATAATCACTTGAGTAAATATCACGTGATAAACCAAAATCCGAAATTTTTACTGTTAAATGTTCACCAACTAAACAATTTCTTGCTGCTAAATCACGATGTACATAATGATGACTGGACAGATATTCCATACCGGCTGCAATTTGTGTTGCAATATGTAAACAATCAGATATATCTAATATTTCCGATGGATCAATAGTAATATCGGTTATTATTGATGAATTTGGTCCATGTACCACAAGATATTCATGTAGATCACCTTTACGCATATATTCAAATAACATACACATTGGTTCTTCTTGAAAACAAACACCCAATAAACAGACAATATTTGGATGTTGTAATTCGGCCATCAAATCAGCTTCACGACGAAAATCTTGTTTAGTTTTTAATGATGAATTTTCTTTTAATGTTTTTATAGCTATAGGTACTATTAATGGACCACCATTTGTCATCAATAATTCACCACGAAAAACTTTGCCGAATGCCCCTTCACCTAATTCCTGAATGAAACGTATTGTTGACATTGAATATTCAGTTGGTGTTCGTCCGGATGGTATACGACCACCACTTGATGATCCATTCGATGATGATGATGATGTTGAAAATTGTTGTTGTTGTTGATGTTCACCCGATGGATGATGTGGATGACTTTGTTGACTTTGATTATAATGATTTTGTGGTAATAATGCATTCATTTCCAAGCTATTCCCACCTGCATGTTCACCAATATTATAACCACGAAGATTTCGATTCAATTGATGATGATTATTATTGTTATTATTCTGATTACTATGATTACTACAGGTACTATTCGATGTTAATGATGTTGTTATACCACCACCACCATTCGATTTATTTGTTGAAACATTATTATTGAATGAACTCAATAGACCACCACCACCACCACTACCGTTTAGAAATCCATTGAGTTTTCCATTCAATGAATTCGAACCGGTAAGAATTTGATGTTTATGATGATGATTATGATCATCAAGTAATGCACGATTTCTTCTCGATACAATTCTTCGTCGTCGTCGTATACAACAAACACATACCAAAATAATGAATAATATCAGTGCACAAACAACCGGTGATATAATATAAAACCATAAATATTGATCAAAACATTTTGATAGATTACAAAATTCTTTACGGAAATCTTGTACATAACACCATGGTTGTTGTTCACGACCACCTGGATTACGACAATAATTATGGCCAGTTAATTCAGGATATTCTGATGTACGTAAAAATATTTGCTGACTCCAATACAAACATTTTGAACCGGATTGTGTTTGCATTGCTGTACCACGATATGATTGGCCATTATCATTATAACAATTTTGATCTAAAGCAAGAAAAAAACTCATGTTAGATATATGTCAGATCAATTGAAAAACAAAAAAAAACTAACCATGATCTACTGGCATTGTATTCGGAATGCCAAGACGTACACAACGTTGACCTTCATGCGAACCAATCGATGGCAGATCATCACATTCCGGCAGAATATCCTGATGACCAATTAATGGATGTTTTTTAGCAATAGCATATTCCATATGACAGATATTATTTTCTAACATTTCACATTCATCACGACAAACTTTACGTGGATATGGATATGAAAATTGATCATCACATAATGAAAATACATGAAAACAAAGCGATGATATTGCATAACGATGACATTGTAATGAAACATCCGGTGAATGAACAATAACATTAAATGCAGCTAATAATTTATTATCCATTATTTGTTGCCAAAATTCATTACGAACATAGATGGTACGATTTTGTAAAAATTGTGAACAAGCTTGTCCACGATATTGTTGACACATACCCGGTCCATTATTATCCAATAATAATGATGTTGGATCTTTTGAATCGATATTTGGAATTGCAAAGCTAAAAATCAAACAATGAAAATGAAAAATAGTAAATTAATTGAATGAAATAAATGGATTAAAACAAAACACCTATTATTGTTTGTAATCATATCAGTCATATTGAATAATTTAAATGTTGAAATATTAAAATTTTCTAGATTGGAAATTTGTTCAAACATTATTTCTGAACTCGATACAACAACAATCAATTGAATTGATGATAATAAGTGGAACAATTTAAAAAACAACATGATTTAGCGAGGTTAAATGATTCTAATCAGAAAAAATTGAAAATGTGGATTAGGATTTCTTAACGATGCTTTGGTTGATGTTCATTGTTTTTCATTAGATGAAAAAAATGGCTAAAAACCAAAGAAGGAACAAATTCTCTTTGCTGAATCCAAACACAAAAGAAACCAGAAATGAATGAATATATGAATATGACGCATGAGTAAATCAAATATTTAACACGGGCGGGTGGTGTACCATTTATATTTTGTTTTCACAATGGAAGATTGGATATCAACATTGTAAGCAAGCAAGCGCAAAGCAAAATCTATTCCATCAAAGCCTGGGCGATGTCCATTAAATGAATTGAATGAGTCATTGTCCCCGGGTAGAGTTCGCAGAGAGAGAAGAGAAAAAAAGTGCCATTGAAACATGAATGGGAAATCCAAAAAAACTGTGTTCCAGGATTCTACTGAATTTTCAAAAAAAATGTACTGACATCTAGTGTTTAGATTTGCAAAACATTAACGATGAAGTAACGAAGATTTGAAATCAAAATTGATTTTTCGTTTTGATCGTAAAATTAAATAATTTGTTTCAATTGAATTTAAAAAAAAATTTGTTCCAGAAACCATATTAACAGAAAAAAACATCAATAAAAAGTTTTGATGACAAAATTGCTGGAGAAAATCAAAACCATTTTTTTTTTTTTTTTTGATGAAATTTATTGCTTTAAAAAAAAGAAACTTCTTCCTTTTTTTCGCTTTAGTTAGTTTGTTTGAAATTTTGTGTTTTGGATCGATTTTGGAATCAATTGAATTGAATTACT
Organism: Dermatophagoides pteronyssinus; assembly: GCF_027571235.1. Lineage (NCBI taxonomy): Eukaryota > Metazoa > Arthropoda > Arachnida > Sarcoptiformes > Pyroglyphidae > Dermatophagoides > Dermatophagoides pteronyssinus. Next base: position 1,017,731 of record NW_027461538.1, read on the forward strand.
GGGGATATTTTTTGTAAATTGTTTGGGCATTTTTTTCAGTTTGCCTTTTCAACAAATTGTCTCCTTACTTCTTCTTTTGTCCAGTGTGAATTGAAATTGTTGAAAGTTTTCTATTGAATAAAGAGAGATAAATAAATTCGTTTAATATTGATCGAATGAAATTGAGTCAAGAATTTTTTTTCAACTAAGTAAGTCAAATCATACAGAGAGAAAATCCTACATGACAATTTTCAAACAAAAAATGGATGATGATGATCATCATCATAAGAGAGAGATTTATATGAAATTTATTTATTTTGATTTTTGAAAAATTTTTTTTTCAACAACAGAAAAAAAACAGTAAAATGAACAGCAAAGTGATCAATGAAGTGATCCAGAAAAAAATGGGCAATCTAATCAAGTGAAATTGAAAAAGAAGAAGAAAAATGTCTTTGCTTCTTGAATTCATTCATTCATTCATTCATTCAATGATGATGATGTTTGATGATTGGATTTTTGCTGTTGTTGTTGTCCTTGCTTTCTTTTTTTTGCCATTTCGATTCGAAATAAGAAAATATACCAATTAAAATAATGACATTCTTTTTTTTGGCCTGATAAATAAATATCGAATGAATCGATATCATTAACACTATTGATCACCAACCAAACGCACATTACGGTCTTTTTTTTCGTAAGGTTTAATCCGTTCATTTTATATGAAAGAATTATTTATTTTTTTTCAGCCAAATACAATTCACATTTGGCCAAAATGAATGAATGACGATTGATTTGGGAAGCTAAATTAAACATTATTTTTTTTCACTATCCAATTTGGATCAATGTTCATGTTTGACATTCATCAACCAATGGAGAAAAAGAAATTTCCAATATAATGACATAATGTTGGTTGGTTTGTTAGTTTTTGTTGCTTGTCATGTAATTTTCTCAAATGTGTCAACAGCAACAAAATAGCCAAAGAAAAATATTGTATCGATTTTGTTGTGTTGGATTGGTTTGTATTGAGACACAAGCACACATCGAATCGAAACTAAACAAAACAAAAAACTTTTACGACATCGATATGTTAATAAGTGATGATGATGATGATGATAAAACCAATAAATAAATAACCCAAACATAAATAAAGACAACAGAAAATTTTCAATATCGCAAACATTGATATTAGCCAAACAGGGGAGGATCGCCATAATCATTGGATCAATGAATGAAAATTGCTGTATGGCAATATAAAGTTTCTTTTTTCCTCCCTTTGCCTTTATCTCCTCCGTGTAATAACGTAATGACAATGACAAAAAAAAGCTAAAATGAAAAAAAGAGTAAAACTGTGTGTGTAAATGAGCTAGCTGTATGGCTATTATCATCATCATCATCAAGTTATGATGGTCGTCCAAATGAAAACATGACCAGAATTTTATTGGCCACATTTACTGTACATGTATTTGGTGTGAAATAGAGACGAAAAACAAACGACAACAGAAGGAGAAAAAAAGTCAAGATGAATCGATATAAAGAGAGAATTTTCGAGAATTGGAAAATTTCCAAACAGAACTTTTTAAAAACATTGAACAATCCGAATGAAAAATCGAATTGAATTTGAATTTGAAGAAATACAGATTCCTTTTAGATACATTTTTTTGGAGTAAAAATGATTCATATTTTTGTTACATTAAACTAATGAATTGATAAATATGAATGATTTTTGAAAAAAATTCTTTCGAAAAAAAATGATGGATCGTTTTTTTTTCTGGGTTAGAAATTCTTTCGCTTACACAAACTGTCATGTGTAATTTTCAACTCAATTGATTTCAGGAAATAGAGAGTTTCTTCGACAAGAAGAGAAAAGAAGCTTTGGATTCTTAATATTTTGCTTTGATTGAAATATTTCTCATTTCATGTAACATCTTTATTGAAAATTTTTTTATTGAATTTGATTTTCAATAATTTTTGAACTTGGAAATTTAAGAAAGAAAAAATCAGGAAATGAATGGAACGGAAATTTCATTTTTGTTTCATAAAGAAGTTATGAAACAAAACAAAAACAGTGGAAATCAGGAAACAAAAAACGAAAATCACAGCTGAAAAAAAAATGAAATAATAAAATTTATTATCAGGCGTCAAATGAACAACAATCATTGTCATTCATTATTATCATCGACAAAGTATCTGAATTCATTGAATGATGCCAAGATGACGAGATGCGAAAAACAAATTTTTCTCCTTATTACAAATTGCTGGATCAAAGTATAAATCATATACAAAACAACGGTGTTGTGTGTGGCACGTGACAATCATCAATAATTCATTCATTCATTCATTTTCCGTTAGATTTGGTCTGAACTAGAATCCTGGATCAGAATTTTGAAAAGAATTTCAGAATCCTGAGTCTCAGGATGACGACAATACCCTTAGTTTTTTATGAATCAAGAAAAATGGTATGACCATAATATAATACAGGAGGGGACAAGTGCTAATATGAATAAGCTAATAATGATGAAGAATGATATTTTTTTTTGCTAAAGAAGATGATCAGAAATTAGAAAACATCAATTGAACACACATACACACAATCAATCAAACACAGAAACAAATTGAAAGTAATGAAAATCAATGAATTCCAAAATATCATTATACGATATGATTCTACGTTATTCTGAATAAAGAAAGAAAAGAGAAATGGAATTTTCCTGTCTTGAAAATCAAATTGACCAGAACACAAGAGAATCGTCCATTAGAAAGTTATTTGCCCACTTGGAATTGCTATGTTCGAGTGTATACACACACAATAATCATGATTTCGATTAACAATTGAAAAAAAAGATGGTAAGATGTTTTTCATATAAGTCTTCTATGGCTGAATAATAACAGGGAAGATGAAGAGAGAAATTCCTATAATAATGAATTATTTAATTGATAAAATGACAAAACATACAGTCAGAAAACGAAAAGTTTGAAAAGAATGCTTTAGATTAAGAATCAAAGGCAAAAATTAATAATGATTTTTTTTGAATAATGAATCATCGAATTTCAAGATATTTTTATAATAAAATAATCCCTTTATTAGAGAAACTTTTTGTTGGGAAATCTTTTTGGAAACTTTTTTTTACCATAATCCAATGATCAATTAATAATTCTAGGTAGAATAAATTCAGAATCTTTCCGGAAAAAAAAGTTTTCGAAATGAATAAATAATTCTCTATTTATAGAGATGAATGTTGTAATATATTTATTTGATTGTGATTTAATCAAATCGAAATAAAGAAATCGTATTAAGTGTTGTTTATATTATGTAGCAAGAAAAGTAAATCTGATTTCTGTAAACATCTATATTTAATTATTTTGATGACCAAAAATAAAAAAAAACTTTTCGATTTGTGAATCGGATTTTGTTTGGTTGTTCAACAATGTTTTCAGCATTTATTCAGAAATTTTTTTTTGTTTCTAGAAACTTTCTCCATTTGGGAATATTTTTGTCAGATGGTGATTGAAAATGGGAAAAAAATCGAATTGAAAGCAGAAGAAAAAGTGATGCTGAATTTTGTCATCCATATTGAAAATTGTCAAATTTGAATTAAATTTTCAATGATAATCAATTCAATTTTAAAATCAATTTGCAAAACATTTTACATTCTGTCTCTCGATTCACACAGAGATTAAATTATGTAAGCTATGCTCAAAACAGGAAACTTTGAAAAAAATTGATTGAATATCATTTTACAAATCAATTTTATGCTTTTTTCGATTAATTTTCCAAACAATATCATATCATATCAGATCTCCATCGTCAAATCAACCAGAAAAAGATGGAAGAAAGAATCCACATTTTCAACGAATTAATTACATTATCCATGATCATCGTGATGATTTTTTTCATTATTTTTTTTTTACTTTGCATTAAATAACAAAAAACATTTTCAATTTTTTTTGTCGATATCATCATTGATTTGGTTGGCCATACCAATGTTTACTTGTGTGTGTGTGGTAAATATTGAAAACTGAAACTATTAGTTTAATCCATCATCATAATAACATTTTTCTTTTGCAGATTTTTGCCCTGAAAATTTCTTTGTCATTCAGTCAAATATTAATGGTTAGCATCATCTCAAATTTCAATGTTTTGTTGATATCGTTTCAATGCAAGTTTTCTTTTTTATCCAAAAAAATGATAATCATCATCATCAATTATGAATTTTTTTCCCATTCTTCCTTATGAGTGGAGCCCGAAACAAAAAAATTTCCATAAACATCCCTATTCGTTTACCTTTCGATAGAAACTACGTAACTTTGGAACTACCAACAAAAAAAACGACGATGATGGAATTAAACAACAAAATGGGTGAATAAAGATGAAGAGACAATCTCTCTCGGGAAAGACAAAATAAATTTTTTCCTGGTTTAACTGTAATGCAAAGAGCCAGAATTTGGTTCAATCGACTTTTGATTTTTTTCGATATTTTTTTGTTGCATCAAAATTCAAGGATGAAAAATCTGAAAAATCTTTTCGTTCAAAAAAAAAGTTTACTAAAACCAAACAACAACAACGAAGAAGAAGAAGAAAAAGTTTTCATTTTTTTTCACAAAAAAATGATAACTTTATTTTCTTTCATGGAGATAATATTTTTTCATTCATTTTTTGCTTTGTACTAAATAAAAATCCAAATTGAAGTTTAATTTAGTTTTTCTTTCGTTTAAAAATTCAAAACGAATGAAAAATAATGGAAAGGAACAAAACGAAATAAAAAATCCGATTATCCAAAATATTATTATTAGATGAACATTGTACAATGTGTACGTGGATGATGATAATAATAAATAAATAAATTCATTCATTCATCAAATGTAAATATCAATGTCATTTTGTTCACTAAAATAATTCCTAAATAGAATGATAAATTAATTTCTATTAGATCCACTTGTACATTGAAGTGGATCATCATCATCATAGTCATCGATGAAATGTTTTTTTTCGAATCTGAATCATCATCACTGTGTGTTTCACTATAGTGAAATTGAGTAGATTTTTCACTAATTGACACACGATATACCCAACGACAACATTCAATGATGATGATTTTGTCTCCTATACACACACACTTGTAGTAGTTTTCCCTCCATCAGAAACCGAAAAAAAAATCTGAACAAGATAAATGCATTTAGCAAAACAAAATTTGGAAACGACAGAATTTTGCTCCAAAAAAAGCATATGTGCGCAGCACAGAATTACAAGAACAAATTTTTTCTTCCACCATCCAATCAAAACTGTCACATTTTTGGTCGGCTATAACAAGCAAAAGATTTTCTGTTTTTCAACCAAGAGTTTTTTCATTGAAATTAATTTAGTTTTTTCGTTTTGAAATTAAAATAATAATAATAATTTTTAATTAAAAAACATTAATAAAATCTTCTTCTGCCAAAAACTAATTGACTAATAAAGCAAGTTAGTAATGATGCAATGCAATAATTAACCATCAAACAAACAAATCAACGACGACGACGAAGAAGATGAAAAAATAAAAACTATGTTGAATCAATTAGATTATAGTATTATTATTATTATTATTATTATTGAAAAAAAATTTTATTTAAATTTTCGAGGGTAAATAACGAGCGATGGGTGAATTTTTCTGCTTTTCTGTCAATAAAATCTTATGGTGCATCAGCAAATTTTTTGAAAATAAACGATGCGTAACTATCTTGTCTATGGCATCATCATCATTGAAAAAATAATCACTAAATAATCGAATGGAATCTTTTTTTTCCAAGTTAAACTTCATGAATTTCTTCCTGAATCCTGTTATGCATTCAGCTGAAGTGAATGAAAAAAAATGTAATTCAATATAATTAACAGAAAAACTAAATCGTTATCAACCAAAAAACCAAAAAAAAAAAAAAATTTAAATGAAAATGATGACCAATATTTTTTAAATATCCAATAAATTTTCGATATGGTCATTTTGATTATCTCATTATATAATATAATCTTTAAAGAAAACTTCTTTATCGCTAATGTTGTTGTTGATCTTCTTCTTGGTGATGATCAAAAATGACATTATCCATAAACGATAATGATAATGAAATGGTCATATGGATATTATGTTTATAAAAAAAATATTAATCCAATTTAGCATTTTTTTTATCCGTTTGTTCATCACCATTACCAACATCATTATGGATGATTATGCAAAATTTAACTTTGGGTTTTGCATTTCTTCTTTTGATGACTAAGATACCTTGACTATTTCAAAACTAGATGAAAAACCAAACACAACAAGAGAACCCTTTTTTGAAAATGAAAAAATCCTAACTAACTAACTGTATTTTCATGAACGAAGACAAAACACCAAACAACAACAACAACAAAAAACAAAATTATACAGCTTTGTTTAATTAATGTAAAATTATGCCATTATTATTATCATCATTATAATATTACCACTACCATTATTATCATTATCATCATTATTTTTAATCGTCAGTGTTTAGTTGATTCAGAGGTTTTTTCTTTCTAATTTCATTCATTCGCTTTACCCACAAGTTTTTTTTTGATTGCAAAAATGAATATGATACCCGAGAATAGATGAAGAATGTATATAATCATCATCATTAACGTCATTTATGAAAAGCCAACAAAGATAATACAGACTAAAAACGGAAAAACAAAACAAAAACAAATTCAATTTTGTTTTGTTTTGTTTTTGGTTTAGATCCAACAAATATTTGGCATTGAATTCTTTGGTGTTTTGGGTAAACAACATTTGTGTGTGTGAAAGGGGTTAAAATGAATTTCCGTTTTGAGTTTTACAGAGAAAAAAAAATAAAGCTTAAATCATAATCATCATCATTATTTTTGTAAAATTTCATTTATAATCACAACACACACACAGAGAAAAAACTAAAGTAAAATTGGAATAAAAACATCATTCAGTCAGTCAATATCATCATCATCATCATCAATATCATCGATAATCGATCGGACCCGAGAGAAATAAGTTAAACACACACACACAACATCAATATCTATGCAGAGTTCCGTTTGCAATCCATCCATAGAAGTGAATCGAATTGATAGAATAAATAACATCATCATTATCATCAGCAGTGAAAAAAAACCAACGTGGCCACCATCATAAGTCCATTGCTGGTTATTATTATTAAGTCCAGCTAAAAAAAAAGAAAAAGAAAATTCTCTATGTATGTGATTTATATACACAGAGAGAATTCAGAAATGAAATAATTTTTCGAGTAGAAAAGATATATATGGCTCCCAAACATGAAAAAAGAACCATATTTATGAAAATAATGGCAATTTTTGGCAAGGGAGTGAGTGAGAGAGAGAGAGAGATGTTTTGGCTTTTCATACCAGGGATCATATCAAAAGAGAAAAAAAATAATGATCATAATTATCATTAACTCTGTGTTCTGGGGTTTTAGTTTTAGTTCTATAGAATTTATTTCAGAATTTTGGATGTTTGGATGCGCGTTTACATTTAATAACTTTCGTTTTTTTTTATTTTCATTTTTTGATTTCTGATTTCTAAACAGCTTTTTTCAAGTCTAACTCATGGGTGAATGGCGCCCAAAATCAACCAACTAAATATACTGGTATTTTCTCTACAAATTTTTGTAAAATATGGACTGTTACTGGACTACAAAATCATCATCATTATTATCATCATTATCATTGAATGCGTAGTAAAAAAAAACTTAAAAATAACCAAATGATTCTGAGTAAGATCTATCGAAATGATTTTGTTTTTGGTTTGCAAAGAATATCAAGAAGAATGTGATAAGCTTCAACAATTTTGATTCATTAACTTGATTGGAACAGATTTATTTTTCCAACTATAGTTCTTTTCCCCACCAATGATTAATCCAGTGTTAACGATAATGATTATTCAAGTTGATGCAAAACGATTTCCATCTCTTTATCTCGTCTCTAATTAGAATTTTGCAATTAGATTTAATCATCATCATCATCATCATCTTAAGTCATTTTCTCTATTCGTTAACCTTATTTTTTTTCAATCAGATTACCCAACAATCTAAAAGAATTTTAACGAAAATGATGATCAAAACATTCCAACACCAAAACAAAAAAAAGGACTAAAAGTATTGAAGAGATATAGAAGAAGGTAACCGAAAAGAAATCAGAGAAAAATTTTTGCATCAAATTTTATCGCCAAAACACAAACAAACACAGAAATATCGAATGGCGTCCAATTATTTTTGGATTATTTTTGATCATCATTATAATGATGATGATGATGATAATGATGAGCATCGTTTTTTTTGTTCGCCCTGTTAAGTCTATTTGTACTGGGATCGCTTTTTTTGGAACAAAAAAATAAAAATAAAAATCCAATGGTGTCCAATGAGAGAGAATTATTTTTGTTCGCATTGAAAAAAACTTGAATTTTTTTTCAAACAAGGAAAAAAAAGTTCCACCAAAACAGAATCCAAACGTTAATCAAATTCTCTCATTCTCGATTTTTTTCAGGGAAAAACATCACAGAATTGAAACAAGAAGAAAAAAAATTCAATCAAATAAAATTCAATGAAATATTCTCCAATTAAATTCGGATTATTTAAACAAAACTTGAAACTAAAAAAAAACAACAAATGTTTTGTTTTTCATTCGATTCTTTATTCACAAGAACTTCTTTCAGAATTATTTCGCTTGAATGGATTGAATTGATTCTCGCTTCATATAGTATTTCCTAATAAGGAAACTTTCTTTTCGAGAATCTTTTTGGATTGTTTTTTTATTTCGAAATCGATCGATTGGAAACACAGAATTGAAGTAAAAAGAAATGATTTAATTGAAAGAATCGATAAGATTTTTGAATTTTCCAAAAAAAAACAAATTCTCAAAAGTGCAAACAACAAATCTTCATGTATGTTTTTCTTCAGAAAAAAAAACTAAATAAAAAGTTTGGATTTCATAGAATAAAATTCAATGATCCATCTCAATACGAGATCAAGAATTGAGAATCGTAACTGAAGAATATCCTTCCTTCCCTTTTCTAGTTCTGGATTCCGATACAAATAAAAAAACCTTTGGATTGATGATGGAAGAAGTGGAGAAACTTTTTTTTTGTTGCCAAACGACGACCAACATTCATTATTATTATTACTACATAATGTTAAATGATCCATGATGATGATCATGTTGTTTTGACAGATTTTTTTTTGTATTATTCATATGGTTATCATATATGATTGCGAAATGAGTCGAAATAACCAAAAAAAGATTTCAATGGACAAGACCGGACAAGACGGATTCATACATTCAGCTATACATTCAATCCATCAACATCAATTAATTAATCGATCAATTATTCAGAAATATATTTGTTTATTTATTGATAAATGATAATGATTATGATGATAAATATGGAAACAACATTAATAAATAAAACAAAATGGATGTTATTCACTATTTCATCAACAAAACATCGATAGTGAAACGATCGAATATAACTAAAAATAAACATAATCGATCATAATCGAAAATGAATTTGTATTCATTATTTATTCATGGAAACGGAATACACCGGAAATGGACAAAAAATTTTGACCATGAATGGGTTTCATACATTAACTTGGTCAAGGTCGTATTTAAGACAAACTGCGCACATATAAAAGGGCCAGTAACATCATTTTTAAAATTGTGATCATTATGATTGTTGTTGTTTTTATTTTTCTCTGCTTGTTTTTAAATCAATAAAATAAATTATTTGTAAACCAACGTTTTTTGTGTCTATTACGTTATCAGCACCAGTAGCTTACGTCACGATCTGGTTACGATACGATTTTTACGTTACGTTACGAAGCACGATTACGAAGGTTACAATAATTCACGTACGGAAAACAACAGGAAACTAACGACAACGTCACGATATCACGTACGGTACGAATTTACGAAGCACGATAATCTGATAGCGTCTTGACATTGTTCTTACGAAAAGGTTTTACGTTATTTATTACGATACAACATTGTCTTGGCAACATCGATTATAAGTACGATTTACGAATTATTACGGGTGTACGAGATCGTCTTGACATTGTTTTTACAAAAAGGTTTTACGATATTTATTACGTGTAAACAACTTTGTCTTGAGATTATCGATATTTACGAAACACCAATCATTACGATTTATTACGGGTGTACGATTTTGTCTAGACATCGATCTACGAAAAAAGGATTACGATATTGATTACGTGTGAACATCTTTGTCTTGACATCATCGATATTTACGCAACACCATCTTGTACGTTTTTACGGATACGATCAATCACGTCAGTGTGCGATCTTACGATTACGATCAATTACGTCTATTACGGAAAAAGAAATAGTGTATGATTTTAACGAATACGATCATCATATTTATTACGGAAGAAGAATTATTGTACGATTTTATTACATCATCTGTTTTTACCATCACGTTTTTACGTTTATTTATTGTATTTATTAACCAATGGTTACGACACGTTCCGGAAGGACGTACGATACGAATATGACACCGGAAGAGATTAAAGCCGAGGTCAAACGGATCAAGGCAGAAATTCGGTTGGCGGAAAATAAGATCAAGGGTTTGGGCGAACTCGAAGATCACCAGGATATGAAACGTTTAAGTAATGAATACTACCGATTGTGTAACAAAATAATCGAAAGCAACGCCCTATCGACTGCTGAAGAAAAGGAGTTCGATAGCTTTAAACCAATAATCGATGATATCTTACGAATAAGTTCTGGTTTCGCTATTATCAACAATGGGCTAGACCGATTACGGAAGAAAGAAGCGATCGAGTATGATAATAAAATTACGCGGAAAAAGCTTGATGATATGAAAGTCGTGGTCAGCTGCATCCCGAACATGGAAGAACAGTTGGTGGAATTGGAGCGACAGTTTATATTGTTATCGGTCGAACAGGACGACAAAAATGATGTTGCTCCAAGTGAAGGAACCACTGATGCGGCCACAACATCGTCAAGTAATCAAACATCATATAATGAAGCTCAACCATTTTGGTGGGATTATGGTTTCCAACCACGTACAGGTCCAAAGATTGAAGCGAAACGATTGAAAAAGTACGATGGTGATCCAATTGGATATCCGGTATTTCGAAAGACAATATCGCATTATCTAATTAACAATCCGCAATTACGAGGTAACCTGAACAAGCTGATGGAAATCCGTGATTTGCTTCCCGAGAAACATCAATACATCCTCGATCGCGTAGATCAGGTTGAACCGGACATGGCTGAGGTATTGAAAATCCTGGATTCCCACTATGGAGGTAGAAGTCGGGTTATCCCAGCCTTGAAAGCACGTATACGGGCTGCAGTCAGATTGCCATTACGACCGACGGAAAAGGAATGGGAGACAATGACCGAAACGGTTATTCTCGTACGAAATACGTTACGCACGACTGGTTTGGAAACCGAGGAATTTAGCCTGATCAGCCCGATAATGGCAAAAATCGATCGTATTCATTTCACTAATATTGGTCAAGAAGAAGAAGTTACGTTGAAACAAATCGAGGATTATCTTAAACATGGTTGGAATCGAGAAAGAACCATTGGATCTCAAATCGATCCCGAAGATATTGCTGCTGCTAATAATCCACGTAAATCGGTGGTCGTGAATAATAGGAACAAGAACGTAATGGTATCGTCGGCGAAAACAAAATGTTTGTTCCAGGATGGTGTAGCGAACACTCATTGAATAATATAAATAGTTTATTGAATATTGATAAATTGATAAATGATAATTTAAGAAAAATGAACACATGATAATAATATAATATAATTCATCGTATACTGTCGGCAGAACCACCACACTATGTTTTTTCGACTCCGCTTTTTATAATCATCACACATCAGCTGACGATAATCAAACGTCCTGTAGATGTCGATACCAGTTTGGTTAGTCATGTTCGTTGTATCGGCAACATTCTTCCCCTCTTCCTCGAGAAGCTCGATCTTCCGCACCGGCCTTTCAACCACTCGACCATCAACTTGGATTTTGTAAACGTCATCTTTGTTCGAGATTCTTTCCATTACTCGACCAGCACGCCAGGAACCAATTGGTGTAATGTCGTTGACTAATAATACTTGATCGCCCACGTTCACGTATTCATAATGTTTATTATTTTTGCGATATAGCTGCAATTTCTTTAGATGAACATCTCGATACGCTCCATTTATCATTCTTTCTGTTCGTTGCCAATACTTGACCAATAAATAATCCGCAATGTCTTTCCATGGAGATATCAATAGGAAACGTTGATTATTGCCGTATACCAAATGATTCATCGTTAATCTATGTAATTCTGTCTGCATACGTGGTCGACTATTCATCATGGATTGTACTCGATACGATGCTAATAACATATTTCTTGTTTTTTGTTCCGTTTGCCACACAATGTTGCGAAGCCTACTCGTCATAGCTTTGACTAATATTTCATAAAATCTTGTAAACACCTTTAACGGTTTACTACTTATTTGTCGATATTTTGCACATCGTTTCTTTATCGTTATCAATAATTGCTGGGCGCCAAGCACAAAGTGTTTCAGGCTTAAGTTCGATAATGAATACGTCACTGAGCCATGCTCATCATTCTGATGCAGACATCGTACGAATGCTTTGTTGTGTTCACACGTTGGCCATACAATCGGATATTTTTCGTTATATTCTAATTCCATACGCTCTAATCTGGTCAAACACCATGCTAAACCACTTTCGTCATGGAACCACAGTTTCGTTTTCTCAAATTGTTCGTCTATAAATTGCTGTTGATGTAATTTGATCAATATTGTTAGTTCATCGTTGTTGTCATAGATTGATTTTTTCCATTCATCTGATTGTTTTTGAACTAATTCTTCCCATGATTGATACGACCGTTTTGTTGTTAGATCCCATCTTGCGATATCAAATCCTTTTTCCTTGCTGCCATTTTTGGTTACTTGCATCATAATCGATATCGGTTGTTCGTTCACGATTTCGGTTAATTTCAAGCGATATGATTTATTAATGTCATCCTCTAGTCGTTTGACGTTGTCCATCGAGTCTGACCGCACCATTGTTCTTTTCAGATGCAATATCTCCAATACCGTTTGACTGATGTTTTCGCCCACCGTAAATACCAATAGTTCACCGCTTACTATTTTTGTCGGTTTGATTAGTTTGGATTCGGCATACGTAAAACTTATTTGATTCTGGTTCGATAAATAACACACAGCATCTATAGCGTCTTGATTAGCACTGACAAATTTCGATAGTTCGTGGTCGTCTAATATTCTCTGTTGAAGTTCGAATGATTTTGATTCGTCGATATCGCTCATGGCCTTTTGTACCTTGTTTCGTAACGATTCTTCTAATTCGTCGTTCCAATCATACTTCATTGTCCAGATTTTATAGATAAGCGATCTTAATTTCAATGTTGATGCTAATGCACCTCCGAACAGGTCGTCTATCGACTGGTGTTGCAATAATGTTTGTTTTGTTGTTCTTCTACTCTCAAATTTGGGCATCATTACTTTCATGTTGTCACTTTCTGACTCGATTCGAAGTACTTCGTTTTCTGCTAACCCGTCGGACCATAATTGATTTAACGTTTCGTCTGATGACCGCCATCTCCGGAATTCCATTGACGTCGCACGCCAAATCTCCTTGTTCTGATCTTTAGGGAATTGGACGTCGTTCGTTGTTGGCGTCGATAATACCAAGTCGTCTACATATAAACCATTCTTGACTGCTTGGACTGTCTGTGGATGCCGATTCTGATGCTTCTCAAATTGATTCTGAATGACTGAATATGACGTCAATGTACTAGACGATAGGCCCAATGTCAAACGATTGAACTGATGACAAATTAGCTGCTCGTTTTGATTCGCCCATAGAAAATTTACGAATTTCCGATATTCTTCTTGTATGACGATGCTGTGAAACGCTACTTTGATGTCGCTTATCACCGCTAAACAACAGAATAATAACGACCATATAACTTGCCACGATGTTATTTCCTTCAAAATTGTTTTGTTCAATGGTCTTATACCGTTCGACGCGTTAACTACCATTCGCCTTTTGGTTGTGTTTTTATCGTTTCTGGTTATGACGAACTGTAGCATATGATATCCCATATTCGGCTCTATTTCGGTGGTCGATATGATCTCGTCTCTCTCCAGGTCATTGATTACATGTTGATACTGTTTTCGTCTATCGCTTTTCGTGTTTTTTACCATTTCCATTGCTTGTCCTCTAGCTTTTTCGGTCTTCGATTCTATTTCTTTGTTGGGACTGAACGGCAATTTCACATCATATTTTTTCGATGTTGCACTATATTCTACATTTTTATTGTTGCCATGATCGTCAATGAATTTCTCTACCTTCTCTCCCGTTTCAACGTCTACGTCTAATGTTGATTCCATCGTTGTTGATTGATTTAAATTGAGCAGTACGTTTGTAGTTTTCGACACGCCATATACCACCCATCCTATTGTTGTTCGTTTCGCCATTACGTTTTTCGATAGTCGTCGTTCTTCCGCCAGTTGTATTTGATTGATGTTGTCTAAACCAATTAACATCTCGACAGGTCGTTGTTCGTCTTTGAAATCTATTTTTAATCGTCGAATATATTCTTGCTGATTGGCATCGATGCATTCAAATTTTAGCTTATCAACTTTATCGTTTATTCGGAATCCTAATTCTTTATGACGCCCACCCCATGTCGGTATTTTTACTTTTATCATCAGATGTCCTGTCATCGTTGGTCCAGTATTACTCAATGTGTCCATGAATATTGGCTCAGCACGAATTTTTTCGATATTCCATTTTTCAGCTAATCTCGATGATACAAATGATGAACTTGCTCCTTCGTCGAACACTACCCGCACTGTTTCCCCGTTTATTTCGGTAACTAGGGTTTTATGCATGCTACGTCCATTTTGTATTAGTAACGATGGTTGACTACTCGTTGCCACTGGCTCGGCTGCTGTTGAACTTCTTGACTGATTATTCACTGATCTATCTGTTTCGGTACGTCGATGTATGGTTGTCCGTTGATAACACAAAAATGAAACATGATTTCGTCCACATATATGACATCTGTTCGTTGTTGCACATTCTCGACTGTTGTGACCTTCTTGTCCACATTTGAGGCACAATCGGTTCGACATGATAAATTGTCTACGTTGATCCATTGTCAGTTGACATTCGTCTGTTGTGTGATCACCGTCTTGGAAGAAACATCCGTTTGGATTGGTGGTCATCCTACCGTTACTTGGTTGCGTACCGTTGATCACTCGTTGTCGCTCCCTCATGATATATGGATTAGTGTTCATTCGTGCAGTTAGTGCTTGTTTCCTGTTCAACCCTCGTCGCAGAAATTTTTCGATATGATCAAGATTTAATTCGTACTCGTCTCCAATGTGATGATGATGAATTTCGTCTATTTTCGACATTACAAACGTAGACAGATGATAATCTTCAGACTTTAAATTCGTTAGATTTAACGTGTCGACGATGGATATTACAACTTCCAACATTTCTTCGTAGTCTTTTAATTGCGGTCGGGCCGATAGATACGGCGCACTCTGAATTTTTCTCGTCAACGCTGGAATTATTTGATGTCGCCCACCGTAATGTTGGTCTAACACTTTTTTGATTTCGTCCATTTTGGGATTCCTACGATCGATACGATTCAACAGATAGCGATGTTTTGTTGGTAGCAGATCTTGAATTTCTTTCAATTTATTCTTTGCGCCGTCAATTTCAGGATTATCGATTATGTAATGCTCAATATCTTCACGGAATTTATGGTAATCGATTGGATCGCCTGAGAATTTCTGAATTTGTTTCGCTTGTATTCTCACCGAGCCTGGTCGTGGATTCCAACGTGTGTAATTCGGCCATATTGTTGCTTGCGGATTCATCACTGTCTCGTTTTCATCTGCACCTTGTATTGATTCGTCTATCGGTGTACTTCTACCATCGTCTTGTTCCTGTCGTGTTATCGATTGTTCACTTATATTTTTATACATCGCTACTTCTATTGCCGCCCATTTATTGATAAGATCACGTTGTCGTCTTTCGATCTGAGGGAATTGCTTTTGTATCGACTTGATCAGCTTAATTCGGTCTTTTATATCGTCAACGTCCATGGCTATTGACTTTCTCGTTTCATAATCCGCGATGCACTTCTGAATCATCTGTATCGTCCTTATATATGCGAACATACGATCGACTACTTCTTTTTGCGCCATTAATCTATCGATTTCTACGTCGTCTTCGTCGTCGTTAATAATTTCCGCCACTGCGTTACAGTACTCAACGTACAATTCCTCGATCTCGTCGATTTTCATCGGTATCTGCCGTCTAAACAAATTGAATTCTGCTAACTGAATACGTCTTATTAGTGTTGTCATCCGTTGTTTAACTTCGATTACCGTCGTGGAACTCCCTGTTTTGTTTATCATTACGTCCATCTTCGTCATTGCGTCCGTCGTCGTCATTGCGTCCGTCGTTGTATCTTCGTCCGTCATCGTCTTTACGTCCGTCATCGTCTTTACGTCTGTCGTCTTTACGTCCGTCATCGTCTTTACGTCTGTCGTCTTTATGTTCGTCGTCGTCTCTACATTCGTCGTCGTCCCTACATCCGTCGTCGTCTTCTTCGTCGTTTCACTGTTTCTTGTTCTTGACTTCGTTGGTATTCCGTACTTCGTCATCCGCTGGTGCTGATAACGTTAATGTAGCGAACACTCATTGAATAATATAAATAGTTTATTGAATATTGATAAATTGATAAATGATAATTTAAGAAAAATGAACACATGATAATAATATAATATAATTCATCGTATACTGTCGGCAGAACCACCACACTATGTTTTTTCGACTCCGCTTTTTATAATCATCACACATCAGCTGACGATAATCAAACGTCCTGTAGATGTCGATACCAGTTTGGTTAGTCATGTTCGTTGTATCGGCAACAATGGCGATCATGCTACAGCTGATTGTACATTGGACGCCGAACAACGTAAAAAAGTTATGATCGATAATCGAATGTGTTTCCGCTGCGGTTATACGAATCACCAAAGCCGGAATTGTAATCGCACTGTGAAATGTACGATATGTGGACGTTGTCATTTGTCCTTCCTCTGTCGTGATTACAAACGTTCGAGTACGCAAACCAGTTCTGTAGTGAATGGTTCAAATCCTAGTGAAACCGTACCAAAACAAGTTGCTACGTCATCATCATCATCTACGAATACGCCAGTGATGCTGACTATGAATGAAAAAAGTCTGCATAAAACTATCGTTACGACAATCAACAACAGGAAGGTACGTATATTATTCGATGATGGTGCCGGTGTATCGTTTATATCGAAAAGATTAGCTGATTTATGGCAATTACCGTACGAAAATGTTGATCCTATCCATATGGACACATTAAGTAATTCTAATCCTACGACGACTGGTGATCAATGTGTTAAATTACGTTTGCCAATTTGGAATGGTCATCAGGAAGATTTGAAATTCCGTCTTAACGAAAAATTGAATAAATTACGATTTGATTGTTTATCGGTTCATGATCAAGAACAATTACGAAATATTGGTATTGAATTTCTGGACGAACCAAGTGCTGTCGATTTATTAATCGGACTTGACAATATCAATTTAATCCAGTTGAACGATGAACGACGTATAACTGACAAAATTGTAGCGAAAAAGACGACATTAGGTTGGCTAGTGTTGGGTCTAACGAAAACGGAAAACATATTGTTGACATTGTATCAAAACGATATGCAAGAAACAAGTCCAGAATACGATGTTGATGATGTTTCAAAAGCCGCTATGGAAAAGTTCATCACCAATTATTGTAACGACGACAATGTACGATACGACGAAAACCGGAAACGGTATTCAATCAAATTACCATTTATTAATAACGTAGACATCGACTCAAATTTTGTAGCCGCTAAAAATATTACGACAAATATGATTCGACGTATGAACGAAAAGCGTCGTGAAGAATATCAAGTATTATTGACCGATTTAGAGCAGAAGGAAATAATTGAATCGACGAAAATTATTACGAATGACGGATATCATATGCCGCACTTTGTGGTAGCACGAGAAGATAAAAATACCACAAAGTTGCGAATGGTGTTCCATGCGTCGCATGGTTCGAAACCGTTAAACAAGGCGATATTCAAGGGCATTACGTCCTGGAGTATTATTCGATCGATATTGACGTTCCGGATGAAACCGATTGGCGTGATCAGTGACATCCAATCCGCCTTCCACAATATCGAAGTCCAACAGGAACATCGGAAGTTTATCAAGTTTCTTTGGATGAATAATGACGATCAATTGATGTGCTATCAATTCAATAGGTTGCCGTTTGGGTTATCGTCCAGCCCATTCGTGTTATATGCCGTGATCAGCCATCATCTGAAAAAATATCATGACAAATATCCGGATGCTGTTAAAATGATCCGCGATGGATTGTACGTCGACGATATGATATTCTCAGCTGACGATGCTATCGAAGTTGAAAGTATCAAACAACAATGTATTGAAATATTTTCGGATGCATCAATGAATTTACGAAAGTGGCGAACATCGGATGAAGATTTAAATCGACAATGGAACGATGATTTAGCCGAATCAAAAGTTTTAGGAATGGAATGGACTAATGATGATCATCTTCAAATCGCCATTCCCGAATTTAAAAGTAACGAACCAATTACGAAGCGAAAGGTGGTCAGCTATTTAGCATCGATTTACGATCCATTTGGTTTCGTTCTGGCTACCAGTTTTAAATTGAAATTAGTGGTGCACGAAGCATGGATGAAAGGACTTGATTGGGACGAGGTGATGCCAAACAATTTAGCACGTGATGTATTGAAAGCGGTGGTCGAAATCGATAAGTTGAAAACTTTTAAGTTTAAACGTTTTATGTTTGACCAAACCGTGAGTACCTATGATTTAATGATTTTTGTTGATGCCAGTAAGAATGCCATTGGTATTGCTGCTTACGTGTCGGATGGTCGAATTTTATCATTGGTTTACGCAAAGTCGAAGTTGATCAAACATCGAAAAATCGTTACAGGTGAATTGCTAGCCCTATCATATGGTGCAAACGTAGCAAGTTCCTTGAAGGAAATGATCCATCCGAAACGAACCGTTATGTTCTCGGATTCAATGGACAATGTACATCGATTGACGCAGGATATCAATAAATTTCCATATCCAGTTGCCGTTCATTTGTATAATATCAAAATGAAAGTGAACGAGATACGTCATATACCAGGAAACATCAATCCAGCGGACGCGTTTACACGTGGTGTGAATGTTGATCAGCTTAATGGTTTACATCGTTGTAATCTTAATGATATTGTTAATGATGATGACACGAACGTGATGATGATTACAACCACCGTATTGACTACTACGAATTATGATTTATCAAACATCGATTTGGATGCTGAATTAAGCTACGATGATTGGATTAAACTGATTGATGAACAACCATCAGATTGGAAGAAGACAATTGATGCTGATGAAAATTCGTTAACGATTTTAATTAAATTAATTCAACAAAAATTTATCACCGATGATATGCGGAAAAATATACCGATGTTTCTCGATGATAACCAGGTTTTACGATGTCAAAGTCGATTTGACAATACTGATTTTACGTACGATGAAAAATATCCATTGATTTTACCTAAATGTTCTTTTACAATATCGTTTTTAACCAATTTACATGAACAAGATGAGCACGGATCTGTAAATTATACATTATCGAATCTACGTACGAAGTATTTTTTACCAAAAGCAAGACAATTATTGATCCGTATAAAAAACAAGTGCTCAAAATGTCGTGCTTTACAAGCAAAACCGTTGGACGTGTTCTTAGGATGTCCACCGCCAGAAAGATTGAATCGTAGTCAGCCGTTTGAACACATTGGCGTTGACTTATTCGAATTAAAAACTGAACCGAAAGCAATTGGAATGATATTCACGTGCGCGGTCACAAGGTCGGTTCATTTTGAATTATTAGAAGATGCTACCGCACAAAGTATTTGTAATGCCTTTATGGTTTTTTCTGATCTAAATCGTATACCGACAACTATATTTTCTGATAATGGTCCAAATCTAAAGAAATTTAGTCAATTATTGAAAAGTGCATTGCACAAATTGAATTACGAATTTAAATGGCATTTCAATACACCTGCGTCTCCATTTCGTGGAGGTTTTTTCGAATCATTGATCAAGACAATGAAGAAAGGTTTTTATTGTATCAATTGGCAAAGGAAATTGGATCGGAATGATGTTAGACGTGCTTTATATCGAATACAAGCGATCATGAATGGACGTCCGTTAATTCATGATAAAGATACGATATTGACACCAAATCATCTACGATTTGGTTATAATCCAAAGGGGCCGTTGGTGCCACCGAAACGTGGTTTACCCGTGGAGCCACTGTTGTCATACTGGCGAGGAACACAAAAGCATATCGACGCCGCTTGGCGGATCTATCGGGATATCTATCTAAAGGGACTGCGGTCATTCTATCGGAATGGCCACACATACCAACATATGGCAGTCGGAGATAAAGTGTTAATGATTGATGATCATCTTCCCGTTAGTTTATGGAAAATCGCTACTGTCACGAATACAATACCAGATAAACGAGGAATCGTGAGAACGTATGAGGTCGAATTGGACAAACGAAAATATCGACGTCCTGCACAACGGCTTGCGCCATTGGAGGGGGCAGGAATGGACAAAAAATTTTGACCATGAATGGGTTTCATACATTAACTTGGTCAAGGTCGTATTTAAGACAAACTGCGCACATATAAAAGGGCCAGTAACATCATTTTTAAAATTGTGATCATTATGATTGTTGTTGTTTTTATTTTTCTCTGCTTGTTTTTAAATCAATAAAATAAATTATTTGTAAACCAACGTTTTTTGTGTCTAGAAATCTAATGGATGTTTCTTTTGAATGAATTCTATTCGTTGAAATTATCATCATCATCATTGGAAAAAACACTTGAATTTTCAATGAATTTTGTTTTGGCAACCAAATAAATAAAAAAAACTTGGAAAAACATCAAAAAAAGATAAAGATTTAGATTTGTGAACAAAAATTCCTTTCATTTCATTAGAATGGAAAACAGAAATTAATTAAATGCAAAAAAAAATGTTTTTAAAATCCATTAATTACCCATTATAATTAATTATTAATAATGATTTTTAAAAAAAAAAGAAAAGAAAAATGTCAACCGAAAATAATCCGCAAACAAAAAGAATTTTGTCGGGAAAAATTTTCCATTCTGTTTGCGGAAAATTTTTTGCTGATGTTGTCAAATGAGGGCGAAAAAAATCTTCCATAAAAAAGTCAATGATCTGTCCCGATGAAGATGATGATTCATTTAGTGTGGAAGGGGAAATTTTCCGTCAAAATCAATATCGGAGAAAATTTTCCAAAATTTTTAAAAAGAATAATAATTGAAATTCTTGATAATTTTTTTTTTTTGGTGGAAAATCAAAAAGAAACAAAAAACATTATGGAATATGATTTGGGAAAGCAAAAATATGCGAAAATTTTCAGAATAATGGATTTTTTCCGATGCAATTTTCTTCAGAATAAAAAACTGCTATTATTGACTTAGACAGAAGAAACCATTTCCATTTTTCTGATTTACTATTTTATCAAACAATTTTTGTTTCTTCTTCCATCATCATCATCGTTTGTTGTTTTTTGTTCTGTTACATCATCATCATCGACTCTCGAGAATCGATGATGATGGAATGTTAGTTGAAGAGAGAAAGCAAGCAAACACTCAACGCCCGAAAAGAATAAGATGTTGATGATGATGAAGTGCATATAATCAAATAATGTGTGTGTGTGTAAATTGAATTATTGTCAAATAATATTCATTCGCAAGAGAAAAAAACATTGAGATGCAATTGAAGATTGAATAGTTTGTTTTTCATGTTTGCGCAGAGATTTGTTTTTTTTATCGTTGCAGAATGAGAGAGAATCGTTATGGCTTCTGAATTGATACAATTCTCGTCAAATAGAATCCAATTTCTTTCTTTTATTCTTTTTCGACTAAATACATTAGCTTAAAGTGAATAAGAATCAAAAATGATGATGATGTCCAGACTTGGAAAAATCAAAGATGATAATAATCACAAATGAATCGAAAGAATTATGATGATGACAAGAAGAGAAAGAAGAAATTCGAGATCCTGGTTGCAGCCAATAAAGAAAAAAATGCAGAATATTCTGCTGATGTAACAAGCAAAGAAAAACCAACCAATATTATTATGATATGTGATCCATTCGCAATATGAATTATATGGATGGACAATCAAAAAAGAGAGAGAGAAAAAAGAAAATTATAATAAATTGATATCTGTGTTATCGATATCTGGCGTTTTCAACTGCTAATAATAATGATAATAATATTCACAATACAAATGTTATTCAGGGCGCTTTAAGTATGAAAAATCCTCGAATATACAAAGAATTTGGATAATATTGTGAGGGGACCACCAAACACAAATGAAATAAAATCGAGAAAACATCTTTTTTTTCATCTCTCTCTATATTGGCTGTAACCAGAAAATGTTTGCTTCATCCCCAGAATCGATGAACATTGTTGAATTCTTCATATCAAAAAAAACTCGGTATGGAACCCAGAAGAAAAGAAAAAAAAAATTTACAAATGAAAAAAAAGTGTAGAGGATGTTACTCCGATTTATATGTTTTTTTGTTTGTTTGTGAAAGCCAATGCAATTCGACTCGAATGGAAATGAAATGAATGGGATGCAGAACAACAAACAAACATGATTTTTTCCCTTGAAATGTAATATGAATATTTTTTTTTGTTTGAATGAAAAGAAGAAGAGAAAATATATTTGTATTATTGAAATGATGATGATGATCAAAAAAAAAGTAAAACTGATGAACTGGACTGATTCAATATTGAATTGATACGGAGAGAATATTCTTGTTGTATTTTTTTCGAAGGGAATTCTTTTCATTTCAAAGAATGGAAAACGTGAATAATGAAGAATAATACCAATGTGCAAATAGTGAAAATGAAGAAGAAAAACAAAATTAATACACAGTGTTGATGATCATCATCATCATCATTATGCGCATACTAAATTTTTTTTTCATCGGAAATTTTTCGATAAAGTTTTTTCAGAAATTTTTTTTTTCATTATTTTTTCACTTTATTGAGTTGTTTGTTTGTTTGTAATCCAAGTTTTTAATAATTTTTTTCCGTGAAAAAACACAATACATTAACAACAACAACAAGAGATAATATTGAATGATGGAAATGAGCCAAATAATAATTTTCAATTTCAACTTTTTGTTTTTTTTGGGCCAAATTAAGCACAAAGATGTTTGATGAAACAAGTGAAAAAAGTTTTTTTTGCCTTATTTGAATATTGGAAATTTTTTTTTCTTAGAAAAAAAATTCATTTTTTCAAAGAAATGTTTCCAGAAAATTTCTTCCAAAAATATTTTTCCCCATTAAAAAAACTCATGATCATCATAATAAGACGTCAAAACATCAAAGGCCAAACATATTTTGACAGGAATTTTTTTTTCTTTGTTTTGAAAAAATAAAATAAAAACAAAAAACCTTTTTGACAAGTAAATTTTCCATTTTTTTCATAGATGTTGTTCAATGGATCGAATAAATGAATGGATGGATGGCCATTTTCAATATTTTCAGGAAATTTTACCGAAAACAAAGAAAAAACTACAATATTTACTTATCGTTAGTTTAGTTTAGTTATTATTATTGTTTTATGATGATGATCATCATTGAAATGGGAGAAAAATTTTTTTTCTTTAAAACTTTTTTCTCTCTTCTTGAGTACTATTCATGAAAAAAATGTGAACCCAACAAAGAAGAATAGGAAATGTGAAATGTGAAACAACATTGAAAATGAATGAATGCAAGAGGGAAAGGGAAGAGAAAAAATATAATGATTTCGTGACAATTTTCATATTTTTCTTCTGTTTTTCCATCATCATTTTCTTGAAATGTTTTTATTTCATTTTTTTGTTTTGTTTTCGAAAAGTATGTTCCCTACAAAAGTAAGGACAGGTTATAAGGAAAGGGCACTGTTTGAACTTTGAAACGAATCTGAACTTTTTCTGGAGTATCATTTTTATTCCAACCAATTGATTCTTAATGTCTCTTGTCTTTTGGTTATTTATTTATTTTATTCTATTTTTTGCAAAACAGAAAAATCGATAGAGAATAGACAAAAGTAAAGTGTGTCGAATGAATCTTCAAAGTAACACAACTGTAACTTTTGACAATCGATGATTCGTATCGAATCAAATCAAAAGAAAATGAATGCAATTTTAACTACAATAAGCAAATATAAAAAACAAATAAACCTTAATAAGTAAGAAGATGAAGAAGAAAAAAATTGTCTTATAATCAAACAATGATGATTATGATGATAATAATAAATATTTAATGTTGGAAAAATTATGCTTGTGGAAAATGTTTTTTTTAGCCAAAAGATTCATCAATATATTTATAATATTTGATTGAGATATGAAGAATTATTGGAAAAAGAAACAAAAAAAAATGTAATAAAAAATATAATAATTGTAATAACGTTATTACAAATATATCGTCGTCATTATTATTTGCTAAACATTCATATATTTATATTATTACGTTTTCAAATCAAGATACATTTCCAACATAATGTATATACATAGAATTTTCATGTTGTTGTTGCTGTTGTTGTCAATCACAATCATCACACATAAGATTAGAAAAAGAAACAATTGAATAGAGAAACTATGATGTAACGAAAACAAAACAAAACCGAACCGAACATTATATTGTGAATCAGTCACACAGATGTAAATAAGTGTCCAATTCATTCTTGTTTGAAGAGAATTTGAAAAAGAAAGAAAATGTAGAGAATATTATTGTTATTTGAAAATCAAAAGCATACACGAACATCACATAGAAAGATATGATATTGTTGTTATTGTTGTCATTCTTATGGATTCTTCAACAACAACAACAATTTTTCTTTTTTGTCACTAACAAATCCATCCATTTTTTGAATCATTTCAATTCCATTTTCAAAATGTATCCAGGCACGAAGAATAGTGAAAAAAAAATTCACTAAGAATTTCGCTCCATTCAAATACACAGTGTGTATACTTGAGATATATTGTGATATTTGTATGGTGTCATTGCATCCTATTAATAATAATAACATAGTAATGATAATCATCATCAAAATTTCCTATATGGACTCTTATGGGCTCTCTATTCTTTTTCATTTGACAATGATGATTACTTTGAACAACAACAACAATTGTTACAATTGTGAAGCCAACAAATGCAAACGAAAAAAAAATGAAAATGAAATTCCAATTTTATTTAGTTGTTGAGTGAGAGAGATAGAGTGGATATAAATGCCATGAAAAAGTTTCATTTGGATACACAACAAAAAAATAAATTCATAATACTCATTTCACATTATGCTTTGTTTGTTTGGTTGGTTGTTGAGGATTCTCTCTCTCTCTCGCTTTGTATTAAATGAATCGTATCGCTGTTGTTGTTGGATATAATTTTCATGAATGAAAATCAAAGATAGTCATCAAAATCATCCAACACAACACCAGTACAATGAGCATTTGCCGAGCAACAATGAAATCGAAAAAATTTCCATGGAAAACTATGAATAACATTCAGGAAATTTTTTTTGGAAACAAAAAATTCCAGGAATTTTTATTCAATCAATCGAAATGCATTTTGGGTGCAAAAAACATCATTTGTAAAGTGGGAAAAACAATAATTTTTTTGACAAATAAATTTTCATTGATTTACCTCTTTCACTTAATCTTAATTGAAAACGATTAATTTCAATCTAATTAACAATTGACTGATTTAAAACTGGTGTTAATTTCGTTTCCAATGAAATAGTTTTGTGAAATTTTTCCGGGAATTTTTTTTCGGAAAGATTTTCTTTTCTTGAGCAAAAAAGCGAGAACCGAAATTCGCTTGATAAAGTCATTTTCCAAATACCAGAAAAAATTAAATCACAAAAAAATGCTAATAATTCAAATGAATGAAACGCACATTAAAATAAAGCGCAAAAAAATAACAAAATATGACAATTCAAACAAACATGAAAAGACTAGCTAAGATTCCAAAATCTTCTGGTAGAGAAAATAAATCGATTTGATCATGACAATAACACATACACCAAACATGAACACTGATCATTTGATTGCAAACGGCAATCATAAATTAAATGTGTATGTGCAAAAAAAAAGATAATAACATTACAGTATTGATGATCTTTTGAAATGAAATAAAATAATAATAATAGCTATGGATAGAGAAAGAAAGAGAGATAATAAATTACAAAGAAAAAGTTATCATTAAGTTAAATTATCATCATTGTTTTTTTTTGTTTAGTAATTTGTTGAAATGAAAATTCTTGAAGTTGATAGGAAGTTAAGAAGTTAAAAGAGAGAAAAGTGTTAATAACTAACCATTATCATTATCATCATCCTTTTTCATTTTCAAAATAACACCCAAAATTTGACTGTTTAGCTAGTAAATGAGTTTTATCGTCGTCAGAATCGATCAATTTTTCTTCTGTGAAATTTTGAACGTCAAGAATCGAATCATATCAATTAGATATCATTCCATCATCATCAGTATTTGATGATAATCATCAATGTTTCCGGAAAAATTCTCTCACTTTTTCATTTCTCTATTAAATTTTTTTAGAACAAGTGAAAAAAATCTAATGGAAAAATGAAATTTTTGGTAGCAAAAAAAACAAATCAAAAATTCAATAAGAAAATTTTTTTATAAGTAAAAAAATGTATTGGTTGTCTGCCGAATTGGCAAATTGTATGTTTTTTTTCTTTTTTCAAGCAAAATCCCAGATGAATTGATTGGCATCATCATCATCATTTGTCGTATTTGTCAGGCAAGAAAAACAGCTTCTCTAACAAGAATTTCTCTATCACCATCATGTGATAAGATTGAGAAAACGAGAAAGACCTTTATTTTAATTATCATTAGGCCTAAGGAAAATATATAAATGTTCGAGCAACAAAGATAACAACCAAAAGAAAGAAATAATAAGAAAAAATTAGGCAAAAACAAAAAGGAAACACTAGCGATTCATTAAATGATGGAAAATTAATTGGGTAAGATATCCAAAAGAAAAAAAAACCTGGAAATTCATTTCATTGAATGTGTTTCGAGTAGAAATAGTCGTTTGGTTGTTTGATGATAACTTTATTTCAATTTGTCATTGAGTTTCTCGTTGAAATTTTTCCAATCAACTAAATTAAAAGGAAAAAACAAATCTACGTGGTTGATTTTTTTTCCATAAAATCGATTTAGTCGATATAGCTGGAAAAAAATCAATTTCCGGACAATTTTTGGCTTTCATCATCATTTATGATGACCGAATTTTGTTTTTCGTTCATCACTTATCAATCATCATCACACCGAGAGAATCGACAAATTCACACTTCAAATGCCCACAAACAACTTGTATGGATACAAGATTAAAAATGTAGATTATCATAGAGATAAATTAGCCTGAAAACAACGACGAAAAAGATATTTTCTTTTGCCAATTTATTCAAAACGGTTAAGGGCTTAATTAATGAAATGAATTTCAGTTGGCAGCAGCAGAACGAAAAATCCGGATTAGGTAACGTTCAGCAAAAGAAGCAGATTTTGTTTGAATTTTGAATAAATTCAGTTTTTTTTTGACAATAATCATTATTCGGAAAATTTCAAAAAAAACCATACAATCAGGTATGGAACTTTGTAAAAAAAACATTCAAATTTCGGATGATCAAAGTAAAGCGATAAAAAATAAACGATTTTTTTACCCTTGAAATGAACATTCATCATTTCGGGAAAATTTCTCGAGAAAAAAAACAGAAAATATTATTACTGCTACAGGCATCACATTATTTTGATTAACAAAACTAAGATTGAAACAAAAAATTTACTCCTTACTGCGAGATTCTAATTATGTAATAACTATTTAGAAAAATCGGTAGAAAATTTACAAACTTAAATTATACAGATCATATGGAATTTGAATAATTTTTCAATAATTTTACGGTTGTTTATAAAAATATACCGGCAATAAGGTAAGGTTAATTGAAAAATTATACGAAAAAAAACTTACCTTGGTTCCATTAACGAATCGGACGGTGAAAATTGTGGATTATTCAAATTGTTTTGATGTACAATATCTGTTCATTTCAATCAAAAAATTGAATTAGAATTTTAAATTATGATTTTTTTTTTTAAAGCATAAAACATACAAGTTTTAACAAGCAAAACACCGGTAGATTCGATTGTTTGATAACCATTTGTAGCTTCACATTTATAATAACCAGAATCATGAGTATCCAAACGTTTAATAACCAAACGTGAACGTATACGATCAGGTTGTATTTTCGTGGATTTTGTTGTCAATTTCCCGGGTTCAATTTCAATAGGTGCTTCATTTTTATACCAATAAACTTTCAGTTTTGGCTGGCCACTAAATTCACATTTCAAACGAACATCATCACCATTTTCTTTAGTTAAATTTGTTAATGATTTTTCTATACGTAGATAATATTGTGTGCCATTATTTTCCGCTGAAACATTACCAGAATTTGATGATAATGATGGTGATGGCGTTGATGAATGTTCTTGATTATTGTCATCACTATATGCGAGGTAAGAAAAAGTTTAGTTTCATAAGAAGAAGAATTTGATGTAAAACAAAGTACTTACTATAATAAATCATCATTTAAATCAAAATCATCATCTAAATCTTCTGGATCAGCTTCATCAATATCGACAGCCGGTTCCGGTGGTGACAGTATAACATCATCAGCATGGAAAACTAATAATAATTTTGGAAAATGAAAAAAAAATTTTGATTAATAATTTATTATAAAGCTAACGAACGAACGAATGGGAAAAAAATTGAAACGCGAAATGAAAAAAGCTGCTCGCTGCTGCTATTCAAGTAATGATGATGTAGCTTGAAGCCAACGATCAAAAAACAACCAAGAGAAAAAAAATTTGTCATTTTTTTCATCAATAAATGAAAAATGTAAATAGCTTCTAGGTTCCTATAGGGAAACATCATGGCAAACATCACATTCACTAATTGATTGAGTAATTTCAAGCAAAAAAAATTCAGAAGATTCTTTTTTTTTGCCATCATCAATTCAGTTAATTGAAGAAGAGAGAAAATCAAACACTGATTCATATCATCATCAATTCGATACATATGATTGCTGTGTTTCACTATACAGTTGTGTGAAAAGGTAACCCAAATGAATGAATGGAAAAAAATTCTTGTTGTTTTTTGTTTCAATCATTCACATTCATTGATAGATTTGGTAAATATTTGTTGTAAATTCTGTGCTTCAAAAAAAATTCAAGTATGAAAATTATTATTATTATTAGTTTTTTTTTGTCAAACAAACAAACAAACCAAACAAACATAACGAATTCTTGTGTTTGTTTGAGTTCAATCCACTTGACACAAACATGATGATGTAAACTAACCCATAGCTATAGCATTATTGATAATTGGCTTGATTAGTGAAAATGTGTGTGTTTGCACAATATGGTGATGATGAAAATAAAACAAACCTATAGGAGAACATGGTTCGTTGTGACAAACTTGATGGTGGTGATTTTCAATAAATTTTTTTTCCTATATTTGTTTGTTTTCTTCTTCATTTTCTAACAAGATTTTTTTCTCCAAGTTTGTAAAAAAAATAATCATTTCTGCCTGTCTGACAATTATTGCTGTAAATGAAATCAATATGAACAGGGCGTGTGTGAGGGGGTTATGAATGTTTTTCATGTGAATGAATGACGCCCGTCCATGTTTTTTTACGATTATGATTATGACAAGGATTTTTTTCGGTTTGTTTTCATTCATTCAATTCAATCATATCCATTGGTTCAGTCCATTTTTTTCAATCAATCGTAATCATCATCATTGTTTAATGTTTATCGATTTTTTTGTATTTTGTCAAACAAAACACATGCAGAAAATGAAAAACAAACATTGTAAGTTGTTACCATCATTGTTGAAAATGATTGAAAATCGCAAAAACTAAATTAGAAAAAAAAATTTTGGTTTTTTTTCTCCATAATGAAAAAAAACAAGTGTCATACAAATACAAACAAACAAATAATTTGATGAAACAAATTACCGAACGAGAGGAAAAAAACTTGTAATAACTTTTTCTTTTTTGTTCTGTTTTCATTCGGAAAACCAACACATTTGATACAATTAAAACAAGAAGTACATACACAAATCGATTACATTGTCGTTGTTGGATTGATCCATTCGCAGAAATGAAAAAAGATTATGTTAATTTTTTGTTTCCAGAAAAGCCTTCGAGGCAAACATTTTTGTGAAATAATCAAACATGAATTATCAAAATAATGTCACAACAAGAGCAGCTGTGGCTGATTTTTGTATCAAAAATTTGGGAAAAAAAGGTTTCATTTTTTCCAATTGGTTACATTCAAATATTTGAATTGGAATTCGATTAAGGTCATCGTCATTGAATGATGATTGAAGTGAAAATTTCGGGTGAAAAAAAAATCTTTGATTGAAATCCTTCAATGATGATGATGATAAACTTTATCTTTGTCCAAACAGAACCCAGAAAGTAGAGTGGAGCGATTGAAAAACAACGATGGTTTAGTCCAGTTTAGTCAGTGCTTCAAACAAATCATCATCATCGAATAGTTTTTTGAATGACAGAAATGAATGGAACACAAGACACGTGAATCAGCGATTCCGATTGAATTTGTATTGATGGCGTGTGTCATTCAATGAATCGATAAAATTTTTTTTTTGGAAAATAAAGAGCTAATTTGTGTTCGGATTGTGTGTGTGTGTGTGTGTGTGTGATACAACCGGATTTCAAATCATTCGTATTTGTGATTTTGATTTGATTCAAAAAAAAAAAAAAAACAAAAGTGGATCATTTTTCTCAGAATAACGATGATGATGTCACTCTCTTCAAATTTGAATTGTTTGTTTTCTACATCTACCCTGATAACAGGGAAATTCGCTCCATTTTGTGAATTTTAATTATTCCATCTGGAATAGTGAGAAATTTTTTTGCATTTTCTCTGAGTCATCATCATCATTATTGAGAATCGAAAATTGATAATGTTTCTCTAATAACTACTTTTTCTGTAATAATAAACTTAAATAACTTGACTGGATTCGCTGGCAAAAAATGGATAATAATAATATTCATAGTAAAAATAACTAAGAAATTCCTAAATAATAATCTGATTTGACATTTACCATCATTATCATCAATGAAATGTTATTATTATGACATGAATGAATGAATTTAGTAAAAAAAATGGACCCAGATTGCAAATTATGAGAATCTCTTTTTATAAGCTTAAATTCGAATTCGATGAATATGTGTGGGAAAGAACTACATTAAATTATGTCAAACATGAAATGAAATAATGTTAGTTATTTACAAAAATTGAATGAAAAGAATAAACCCATTTTCAGTGTGGAAATTCTCCATCACCATTCAATTTAATTGAATATTTTTTTTTGTTGGGAAGATTTTTGATCCAATTTCACTTTTTTCCATCTTTCAGTATTTACGAAATGATGATGATGATGAGTCAACCGGACATAAATTATGAAGTGCATTTCACAGCACGGTAACATCATTTTATTATGGTGATGTGTAGGATGAAGAATATATGGGAATAACACGTGTGGTACGTGCTAAAATTGCCTATTATTATTATTATTATTAGCTTTTTTTCCTCTTCTGACAGAATAAAACAAACAAATAAGCTAATTCAAATTACTTTAGTAATGAAAATGTGAAAATGTTCGTTTTTTCGGTTCATTGCATAGCACCGGTTATATGGGAATTTTCGTTTGAAAAACCCGTGGACCCGAAATCAAAGAATATTCGTTCGGACCATTTTCGAATGACTCATACATGATTCTGGGTGGAAATTGGTCAATTTTGTTTCGTTTTATCATACCCAAATGTGTAATGAAATGAATTAAAATTTATGGTTAATATCATTTGGTCATCGTAGTAAATTGCCCTTAGACATTCAAAATAAAAAAAATGACGATGAATCATACAAGGGGAAAAATCATTGTTATTTCGAATTTCGAATAAAGAATTTCGTTTTTTTTTCATCAGAAACAAAAATTTCCATTTTCACAATATGGGTATTATCTAATATTTTTTTTAAAGGAAACAAATTTAAATTTCAAAATTTCTGGGCCCAAACTTTTTATATTCATTTTGAATAAATATAGGTAAATAACAAGTGACAAGTATGAAATTATCATAAATGTTAATAGCGAGGAAGAAGAAGATACTACTTTTTTTTGTGAATGGAATTGAATAACATCATCATCACCATCATGAGAGAATTTGATTGACAAGCACGCGACACTTACCAAAATGAATAAATGTAAAAAGGGAATAATATTCTTCAAATAGTGAATCAAAATAGTGATTTTGAAAAAAACGAAGATGATTTTCACTTTGAAATGTGAATGCAAACAGAATTTGCATATTTTGCTAATTTTTTTCTCTGTTGTTGTTCCTGACACCCAAGAATTCGTTTCACCTCTACACAAATAAATCCTGAAAACAAACTGAAAATACCCAAAATTGGCCAAAAATTGAAACATTAGAATTGGCAAGATGAATGAATGAATGAATTTCTGGCAAACAAAAAAACTACTTGGAAAGAAAAGAATCGAGACGCCATGTCAGCATAAATAAATAAATAATTGTAGCATCCAACCGAGAAAATGAAAAAGATTTCCTTATGAATGCAGATATTCTTTTGCATTCATTTCAGTTCGATTTCTGCGAAATAAAAGTTGTGGAAACAAAAACGAAAAAAATAAAGAAATTTTTTTCGAAAAAAAAATCCATTTAACCGAGATGATGAATCAAGCAATGGAATGCAAAGAAGTTTGTCAGGAAAAAATAAAAAAATAAATTTTTCATTTGTCAGCATCATCTTGTCGATTGAGGAATTTCTGAATTTACAAAAAGAATTTATCACAAAACAAACATCGATTATTTTGCTGACCATCATCAGACAAACAATAATGCTTGTCAAAAATCATTCAAAAGTTTTTTGTTTTGTTTTGGAGAAAACTTTAACACTGCATTATATTTTCAATGTCAAAAAATTATATCACATAGAGAAAGCGGAAAACTAGATAATTGACATTGACATTGAGTACACACAAACACAAACACAAACACAACAAGTTGAAAAAGAATTAGAAGTTTTATACAAATTCAAATCAAAGTCCAATTCATTGTTGTTGTTGTTGTTAAACAAATCAAATTAAATTCCAATTTCCCTGTTTGAAAGTGAATGGTTGAATCCAGAACAACAATACAGAATTCGAAAATGGTTCACGAAATTCCAGAAAAGAATTCAATGGTTCAGCCAGTAAATAATGATATGAATAACAACAGGAATACTTTATCAGTAAGTCGATTAAGAATAATGATAATATTTTTCCATTATAATGTGATTCTGAAAATTGTAGAAAACAACGAAATTTGGATCAAATACAAAAAAAAACCGAATTCACCAATGCAAATGGAAATGGTCAACATAAACAAACAAACATTCAAGGATTATTCGTTCCATTGAACTGTAAATTTTTTGAACATTTCAAAAATGGACAAAAAGAATTGATGTTAGTAAATCCTCAATATCTCTGCATTCCAAGAGATAACACAATAAAACTACATTATATTTTTTTGAAGAGAAAAAATACAGAAATTATGTTTTTGTCATAAAAAACAGCAAGATGTTTCATGCGAAAACATAATTAAAATGAAGAAAAAATTTCTGATTTGATTTTGTGAATTTTTGAAAATAGTGATGTAAATGACATGTTTGAATTTTTCATTTTCTTTCGTTATTAAGAACTTAGATAAACAAAAACAAAAAACATAGCGGATGTTTTCGCCTTATTCTTGATCGGCCGGATAACTTAATCTTTTGTTTGTTTGATTTTAGCTTCCCCAAAAAAAACGAAAATCATCATCATCATAAGTTAAAATAGGCTTCGGATACAAACACAATATGAGTCATCATCATATAAAAATGACCCAAAAACACGTGATACACGCTATTTCACGATGTGCGCGCGTGTTTTTCAACTATTTCAAATACAAAAAATTGCCCCAACGCTTTGTTTGTTCGTACAAAACGTTTTTTCCAAGTTGAGTTTATCAAACACATTTTTTGTTCAATCGCTTTAGGATGACATGAAATGAATGAATGAATCCCAAATTCATAATATCCATAAATTATTAAACATCAAACAAACAAGAAAGAGAAAAAAACTATTAAGAAATGTTTTTTCAATATATTTTCTGGAAAATAACAAAACAAATATAAGGAGGGGTCGATGGTTAACGCATCGTTTACCGTTATATAACCAATGAACAAATAAATTTGACAATAAAGCTCACAAACAGAAACATATATCGCGAGCTATAAAATTTAAATTTATTAGTACAGTTTTTCCTTCAAATCGTTGCTCTAATCACAGACAAAACGTTTTTTTCAACAAAAAAAATTGAATTTTCGGAAAAACGTTTTTTTTCTTCTAATAAATTTACGAGAAAAAAAACAACAGAAAATCTATTTGGGAACATTAAACTAAATCAAGTGAAACCATATTACCAGATTGAACATCCAAAAATCAGAACAACACACATTAACATTGCCAATGAAAAAATGAATGGAAAAAAAGGGTTAACAAAAAAAGAAATTTTAATCATCATTATCATATGAAATCTATCTATCTATGTGTATAATGTGTCAAATAAATCAACCGATTAATTTGAATGTTTTGGGAAAAATTTAAACCCTTTTTTTCATTCAGTATGATGATGATCATGGCCATCATAATCATAATCATCATCATAGGTGTTTGTTTGCTTGGCTGATGTCATAGACAAGGTGATTATCATGGAGAAATCTCAGGATTTATTGTCTAAATGTGAAACTTTTTTCATTTTCAATCCAGATTTATTTGACAGCAAAGATGATGAGAAAAAAAACAACGTTTTAGCAATTAAATGTGTCATGTGTGTAATGATAATGAACATCCAAAATCAATTTTCAATGATTAACATTAATCATGATCAATCAAAAAAGATTATCATTCAACAACGGAAACGTTCGATTTCGTTTTCGGACATGGAAAAAATAAGTAACCACAAATTCAATTTTGATTTGAAATGAATATTTTTTTTTCTTATGAACAAACTTTCGATGATCGATGATTGTCCAATTCTCAATCAATTTGGATTCCATTTTTGAACTAGATCCATAATTGAAGATCAAATATCAAGGACAGAAACAGAAATTTTGCAAAAGAAAAAGTCGAGTTCAATGGCAAAATGACATTTGAGAAACATCAGACACAAAACATCTGAATGCAGTAAAACTTTTTTTAAAAAACAGGAAAAATGAATGAATAAATGTTTAGCACCATCGTTTATTGTTATACAATTTGGCCATTGAATGAAGCAAAAAAAAATTGACTTTTTTTTATTGTCAAAATTCATTCAAAAATTTTCTGCATTTTAAGTTTTGCAACTTGAAAATGATTCACCCGAACAAAAAGAAGAAGAAGAAGAAGAAATAAGAGATGTTTAAGCAAAACCGATTGGCCAGAATAATTGAATCCAACACAATGTACATTGTATGGAAATGAAAGGCTACACTTTTATGCCAAAATGAATGTCGAAAGAGGCATTTTCTCCTTCATTGTGTTTCGGCAAAAAAACGAAAGAAAAGAAAGAAAGATTCATATTTTTTAAATGGCACAATGAAAATGAATGGAATGAAAAAAAAGTTTAACTTAATTAATTTCCAGAAAGAAATTTTCATTTTTCCAAAGAAAAAATGAAAATGAAAAAACTGTAGCTAGGTGATAAAGTTCAGCTAACTAATTAGAATTCTTAGCATTAAAGCATCCGATAGACGAGAAATAAACTTTCTTTTTGTATTCATCATATTTCACTATCACTATCTTTATTCAAAATTTCAATGAAGAAGAAAAAATTTTCCTTTTTGCATTGTGTAATAGATTATGTAATTATTATTATTATCATTCAGTGGATCGTGTCATATGATGATGATTATAATCATTGAATAAAAGTTGCAAAAGAATTTTTCAAAAGATAACAAAAAAATGTTTGAAATTAAAATTTTCCCGGGTTACACTGTGGATTATATTCGATTCATTCAGACTGAATTCCTTTCAATTTTTTAAAAAAAAAGTTTTGACCATCATCATCATCATCATTATGATGATAATGAGCTCATTAAAATGGGTTTTTTGTTTGTTTGTTTTGTCACCATTCATTCATAATGATGATGATGAAAACATTGTATATTTTATTTTTGTTTGACAAATATATTTTCATAATCTTTTTATCCCTTTTTATTAGATTTTGCTGTTGTCATTTCAGTTGTTTTATTTATTTGTTTCAATTTTAAAAAAACGAAAAAGATTTTGAAATTTTTTTGTTTTTGTTTTTGTTTCTGTCAACAAACAAACGAAACAAAAGTTTAAATAACAGAATTTGTGAACGAGGAAATGGATTTCATCAAAAAGCTGATGATCGTCATCATCATCCGACCATTATGATGATGCTTAAAAAAAATCCAAAAGAAAAAAATTGTCTCAATGGAATTGTCATGCATCGATGGGCACACACACACACCAAATGCATTGTCAACATTATCGCTGATAAAACAACAACGACGAAAAAGGCAATAATATTGAAAAATCCTGTACAAAACAACAACAGCGATTGATAGATAGATAAAACGAAAGAATTATTGAATAGAAACAATCCAAAAAAAAGCTGAAACAGATTGTCGTTCAATATTAACAACACCGAACAACAACAGCCATACGGTTTGAAGAAGAAAGAAAAAATCCAATTCAAAATGAATGAATGATATTTTCGGGGCAATATTTTTATCCATATTTTCTCTCGTTGAGAATTAATATTGTCGGTATTTCTCGCACATCCATCTCACACTTGATTTTTTTTCTCTCGCAAATTAGACAATGAAAAATGAATGAATACACAGAGAGCAAGGCAAAGCAAGCGAGAAAGGTTGCTGTATGATGATGACAAACATATTTTCCAGTACGTCAATTTTCACTAACCGAACACACAGAGTCTATTAGAATCAGATCAGTGACATCCGACCAAACCAAACGAACCAAACAAATGAAAAATCATATCATCGCATATCGCATATGATAGTCGACAGAATTTTTTCCTTTTTTTAATTAAAATCATGCTCGAATAATTTTGTTGAGAGAAGAGAACACCGCACACACCGATTGAGAGGAAAAATCATTTGGAAATTTGAATCGTTCCATGATGAAAAAAAAGAAATTTTTTATTTAAACATCTTTATTTTTTTATCAGCCGAATTTGTTCATATAGATTTTTTTTCATGTTGACTGATTCAATAGAAGTTTTTGGGCTGAAGATTTTATTCTCAGCAGCAGCAGCAGCAATGACAAGTCAAATTTTTCGTTCACAAAAAAAATGAATATCCAATTACGAAATCAAGGAGAAAAAAAAGATTCAGTCTGAAATTTTCCTACATAAACGACATTTTTAGTTTTTTTCTTGAATGTCTCGATTGTCTGCATTCAATCAAACATTGAAGAAAAAAAACCTACAATGTAAAATATATTCAGATCAGAAAAGATTTATGTATTTATTTATTTACCAGATGACCATGATAAAAATTGATTTTGAGGAAAGAACGAAAGGTAACCGATATTCAATTACAAAAGATATACTTGACTAAAATGAAAATCATCATCATCGTTGTCATAAACGTCAAAGCAAGGTTAGAAAATCATAAATCTATTCAGAAGCAAAACAAAAACCAGAGATAAACGGAGAACACCAAAAAAACAATGGCCATAAATTAAATTAGAATCTTGGAAAAGATACGAGAAGACAGAGAGATGACAAACATTTTTTTTATGGAAACTTTTCCAAAAGATTATTTTTTCCGGTAAAGATTCTTTATCCAAAAAGATTAATTAATTGAAGAAAGATGACATAGATTTGATTCATCATCGTCTCATTTCAAATTTAATGATATGATTCGAATCTTCGAATTCACGAAACGACAAAAAAGAAAGATCAATATTTTTTCGATATAATTTTTTTTGATTGATTATCTTTGATCAGAAAAAAATGATGATGCTATTTTTAAACACACATTTCAGGAAATAAATTTTTGAAATGTAAAACCAACCGAACAAAAAAACTAAGGCAGTCATAATTAAAATTGACAGGATGAACTAAGAAAATTTTCCGTTGATAAAACTAATTGGATAAGAAAAAAAACTGGATCAACATTTGATCAATGATTTCTTTTGCATCCTAAACACTTATGTTGTTTATCATACAATTTTATCGCTCAACGACAACAACAATGTGCGAACAACATATGATACAGGTAAATCAATCTTTGAAAATGAATTGAATTGAATGACGAAATTTCAAAAAGCAATTTTTGTTTAATTAGTTTGATTAAAATCTATGTTTTTTTTCTATTTGCTATCAACCAAGCGGTTGCCAATCTAAATTAAAAATCTAACCCTTTTTTTCATTTGTTAGCTTGCAGAAATGACGAAGAAATTGTCGACAATGAAAAAAAAAGGAAATGAAGAATTACCAGAATTTTCATTTCAATGAAACCCGGAGGCAAAAATTTCGAATTCAACTTTTACAAACTAACAACAGAATCCAGAACGAAAAAGAAAGTTTCATTCGGAATTGAAAATTAAAATGAATCAGAAAAAGCAAAAAAGAAATGAAAATGAAGGAAAGAATCTTAAATTCAATTTAAATGATAATTTAAATTTGCTTTACTTGCTTTGTTTGCCCACCAAACACATGTTACAACAACAGAAAAAAAATATGATTCGAAAATGATGATTATCATTCATTGAATTAAAAGTAGTAAAGAGTAAAGAGTTTATTATTATTAAATTTTATGTAAATCATCATCATCATCATGAGCAAAACATTATTATTTCATTTTCATTTGATTGTCATCATCATCATTTCGAATGAAAATGAAAATCAATGAAAAAAAAAATTCTAATCAAATTCGCTTCGTGCGTGTCGAAGAATTTTGAATTGAAAAATCTCCTGAGATATATTCTTTCTTTCTTTTCAAAAAATTTTTTTCAAATGATAATAATGATGATG
This sequence comes from Dermatophagoides pteronyssinus, assembly GCF_027571235.1. Taxonomy (NCBI): domain Eukaryota; kingdom Metazoa; phylum Arthropoda; class Arachnida; order Sarcoptiformes; family Pyroglyphidae; genus Dermatophagoides; species Dermatophagoides pteronyssinus. The sequence goes on from NW_027461538.1 coordinate 1,057,160, forward strand.
ATTTTAATCAAATCGTCATTTGATTCACACTACTAATGGAATTTGGCGATAATAGACAAAACAAAAACAAAACAGAGAAAAAAATTGCTTGCAATTTTGAAATTTCATCCAAAAATTTCGCAAAATTAAGATGCTCATTATTATTGGATTATTGAATATGATAGTGGTATGTTGATTATTATTATGTTAATGCGATTCGAAAATTCTTTCGCCAAAGAATTTAATCTAGCCTAGAGAGCCACCATTCTATTCGATGATGATCATCATTATAATGATGATGATGACAGCAGTTTTGCTGTAAATAAATGGTAAGGAGGAGAATGAAAAACAATAAAATAAGGACACGTGTTTTTTTTTGGTTGTCTGGCACATCCTCATCATAAATTTTCAAAGTTTGTACGTGAAAACGATAAACTTTACATAGGCAAAAATGTTTATGACACATTTATAATACCCACACACACATCTTTCATCTCAACCTAAATTCAGTAGCTTCATTTTGGCAAACAAAAACAAAACACGTGGCAAAATTTAATTAAACAAACAATTCAAAAAAGAAGTCCTACTGTCGAATCTCCAATTGGAAATATAATGAATTCTTTTATTAACTGAATGTGTTTTTCATTCTACACAATAGAATGATAATCTTTAGCTTTTGCCTACTACTTACTAATGCTGCTGATTGGTTTTATCATCAAACAGCAAACCAAATTGAAAATGAAAAAAAAATCATTATACGATCTATGGTCTATGGTCGATTGACAAACAAACAAACAAACAAACGACATACGACAAACAAAGCGGGAGAAAACCACACACACAAATTCACATCAAATAATAATCTTGTTCAAATAAAAAAGTCGAACGAGTAAAAGGGTTTATATATTCATTTTTGGTTTTTTGTCGAATGAAAAGCGAGAAACTAATTTTCAATTTGCATAAAATACAATTTTCATTATCAACATTCGAAGGGAAAAGTTTCAATTTTCTCGTGCTATTTGGAGAAACAAATTTTCATTTCAATCGAATGATGATGATAATTTTGAATGCAAATTTCCAGCAACAATAGAAAAGGATTTTATCCCTGAAAACAAAAAACGTAATTCTTTTTGATTAAATTTTAATTTGAATTGTAAACAAACATTACCGTCGTTATTTGATAATATTCATCAATCGAAATCGAAAATGAAAATTTTCGATTGAATATGAAAAAAGCTATTTTAACCCAATCGATAGATTTTCATTTTCGTTTTTCAAACAAAAAAAATAGAATAGAATATAGTGGAATCCCAATTGGCATTCATATAAATAGATCTCATCAATATTAAATTTGGAGAAAGAGAAATGGAGAAAAACTGTTAAACTGCGAAACAAATCTGTTCAATTCTTCGAAAGCATCATCATTATTTTGAAGATTTTTCAAAATATCGTTGAAACACGATTTGTTTTCTCCTGGTGAAGATTCAAAGGAAGATTTTCGTTTCGTTTAACAAACGAAAACAACATAATTCAATTCTCATTATAAGCAGCTAAAAACACACACACCATAGACACGAATAAACATCTTGAAAACATAATCATCATTATTATTATCATTGTCGTTGGTTATTTTATCGAACAAACGACAATATTTAACTTGCATCATCATCATCATTATGATGATGACATGATGATGATGATCGTAATTTATTTTCAAAAGACAAATGTCAAGGTTTTCCAAAAAATAAATAAATAAAATTTTTTTCTTTTTGGGTGACAATTTTCAAGATTTATTTGTGAATTTTTCTTCAAAAAAAAATAATAATAAAATGCCGGCAAAAGATTATTCAAGTTTTTTTCTGGAAAAAAAGATGCTAACCCAGTGAGAGAGAGAGAAGGGAGAATTATAATAAATTTTATGGTTAAAAATTCTTCTTCTTTTTTTTGAAATGAAACTAAATCTGATCATCTGAAGCATTATCGTTGTGTTTTGCCTGACTGACAACTATCATCAAATCAAAATTAAATTGAAAAATATGTTCGGAAAAAGAAAAAACCCATAAACAGATTATAGTCGAAGGTTATTATTATCATCATCGAAGATGAAAAAATTTATCTAACGTGTCAAATGTTGTTGTGAATTTTGTTTTTTTTTCAGTTTGAATTTTTATCAAAACAAAATTCAGATCACAAGCAATGGAACTTTGGTTCGCACACAATTCACATTTCATAAATTATTCAAGAAAAACCAACCAGAAAATAAGAATAAGCGATTCGATGTGTGGCAAGAAAACTAAAATGTTTTGGTTTTCTTCTTCTTTTCTTTAAAAGAAATAAATTATTTAAGAAAATTTTATTCATCCTTTGTATCTTTCTGGGAAAATTCTTACGGTTTATCATTATTTATAAAAGAAATGCAGGCTAAATTAAATGGCTTGAATAGAAATGAAATGAACAAAAAGATTCGAGCATCCTTTTATGGAAAAAAACTTGTCCATTTTCATTGTTAGGTGAATTTGAAAGGTGAAAGAAAATTTCTTTTTTTTTCACATTACCGAGAAAATTTCTCATATTATCAATTTTCATAGTGGAGTGAGGTTAGGTTGATGACCATGACTATGCCTGTGATTCATAGTTGAGTGAGGTTAGGTTGATGACCATGACTATGGCTATGGCTATGATTCATAGTTGAGTGAGGTTAGGTTGATGAGCATGACTATGACTATGATTCATAGTTGAGTGAGGTTAGGTTGATGAACATGACTATGGCTATGATTCATAGTTCAGTGAGGTTAGGTTGATGACTATGATTTATGATCAACTTAGGTGTTAGTCATAGTTAAAATCATCAATTTATTCAACATAATTTTACGGAAATGAAAACAATTAAAATCAATGATTAAAAGGTAAACAAAAAAAAATCCAATTAATTTAGATGATGAAGAACAAAAAAAAACGTCTAAACATTTAATTAATCTAAATTTTAATCTTATCAATATGCAAAGTTATTTTGGAACAACCAAAAAAGCATTTGCATATTTTCTTTCATAATAATCATATTCATAATCAAATGGATCGACCAAACAAATAAAAAAAAGGAAGGAAAATTTTTTTCCCATTATACAATTGATGGACAATAATAACATTTTTCTATTTTTTTCAGTGATCCAAATATGATTGACATGATCATTTTTCCTTTTCATTCAAACAAAAAAATAAGCTAAAACTAACAATAAGCAAAAAATCATTTGAATAAATATTTTCTTTTTGACAAGTTGAATACATTCATTCGGTCTCAACGGAATAGACGATAATCAAGGGGAAAGAAAAATTCACTCTCTCTCTCTCTCTCCATTCACGCAATTGTATTACTTTTTCTAACGAATTTACATGACAAGATAATATTTGATCATTGTAAAGTCCATCATCATCTGATAATCAGTGTGTCAATAAGATAAATCAACTTATTCGGTAAATATTTAAATCACATCACATCAAATGTAAATCAAAAAAAAAAAGATTCATTTATAAATCAGCTTCAGCCATAATAATAATAATTGCGTGCTAAACACGGTAGTTATCATGCATATTATTATTATTTATTTTTTAATGATGATTTGTATCAAATTGATTGATTGATTTGATTTTTTGTTTCTCTTTATGTTTTTATCATCATAGTTTGTCAAATATCAAGATTGATTTGTTTGTTTGTTTATTAGAATGTTATCCTCCGCAGAACGACATTTATAAACAGTGACAAACACGAACATAATATCGATCGATCGATCAATCGATCGATTGACCCAATTTTTCAATATCGAATTGGTTGGTATTTTTGGCAAATAAATTGGTGTACATCTTAATCCGGATTTTTCATTTCGTTGATTGATGTCAAATTTTCTCGTCCATACATATATAGCAGCAAAGTAACATGGTAGCAGCCAAAAAAAGAATTCAAAAAATATATTTACCTGGAAGAAAAACGAAAGAAAAAAGAGAAAAAAATTCAATTATTATCGGATTTCATCAAAATTGAAAAAAAAACTTTAAAAAATTCAAATTTTTTTCAATAACAATGAAAAAAATAGTCAGGAATGATTGGAAAAATTCTTTGAAATTGAATATTTTTCATTCATTCAGCTTGAAGGGCTGAAAATGAATGAATGAATGTAAAATGCATTCAGGCAGTATTTGAAAATGAAAAAAAAATTCCTTTGAGAATGAAATGAAATGAATGAAAAAACTTGTAACAGCTCGAACTAAAAAAATATTGATTTTCACAACAACGACAACATATTTTTCCTTCCTTCATCGTGCACACAATGGTACTTGAACTTTATTATCATCATTATCATCGAATGAGAGAAAAAAAACACGTGACAACAACAACAACAACAACGTAACACGTAATTGAAAATGAAAAAATTCTGTAGAAACAAGAAATAATTATCAATTCAAACAAACAAAGATGATGATGATAATGAGATTCTACTCTAATTTTTTTTCATCACAATCATGTCTCCCATTTGCAATAAATGTGACAATTAAACACAATTTCAGTTATTTCTCATTTCCCGAAACAGAAAATGGTTCATTCAGATTTGAGTAAACTGCATTTTATCCAATACTTATTGAATGTTATTGTATTGAGGATCCTTGGATCGTTATTTGAATTTATTTTCTTTTGTTCCTTGTTTGTTTGAATTGAAAATCAACTTTGACACTTTGGTTCGTCCGACACTACTGTATTGTTGTTCGAAAATCGGGTGGGTCATATATAGTATAGACCCGGGATTCATTCATATCGTAAATTGGATCATTTTGTCCCCGTGTGTGCTTTGGAACACAGCAGTTCAATCTCTGTGCGTGGATTTGGAAATTTTTGACTATTCAAAATAAAACTGCGAAAATAAAAATTTAGTGAAAATGTTTAAACGTGCCACGTGTCAACCAACCAAACATAGTTAATTTTCGAAATGGGCTTTATTTTTTCAACAAAAAAAAACGATGATGAAACGAATCGAATCGAATTGAACTGAACTGACCGTTATTATTAAAATGGAAAAAATATTTCGAACCCCCTCAAACACTTGGATATTATCAACACCTGAATCATTGATGTTGATGGCGATAATAATCTCTTTTTGAAATGAAATGAAACGGAAAAAATTATATCATCTGTTCACCATTGTTGTTGTTGTTTTGCTTGGAAATTTGATAATTTACTTGGTGGTTTTTTTTCGGCTAACAACAACAACCATTTATAACGAACGAATAGTTTTCACGAAACTGATTTACATTACAAATGATGAATAAAAACAAACATGTATCGATTTACATCATGCAAGAAGAAGTAAGGTAATGAATGCGAATAATGAATAATGAAAAAATCAAATAAATTGTTTCCTATTGTTGCATCATTCAAAGTATCAATATCAATCCTAGTGACAATAATAATGATTTTTTATTGGATTTTCTTTTTTTATTTACAAATCGTTGGTTGTGCTATAACGAATCAATATTTTTTCGTTTGCAATTTGAAAATTTGTTTGATTTTATGCTTCATTTTGATTATGATTCATTTAAAAAAATAAAGTTACGCAAATTCTACGCTAATCATCATCATCATCAGCATATGGTTTCATCCATATTGACGAAAAATTAAACGGGAATTTTTCAAAAAAACTTTAGCGAAAAAACATTTCCAGCTAAAAAAACCAAAACAGAGTCATCAATTCAGCTAAGTATTCATTCTGTAATCTGATTTTTTTTTCTAAATTATTTCAAGTTAATTTTATTTATGTTTTGCATTCACATTGGCCAACACACACACGAAAAACAAATTAACTTGATTTTTTTAAAAACTTTTTAAAATTTCGAAAGTTTTCATTTTCCTAGTTATCAAATTAATTAATTTTTTCTTGCTTCTTTCTCGGTATACTTCTTTGCAATCACAGAATGAAGATGTTTGTTTTTTTTTGTTGGTTTTTGGTTTGACGTTAATCATGATTTACTTGATTGACGAAAGAAGAAATCATTTTCTCGGTGTCGGTTTGTTTGTGTGTGTGTGACATTCTGTCAAAAGAAGAGATAAATCTTTAGCAACGGAGAAAATTTACGTTGACACTTTGTGAACTGCGAAAATCTGTGTGCAAAAAATTCATGGAAAAATTCTGATTTCAAACAAACAAAGAAACAGATGTGTCCAGCATTGATGATTAGAATCTGGATCAGATTGACGATAATCCACCATCACCATCGAATCAATCAATCGACACAATCAATATGGGTGTTTGCATCGATTTTGGTTGATGAATTAATCACTTTCTCTCTATTTACGTTGATTTTGGTTTTTACAAAAAAATGCAAAACAGCCAAATCGAAATCAGCTTAATCCTGCAACACGCACACCGAAAGTTTTACAATTTTTGAATTCAAGTTTTTCGTTCAAAACTTTTTCTCCTCTTGATCAAGCCAGACACACACGGTTGGAAAAAACCAGTGGAAAAAAATTTAAATTTTTTTAATTTCAAGCCATTTTTTACGACCATAATAAACCAACGTGGTCGTGTGGTGGTGGTGAGCAATGAAATAAATTCAAATGAATGTCATCCATTATTGCATTTTTACGTTCGTTTGCTTAGCACGCAAAGCAAAAGTTTATGATTTTTTTGTTCAGAAACCCAGCATGTTCTTTATTTTTGTTTTTCTCCAATTACCAAAAAAAAAAAAAAATCCAGATCAGAATGGCGATTGTCAAATCTATGGTCAACGAAATGAGCAAAAAAAAACACAGGGCTTGACCGTTTGGTCCGGTCACATTCGATCGATCGATTGTGACAAAAATAAAATCAAACAGTGGTATGCATGAATGAGTGTAAGTATTGGACATACTCAAGTGAACCAAGATGACCAGAAACAAAACAAAAAACCTACACGAGCTCTGAAGTTCAACAACCAACCAACCAAACGAAATAAACAAACAAAAAAAACGAATCCACAATTTTCACATTGAAAATATCAAAATAAATCAATTGAATGATTGAATTGAAAAATTTTTCCCATACTGCCATACTTAACTATCATACAAACACCTACACACACACCTAGCGATATTAAAAGAGAGATAGAAAATATTATGACAATTTTAAGAAGAAAAAAATTTATGGATAATCAGATAAAATGTATAATGAATTGGGATCATTTTTTTCGGTTTTGGTTGTTCAGTTTGTTTGTGTCATAAATAACATAAACAAAAAATTCATCGTTATAAATAAAAAATGACCAGATGTTCTCATTGATTGACCAGAATTTTTTCAAACGGAAAAAAACATTGACAGATAAAAAGTAAAATAAATAAAAAATGATTGATTCCGCATTAGAATAGATATGTCTATGGATCAAAATAGTTGACAATATGCAACAACAACAACAACAAAAAAAGAGATAACAAAAACAAAATTGACACCTGGATAATAATGATGATAATTTCACCTGAATAATAACAATGATAAAATACTCTTGCATAACCAACCCTAGACAGCCAGGACATTGACAGGATAAATTACCTATCATAAAATTCAATAGTTAGATAGGTGTGTGTGTCAAAGATTCAATCATTTCATCTAGAAAAGTTTTACCAGAAACGATAATAACAATGATATAACGATAAAAAACCTTGATGATGATAATATTCTTTGTATATAAATTACATTGAATGAAAATCCGGAATATAAAATAATAAAAAACAATAATAAAAAAAATACAGGATACGTGAATTTTGTTTTTTTGAAAATCCGTTATTTTTTTGCTTGGTTGTCCATCATTCGAACAAAGTAATAATAATCATCATCATTCTGTGATGCGGTTTATTATTTATTCTAAATTGGTTTATTGTTCCCTTTTCGAACAGAATCGAAAATGAACGTCGTTTTTAATTGTTTTGTTGCTGACGGAATTTAGATATTTTTTTCAAACAAAATATCATAAAAATGGACAATCATCATCATAATAATCATAATAATTTATTTTCATTATAAAATGAAAATGTTTTCGCAATTTCACCATTTTCATTCAACGAATTTCTTCGAATTCAAATGAGGAAAATGAATGAAATTTCAACTGACCTGTCAAAAATAACAACAACAAAAAAATAATCAATTTTTGTTGCTGTTGTTCTGATCTAATCTTTATGTTTACAAAACCAACAAAAAGAAAAAAAGAATTGCCTGATTACGAAGCAATTCGTTGATGAACCCCAACCAAAAAACAAAAAACCAGACATTTTTTTTTGAATAAAAAATAAAAAAATGATGCTAATTAAAATGACTGAGGTAAAATAATGATGATGGCGAAAAGAATTCATTAGTCATTATCATTTTCTTCGAATGAAAATTTCTTGTTATCACCAAAACAGGATGAAACGAAAAATCATCATTGCAAATCGAAATGATGATGCGAACAAAGATTACGACCATAACATCATAAATCTTTTCAACATCAAAAAGAATTTCTTTATTTATTTATCATCAATATTTTGATTTGGCCAAATTGCAATCAATGAAAATTTAGAAAAAGGAAAAAAACTAAAAGGAAACGCACGTGCACACCTTACATTTAATTTAATTATCAATTTTTGAATTGAAATCTTTTTCTCTTTTTTTCCCATGAATCAATAGTTCATTAGTTTTTCATTGAAATTCAGAAATTATAAACATAAATGACATATGTCATTCATATGAACATCTTGTTATTGTTATTGTTGTTTGATTTGATTGAATTAAATTCAATTGAATTTAATCTAATCAAATCAAATTGAACAAATAAGAATCCAACAAAATTAAAATGAACAAACGAACAACCAAATAGACAAATGAACTTTTGAAAATTCAAATGTTTTTGTTGTTACGATGATGATGATACAAAAGGAGTCTTTTCAATTTGACAACCACCAATGGTGTATGTGAGTGTAAAAGTGTGGAACAACCAAAAGAGAACACCATCAAATTCAACAATAAACACACAGCTAGAGATGATTTCCTTTAGACGAATTTTCATTTGGCTATACGTGTGTGATTGACATATTGACTTTCTCTATTCAAAAATCATTACCATTTTCATATTGCGAGTGAATTTATGAAGAAAAAAAATGAAATGCTTAAAAACCTGTTGCGAAAATGATTAAATAAACAGAATCATTTCGGTTTAAAAATTCAGAAATTGAGTTCAAATTAAATTCTTATCATTCATATTGATCAAATAACCACCACCACACACCCATCCTGTTTTATGTGATGTAAGAAAAACACAAAATTAAAATCAAATGAAAAAAATGTCATTAGACATTCATTTTATTATTATGATGATGAATTTTGTTTTTTCAAAACAAACAAAATTATCAAGCTGTCTTTTTCTTTCAGCAAAACGAACCAAAAAAAATCATATCATATCAAAATCATAATAATCATAATTGGCGAAATTGCCTGTTTTTCGAAAATAAATATGATGATATACTTGTCATCAACATTATTTAATGTTTGTTTGGTTTGTTTTACTTTTGCTTGTTGATATGACTTCTTCAAAAGCAAACAAAAATGATTTTTACTTTTCAAAGAATTCAAGAATTGAAATCTTAAAAAATCATTTTTTTCATTGAATGAAATGCATGAACTTTGAACTTTCCATCTTAAACAAGCGAAAAAAAAGGAAAATTCCATCAAAAGCGTGTGTGTGGTCATCATCATCAAAATCAGAAAGAAAATCATCAAATTAACAAAACTTATTCCATTGATATGGAATAAACATTCAGATTGGATTGGATGAATGAATGAATGGTGACAACAACAACAACAACAATCATAATAATCATCTTAAAGTTCCTCTCTTCATGATGAAGAATAGCCAAAAAAAAAGATAATTGTATTCAATGATGATTACTACCACTTGAATATGTCAAGATTACGATATTTATTTTATTTTTTTCCCTGTATTTATCATCATTATTATCAACAGAAAAATGTGGTGAAAACTAACGAAAGAAGAAAAATAGCTTTGTCTGATCATCAACAAATACCTGGTGAACACGATCATGCATGAACGAAAACATCACATACAGGTTAAACAAACAATGATGAAAATCATCAAGGACAAAGGTGAACAAGTCAAAAGTCAGCAACAGCAGGAAAAAAAAGTGAAAAGACAAGAATCAACAGAAAATCGTGTGTGTAAATTGAAGTTTTTTTTTCTATTTGAAAAAAACATTGTATTTTTTTCATTATTGATGCTATGATGCTGTTACCCACCATAATACTACTACCATAAAGGTCAAGTGTATTATATTCAGCAAAGAATAACTATCCAAAATAAATAGTAGCCACTGAATGTAGTCGACCAACATTGACCAAAAATATTTGACACACGATATACATGAATGATGATGATGATGATGATGATCTATTATCATTGTCTTCGTCGTTTTTGTTGTTGTTGAAGAAAAAATATTTATTCAACCACATTTTTTTGGTTTCATTCAGACAAATAGCCAGAACAAAACGAAAACAAAACAAAACAAAGTCTTTATATCAACAAAAAAATGGTTCAAAGGTCAATCAAGCAACCGAATTTGTTTATGAAAATAAAAAAATATGTTTGCTTTACGAATAAGAACTCCACACTGAAAAAATACTTATCATTCATTCATCACTGACCATCTTAGAAGTGTGTGTGTTCGCTCAACAGGCATTTTTTTCCAAGAAAGAAAAAATCAAATCAAAGAAAAGAAGGTAAAAAAGAATAACAATTTTGATGGATGTGAATAAGATTGATTGACTTTTCAATATTTCGCTCACTCAACATGAATAATTTAATGGTAAAAATAACAATGGACAAAGATCAGAATCAAATGATGACAATTGATTTTTTGTTTATTGAAAAATGATCGATACTCATAATGATAATCCTGTTTTTTTGACTACTGGGATTTTTGACTCACATCAAATGACATTTTTGTTTGTTTTTCATTTATTTGCCCATCGTATGGTTCAAGTGTGTATTGGAATAAAGATTGTTGTTATTGTGTAATATGCTATTGACAACTTGTTACTCCAGAAAAATCGTTATCATTGATCAAACAAAACGAAATATTAAAGATGAAAATGAACTAAGAAAATAAATCTTTAAATATAACCAAAATCTTTTGAAAATAAAACAAGGTGACAAGTGTGTGCGTCGATATCGAGAGATTATAATCTCTCACGAGAATCTTATAATGATTTTTTTTGTGGAAAAATGATTAAAAAGATAAATGGCCATTCAATGACACCAAAGTTGTCAAAGTTTTTTTGCTGCAAATCCTCCATATACAAGTGTCATAAATTTGAATTTTTTTTTTGGTTTCGAATTTCTTTATTTAATTTTTTTGCAAGAAAATGAAAATTTTCTAAAATCAATTGATGATGATGAGGCGAACGTCTTTAACTTTTGCTCTCTCTCTCTTCGTCGTTGATAAAAGAAGGTTCTTTGTTTTTAACGAAGCTTATTTAGATTATGATGATGATGACAAACGATAATCGAAACTTCGAGGATGGTGGCTGGTTGGTTGGTCGATGTCTTGAGCTCATCAATCAAATTGAAACGACAACCAGAAAAACGAAAAAAAAGTTTAGGCTTATAAACGAAGCGGCTTCCACACACACACACATATCATCAATTGACATTCATGACAGAAGTCATCATTATTGTGGTAGTTTTTTCTTAAGTTTTACCAAACAAACAAAAAATTTCTTAGTTTTCGTCGATCATCGAATGATATGCTCAATTTGGCAATTTTGTTCTATAGGACTTTTCAAAGATTAATTTGGCTGAAACGAGACGAGACAAGAACGAAAAACGAAAAATGCAAATATTTGAAAATATGGCCAGACATGAATTTTAATCGAAAAAGAAAAAATAGTTTCCGCAAAATAATTGCCAGAAATTTGCCGAAAAAAATCATTTTTTTTTTCGATCATCAGTATGATCTTGGTAAATCGATGCTAATCGCTTGTAATTACCACCAATCGGTAATTCAAACCAAGCAAAAATAACGGGTAATGAAAAAAAAATCGGGCAATAACCGATTATAATCTATGAATGATGATTGATAATTTCATTTTCATTGAAGACGACGACGAAAGTTATTTTTAAGATAACTTTAGCTGCAAAAAATATGGATTTTTTTCTTTCTAACTTGGAAACAAGCAACATAACTTGTTGGAACATCATTGGCAGATTTCGATTTCAATCTTTGTTTTTGGTTTTTCGACATGTAAAAAGATTATCAAAGTAAGTTGAACGAGTGAAACGAAAAAGGAAAACAAAAATTTGTCTCAAATGTCAATGTGATAAATGCGTCAATTTTTGATCAATTTTTAAAGATAAAAATGTAGAGGAAAGGGCAACAACCAAACAAACAAACAACAACAAGATTTTTATTGAAAAAAATGCAACAAGTTTTATCTTGATTTACACAAAAAGAAAATCTGTGTTATTATTATTTTGGTTAAAAATAGAAAGTTCAAGTTAAAAATTGCAATAAAACAAACTAGATAAAAGTAACATACAACTTATGTCCATTGATTACACAGAAAAAAAAACGAAGAAATTTATAGATTACATAATGTTTCTTCTTTTTTCTCTGTCCGTTCAGGTTATGGTTAAGTGAAAGTTTTTCTTCGTTTTACTTCATTAACTAACTAACAAAAAATCATGTTAAAGTGGTTTTTTGTTTCTAATTTATCGTTTACCTGATTTACCTGTGTGTGTATGTCGATTCATAATTGAAACAATTCAAAGAAAAAAAACCTTTGGTTTATGTGCAGAGTTTGATACAAACTAAAAATACTTTAGCAGAAAAAAGAAGGAAACGAAAATGATCATCATCATTGTTTGAAAATGTTCATTTCGTTCTATGGAAGATAATTAAATTTAAAAGACAAACGAAATTGCATTCATTTCCTATGATGATGAACACTTTCTCTTGAAAAAAGATTTTTGGTTAATTTTGCAAAGAAAACATTAAGAAAGAAAAAAAAGTTTTATGGTCAACGGTTAATTTTCTGGCTAAAAATCGAATCGATTTACAAGATAAGAACAAACGCAGCAGCTGCTGCTGCTGTTTTTGATTCAGATCAATAACAAAAACAACAAAAAGTGAAATTTGATGGAAGAAAGTCACAAAAAAAACCAACATTTCCTTTCGGCAAAATAGATTGAATTACAGAAAGTAAAAAAAAATCACGTGTAAACTTCATCTAAACTTGCAAAATCGATAAATCTTTGTCTTTGGCCACACACACACACACACAAATAGATTCTTGATGTCTATTTCAATCCATATATACTTTCCAAAAATAGAAATAAAAATGACCCGAAAAGGTGAAAATATCCAACAAACAAATCAAACAAACAACATTCGTGATTATATAACCATCACCGAATCATCATCATCAAACAAACAACCAATATTGTACACACCAAAAAATATCAGTCATTCATTCATTTTTGTTGTTTTCGCAAACCCATAATAATAAATGAAATGGAATGGGCATTTGGAAATCTACAATCATCATTATGATGATGATTTATCTTTCATCAGCAGAAAAAAAACATGAATTTTTGATAAATAAATAACTCAATTTGTTTTCTTTGAAAAGTACAAATGATAATGATGATGGTGGTGGTGGTGGAAAAAAATCCATCATTATCATAATGATTATCGTTTGGGATGTTTGTCTAATGTTTATGTAATTTTTTGTTTGTCTGCATTCAGGTTATATCAATCGGAAAAATGGAATGTGAAAATAAAGAAGAGAAATGTGATTCATAATCAATCAATCAATAATTTTTCATTACATATTTTTCGTTGCTTTAAATGATAATGATAATTATTATTATTGAATGGTTCATTGAACATTGAAAAAAGGTGAAAGGTCAATCAGCGTGTGTGTGTGATCATTATCATCATCAGCGAAAATCCAATAATTCAAATAATCAATTCCAACCAGCAAAAAACCAGCAAAAAAATAAATCAAGCAATAATTAAAAGAAGAAGGGGAAAATCATCATGATTATAATGTAAATTTGAAAAATCATCATCATTTGTAATCGAGGAAAATAAAAACATTTTTGTTTGTGTGTGTTTGCGTGATCTAAGGTCATCAGGTTGAATATGATTATATAATCTATGAACCTTTTGAACCAAACCAAACCAAACAAGCAACCTTTGTGCCCATTATCATCATAATCATCATAACGAAAACATCGTACAAATTTTTTTGCCATCTTTTTCCTGTTTACACCAAGCTAGTTGTTGTTCGATGATGATGATGATGGCGTCCATGATAGAGAATAAATATGGCGCCAAAAATGTTTAGAAAAACTAATTTTTTTTTGCACTTACTGTTTCCCTGATACAAACATTCAAAATTGTGAATCGCGAAAAAATATATGTTCTTTACAGAAACGAAAAAAAATCAAAATAAACATCTGTATAGTTTGATGATGATGATGAATTTCGGGAAAATTAAGTGTATATCTCTGCAGTATACCAGTAGACCACCAGTTTTTTACTCTAAAATACCCTTGTGTGTGTGAGTTTGTAGTAAATCAAAACATTTCAAGCTAAACTTGCATGTAGATCATCATTTTCTTATTTGGCAAATAACAAATATAAGTTTATGCTGGTATTTCGCAAACGCACATTGTTGTATTGAACACAAAAAGAATTCAAAATTTTTTTTGTATATAAACAAACAAAATCAAATCAAATTTGTTTTGTTTTGTTTTTTCATTGATCTGGTTTTTTTTAAAAGAATCAAGCAAGAATATTAGATTTATGTACTTAAAGTCAATGTTGTTTGAACATCAAGGACTTTGAACTTTGTGTGACTGAGAGCAAGAGAGAGAGAAAAATAACATATATTAAAAAAAACATATACTGATCATTGGATTATTTCGTTCATTTTTTATCCAGTTATAATTTTTGTTTTGTTTTCTTGGTTAATTAGAATTAGAATTTTGTTTGTTTGTAAATATATGGAGTGTTTGACATTATTATTGAATCGAATATTGTTGTTGTTGGCAACAACCAGTAACATCTTGGAAAATTTTCCACTTTTCTTAATCAATTTTGAACGTGACACATTATTCTTGGTTGTGAAATAGAAGAATATTTCGAGCGAAAAATAATAATATCCATCCAAACTAATATGCTTCGATAAATCTAAGATGCAATCGATGGTGAAGTGATCGATGGTAAAACGATGCCAATTTATTCAGTGAATAACCTAACCTCTAACCAAGTGAACCAACCAAACGTTCAATTATCAATTTATTTTTCTTTTCTTTTTCGTTTGGAAAAAAAGAGAAAATGTTTCATTTCACAATTACGATTCAATTAACAGACGTTGTTGTTGTTTAATTCTACACGCAAACACAAACACACATGCCAATCAGGATTCTTGGCCAAATCACAAACTAAAGGAGAAAAGAAATTAATGAAAAAAACGAAACGAAATTCAATGAAATGGATGGTTGAATGAATCCAATTAGTGAAATTATCATCATCAAGAGTAAGGTCAAATGATAAGTGTCTCTCTCTCCCTCACTGATGTCAAATGGTTAAATGAAAAAGACACAGAATAATTTTAATAAACGTTTTAATCATGATAATGACAATCACGATGATGATTATGCAAAAATAATAATTCTAGCCAATTATATAAACAAAACAAAACCGAAAAGTTTTTTGTTCAGATTTGATGATTTTTCATTTTTTTTTCAAACAAACGATTCGATGACAAGCATGGGAATCAGCAACAACAATAACAAAATAAACAAGCAAGCAAACTTTTTTTTCTTTATAAAGAATCTTTATTTTTCTTCGTTTGTCATTTTATCACGAACAGTGATAAATATTACCCGGTTTTGAAAAAAAGTTCAAACTACCATCGAATTAGATATAGCTACCCACAATGATAATGAAAAAAAAATAGACAACACGCAGTGATGATGATGATCTATGTGTGTGTGTGTTTATAGTCAAAATATTGATGATAATAATAAATTAACGTTTTTTTTTCTTCTTCCTCAAGTTTTGTTCATTTCATTTACTTTTCGTAATCTATCTATCTATCATCATCATTCAATTCAAAAATCTCATTGTTATATGACCATCATTGATGAAGAAAATTGAATTTTTTTCTCTGCACTGCTGTGCTGCTGTGTAGGATAATGAATGAATGAATCGATCTTCATTTTGAAAAATGCCAGGTAAATATCTTTCAAATTCAAGGTAAAACAGGTAAACATAAACAAGCATCCTATTATATTTTCTAAGATCTTTGAACTTTTTTGTTTTGTTTGTTTGGATTGAAAAACATTGTTTCATTTTTAATTAATATGATTAATGATGAAGTTAGGTTAGTCAGGTTGATGACCAATATAACTATCATCAACAATGAGGAAAAAAATTTAGAAAAACTTTTCGGAAAAACATTTAATTTTAATTTGGTGTCAAAAATAATAATAATAATTTTTGTTTTTCAAAAATTTCTGTAAATTTTCCCATATTTAAAAAAATTAGTCATGCAATACACACATACACAAACATTATATATTAACTTTTGACAGATTAATGTTGTCGATGATGTGATTTGGATTTTGAATTTGAAAAAATGTCGCTCATAGGTATCATGAAAAAAGCCTAAAAATAACTTTCATTTGAAAATAAATAAATAATCCGCTTTTTGTATAATTTTCTCTATTTCTGGACTTTTCAAAAGAAAGTGAAGTGAAAAAAATGAATCTTGATGATGATGATGATAACATTAACACTTTGACACTATTATTTTAATAAAAAAGGTACTAACAAGCGATTACAAGCGAGCGGCAAATCAGAAAAAACATCCAAATCAATCCCCCAACATAACATCTTGTAGATTTTTTTTGGCTTCAAATTTGGGTATTTTTCAAAACATCCATCATCAAAAGAAAATTTAAGATTTTATCACCATCATCATTATATCGCCATATAAAATCATCATCATTGGCTCGGAAACACCCGATGATGATTGAATCAAATAACCATTTTTGGTCATCATCAAATCGATTCAATCAGCCAGTTGTTTTTTGATCGATATCAATCTTGAATAGCGAAAAAAACATGAAAAATTTTCACTTTTTTTTGTAAAAAAAACATTTAAAAATAGCCAAATGAAATTCAGTTTGACATCATGTGACATTCACATGATCATTCTGGTTGTCAACAACAACGAAGAGAAAAAAGGATAAAAACACTGGATTACGAAAAGATTTATGGTGATTAGAATTTTTTCATTTTAAAAAATGAAAAGATAATCTTTTCAAAAAAATGATTCCAACATGTTCTCTTTTCGCTATGTGAATATTAATTATTGAACAAGGTTTTTTTTATTGGTGAGTGTGTGGTCGTTTGTGAAAGCATCACCATTTTTTTCAGTTTCTATTTCTGGCGCCATTCACAAACGACTATCACAGAAGAGGACGATAAATTTATGAATTTTTATCAATAAAAATGAAAATGAAAAAAAAATCTGACAAGTTTCAAAGATTTTTTGTTTCTTTTGGATTCAAAATCGATTCGGTTTTTTTTTGTTGTTGTTTTCAGTCAATTTTTGATTTTCATTTGAATCGATATTTTGTTAATTCAAACATAAATACTGTACCTAAGAAGAGGTTGATGAAAAAAAAGTATGTCAAGTTTATTATTAAACGAAAGAAAATCTAGTCTGGTTGTTAACTAGGGAGAGAGATAAGAGAGGGGAAATTTTCCGGAAAAACTAGTTTGTTTTTTTTTTGATTGAAAAAAAGTGAGAGAAAAATAAAGGATTGAATAAACGATGTTGATTTCGCACAAATATTCAAGACAAATTATTATGAAAGAATTCTTTCACATTATCATCATTATTGTCGACGAAAGAAATTATGTAGATCAACAACAACAACAACAGCGAAAAATTATTATTAGTAAAAAAACATCGATAAAGGGAAAAGGTTTGAAGCTAGAGTGAGCAAGTGAATGAGAGAAAAATGGAAATCAAGGTATAAGATTAAGACATTATCAAAAAAAAAAATCATATGGAAATTCAACAATGTTAAAAAAAATTGCCTAAAATCATCATTATCATCAACAAAAAAAACCAAGAGAAAATAATAATTTTTATTATTTACCATTCGCATAAGATGAATGACAACGAAATGAAACTATCAACAAACGTTTTGAAATGTTTTCAGTTTATTTGCATATATAATTCGCATATGGAGAAAAAATGTAGAAATACAATATTCTGGGAGTTGTTGAGAAATTTTTCAAAAAATTTTTCAAAAAATTATTTCATTCACATCATCATTATTCAAATTTTGTTGATGATAATAATTTTCGGTCAACAGTTTCAGGTTTCTGTTTGTTCATTCCGAAATCAAACAAACAAAATATCATCATGACATTTCAAACAAACAACCAATTTGAAATTAAATCAACAAAAAATTTATCTTAATTTACTCGTCACTTGTGAATGACATTTGTCAAAAGAAAGAGGAAAAAAAAGCTAAATAATCAAGGTGTCATCATCGTTGTCGTCATTATCAAGCGACCCTTGCTTTAAGAAGAAAAAAAATTAAAGAAAGATTAAAAGATGATAATCATTATTCGGGAATTTTCAACAAAAAAAATTGTCACAAGTTTTATTTTTAAAAAATATCATAATATTTTCTCCAATCAACATTGCAACAAGTTCAATATTTTCAGACAGTTTTCTGATAAAATCGGGTAAACATTATTAAGTAGGAAGAAATTCGACAGATTTTTTGTTAATTCCTCACTATAATCATTAAGAGAATCAATCAAAAAGATTGAGGCTAAACCCAAAATGAAGAATGACCACAAATCAATAGACTTTTTTTTGGCAGGTTAATAACCAACCGACTAACCATAGTTATCATCATCAGCATTAAATCAAATCAAATGATAATGATTAGAGGATTATCAAGAGACCGGAGAAGAAAAAAAACGGAATCATTTTTGATGATGATGATGACAAATTACATGATGGCTAATAAACGACTACCACGATATTGGCTTCTTAATTCAAAAAAATAATAATAATCCCAAATCAACTTAAGTGAAGTGAAATGAAATGACAGGTTGTCATCATCGTCGTCGTTGTTGATCAATTCGTTCTTTGTCTTATAAGAATACATCAGGATATAAACAACATCCAATTTTCCAAATCCAATCATTATCATCATTCGAATCGATAATCAACGAAAAATTCAAGAAAATGATATAACAACAATAGACAATCGTAATGATGATTAATCATCGTTATTATATCGATATGAATTTTGTGCTATTTTTCACGAAAAAATGTAAGTTTTCCGGATTGATACAATATTGAAGGATGAATGGAATGCAGCCACGAAAAAAAAGAAAACATTGAAAATTTCTTTAAGTTGTTGTTATTCGAATCAATGAACCGAAATAGGATTTAGGTTTTGTTATTGTTTTCTTTGTTGTTGTTTTTTGAAATTTGCTCACGACAACAACAAACAAAATCAATGAGAATCGGAAGAAGAAGAGTCAGAAAATTTTTTTTCATGAAAATTCAAAATGACATTGGTAGCCTAATAGCCTAAAATGAAAAAAAATGTCCAGATTAAACTATAGAAGGACCACCACAGTGAAGAGAGAAAAATGCTGTTCAAATGTCACACAAACATATTTTGATCATGTGACATTTGAGACACATGCAAGGTTTTTTCACTGTACAGTTCCATACATATAGACAGACAGCAGCTGTGGAAAAGATTTTTACCCCCTCCCTTACAAAATAGACTAATTTTGACAATGAAAAATTTTTTTCAGTTTATTTCCAATCGGGGGGTGGCTGGTCATCAACACACACACACAGGAGTCGAAAAAACAATTTGAATAGGCCAAAATATTTGGACAAGATTTTTCAAACAAAAAAATTCATTGAAATTGAATTTGAGTGAAGGGAGAACCAACTGAGAGAGTGAAAAGACCAATCACCAATATGCAAACTCTTTTCATTTCATTTAAATAAGGTTTTGAATAAAGATTTTCCAGGTAAATTTAGTTGATTTGAAAAAAAAGAAGAAGAAAAAATGCAAAAACTCAAGAAAAAAATTGACAAAAACACAATTGATTGATTGATTGAATGGTGGAAAAAATGAAAATAAAATTGGGTAAAATGAAACCAACCAAACCACCAAAGTCATTTTGATAATAATCAAAAATTTTTCATTCTTTAGTTCCGAAAATCTTCAACAACAAAAAAAATTTGACATTTTCAAAAAAGATGAACCAAAATGAGATAAGGAAGAAAATTCAATCAAAATAAATTGACTCAAAGGATATATGTACTCAATTTGAATGCGCAGTAAACTAATATTTTTTTGTTTTGTTTTGTTTCGAATGAAACGAGAAACGAAATGATAATAAAAATATGGCGAGTAAAGTATCATAAATCAAAGGTCATCAGGAAAGAAAAAAATTATGACCAATAACCATCACGATTTTTGATGTTCAGAAAAGAAAATATCAACAGGTTTGGTGAATTGAGAACATAGCAGAGCAACAGCAGCAACAAAAAAAATCAATTGATTAAACACAATTGAATATCGATCGATACCTTTTGATATTCGTTCATCACTTTTGTAATAACCAATGAATGAATTTGATACCATGATAATAGCAGATTATCATTATCATAATCATAATTCTGCATCATTAAATTCTATTATCCCCGGTTATTATTATTTTATCCGAAAAAACAACAACCTTTTTTTCGCTTCTGAAAATCAAGTTTTTTATGATATTGAAAAAAATGCGAATGTTTCCTGTAGATATAATCTGTTTATCTCTCTCATATAGTTTAGATATAAAAACATTGTGTTTGTTGTATGCGAATGATGTGGAAGTGATGTGCTTTGGGTGATTAATCGAAAAATTAATTTCATCGTCACGTCTTTTTTCGATGATGTGGACCATCTTCAAAAAAC
This sequence comes from Dermatophagoides pteronyssinus, assembly GCF_027571235.1. NCBI lineage: Eukaryota > Metazoa > Arthropoda > Arachnida > Sarcoptiformes > Pyroglyphidae > Dermatophagoides > Dermatophagoides pteronyssinus. The sequence continues at coordinate 1,078,238 of NW_027461538.1, forward strand.
GGAATAATAATTTTTTCACATTTTTCTTCGTTTGTTCAAGAAGAAAAAGATAAGAAAAAACACCACCACCACAAGTGGAAAATAAAGATTCTTGAATTATCAAAAATTGAATCAAAACGCGATAATCGTTCATTGTTTTTGGTGTTGTTTTCTGGTTAATCCAACAACAAGACAACAAATCATGAATGAAAATCAATGCGAAAAAAGTTTTTTTTTCAAGTTTTTCAAATAAAATTTAGAAACAACACAGATATTGATAGGGAACCTAAATCAAAACAATGAATAAAAGAATAGAGGTCAACCTAGAAAACAAAACTAAAAAACAGAAAAAAAATAAACATTGAAAATCAAATGTAAAAAAGAAAACTTGAAATGAAATAAAAAATGATGCAAAAATCATCATCATCATTGGACAAAACAATGGACGAAAAGTGTCGAAATATGAAAAATTCTTTCCATATTACAATATGATATGGACATTGGACTAATTGGACACACGCAAAAAATGTATCAAATTTTGTCAAATAATCATCTACAACAACAACAAAGAAATCAAATTCAATTTCATATTTTGTTTTTTCAAATACACAGGTAAAAAAGACATAGAAAGATTAATTCCTGTATGCTAATATCTCTTTTGATCATCATCATCATTATTATCAACCGAATCGCAGTTTAGAAATCAAAAATGATGAAAACAATGATCAAGTATGTCGAATTCAGATCAACAAAAATCAGAAAAAAAACCGATACCGAAATCTGAATAACAAACAAGAAAAAATAAAACTTTGAAGTCGATGAACGATACACCTTCATCATCAACATCATCTTTTTTCCACAAACTACTAATAAGGTAATTGGATCCGTGTGTTTTTCTTTCAAACACCATGGCCGAAACAAAAACAAAAACAAACCCAAACAACATTCGAAAAAGAAAAAATCTTTCTGAAAAACATTCTTCATCATCATCATTTTCTTTCCATCATAACGATTTTCGCTGTTTTTTTCGTTTGTTTATCGAGCATAACACATTTACATAACATCTCTCCTACACCAAAACAAAACAAAAAAAAATGATAATCTTTCATCATAATCATCATCAAAATCATAAACAATGGTTGTTGGTTGGTTGGTGTATATTTATTTTTGGTAAGCAAATTTTTTTTTTTGCATAAAAAAAAAGATTTATGCATTCAAAACACACACACTATTTGTAAATTCTTTCGAAACAACAAAAAAATGAAATATGAAAATCTTAACAAAGGTCATCATCATCGATGTTTTTTTGGATGATGTGTGTGATCTATATAAATCATCATTATCTAATCCTTAACAAGAAGAATTTTGAGTAAATCTTACAACCAAGAATTATCATAAGCATCATCATTATTTCGCATATCATTAACCAAACAAACAAACAAGCATAAAACATCAATAATGTTGTTTTTGTTTCGGATATAACCATATTGTACAAAGAAAAAAACATTAATAATAAGTGATGTCTTTGATTACATAATTTCATCAACGGAACAACCAAAAAAACATATGTTTTATTATGGGAAAGTTTTTTTTCGGAAAGAAAATCGATTTTTTTTTGAATATTTTCAAATCATTACTAACCATTTCCATGTGGTGATGATAATGAAGATGATGTTTGATGTGAAGATGATGCAGCGGCTGCTGCTGCAGCAGCCATAACTGCATGCATTGATTGTTGTTGATGCGGATGATGATTCGATGATGATGAAAGATGATGCGGATGATGTTGATGATGAAATGGATTATTATTATTGACTGGTATTGGATAATGTGATGATGATCTACTGGGCATCATATAATCAGATGATACAAATGATCTTTGTAATTGTGGATTATTATTGTGATTATGATGATGATTTAACAATAAACCACCACTACCACCGCCATGATGATTATTTGTTGATTGTAAATCAGATAATATTGATGATGATGATTGTGGATCAGGTAATGCCCAACATAATGATGATAGTGAAATGATGAATAATATCACAATTGATGATGACAAGATTATTTTATTAAAAAGATGGAACTTATTTATGGCCAATTTGGCCATTTTCATTTTAACCATATTGATTTTTTTTGTTGAATTCAAATTTAATTAAAAAATTAAAACAAAAATAGATTTCAAATGAAATCCAACAACACACACTGCATAGATAAACACTCAAACATCACTAACTAATGATGATGATGAAATACACACATGAATATCATTTATATTCGAGTATCCAATGTTTGGATATTCACATGTCACATATGTCATATGTCACACAAACCATGACATGCCATACACATACATCCACCATATGAAGATATTTTTTCAGAAAAACACAGATTTTCATCAACAACAAAATCAAAAAATCATGATTATTGGATGATGAGGATCATTGAACAAACGAACGAATAACAAAATGAAAGTTTTCGTTTTAACTAGAAACACATGTCATTTTGTAAACGATGATGATGATGATTGTAATATTTTTGTTTTCATAATTGGATGTTGTTTTTTCATGTCAGAAGAAGAAGAAGAATATTCCACCACAACAGTATCATGACATAATGTTCATTATTCTGAACCGGAACGACCGATTCTTTACGGCCACAATAATAACAATGGATATATTTATAGAATCAATCAACCATCAAACTGAATGAATGAATGAATGGATACGGATGATGATTATAGCAGATGATTATTATTATGGTGAAAATTCAACAAGTTTTGAACAATTCAAAAATCATCATCATTATCTTCATACACACACCATTGATTTTCATTCGTTCATTTATTTTGTTCTATTTTTAATTTGGATGATAATAATGACGACGATGATAATGGCGAGAAAAAACTAATTAATTAAATTTTTCTTATCGCAATTACAAAGATATGGAAAAAAATTATTAAATAAATAAACAGAAAAACAATGGTTTTTTCACCACACACACTTAATTCAAAAATGAAATACAAACAGTGATAAGAAATAATGAAATGAAACTCTATTTTTTTGTCTTTGAAATGTCAACAAAGTATTAGGAAGAACAATTTTACTTTTTCAAAGAAAATGTCGTTATAATGATGGTAGTCATTGGTAAAAGAATTGATTTTTTTTTCGTTTGTAAAACAAGATGAAAAAAAACACAAGAATTATAAAACAATAACAGAAAAATCAAACGATTTCAACTTCAAAATGAATCAAATAGGAAATACATTAAAGCTCGATGATGATGATCCAAAATTCATTCTTTATTGCTTCATTTTTAGCGGGAGATCAACAGGAACAACAAACCAGAAACAGAAACTGAAAAAAACTTGATAAAAATGCTGTGATGTCGCTGGACCAAACACTAAACATTGAATGAAAGAAAGAGATGATTCAATGAAATGAAGGAACGTCGTTTTCCCTCGTTTTACTCTGGGGAGTAAGACGATCTCTTTTTTTTCTTCTGTTCGAAGCTAAACTCTCTCAATGCAGTGAGAGAGAAAAGAAGAGCTTGTCCAGTGTGTATGGAACAGACGAAATCCATTGAAGAAGAAGATCCACAATTTAACACGCATGCGTTTGGATTCTTTTTTATCGATTTTTTGGTTGATTCCATTGGTGGTTGAACTTTGAACTATGCCACTAGCTATTCAAAAAAACTTTATCTTCCCTTCCTTCCTTTTCTCTTTCGTAATTACCACTACTACTTTGTTTGACATTTTGTTTATGTAAACACTGTTTGAAAATGGCGCCATCTGAATTTTTTTGTTTGTTTTGATTTTTTTTGATTCTTCGATCAAACATCGAACAGGTCGAATGTGATATCATTATTTTTGGGTCATAAAAAGGGTTCAAGTTTGTTTATCATTATTATCATCATTTTGGATTTTGTTCGTTGTTGATGATCATCATTATCATCAATGTTCACACATTCCAGCAATAAAATTGTTGCCAATCCCACCATGAATAGATACTTTGGATGATGATATTTCGATTTAAAAAAAACATTCCGTCATTGATCTGATCCGATCCGTAATCTCTCAATGTTGGTGGTATCATTAGATTGGATTTCAGAAATTCTATTGCGAAAACAACAACAAAAATTATTATTATTTACATGGTATGTAAACATTTTTTCAGGTTTGTTTTGTTTATTTTGTTTATTTGGAATTTTTCATTACGATGACCTAATCTTGTTAACAAACTTTATTCATTCCATTCATTGTTGGCCATTCTTTTCTTGTTTTTTGTTGTTGTTTTTGAATGAATTATCAGCCCAATTCGAAATTCAAATTGGACAGCAGCCGCCGAAACAGCAAACTTTTTTTCGCATCTTCAAAAAACTAGATTTTATTTTCCCCTTTTTGTTTTGTTTTATTGAATTTTTTTTTGTTTTTGTTTTGTTTACATTATTCAAATTTGTCATCGAAACAATTTTATGTAAATTTTTTTTGTTTGTTTTCTAACGAAAATCTGAAAAACAAATTGTATCGGTCATTAATTCAAATGAAATTTCAATCGACAAAACGACAAAAATGACCAAAACCGAATGCACTATATTATAATGAAGGAAACAAACAAACCAAAAACCCCATTATCATTTTAATGATAAGTAAATTTTCTTTTTTTGGTATGTAAAAATCATAAACTAACAATAAATTATAACAATCATAATTTTTTAATTTGCATTTTTGCTCGCCTTCCTCGATTTTATTGTTGTTGAAAGATTCAAGAGTTTTTTCTGCTCTCTCTGTTGGTGAATTTTTTTTAAACCAATGGCCTGGTAATATGAATGTTTATCTTCTGTGCAAACACTCACACTGGTTCATCGATTGATGATGATGATGTTTTCAAGTGTGTTTGGCACCAATCGTAAAAGAAAACAAAGCAAAAAACGGATACAAATCCTTATTCTGTTTTTTTTCGGTTGCTGTTATTGTGAATGAAATTCATCGTCAATCGATGAATGACGAGACCAAGATCAAAACGTTTTTTTACAAGATGCAATTAAACATCATTCGTTCATTCATTCAAACCATTATATTTATTGAAACTATTGAACTGACAGTTTTTTTTGTGGAAGTGAAGCAATCGATCAATCGAAAATCCATCAATCCACTTAAAAACACCAACACACAAGTTGAATGAATTGAATAATATTTGCCCAAGAAAAACATATGAAAATGAATAAATAAATCTACACAGGGATCTAATAATAATAATATTTCAAACAGAAAAAAATACATAAACACACAACAAGTTTTTAAGTGTAGAGAATATTCTAATGGTAGTAGAATTTTTGATCCATATAGATTTATGATGATGATTTTCCATTAAAAAAAGATTTTTGTTTTATTTTTCTTTTGGAACTAATATCAACAACAACAAAATGGCAATAATTCACTTGTTTCTATTATTAATGTTACGTAAAACAAAACACCAGAAAGATTATTTAATTGATTTTTTCGATTGATTGATTTTGAACAGATATTTTTAGATTTCATGATTTCGATACCACTACTTTTAGATGATTATTATTAATATTAATTATGATGTTTTATTTTATTCATTCGTTCTTCTTTACGTTTGATTAATGAATTTTTGTATTTCGAAATTTTTTTTTGAACTAAATTTTTCATTTTTTGTTGTTGTTGATCTTTAATCCTTTTTCTCTTTCAGTTTTCCAATTTTAGAATCCAATGATGATGTTACTAACCTTACCTGTTGTTATTGTTATTGTTACACCTTTATCATGATGATGATGATCATCATTGAATTGTTGTCCATCTTGATCATCATTATCTTGATCATCATTATCATCATCATATTTATCGATTAAATTCATTTCATGAATTTTTTATGTAAAATAGGAAAAAAACATTCATGTTTTTTTCTTTTGTTTTGCAACAAAGTTTAAAGATTTTGTAGAAAAAAAAACAAAATCTCATTTGTCATGGCTCGATATACAACAACAAGATAGGATTATTATGTCTTCAGTCATTTTCGGATGTCAAAATTCCAAAATACAATTTTCAACACTTTTTTTCCAATCGATCTTTTTTATTTTGATCGATTTTTTTTTGATTCGAGAACAAAGCAAAACAAAAACTCATTTCCATATTGAATAAGTTTTGATCATTTTTTTAGTTTTGTTTTTGAAAAAAATTCAGGTTTTTTCCCATTGACAGCCATTCAATTGATTGATTATTGGACGAATCGATTCGATGTTAAACCGATTTGAATTTTGCTTACTTCTCAAAGGAAAATCTTAAGACAAAAAAGAAGATAACACCTTCCTACCCAACTTTAAAGCAAAATATATTTTGAAAAAAAAGATGAATGGCTGACCGAGACAGGTAGAAAATATCTTTCTATCAAAAATTGATTGAATCGAAATTTTTTTTGGTAAAATTGTTTCAATGTCTCCCACTCTCTTTCACACACGCATCTTCTTTTAATTTAGCTTCCGAATTTGAAAAATCTTTCTTTTTCGCTATATTTCGCATACAAACGTCAATGTTAACTTCTATTATTATCATCATCAGACAAAAATTTTGATTGACAAATCGACGACGAAATAATCATCATCATTCGAAAAAAACATAATGATAATGACTTATAAGTTATAACCAACAACAACAACAATAAAATCAATGAAATTGTTGTTGTTGTTAATCAATAACGATGATGATAATGATGATGACATACATACAATTTTCATCAATCAATCAATTATTATCATCAATTACTTGTTGATAATAAATTTTAATGAAATGAAATGAACAGAAGTTCAACAACAGTTTCCAGAAACTTTCTTGAAACTTTAATATAATGAATAACAATTGATTGAATAACCCGGTTAGCTATCAGCTTTTCAAAGCCACCACCACCAACATAAAAAAATCTATCGATTTTGAAATGGTCAGTGATGGTGATGATTATGTGATAAGCACCCTACGCAATCTCTATTTATGAATGGATTTTTTCTTCTAAACAAATCGGTTTAAACACAACAGACACACAGTTTGATCTAAATTAAATACATTTTGTTGTTGTTGTTTAAAGGATAACAGCAACAACAACAAAAATCAAGCTATTTTTTCCAAAGAAAGATATTGCGCCCACAATACAATACGAATCAAATCGAATAACGCGTGCGTAGGATGTTAAACATTGACAAGTGAAAAACGAATGAATCAAATCAATTCACAAAAGGCTAAGGTTAATTTGATTTGATTTTGGTTCTGAATGTTTTACACACATCATTATTATCATTATTATCAAGTGAAGAAGCAACAAAAAAACAAGCAAACATCTCTATGGGTTATATTCTTTTTTAAGTATAATGAGGACATGTTCAATGTTCCCGTTATAATTATTATTGACCGGTTTTTTCGATTCGTTTTGTTTTCGTTGTTTGATCGAAGTAACATAGGTAAGGTTGGTTGATTGCATAAGATCTTAAAATTGATGATGTTCATTCTTTCTCTCTCTCCAAATCTGAATCTGAATTGAATTGGATTTTTCCACTCATCAATTTTTTACTCCGCATCTCTATGTGGTACGAAAGAAAAAATGTCTATTTTTTCCACCTTTTTTTTGGTTGAACAACCAAACATGCTATTGTTTTCTCCCGTTATGAATTTGAATCGAAAAAGATTATTTGGTCATCAACATCATCATTGATTGAATGAATTCTTTCTTTCAAACTTGATCTTTTCTAATCTTGATGAGACAAAGAAGAAGATTTTGATTTTTTTCTTCTGCCTGCATCAATCAATCTTCAATTCATTCTTTTCTTTTTTTATCTATTCGTTTAATTATGGCTTCTTAAGATCTTTTGACTATGAAAATTTCATTACGACGATCATGATGATTACCATAGATTTTTTTCGAATTGATTGTTGTTGAATGTTTTCGATAAAAGGGTTAAGGGCAATAACAACAACGAAAAAAAGTTTGAAGAGAAAAAGGTAAAGATCTGGTGATAACCACCGACTGATTGAATGAAAATTTTAAAAAATCAAAAAAAAAATCATTTTTAAAAAATTTTGATTCAAATCAAAAATCTTCCTGATTGGAGTTTGTTTTTCATATATTTCGGTGATAAAAAGGATGTTTGTTCGATTAATTTTTTGGAATAAAATCCCGGTGTTATCCGAAAGAATATCCCGTTTTTTTCTTTGGTCATAACTCTTGGCGTTTTTTTTCATTGGACCATAATGAACATTGTAATGATGAATTTTTTTTTCTTCACCACACCAAAGATTGCCAATTGTGATGCTATTTATGTTTATGTTTTTTTCATTCTGATTTTTATCAACGATGAATGAATGAAAGAAAAAAACATCTGCTCAAAACATATAAATTTTACCTGGCATCTCTCTTTCTGTGTGTGTGTGTGTAATCAAAAGTCCATTTTTTAATCGTTTGATAATTGCATTCTATTTCTATTTCATTTTGTTTTGTTGCAATTTATTATGAGCGAGCATTGAAAGTCAATGAAATCTAAATCTAAATTGAATCGAATTGTTTTCAAAAGTTGGTTATATAATTTAGAAATAGAGTGAGTGAGAGATGCAATTTACCATTCAACATCATAAATATCATCATCAACATTCGGACACCACCACCACCAATACAGCACACAATAAACTATTCATTTCATTTTTTTCGGTCAAAAAAAACGAAAGAAAATCACTTTATGTTTTAAGTTGTCGAACCCTTTTTTTTCTTTATATTCATGGTAAATTTTAGCTGTTTTTTCTTGTTATTTTTATTTTTAGATCATCATAACTAACCACACACTGGATGCATGTTTTCAATTGATCATTCATAATTTTTTTAAAACTTTAATGTTTTTTTTTCAGCAAAATCGTAACGGCGAATTGGATAATGTTGATTTTGATAAATCCGAAAAAACAGCAACAAAAAAGTTTTTTGCTGTTGTTTTTTCAAATTTTGATGCTGATGATCAATAAATAAGTTATTCTCAATAACAACTTTCTATCTTTGTAAAACTCTCGATTGGATGATTAGTTTATTTATTTATCTGGTGAAGGCAAAATGGACAAACAAAAAACAATTATTCTCATCAATTTTGATGAATGAATGGTCAGTATTTTTGCTGTTCTTTTTTTCATTGTTTATTTCAAAAAAACAAACATTATTCATTCAGGTGATGCTTTGAAATATTTTCGTTCGCCTATATATGCCGAAAAAAAACGGTAAAATATTCATATTTTTCTCATCTTTAATCTTCGATGATGATAATCCGAAATTAACATCCGTTTTTGTTGGTCGGTCAGTCAGTCAGTCTGTCTAATATATGTTTACGACGATGATAAAACAAGAAAAATACATGTAATTTATGAACACGAAAAAAATGAAAATATTTGTGAACAAAAAACAAGTGAAAATACTGACGATAATCATTCATTCATTCAGGTGAACAGATAAAATTTATTTATTTATCCAAGAAAAAATGTATGAATTTTTTATTTTTCGTTGGCTTTTTAAACATTTTTTTTCCTCGTTTTGTTGGAACTGTAATAAACTCCCAAACGATTTACGATTTACGATGTTTGTTTTTTTTCGATTGGGTTCATCTTTAGATAAGGAAAATGGTTTTGAGTATGAATTCATAATGTTTTAGATAAAAAAAATTGGTGTTGATGATGATGATCAGATTGGTGATAACAACAGCAACGATAACTACGATAACAACAAGTGTTGAACTGATTTGATGATGATTTTTTGTTATTTTGAACATTGAAAATTATTATCTAGATAATGATAATGATGATGATGATCTTCATTGTGTTGTTCCATTTATATATTATCTGTGTGTGTGTGTGTGTGAGAAGTCATTTTGATTTATTGAACCTAATCAATCATTATATCACTATGAAAAAAATTGTATGAATGAATGGATAGAGAAAAATTTATTGATTGTTCAATTTAAAGATATCTGATGTTTGATGATAATGATCATGACGATCATCATCATTATAATGCTTTAGGATTGTCCGATATATCTAAGTGTGTGTAAGTTTAAATGTTATAACATCATCATAATCATCTTCATTTTTTTATTGATCGTTTTCATTCGATTTGTTTCAAAATTTTCTTCTTGTTTTTTGGATTTTGGAAAATAAAGTTGATAAAGTTTTTTTTCGAAAGAAATTTTGTTGAGAAATGAAGAAATGAAAAAGGAAATGATCTTATTTTGTTTCAATTTTCTGTTGTTTTGCCAATGGCAATGATTGACTTGACTTCGATGTTTCGATTGGTAATCGATTTTTTTCCTTCTTTTTTTCTTGTTTACTGAATATTGTCGTGAAATTGACTTTTTTTCTTTGCCTATGCCACAGCCAATCAACATCGTCATGTAATTTTCGTTTTTTTTTGTGTTTCATTTTTATTTCGTCTCCACCCCGTTTATCTAATTCAAAGTTAAGCATCAGCGGAAAAAATGAAAAGAAAGGGATGAAAAGAAAAATATTTAATCAAAACATAAGTTTTAATTAACTTTTTTATATATGGACTGTTTGTTTGATGATTACATTCATATTCGTACATAAATGGATTATAATAATAATGATAATAATAATCATTTCAATCTGTATTTGATCGTGTGTTTGTATATAATAGTAATGATTTTTATCTTCAATGATGTTCATCATCATAATCATCATTGATAGTCAACCAACCAAACGATATGTCTGTGGATGAAAAATTGAACATCCGATGAATTGCAAACAAAAAGAAAACTTATATAAATCGGTTTTTTGTTGTTGTTGTTTGATTGAATTATTTCCAAGACAAAAAACGAGTAAGTTTTTTCAACTTTTTCTTCCATGATCCGGTAATTTATCAAACAAACAAACAAAAATCGAAAAAGATGAAATATTTAGGCGTCAACATGGATTATGATCAAATTCGAATCAGTTATCACCATTATCGATCCTATCATCTTAATAGCTATTAATGATGATGATGATATTTTTGCCCATCTTTTGATTTCTTTTTAGAAAATTCATTTTGTTTAGTTAGGATATAATGATAAAACAAAAATGCTATGAAAAATTCATCAATTCAAACATAAATTGACCGAAAAAAATTAATGTCTTTATGAATAGAATCATAACTGGTTATGATCATCATCATGAAATGTACAAATCAAATCAGACTTCACGAATTTTTTCCTTCTTTCTTTCATTTTTGTGATTATCATTATTCCATGAATGATTTGCTGATTACTACATTATCAAACAAACAAACAGAAAAAATATGAAAAGATCCTTTTATAGACCAAAGAAAAATAAATGTATGTCATTTTTCAAAATATTTCAAATAGGATTGATGATCAACAACCTTTTTTCGTATCAGATATGTACTTTTGAAAGGAGAAGAAAAAATAAGGGGAAAAATATTATTTATATCATTCATTTTTCTTTTCTTTCACATCTGAAATCATTGATCATTAATTAAAATTTTTGTTGTTGTTTTTTTCATCAAGTCAAGAAAATCTATCCAGTTTATGAATTTTTGAGAATCGCAACTTTATCGCCATCTCTTGTTCTGGATTTAAACTATGAATTTGAAAATTACCAAAAAAAGCCGCCTAGCGCAAAGGGTTAAAACTATCATACATTTTCCATTAGATTATTCATTTAAACATCAATTATAGTGATATTAATAAAACATTTATTTGATTTCACTTCATTTTATTGATTGAGTGAGTGAGTGAAAATACCCAACCCAAGAATCGAAAACAGAAAAAAAGTAGAAGTAATTAATTAATTTAAACAAATTGTATTCAGCAATGAAATATAATAAAGAAATTAATATCTACAAAATATAGAATCATAAGAAAATCAATCAAACAATAGTAATTTTGTATTTAAGTAGTATAAAAAAATAATAATTTACATAATTTTTCTCCCCAACCACATTCCAAATATAATAATTGATTGTCGGTGTGTGATTGATTGATTGATTTCAATACAAAAAAATGTCTATAAGAAAATAAGGAAATTTATTTTATTTTCCATGTTGGTGTATGTCTTTTTATTTCTCTGGATTTCAGTGTAAAATTGTATGGTGTTTTCATTATTTAAAAAAATTAAATAGATCAAAATGGCATGTGACACATCTAAATAATATATAAATAGTGTTTTCTTCTCAAATAAAAAAAAACCATCATAATAAGAATATATGTTACAAACAAATGAAAAAGATTCGTGTGTGTGTGTGTGGGTGCAGCATTATCATTTGGAAAAAAACAATTATATTATAGGAATCATATTTTGAGATAAAGTTTTTATTCTAAAAAATAATAATAATCCTTTATCCATTTGTTCCATTTGTTATAAATAATGTGTGTGTGTGTGGGTTTAGTTAATTTAATGATTGTTATATGATATTTTTGTCTGTAATAAAAAAAAATAATAATATTGCAGCTTGTCACAATCCAAATGTGATTTTGTAGTTGTTGTTTTTTTTGTCACAGATTCTAATGAAATTCCCCATCTTGATTTCTTTAATTACAATTTGTATAAAAGTTTTTGAAAAATTCTTTGAAAGTTTTGGACTTGAAAAAAATTTTAGCAAAAATTATCATCATATGACCGGCCATTGTGGTGGTGGATGTGCATTTGGCCTTAAAATTCTATCAATAGCTGGATTATGTGGCCTTGGACCAGGTTCTGGTGTATAGGTAAATGTTAATCCGGTTGCATAGATAACACCATCATCACGTACTAATGATACTTGTACTTGTGTTGGCTGTCGAACATATTGCCATCCTTCACGAAATTGTGAAATATCTGGTACTACGCATAGCATACTTTCCGCACAACTAAATAATTGCAAAATTAAAATAATAAAAATCATTAAAAATCATCAAATAAACTTACCGATACATAGTTTCAGCTTCAACATCACCAAACCAAACTTTTAACGATGGACTTAGATTTTCACCACTCAATTCAAGCATAGCAACATCCCCACCACCATTAACATTAAGATTATGTACAATTGGTACAGGTGTAACTGGACGATGTACTGTACCCATTCCTTCATAGAATGTATATTCAGCTTTATCCGTAGATATGATTGTCCATGATGCACCATCATTTATCATTTCTTTATTGGGATCTTTTGGACATGGTGTTGCTTGAAATTGTATAATACGTTCTTGTGAAAGGCATAGATACATTCGTTCAGTATCTTTTAGATAGAATGCACATTTATGTAATTGTGATACTGGATCATCAGCATCAAGCATTGCTGTTTGTTTGTCAACTTTTCGTATTATCTATATGGAAAGAAATGAGAAAAAACAAATCATTTAAAATCAGATCATAATCAAAATAATCATCATCATGATGAATTTGAACAATAACAATCAAATACATTTAAAATGAAATTAATGAACAAATCTTGTTTCCAACTAAACAACATGATCAACAACAAAATGTTATTGACACTCGACAATTATAACCGGCTATTATCATCATCATCAGGACAATAGTAATCATAATGGCATGATAATGATGATTATGATGGTAACCTTTCGTGCTGTTGTTGATCTCAATGTTTTTCTTTAAATTTATAATGATTCCGTTCATTGTATCTCATTCGAAACAAAATAATAAAAAACACAGAAGCCATTGGTCATATATTTTGGTCATGAGAAAAAACAAAATAATAGAAATCGAATTGTGTTGTTGTGTGTGTGAAAATGTCGCCAAAAATTCCCATATCATCATCATCATCAACTATTAGATGAATTTCTTAGTCTTTTCTTTATCTTACTACATAGTAATAATCAGGCAAAGATTGTCTTTCAAATTGTTTAAATCAAAATTTTTTTCTCCTGCTACATTTTCAATGAATATAAAAGAAATCAAAAGAACGGAATTTCATTCAGAAGAAGAAAATTCCAAATAGCAATTAGGTATGGCCATGATATTAAACATCATCATCATCGAAAAAAATAACCAAAAAAAAAAAAATCTTTCAATTCTTCGACAAAAATCAGGAGCCAATCTTTCATCCACAAAAAAAACATTCAACAACCTGGCAACAGCAACAGAAAAAAAGGTCGCTCCCGGTCTTTTTTATTTTTTGTTGCTGGCCAAGTTGGCTGTCAGTCAATTTTCTTTCTTTTTTTTTCAAATAAAATGATTAGGATTGTCAGTCAGCAAACAAAATTGCCACTATACACAAAAAAAAGAGATTCCAACCCTAAAACCCTATATTTAAAAAAAACATAGACAAAGAAAAAGACATACATCATCATCATCACTATATATGATTTTATTCATTAAATATTTCATTCATAGTTTGATTGCGCCCTCAAAACTCACTCTCTTGACTCTGTGTGTGTGTGTATGTACACAGAGTTCACTTTTAATGATGATGATCATCGTCATAATTTGATACAACATTATCATCATCGCCATAATAATAATAATTATTATTATTGTGATGCTTCATCTGGATATTGCATACTTGAAAAAAATTGCTCTCTTTAATCATCATCATCATTATTATCAACGATGATGGGCTACTTGAAATTATCATCATCATTCTTATTTAATATAGGGCTAAATTTTTTATTTTTGTCTCATCATCATCATTATCATTGGATCATATCATTCGTTTTTGTTTTCAAAAAAGTTAGCAAAAAAAGATAATCCAATGAGATGAATTTGTTCGAAAAAATTGAACCCAAAAAGGAGGAGTTTTTTCAAATTCAAAAAATGTTAAATAAAACAAAAAATGAAAAATTTACATACCAAACGAGGTAACGCCATACCGGTTACTGAACAGACTAATTTGACAGTAGCACCATAATGAATATAACCATCACGTACAGTAAATTCTTCCGATTCTTCTTCTTTATCATCAACTGAATATATCCAAGAAATATAGTAAATATTCAATGAATATGCAAAATATCATTAAAATACTAACCGAGATGAATAGTAAAATAACCCCATTGTGTTGAACTAGCATGAAAATGGCCATTTTCTACGTGTAAATATCTTGTACTAACTGTTTGTGAACGTAAACGATTGAATAATGCTACTTTAGTACCACTTGCAATACAGACTAATTAGGAAAAAAATTGAAATTAAAATCAAAATCAATAATGATTGTCAATCAAACATACGATCGGAATTTTTCAATGACTGTTTCTTTTTCGATGGTTTCGAGATCACTTTAATACGACGAGAATGAAACAAACCAATATCTTCACCATTGCCATAAAACATTTTTACTGATAACATGAAATGTTTACGTTTATCCGAATCAGATATGTATAAAGTTTTTGCCGCACAAAAGCTCTATATGGATAAAGAATGAAAAATGAAATTGCACAAACCAAATATAACAAGCATACCTTTCCATTAAAATCTAATGGTTGCATATCTTGATCCGAATTACCAATACCAATATAAGCACAAAGACTTGAATCTTGTTCACTACGACCTTCACGTAACATTTGTTCTTGTCGTTTACGCCAACCATCACCTTCCAAATATATACAAGGTGGTGGACAAAAAAATCGTTTTTCATTACCATAAGATTTTTGTGCAACTTTTGCATGTAATATTATTATTTTTAAATCATTCTTTTCACGTATATAACGACGCATTGCTTCACGTGTTAATGAATGATTACCGGTAACCGGTGTCAACATTAATGGTGCCGTTGTTGTTGCTGTTGATGAATTATTAATATCCGATGCATTTGATGAACATGTTGATGAACCACCAGCCGATCGTGGATTTATCATCATTGTTGATGATGATGAACGAAGATGCGGTGATGTTTGATGTGATGGATTACCACCACCACCACCATGCTGATGATGATCAATAGAACGTCCCATATAATCCATGGAAATATTTCCAGAATCATTTGGTGGTGATGGTGTTGATGGTATTGGTGACATCATTGCATTATTATTACTTGCTGATGTTTGTTGTTGTTGATACGATGAATTTTGATTATTTGCACCAATTTGGGAATAATAACTATGAGGCGAATCACGCGATGATTTGGAATCTGAATGTGAAAAAAAGCAAAGTGAATTAAAAGGGGTCAAAGTAAAATTAAAAATTAGATTTTGAAATGAATTTTTTTGAAAAAAAAGAAACAAAAATATGCTAACAATATGCAAATGAATCTAAACCATAATAATATGATGAACGAGCTGCTGTAGAAGCAAAACAATTAAAATAATGTCGAAGTAATTGTTGTTTGTTTGGTGATAAATGTCTACATTCAGTTGATTGAAATAGATAATCAAAAAATATTGATGATGTATTTGACAAACATCGATGATGGTGATGTTGGTGATGATTATCAAGAATCAATGCTGATGAAGGATCAAGCAATGAATTGGAAGAATCATCATCCACATCCATTGATGAATTAATATTACTGGATTGTTCAATTGAAGAAGCCATCATCGACAAAATAAGAATCAAAAAACAAAAGGCCTTTCAATATGTTCAATATACAATAACGAAATGGACCCAAAGATTTACGACTAAATCAAATGTTTGTCGTTTGAAGAAATTGTTGTTTAGATAAAAGAAAATCAACCGAACAAATGAACCAACATACGATTCTATGAGAGAATTTCTATCTCTCAACACGTACCGTGTTTAGTTATCTTTTTTTGTTCGTGATTGGCGGATGACCGATCAAAAGAAGAAAAATTCCGTATATAGAAACAAAACAATAATCAATACAAGAAAATAGAAATAAAGATACCTTCCTTTCATTGGGTATATCACACAACCCCCTTTAATAGGGAAAAAACACACAACTAGAGAGAGAATAAGATTCGACTCAGCAATGAAACAACAACAATTATATCAAGAATGAAATGTGTAATGTCAAATGTGAAAAGATGGTGGGAACAAAATTCCAAAATAAAAATAACAACAACAAACAAACAAATTTGAAATTTCTGATAAATAAGTGGCAATAAAACGTCCTTATCATCAACATCACCAGGTAAGAGAAGTGAGAAAACTAATTATCATTTACCATACTTAATTATGGAATTTCGAAACCTTTTCGTTTTTTTGTGATCCATTTCCTTTACACGTATATATTCTATTCCGATGAGTGTTTCTTTTGTATAACTATTGCTACCACCATTTTCAAAAAAAAACTCCATGACAAGATAACCACCACCCTGGTCGGTTTCCAGAATTAGTGAATTCAATATTTGGATATACAAAAATGTTTGTTTGAAAAAAAAGAAATAAAAACAGGTGTCTGAAATCTCACGCCTGGCCCACACATCATCATTGCCCGAAACAAACATGAACCAATCCTTATCATCATCATTGGTATACGCATCAAACACACACACACATTTGATTCGAAAAATTCAAACAATATCTATATAGAGCACGCCCAATTTTCAATTTCAAAAAACAGAAAAATACATCCAAAATACATTCTGTTCATCATCATCATTCACTTTTTCCATTCAACTATAAAGCACACAAATTGAAAAACTATATATCACCCATCATCATCATCATAGTCGTCGGATCAATCGTATTAGAGGACAATTTCACTTTAGCATAGGAAATTTATTCACGCATATAGCAGGGTATAATATTCAATTTTTTTTATCTGGCTCTAATCACCATTCCAGATGATGATAATGATAATAATAATATCAAAATGATATTCTGGGATAAACAATTGAAATTTGAAAGCAAAATCAAAGAGACAGACAAAAAAACTGACAAAAACACCTGAATGCATACACACGCAATTGTTCATCGAGAAAATCACATTCATTGTCATTGGAAATTTCGTTTTTTTCAAAATTTTAAACCAAAAATAAAGTTTCTGTCAATCGATAAAAACAAAATTTGAGACAATTATTTGTCAAACTTATCATCATCATTGTGTCAAACAAACATTTCTGAAATGAAAAACAATTTTGGACATTTGATTGAATAAAAACAACCATTGAAAAACATATGGTTAAAATAATACGCCCATCAAACTATAGTGGTCATTCACTAATGGACATTACTATTTCATTCAAAAATTGATTTTTTTCAAACTAAAAATCCATTTTTCCTGTGTATCCTACCTAAGATGATGATGATATGACATTTTTAATAATATTATCTTCAGGTTGGGCAATCAATAATTTTATCTGGTTTCTTAGAATTTTATTTTTGTGATAACATTATTGTCTTGTTAAACATTGTTTTGTTTTGTTTTTGCTACTTAATGTGTTTTTTACTGTTGTCGACAAATTACCTTGTCTTTTTAAAGTAGAAAAAAATTGATTGTTGTAAACCCAAAAAGAAACAAAATTTTAGATGAAAAAATCAATCAAATCAATAATTTGCGCTTAAGATCAATCCAATCTTGTACAACACAATTTTCAAGTAGAAAAACAAAATCGATAATGGTCTGATCAAAAAAAACTAATTGATATTGTTATCATTTGGCTGTTAATTTTGTTGTACAAATCGAGGTACAAATCAATCAATCGATCGATCGATTGATTAAGATTTTTGTCGATTATTTATCGATCAATTAAATCAATTTTTTTAGTGCTACACCAAATGTATGATGATAATGATCACATGCAAATTTTTATTAAGGACAATTTTTGTTTCTTGTTTTCATGTAAAACGGAATTGTCATCATCAACAGAAATTATCGATCAATCAATCAATCGATTGAAAAAATTGAATTTTAATGAAAAATGAAATGAAATGAACAAATTAATAATAACCATGGTGATTTTCTTTTCACTATATATCTAAATGTAACACACCTCGACAACAACAAATTATTATAAAAAGAAATGACATTTGTTTGATCATTATGATGATGAAGACAACAACAATGTCATTAACATCATTATCAGGAATCTGGATGAAACGAATGTTTTTTGGTCAGCAACACTTGCCACACACACAATCGAAATATCAAAAAGTAATTAGATTCGGACCACAACAGAAAAAAACGAAAATCTATTGTTCTCTGTGTGATTAGAAAACAATATGATTTGGTTGTGATGGTGGTGGGGAACAGATGCAGATTTCTTTCTTTCATTCACTGTTGAACCGATGATGATGAAAAAAATTATCAAAATATACCAAAAGAAATTGACGGTGATTGAAAGATCGATTTAACCCAAAACAACAACAACAACCGAAACCAAAAACCATACGGAGATGTATGATAATATAGTGGACCACGAACCGAACCGAATCGAAACAATCAACAACCGAAACAATAACAAAGTATATTTTTTCTGAATGAATTTTCAATAGGTTTTTTTTGTTCAATTCAAAATCTATTTTGCCTTTAAGCTATATAAGCAGGGTTTAGTTGAGTTGAGGTGTAATTGAGTTCAATAATAATAAGGGGCTAATGTTGCAAAATAAACATAATAGGAAAAGTGTGTGTAGCATATAGTTAAAACAACAACAAACAATCATAGGTCACCATTAGGTACTACGTACAACATACATTTGACACGTGCAAAACATCTGACACGTGTACTATAGTCGCAAAGCCATCAATTACAAATCTATTAGAGATTTTTGTTTTCAACACGTTTGGTTCTTATTACTTGATTGATTTTTGATGAAATACAAAAAAAAACGGAAATGGCTAATTACACAGAGAAAACTTTTTAGCCAATCAAATAGTCAAAATGATGTGTTTGAAAGGATTGAAGAAAAATTTCCGGCTGTCAAAATTCAGTGATAAGTTTGCAAGAAATTTTTCAGGAAAAAATCCTACGAAAAAAAGTCGATCCAGAATGCAAAAACAGAACCATCATCATCATCAAGGAATATTTCAAACATTTAAATACACTTGAATTAAACACAATACGCGTCAGGTGCAAAATATTTTCATTTTACTTATTCAATTCATCAAGAGGCTATATCATCCTCCGCATCATCGTCATCAACATCAATCCTGTATATTTAGGAAGAAAATTTTCAATAACAAAAACCAAAAACAATGTTGAAAATTTTTGAACGTACACTTGAAAATCATCCGCGTACGCAAACCTAATCCATTTGGTAAACACAGTTACACAGTTGTTGTTGTTTGCCAAATGTTCAGAATTTTCAATTCCTCTTCTCAATTTTCATTTCAATTAAAAAAATGAACCAACGAAAATTTTCATCATTTGAAAAGCAGATTTAATTTCATCAACAAAAAAACATCTGAATGAAATTCAATTTAGGAATGGATTTGTTTCGAGGGTTTTTCTTTTTTTTCGTTGCTCGACAAATGTTTATTTGACTTTAACTACTACAGAAAATTACAGAAAAAAAATCATGATAATCCGATGGAATTGGAAATTTCAGAAATTTTAAATAAACTTTTGCTTTTTTTGACAAACAAATCGAAAATTAAATCCATTTGCTATAAAAACACAATCATCATCCATTTTTGTAATCCATTTGATTTAGATTTTTATCATTCAATAAACTTTTATTATTAAAAAATTTCTGTTTCACTTTTGTTTGATTGATATTTGATTAATGAAATAATCATCATTATCATCATTCCATAAATGATTTGATTCGAAATGAAATTGAAATCCTATCATTTTATCAATTAATATAGTTATAGAGAACATGTGTCATTTTTGCATTTTCGTTTCAAGTTTGTTTTTCAGAAGAAAAAAAAAGATATAATCATTATTGAAAATTATTGAAATGACAAACGATAATCGTATCAACATAATGATTCATCGTTTTCAAAGAAAACGAAAAACGAGATTTCAAAAAATTAATCAAATTTTGCAGACATTTTTGGATCGATACAATCGATTCTCTCTCTTTCTCACTAACAAAACAAGTGGGCGGTAGAAAACAAACAAAAATTCAAAATCATTTCAAAAATTTTTGTGGGAAGTTTGTTTTTCGTCTAATTAATTTATTAGCTAAAAATACAAAAACAAATAAAATTTATTTGAAAATGAAGAAATTCATTTAAAAAAACCAACCAACCACACACATCTATCACACTAATTCTATCCTGTGTCTCTACATAATAAATCTTTTCATTTCAACAACTAACTTATCTTCTTATTTGATTAAAGTCAAGTTTTTCAAGCTATTTTAACACAACATGGTCAATGATTGTGATGATGATGATGATTCAATGATAAAAAAAATTTATTTGGATTTTTGGAGGAAAAAAATCAATTATTTAGGTCAAGATTAAGCAAACTAAGATTATTGATTAATTTCAAATAAACATTATTGATTAATTGATTATTATCATCATGTTTGTCAAATAGACTTTTTCACACAGCGATTCTTTAGTTTGTTTGTTTCAAAATAAAATCGGCTTCTCTTTTCTTCTTGATAATAATCATTATGATAAGAGTAAAATGTGACAAGATTGTGTCAACAACTTTGTGTTGTTGTTGAATGTGGATGGATGATAAAACTGTCGATTCAAATTAAAAAAATTGGATACATTTAAAATATTTATAAACGACCATGAAATTAATGAGTAAACCTCCCCGAAAAAATTGTCAACATAACACAACATGAACATAAATTTGAAAAAATGTGAAATTTCCGACTATCATCAACAGAAAAGATTTATATTTTTTCTGATCTTCAACCAAAGAAAAAAAACAACCCCGAAAAATAAAACCGAATGATAAATGGATTGTCATCATCGTCGTCGTTGTTTATGGTTAACAAACACGGCAACGAAAATCAAGATAAACCAATTTGTAAGTGATGCACAAAAAACGAACCAACCAACCAAACGAGATAAAAATCGAGAAAACCGTAAACTTAATCAATCAACCAGAAGGATTGATTGATTAAACAACATCATGTTGGCTGAATCAATCAATTCTCCAATCATCAAATCATCAAATTTCAAGTGATATTTGCATGTATCAAAGGGTGTATTGCTTGTTGTGTGATAAGTTTTCTAATTTTAATCATCATTTTCCCTACCATAATCATTTGTTGTTGTTGTTTGACTACCAGGTGATGAACTAATTGAAGAATTATGTTGTTGTTGGATATGATGATTATGTTGTGAATGATTTAAATATTGCTGATGTGATGATCCACTATAGATTGAATTATGATGTTGATGATGATGATTATATGATGATGGTGATGTATGATGTCGATGATATGGATGAACCACCATGTGATGATTATGATGATTATTATGATGATGTGGATGATATTGTGAATGATATGACGATGATGATGATGATGGTGGTGTTTGATGATCATTAACACTTGAAAATGGATCCATAATACTATGATTATGATGATTATTGTTTGTTTGTGGACCTGTTGAATTATGATGATGATAATAATGATTATTTGTACCACCAGCAACTACTGATGCGGGATAAAATGCTCTATGCAAATGACTTTGTGGTTGTGATGAATGATAATGTGCTGGTATTAACGGTGTTGTTGTTGGTGATGATGGAACATTTCCGGATATTACTCCATTTGTAGTTCCATTACCAAAAGATGGCGTATATGGTGAACCAATAAATAATGATGATGATGATGATAATGGTGTCAATGGTGTTTGATTGGAATTTTGTTCACTGATAGTAGCTGATGATGAAGATGATGAATCTTGATCGGATGTTGTGGTCGATGTTTTTGATGATGAATATGATGAATGATATGATGATTGATGCATCAATTGTTGTTGTTGGGGTGATGGATCAGCCGAATGGCTTCCACTATTTGTAGGCGAAGGTGGCGTCATCTCTAACAATGCATTTACACCAGTTACAATTAATGAACCGGTAGATCCAGGAGTTGTTGGTGTTATTGTTGTTGTTGGTGAATGTGATGATGATGATGGTGGTGTATTTGGTGCTTGATGATGATTATGAGATTGTGTAGAATGTTGTTGGTGCTGTAAATCAACAGAATCGGTTGTTGTTGTTAATTGTAATGGATTTAAATGATGATTATTATGATGATGATATAATGGAAATGTACCACCATGATGATGATGATGGTGGTATGGTGCTGTTGCTGCCGATTCATACATACTGTGTTCAGGCATTTGATTTTTTTCAATTTGATTTTAATAAATAATTTTTAAAGATTTCGAAGAACAAAAAACTAGAATAAACAATAACAACCGGCAAAAATTCCCATAAATTTTTTCCACAATGTTATCAACCAATAAATTATCTACGACGACGACGACCGTCAAGCATCATCACACGATATGTACTGAAAATATATGGTAAAAATTGTAAACTGAGATAAAGCGAAAGAGAAAAAAAATTACTGGTCGGTTTTTTCTCTCAACATTTCTTCTCAAAACATCTCTTCATGAGGCATTTTATTTCGAAAGCA
Source organism: Dermatophagoides pteronyssinus (assembly GCF_027571235.1). NCBI lineage: Eukaryota > Metazoa > Arthropoda > Arachnida > Sarcoptiformes > Pyroglyphidae > Dermatophagoides > Dermatophagoides pteronyssinus. Next base: position 1,101,672 of record NW_027461538.1, read on the forward strand.
AGAGAGAGATAGAAAAAGAAGAATATTCATTTCAAAAAAATTGAATCATGTAAAAAATTGGAAAGAAAGAAAAGATTTGTCGTAAAACAAAACAAAAATTAAAATCGACAATCAAAATTTCTGAATGAGTGCGATGTGTAAATGATGTTTGAAATACTGATTAACTAACATAAAATTACAACAAAATACAAATAGATATCACACGCATAGACATTAGATAAGGTAAGTGTGTGTGTGGGTGATGATGTTATGTGTGTGATGTGAATATTATTGTGAATGATGATTGTTGAATGTGAAAAAAATATTTTCAAAAAATCAAAAGAGAAATAGAGATAGCAGGAGAGAGAGAAACTAACAGCCCACCTACCAAACAACAAAACTACTTACACAATATAAATTTACAAACAAACTAAAATTTGGCCGCCTTTTGTTAGATTTTATTAAATAAAAAAACAATGTTTTATATCTAAATGAATCAAAGTGTGTGTGTGTATAACAGAAAAAGGCGGTCGCTTTGCATTCAATTGTCGTCGTTTTTTGGGTTTTTAAATTTTAAAAATGATTTTGTTTTGTTTTGTTTTATGGGATGTGTTCAATGAATGTCACAAATAAACATCAACATACCTTTTTTTGACAACAACGATGATGATAGACAAAATTTGAATGAAATTCTTTGGGTGAACAACAACAAAAACCCGGAAAATATACCGAAATTGAATTTGAATTTGAATTGTCAATTGCAATATTTTTTTTTGGCGATGATGATGGTTACAAAAATTTGAATTTAGTAATTTTTATCCCGAACAAAAAACGCTTTTTATATATCCCGAAAATAACCTTGGCCGTATCACTGTTGCCAGCCAGTTACCAAACAAAAAAAAATACATATTTCGAAATCGATTTTAAAAATTTGAAATTTTTAACAATTTTATTAGTTTAAATCAAGGGATTATGATGAAAATAGGCTAACCCAACAAATCAGATTAGCCGAAAAAGATAGCGGCGACAATTTCCGGACATTTTTAATTAGAATATCCGTATCCAATGAGAATATGATTTGTTCACACGGTTTGAATCAAAACAAATCCCAAAAATCAACAAATACTGAAAAAATTTCCCAAAAAAACATTTAAATGGAAAAACACAACGTTATGGGTGAGAATCGAAATAACATTTTATCGATTTCTTGGATCGATCCAAACACCCAACGACACTAATTACAACAACCACACAAATTGTAGCAAAATTGATTGACAAACAAACAAAGAATCACAATATACAACATACACACTAACATCATACAATCAAAAAGATAATTAGAGCCGTCTTATAATTTTGTGGTAAACTTGGTTACAAACAAAATGAAAAATAATTATTATTATTCAACAAAAACATTTCATTCTTTCGGATTGTTATTGACCGAATTGAATAAAAGAAAAACAAATCAAATATCTGAACTTAATCATCAAAATCGATATTCGATATATATTCTTTTTCGAAAATTGATTTGGTAATAAATTCAATTTGTCCTTGAACAATGATGATCATCTTATGGATAAGATTCTCTTTTGTTAAAACTAAAATCTAGATCATAAGATAATCCACCAAACATAAAGCGTGAGAATCATGCAATATTGCCTAGTGTGAAATGAACAATAATTTTGTTTTCAAAAAATTTCACTTACCGGAAATCCGATGAGACGTTTTTGATGATGGCGACAATGATGAATGGGTGTACAAAGAGTTTATTGACTGACTACTGGATTCTTGTTTAACTAACTTTCGATTTAAATTCTGTTGTTGGTTACTACCATTTTTAATGACTGATTGTCTTGATTTTTGTTTCTGTGTTGTTGTTGGTGATAATTGATGACCATTGATTGTCGTCGAAGTTAAAGATGAGGGTAATGGAGGTGATGAAAGATCCATTGGATTTTGTCGGCAGTATTGTTGATTAGAAGAAGCCGCAGCAGCAGCTGCGGCTGCAGCAATTAACATAGCACTTGTTGTTGTTGATGATGAATTCTGTTGTTGTTGATCAACCACGACATCCATTTTATCTTCAATTCTTCTTAAATCATCGTCATTCATCATTGATGATTGTTGTTGCTGTTGTTGATCAAATAATTTATTATATACGGCTGCTTGTTGTAATAATTGCATCTGTAATGATTGTTGTAATTGTATCAATTGTAATTGGGAATTTGTTGAGGATTCTATTGAAGATTCATTGTTATGATTATCATCATTAGCTATAGATTCTTGTTGTTGTTGTTCAAATAATTGCCTGGCTGCATGTGCAGCTAATGCTTGTGCTAAAACATTTCGGGAATGTGATGATTGTGTTGTCGTTGTTGCTGTTGTTGCCATCGATGATGATGATGATAATGGAGGTGGCATATGATTCATAGCAGCCATCATTGTCATCATTGATGATGGTGATAATGGTTGTTGTTGATGATGATGACCATCCAATGATGATGATGATGATCCTCCAGCATTATCACTATTTGATGACTGTTTATTCGTTGTCGTTTGCTAAAGTGAAAAATTGTAAAAATTAAATTAAATTTCGTTAATTAATGTTTTTCTCTTTAATAGACTCGACATGGCGAAAGAAATCGATAAAAAACATTGAATTTTTTTGAATTTATTCTAAGTGCTTAATTAAACTTGTCTTGTCTTGTTATCATCAATAAGAGGAAAATTCAAATCAACATTCACACGATTTTTGAAAATAAAAACTTACAACTTTCATGATGTTTAGTATCTCTTTTTAATGATTTTTTTCTCAGTGATGATTTTGTTGTGGCTATCATTTGACATTTGTAGTTGAAAATGGGTTTTTGGAAAATTCCAGTAAATCTTGATCCAAAATAATATTTATGCTTTGTGTATAAAAAAGGTTTTCCAAAAATCGATTGAGGTAAATAAAAATAAGAATTTTAAGAGGTTCCTTTCAAAAGTTATATAAGTGTATTGATTTTGATGATTATCATCAGGGTGAAAGTTTAGGCCAAAGATTTTTTCGTAAATTCGTTTGGTTTGTGTCAATTTTTCAAAAAATGGTAAAAAATATATGTTTTCGATACAAAATATATATATTTCAATCTGATTTTTTACAAAAATATCAAGTGTGTAAAGGGCTAATAATGATTCGTATGACAAAATGAAGCTCCAAGATTTATCCAAATTAGAAAATATATTTTCATTTGGAATGTTTGATTCATTCATTCATCTTGTAGTGGTGATGGTTTTTCTTGGTCATTTTGTTTTCAGGTAATCAATTTCCAACAATAATTTTCATTATTTATTAATTTAATTAGTCATTTCGTTTGGTTGACATGAAGCTCTTCTTTTGTTTGTTTTGACAATATTCTATCGGTCTGTCACAACATGTTTAAATTCAGATTCTTCTTTTGCATTGAAAATTTATACAGTTGTTTTGTTTTTTTCGATGATCCGCATGTCATGTTTTTTCGACGATTATAATTGGCGCGAGATGTTGTTGTCATTAACACTTAATTTTTTCAAATTTAAATTGGAAAACACCAACAAACAAACGAAAATATTTACATAACATTTACATTTGGTAATTCTGTTATTATTTTTTTTTGTTTATCAATATTGATGATGTGCAAAAACATTTTCAACGTTTTTTTCATTCACATTCAACATGAATACCAAAACAATTCACTCGCATACGTTGTTTATGAACGGTTCAATCTGGTTCATTTATAAACAGAGAGAAAGCTTGCAAGACAAGACAAAAACATTGTTGGTATGTGTGTGTGATGAGTGCAGCAAAGAAAAAATTGAGCAGAACAAACGAAAAAATTGCGCGCGTTGTACTGCTAAAATGAGATGCTTCTTTTTCTGCTGTGATGATAATGCTGCTAGCTATTTTTGTCACAAATGTCATCGCATCATCATCAATTGAATTGCAAATTTGGATTTAAAAAATAGCGCAAATTGAAATTGTGTGATGAGGTGAGGTAAAATTGACCTAAAATTTCATTACATCACACACACATTATCGCTAGGCATACCGAGACAGATGTTTTGAAAAAATTTAAATAAAATTTTCCAGTATTTTTTCGGCTATAAATGTCAACCGTTAAATGACATATGTTAAATGTTATCATTTTTTATGTAATGGATTCGTCCCCGTGTAAGAATAGTTTTATGTAATGCAACAATCGATTGTTTTATCGATATCGATTAAGTTTCGATAGTGATCATTATTTGATGGAATTTTTTTTAAATATTTACCTCGAAAATGTTATCATTCAAATGATAATCATTGATGTTTAATAATGATAAAAATGATGATGATGATGATGATAACAATAACGATAATGATGTCATCTTATGTTCGATCGATAATTATGATTATTATTACTGCAAAAAAGCGATCGATTAATTGAACAATTTTTTTCGATGATGATTATAACAAGACCAAAATTTCAAGCACAAGATTGATCGATTAAAAAAGAAATCGAAAAACATCGATTGAACAATACACTTTTCAACGAAATAAAAAATCAACAAGATGCAACAACAACAACAACAAAATGTATGATCCGAATCGTTCAGTGGTCGAAAATGAAATGTTTGGTTGGTGGTGAATGATGGAATGTAATTCTCACCGTTTGGTCGTTTGAATCATCATCATGATCAAACATTATCATTGTCGACGTGATGATGATGAAATATTTACTCTTGGTGGTGGTGATGGTGCGTGGTTTTTTGTTTTGTTTTTTGAATTTTGAATTTTCACGGGCTGAGAATTTATATCTTTAAGCTGTGTGTGTGTGGTGTGTGAGAATATTTGTAAAGAAAGGTGAGAGTTTTTCCCATTTTCATTTCATTCTTTATTTTGGATTTTTTTCTGATTTTGATTTTTCTTTATTTATTCAATGCTGGTTAACTAACTAACTTTTTCATCATCATCATTATTCTTATGGGAAGAATTTTTTTTGTTTTTTCTGGAAAAAAGGAAATCAAACCAGATGAGATGTGGTGATGGTCACACACACACACACTTTGGTCTTTTTGCCATATGCATTTGTGTGTGAATGTCGATGAGAGAATCAATTGGGAAAAAATCACACGATGTTTTTTCTTTGGTTTGTTGTCGTCGTCGTTTTCATTATCATTATCATCATAATATCTGGAAAATTCATTCAGAGAAACAAAAAAATATTTTAATTTTTGTTTGTTTGGGTTGATTTTCACAAGCTTAGAATCTTCTTTTTTTAAATTCCCCATCATAGTCATAGTATAAATCACTTAGGTTAGGTTGATGACTATGCCTATGATTCATAGTTCAGTGAGGTTAGGTTGATGACTATGCCTATGATTCATAGTTCAGTGAGGTTAGGTTGATGACTATGACTATGATTCATAGTTCAGTGAGGTTAGGTTGATGACTATGCCTATGATTCATAGTTCAGTGAGGTTAGGTTGATGACTATGGCTATGATTCATAGTTCAGTGAGGTTAGGTTGATGACTATGGCTATGATTCATAGTTCAGTGAGGTTAGGTTGATGACCATGTCTATGATTCATAGTTCAGTGAGGTTAGGTTGATGACTATAATTATGACTATTACCATAGCTGTTAGTCAAAGTCATAGCCTAAGGCCAGCAATTTACACATGTAATAAATAAAAGAAAATATACGTGCGAATAATTCATCCGGACATTCATTGTCATTGGAAAATGTGAGAAATTTTCTCAACGTGAAAAAAACATTGATCTTGAACTTTTTTTGCTGAACGGAAAAATTTCCCAGAAAAATTTTCGAAAGTTTTTTTTCACTTTTGTGGTTCCGATTTCCTTCAAAAAAAATTCAAAAATTTCAACCATGATCACCTGTTGCAGATGATCTAAACTACCGAATGAATAACTTGAACATTTTTTTGTTGAAGAAATTGAGGTCAACCAAAAGTTTATGATCATTTTTTTTATCATCGACAACTTGGCTGGTTTTTGAGTTTTTTTTTAATTTACGTATGCATAAAATGACTAATTTTTTCGGCTTGATTTGACAAATTTGAAAAACTAATGTTAATGACATGAGTTTATTTGATTTTCTTGTTTAATTTGCTAACCACCATCATCATCATTATCATACAAACAAGGTAATAATCAGATCATTTCTGTATTTTCATCATCCATCCATTAATGATTAAGCTTTTAGTTTGAAGAAATCGTTCTCGTTCTGCTTTATGTTTTTTGGCCAAAATTATTATTGTTATCTAAATTTGTTCAATGAATTTTAATCAACATTAACGTTCGATAAATTCACAGCCATTTCCAATTTATCGCCAAAAAAAATCGTTAAGATAATTTAGCAAATTTTTTTCGTCTTAATTTGTTTCGATCATTTTTTTTCGCTGATTTAATTTGAATTTATTGATGATGATTTGGGCCAAAATCAATTAATTTAATTTTGAAATTTTTCTGAAAAAACTTATTTAAAAGTTTCAGAATTCTCAATTTTCACTTTCGATCATCATATTTTTGATTATCATTGAGTATTTGGTGTCAGCAGAAGAGAAAAAAATTAAAAAAAAACAAACTTTTTTTTATTCAGGTGGTCATCATTTACATTGGAATTTTTTTTTTGTCATCAACATGATTATCATTAAGAGAGAAAACAGAGAGCAAAAATGGACACAGAAAAAAACGGACCCGTGGGAGAATAACATCGTCATCATCATCTTAGTTCAAGTGCTTATACAGGTTCAGGTTGTAAGCTTTGCTCTCACACACTCTCTTGAAAACCAGTAGCCAAAAAAAAATAATCATTTGAAAACATCTTTTTTTCAAAATCAGAGCAGCAACAACCATTGATGATGACCATTATCATCTGAATTTTTGAAGTAAAGATGATGAAGAATTCATATCTTTGGATAGCCAAACTTTTTTGCATTCCTCAAATCGTGCGAAAAAAACAACTGAACAAAATGAATGATTTTTCTGTTGGCCATTTTGGTTGGTCGTTGATGATTTATATGATGATGATCATCGGATATGGTGATGGATGATGTTTGACCATAAACCATTGATAATGTCTCCAATCTGATTGATCTGAATCGATTTGTTTCGATTTTGGAAAGAAAATTGAAAAATTGTAATTGAATTTTTTTTCAATTCATTCGATTCAATCAAATTTGAATTTAAATTTGATTGAATTTTTTTCTTTGTTTTATTTCATGAAAAAAGACAATTGTTGTTGTTGTTGCCGTTGATGAGACGAATTTCTGAAAAACAACAACAATAAAATTCAATTGTTTTCCATTCGAACATGGCGTAAAACATGTTGCATAACATTCATCATCATAATGGAAAGGTAATTGTGTTTGTGCTTAGCATCCTGGTTGCTGTTGTTATTCGAGCATCATTTCAAAGCATTCCTATGATGACTGATTGCTACTGTCGAAAATTATTACTTATTATTTTCTTCTTTCTTTTCTTAAACACATGATTTTATTTTTAAAGAAAAATGAAGAAGGAGGTAAACATATTTTCCCACACACACATCACAGACCAAACTTTATTTTTAAAAAATTGGTAGCCATAAGATGCCATTCTTTGTGACATTTTTTTTTCTTCAAAAAATTGATTGACATAACCAACTAACCATTAATCTTAGTGTATACTATTATTATGACATCTGACATTTGTTTGTTGAACTCGAGTTTTTTTTTGTTTGGATAATTTCATTTTAGAAATTTTCTACAAAATTAATTAAAATTTAAAATTTAAAAACAAGATTTTTTTGAGTTTTTGTTTTGGTTATTTAAAAAAAATTTGATTTTTTAGTTTCGAAAGGGAAAAAGAAAAAATCACCTAAATCAAAAGCATCATCCAATAAACAAATAAACAGAAATTTTTCGATTAACATTTGAAAAATATTCATCGTATAGCGAACTGGATCAACGTCAATTAACAACAACGATTCCAGTGATAACATCAACATCATTATCAACAACAACATCGACATCGACAACATCTATTGTTGATATTCGACAATTTTATTGTAAAAAATGGTCAATATTAGCATTATCATTGATATCAATATTAGCAAAATTCATAATTATAATAACATTATGTTTGTTTGCGGATGATTTCGCCAATGAAATTCATCAACAAAAAAGTGAAGAAATATCAATGGATGAAGCCAGAACATTTTTCATCACAATCACAATCATTATTGGCTTAATATGGATATTTTTCACAACAATCGGTTTGTTTGGCGCATTATTTGAACATTATTGTTTTACATTAACATTTTGTTTTCTAAATATATTTACATTATTATATTATCTTTTGAAAGCTTTACATCAACCATTATATTGGTGTATTGTTGTTGTTGATTTTATGATTATGATTATAACAATAATGTTTGTTCTGGAACTATCACGTATTAAAAAACATTATGAAATTCATTTCAATTAATCAATAAAAAATTATTCAATCAATTTTCTTCTGTAATTTTTATATAAATCCTATAAGATTTTGTTCAGCAAAAGATTGATTGATTTAAAAATGTCAACAACTAATTCGGGGTTTTTATTCAAAAAATGGACAGTCATAATATTATGTTCATTTGTATTGATAGCAAAAATTATTGTGACCAGTTTGATATTAATGAGTTTTACTAAATATATTCGTCAAAAAGCAAAACAAGAACAAATAAAATATATGTCGAAAGAATATGAAAATAAATTGAAAAAAGAAACAATTCTAACTGTAATCATACCGGATATAGTGACAATTTTATTTATCCTAATAGGATTGATTGGTGCTATTCGTGAACATTTTTATCTTTCATTAGCATTTTGTTTATTATTTTTATTATCAGTAATCAGAAGTATTATTGATTTTATTAATGATCCAGCACATTGGTGGGAATTTATTTTGATTCTATTATTGATGATTATTGATATTTTATTTGTATATGATCTTTATCGTAATCAACAATCATCATCATCGAAATCGATTGCAAAAACTATACGTAGTAGTGGTAATTATGATAAAATTAATTTCATTATGGGTAAACTTGATAATAAAATTACTGTGGCCAGTAGTAATAACAATGATAATAGTTCATCAACCAAAAAATCATCAAAAAAATCTAGCAAAGAAAAAGATAATTATTCTGGTGTTACCAGTGCAGCTGCTACTGTTAGAAGTAACCAATAAATTTTGATTTTTGTTTTGTTTTGGTTTCATACTGATTAAACTCTTTAAAATTATCTTCTTTCGTTTTGATCTTTCTAAAATTAATATTGATTATGATAGTATTGAATTTTGTTGGATTTTTCTTTAAAATTCTCGAATTATTTCAACAAATTATCGAACTTTTTTGGATAATACCACATATAAACACCATTAAAGAAAATGAATATTTGGCACTACTCACTATTATCAATAAAAATCAATATAATATGGTGTTACCTTTTTATGATTATCGACGATGGATAATAATCGTATTGATTTCATTTTTGTTTATATTAAAACTTATAATAACTATTGATTCTCTTACGGATATTGGTAAAGAAAAACAAGAAACATTTGAAATTGTTAAAAAAATCTTTTTTGAACTTTTGGGTTGTGGCATATTATTATTGGGACTAGTTGGAGCAATCAAAGAAAATTTCTTCCTTTCATTATCATTTTGTTTATTACTTGTATATCTTGTAATCAAAGATTCTATTGAACATAATAATCATTGGCATTTAATAGCCGGACTTGGTGTATTATTATTGATAGATATTTCATTCGTTTATGATCTTTATGGCAAACAATCAGCAGCAAGATCAATCAATGTTAGTAATAGAACAAGAAAATCTTGAATGTTATAAAGATATTTCACTGTTTATTTTTTTGTCAAATAAACTACAAAAATTAGCAATTTGATAATTCAATTTGAACTTTTATTTCAAAAATACCACATATAAAAAAAATAATTCTATATCTTTGTTACATTACGAACATTTTAAAACAAAATATGGTGTTACCTTTTTATGAATATCGACGATGGATAGTAATCGTATTGATAACATTTTTGTTCATATTGAAACTAATATTAACTATAGGTTCTATTGTGCATATTGTCCAAGAAAAAAAAGAAACATTTGAAATTTTTGAAGAAAATTTCCCTGATCTTTTGGGTTGTGGCATATTATTGTTGGGATCGATTGGAGCATTGAAAGAAAATTTCTTCCTTTCATTATCATTTTGTTTATTATTTATATTTCTTATTATCGAAGATTCTATTAAATATAATGATCATTGGTCTATAATAGCCGGACTTGGTGTATTATTATTGATTGATATTTCATTTGTTTATGATCTTTATGGTTATGATCTTTATGGTAAACAATCAGCAGCAAGATCAATCACTGTTAGTAATAGTATTTCCGGATCAAGAAAATGAATATTATAAAGATATTTTGCTGTTGTTGCTACTACGACTTTATTTTTAATTTTGTTTCATGATTAAAATTGATTGAAATCTTTTTGTTTGTGAAAGAAACAACAAAAATTAATTGAATTGAAAATAATATATAAATTGGATGAAAAAATTATTGTATATTTTTGTTGCATTACGAACATTTTGAAACCAAAAAATATGGTGTTACCATTTTATAGTTGTCGCAGATGGATAGTAATGATATTTATTTTTTTTCTATTTGCATTTCAACTTATGATTATCATTAGTTCGATATTTTATTTCGGTCACAAAAAACAAGAAACTTCGGTTATTATCAAAGAACTTGGTATTGGTGTTATTGTTTGTGCCATATTGTTTTCCGGATTAATCGGTGCAATCATAGAACATTTATGGTATTCATTAGCATTTTGTTTATTATTTATTGTCCTTATTGTTAAACGATTTATTATGCCTCGTAATCAAGATCCTATTAATTATCCTTTGATGGCAGTAATGAGCATATTTGCATTGATAGATATTTCATTTGTAATTGATCTTTGGGGTGGTAATAATAAATCATCCACGCCAAATTATCTCATACCTGTTATTATTAAACATTCTGGTAAAAATAGTGATGACCAATCCGGTAAAAGTAGTAAAAATTCTGGTAAAAATAGTGATGATCAATCCGGTAAAAGTAGTAAAAATTCTGGTAAAAATACTGATGATCAATCCGGTAAAAGTAGTAAAAATTCTGGTAAAAATACTGATGATCAATCCGGTAAAAGTAGTAAAAATTCTGGTAAAAATACTGATGATCAATCCGGTAAAAGTAAATCATCAAAAAAATCTTCAGCAAAATAATAATGAATTGAATAGATGAAATAAATATACCACACAATCTAATTTTTTTTGGTGATCGAATTGTGAAAAACAAATCCTAATTGAATTGAATTATAAAATAAAAATTAAATTTCATTTGAACTTTCATTCAGAATTAATTCAAACTACCATATAAATGCGATTAAAAATATAAATTAGTTCAAATAAAAATCGTCCAGTTAAAAAAGAAGTTATTAAAATATAGAAATTATGGCGTATTTTTATGGATTTGAATGCCGAAAATGGACAGTAATCGTAATGTGTATATATTTTATTGTATCAAGAGTTCTTGGAATCATTACGATATTAAGTGTTACGTCAGATGCTAAAGATGACAAAGCAAATGGAAGATTTAATATTCAATGGTATGGCATTCAATTAATAAAATGTGCTGTATCATTGGTTGGATTATATGGAGCAATCAAAGAACATTTATGGTTTTCATTGACATTTTGTTTATTCTTTTTATATACTGGAATAAGAGAAATTATTGATAATTCTAAATTATTATATTTATTATCAATTATATTGACATTTCTATTATTGATAGATATTTCATTTGTAATCGATCTATTTCGTCATTATTATTCATCATCATCATCAACAAAAATATCGATTCGAACAACTATTAGTGGTAAAGATAGTGGTAAAGATAGTGTTAAAAATAGTGTTAAAAATGATAAATTTTCCAAAAAAACATCAACCAAAAATTCTGGTGCATCATCTGCTCCTAGTTCAGCTCAAGATTAAATTTTATTTTGTTTATTTTGATTTAAATCTTTTTTCCTTTAAAACTCTCTAATTATTTGAACAACAAAAAACATTTGAATCGAATTATAAAATAAAAATTAAATTTCATTTCTACTTTCATTCAGGGTGAAAAAACTATCATATAAATGCGATTGAAAATAGAAATTAGTTCAAACAAACCACTAAAAAAAGTTATTAAAATAAAGGAAATATGACATATTTTTATGGATTCGAATGCCGAAAATGGACAATAATCGTAATGTGTTTATTTTTGATTGTAGCAAGAATTTTCGCAATCATTTCTTTAATTGAAGGTACTGCAACTACTGATGACGAAGATATCAAAGAACCTGATAAAAATAGCAAAGAATTTAATTTCAAATGGCTTATTATACAATTAATAAAATGTGCTATAATATTGGTAGGATTATATGGAGCAATCAAAGAACATTTATGGTTTTCATTGACATTTTGTGTATTATTTTTATATGCTGCAGTAAATGATATTATTGAACATGCTAAATCTTTATATTTATTATCAGCCATATTGACATTTCTATTATTGATAGATATTTCATTTGTAATCGATCTATTCCGTCATTATTATTCATCATCATCATCAACAAAAATATCGATTCGAACAACTATTAGTGGTAAAGATAGTGTTAAAAATAGTAAATTCTCCAAAAAAACATCAACCAAAAATTCAAAAGATATTTATTCTGGTGCATCAACTTCTTCTTGTTCGGCTCCAGTTTAAATTTTCTTTTGTTTTTGATTTTGCTTCAATTTCATAAATAAAATTTTTTTCTACATTCAATTTTTTTCTTTAAAATTCTCGAATTATTTCAAACAAACAAATTGGTCGAACTTCTGTTGAGAAATATTACATATAAATAGGATGAAATTTTTTGCAATCACCAAAAAAATTCAAACAAATATGGCGTTACCTTTTTATGAAATTCGACGATGGTTCATAATCGTATTGATTTCATTTTTGTTTATATTAAAACTTATGATATGCATCAGTTTTATAATACATATTGGTGACAAGGAAAAAGAAAAAAAAACAATCGATATTGTTAAAGATTGTTTTCTTCAACTTTTGGGTTGTGGCATATTATTGTTGGGATTAATCGGAGCAATTAAAGAAAATTTCTTCCTTTCATTATCATTTTGTGTATTGCTTGCATATCTTATTATCAAAAATTTGATTCATCATAGTGATCATTGGCCTTTAATAGCCGGATTTGGTGTATTATTATTGATAGATATTTCATTCGTATATGATATTTTCTCTAATCAGCAATCATCATCATCATCATCAATATCGAGAAAAACAACAACTATTAGTAGTAAAAAAGGTTCATTATCGAGAAAATCATCACAAAAGTCTAAAAATAGTTATTCTGGTTTTACAGGTGTTTCTACATCTAATTAAATTACAATTTTTTGAAATTTGTTTCATTTTATTATTAAAATTTGATTGAAATGCTTTAAAATTCTCTAATTATTTTAACAATGATGATGATGATTGTTTGATTGAATTCTGAAAACAAATCATTATTAAATTGAATTTGAATAAAAAAATATTCGCTTCGAACCATATAAATTGGATGAAATTATAAATCTGATGTTTATTTTAAATTTATAAATCAGTTACGTCCGGAAAAAAGACATTCAAAAAAGAAAAGAAAATTATGGCCCTTTTATTTGGATATGATTATCGAAGATGGTTAATAATTATTCTTTGTTCATATATGGTTGGATCAACGTTGCATAAAATCTCTATTGGTGTTGAATTATTACACTTAAACCTTAATAAACAAGGAAGTAATGTGTTGACAAATTTTATAATTGATATTATAACATTGGCAATAGCATTGATAGGATTGATTGGATCAATTAAAGAACATTTATGGCTTTCATTAGCATTTTGTATACTATATGTTGCACTTTTAATCAAAGATTTTTTACATGCATATAACCATTGGTATTTTATAGTCGGAATGATAATCAAATGTTCATTATTTTTAATAGATATTTCATTCGTTTATGATCTCTATTATAACCAATCAAATTTCAGTTCATCATCATCAAAAAAAAGTAGAAAATAATATTTTTCAATTAATAAACCAAACATCAATTTTCATCTATCTAATACCATCTTATAAGATGTTTGTTTGTTTCCAAATTAATAATTATTATTAAATTCAATCATAATATTTCCCTTGCTTTGAAGCATAAATTTAATTTTCTTCTGAAATTGCTTGATTCAAAATTATTAAGAAATAAATTGTTACAACAAAAGAAAAAACAATTTCTTAATCAAATTTCTTAAGCAACAATTCAATTCAATATTCGAACATTGCTGTTTGCAAACCATATAAATTGAATGAAATATATGTGTTTTTCATTTCAAAAGAAAATATGGCTCGTTTTGTCGGAATTGTATGTCAAAAATGGGTAATAATTATAATATGTTTATGTTTCTTGGTTATGTTACTTGCGCTAGATATTCCAGCTTGCATCCAATTTGTAAATGGAAAAGACAAAGATGATCCTGATTTGATTCCAAAAGTTATTGCTATGGTATTAGGTTTTCTCGCGGTATTGTTCGGATTGTTGGGAGCATGCATGGAAAATATATGGCTATCATTAATATTTTGTTTACTATTGATAAGCTCTTTGGTCAAAAGTTTTTTTGATAAGGAACCACTCGAGCTTTATGTATTGATAACACTTGTCATTCTAACATTGATAGATATTTTTTTTGTTGTTGATCTTTGTCGTATATCAAGAGTGAAGAATGTTATTGTAGACCCCGAGACATCAACATCAACACCGACATCACAAACAAATCGTACATAGAGCACTCGATTCATAACATAGCAAACTAAAGGAAAGAGGACAAATTTCATTCAAGCATCCAATCGTCTAATGTTTAGAAATATTTGCATTTTCATTTTTAAAATAGATGCTTTATTTATTCAAAAAATAAATTCTTCAATTTTAATATATTTTTCAAGCAACTTTGTTCAATGAAAAAAACTTTTTCTTTTCAAATTAATTCAATAACGATGATAATGATTGTTTGGTTGAATTGTGAAAGCAAATCATAATTAAATTGAATTTGAATCAACATTTATTCAGTTACAACTACTATTGCGAACTATATAAATCCAATGAAATTATAAATATAATGCCCATTTTCAATATCAGTTACGTCCAAAAAAAAAGTCATTCAAAAAGAAGAAAATTATGGCATATTTATATGGATATGATTATCGAAGATGGGCAATAATTGTTTTTTGTTCATTTTTGCTTGGATCAAAAGTGGTTAGAATTTCTATTGATGTTGATTTATTTAACAAAACCAAGAAAGAAATTGTGGAAAGAATAATTATTGATTCAATAACAATTGTTATATTATCGATAGGATTGATTGGATCAATTAAAGAACATCTATGGCTTTCATTAACATTTTGTATACTATTTTTTGCACTTTTAATCAGAGATATTATTTATTTACAGCAAGGTTGGCAACGACTAATCATAATGATAATGAAATGTTTATTATTTTTAATAGATATTTCATTCGTATATGATCTTTATCGCAACCAATCATCATCAAAATCAATTGCAAAAACTCTTCGTAGTAGTGGTAAATATGATAAAACTAATTTTATAATTAATAAATTTAATGATAAAAGTAGTAATGCCAGTAGTAATAACAATGATAAAAGTTCATCAACCAAAAAATCATCGAAAAATTCTAGTGTTACCAGTACAGCTGCTACTGTTAGAAGTAACAAATGAATTTTGATTTTTTGTTGAAAAATAATGAACAAGAATTATCTATTACTCGATTTATCTGTCAAAAAAAAACTAAAGGAATGAGAACAAAAATGAAATGTTGAGAAATATTATCAATTTAAAAGTTGATGATATATTAATTGAAACCAATAAATTCTTGAATTACAATAAATTTGTTTACAATTGAATTCGTTTCAGTAATTTTGTTCTAAAATTATCAACAACAACAACAAAAAACCATTCATTGTCGAATGGAAAAAAAATTCCCCAAATTTAATTTGATTAAAATTTTCAATTTACCCACATACAGCCAACAAAAAAAAATTCCATATAAATCTACATGAAAAAAATATCAAATCAAAAAATCAAAATCAAAAAAGTTTGAGCTTCGTAAATTCAAAATCAAAGAACAACTATGGCCGGTTTTTTTGGATATGAATGTCGAAGATGGTCAATAATCGTATTGTGTTCATTTTTTCTTGTATTTAAAATTATCGAAATTTGTTTTATTATTTTTGTTAAAGGGAGTAAAAAACCTGAACATGAACCTGAATCGGAAAGTCTTTCACCTATGGTAATGGTCGTTCTTGAAATAATAACATTTTTAATATTGTTGATGGGTTTTTATGGTGCATATAAAGAAAATTTTTATCTTTCATTGGCATTTTGTGTATTATTTACAATTGCTTTAGTCTATGGCATTGTTGCCATGGCGCAAGATAAAAAACACATTGTTGGCATTGTTATTATGGCCATTATAATTTTGTTGGATAGTTTTTTCGTATTTGAACTTTATGGAAATCAATATGGATCAGGATCCAGTTCCTCCAGTGGCAAATCATCAAAAGCTAATTCCCAATATAGTTCAGGATCATCCAAAAGGTCGAAGAAATGAACAATTGATTGATGATTTTAATGAATAAAATGATATTTTTTAATTACAATCAACAATTTATTATTATTATCATATCAATATCAATATTTTTGCTCTATAATTGCTTTCTAAATTATCAACAACAAAAATTATTGTTGAATCAAACAAATTTTCAAATTTGACTTTCAATTTAAAAAAATTGCATATAAGTCAACAAAAATAAAATTTCCATTCACCTAAAATATGGCACAATTTTTTGGATTTTCATGTCGAAAATGGACAATCATTGTATTGTGTTCATTCTTGATTGTGGCCAAGATTATTGAACTAATTACTATTTTTTCGCATAAAAATGAAATTGTACCAAAAAATGATGATAAAACAATAATTGCATTGGTTGTTTATGAAATAATAACCATTGCAACAATATTGATTGGTTTGTTTGGTGCAATCAAAGAAAATTTTTATCTTTCCATTACATTTTGTATAATATTTTCATACATTTTGATCCGAATGATTATCAATTTGTTTAATAATGTCAAATTTGCTTATGAAATAATCGTAATGGCCACATTGATTTTTTCTGATATTCTATTCGTATTCGAACTTTATGGTTCTAAATCAACAACAACAGTGCCAACATGAGCATCAACAGTATCAACATCAAAAACAACTCATTCTCAATTCTCATCGGATGTTTGTTTCTATTTTCATTTTAAAATTAACCAAATAAAAAAAAACAATTTCTTTCAATAATTTTGTTCTAGAATTTGATTGTTTGATTCAAAATTGATCAAAAATCATTGTGGAATGGAAGGAAAAAAATTTCTATATAAAAATAAATTGCTAATGTGTTTATAAATTTGAGTTAAAGAAATAAAGTAGTCAACGAAAACTTTCATCTCAAAAGAAATGACTCAAACAGCGGGATTTTCATGTCGAAAATGGACAATCATTGGTTTATGTTCGTTATTGTTAATAGTGAAAGCTATTGCCATTTGTGTTTTTGTAGCTGATTTTGATTCTAATATTGATAAAATCAATCAAGATAAAAAGCCATGGGAAAAATTGACAAAATTTCATGCAATTGTTTCAGTGGTTTTACCGAACGTCGTCTATGTTATAGTATCATTGATAGGAATATGCGGTGCGATTAAAGAAAGTTTTTGTCTTTCAACAACATTTTGTGTACTATTCGTATATCCTGCTATCAAAATGATTATCGATTTATCAAATGATTCAAAATATTGGTATGAATTTATTGTTATTGCAGTATTAGCAGCTGCAGAAATTTATTTCGTCATTGATTTGTTTAAAGATCGATCCAAATTAACAAGTAAATCACAATCTTCGTCATCATCAGCGCGAAAACAATCATCTGCAAAAGCAATTTCCAATACATATTCAGGTGCAAGTTCAAATATGACTACAAGAAATCCATCATCTTCTAAAGGAATTTCAAACACATATTCAGGTGCAAGTTCAAATATGTCTACAAGAAAACCATCATCTTCTAAAGGAACTTCAGGTGCATCCAGTTTTGGTATTGCTACTGGCGCTGCTTCTACTCCTTGAACATTTAATTTTCAAAACAAAATCAAAAAAATTGATAATTTAATAAATGAAAAAAATTCTTGAATTTTTCTTTGTCGATTATAAAATCAAATGAAAAAAAATTCTGTCGTGATTTGAAATCGAAAAATGGACACCTTTTTGTTTGAATTGAAATGGAAAAAATGGACAATCATTGTATTGATTTCAACATTGTTAATGGTGAAACTGATATCAACTTATATTGCATTTGCAACTATTGATTCATTTATTAACGAATTAGAAATCTATTTGGATATAATTGCCACCAAAACAACGGCATTTATTGTGTTAATAATTTTCAATACAATAAGTATATCAATAACATTGATCGGATTGTTTGGTGCAATCTTTGAACACTATTGTTCATCAATAATATTCACAATATTATATTCATTCACTTTAGTTGGTGTTATTTGTGAGTTATTTAAGAATTCAAATTATATTTATGAATTTTTCCTTGTATTCCTATTGTATGTTGCTGAAATTTCATTCATAATTGATTTACGCCAACGACATTTGATGACAACAATTAAAACTAAAATTTCTAAAACCAACTCTTTTGATTCATCATTATCGACAACAACTAAAGAAAAAATGATTTCATTTCGAAAACTTTCTGATTTGATCAATAAATCCATTGTTGTTCGCAAATGAATTTCAACAAAACATTTAAATTCAATTTGAATAAAACATTTATAAATAAAGAGAATTATATTTGAACATTTTTATAAAAAATCAATAATAATTTTGTTACTCAAAAAACAAATCCGATGGAAATTCGTGCTTTTCTTGGTAAATTTAAAAATTTTGAATTTAAAAGATGGACACTGGTCGCTATATTTTCAGTGGTCATTTTAGAGAAAATAATAACTTTAATTTCCTTTTTGGCGAAAAAAAATGATTATGTTAAAGAAATACAACTGAACGAAGATGTAACCTTATCAAAAACACAAGCCCTAATCATTGTTGTGATATCTGAATTAATAACTATTGCCATTTTAATAATGGGATTGATTGGTGCTTTACGACAAAAATTTTGTCTTTCATTAACATTTTGTATATTTTTTGGATTGTCTATGATCAAATCTGTAGTCGATTTATCTGTTGGTGACCAAAATATATTCATATTTATTGGTTTGTTAATATTTTTTATTCTTGATGCTTTATTTGTTTATGAGTTAAGAAAATTACGATCAAAACGTAAAAATTCAGATGATGATGATGACGATTCCACCAAAACAACAATTTCAACTAAACTTAAAAAATCATCCAGATCATCATTCAAAAATTTATCATCCAAACGAAAAATTGAACAAAGTGATAAAAGTGATAAAACTGAAAAAAGTGATAAAACTGATAAAAGTTTTGTTTGAATTTTGTTTCTGGTCTAAATTATCATCATAATCATTTGAAAGAAATAAATTGATAATTTTTAAACTGTTTCCTTACAAAATCTAAATAAATTGAGAAAACTTGATTAATTTCGTTGTGTAATTATTGCATCATAATCACAGTAATTAATTAACTTTTGCGAAATTAAGATTGTATTGCAATGATGATGATGATGATGATAAATTTTTTCTCTCTGCGAAATAATCTAATCAATAAATTTTTTGTTGACCATCTTTGGCTATCTATTTAATGATTTGAACGATTTTTCGATATCGATATTTTTGTTAAAACGTTACATAATCAACAACAACAGCAGTAGCTTAATCGAATTAATTACTAAATTCATTTTTGTTGTTGTTGGTGAAATTTAATTAACGATTCATGTTGTTTCTCGCTTGTGATATCATAAAATGAATATGATGTCAGAAAAATTGGGCCCAATTTTTTCCGATAATCAATCGATTTTTTCGATATTATCGCAAGTTTATTTTTTTTCTCAGTGAAAATCACATTAACCCTTTTTTATCAAAAATCAACTAATTTAGTTGAATTTTTTCTTTACTTTCTCATTGGCTATTCATTTTTCGTTTGTTTTCAGAAACAAGTATAATCTAGATTTAGATTAATTTCTATAATCGAATCTGAATTTTACCTTGTTATCTTATTATGCCAAGTAATTCTTATCGATTTTTTATACAACGACTTTGTCGACAAAAGCAGATTTTTTGTTTGTTTTTTTCGAGTTGAAAATTCTGTCGGCTTGTTTTTTTCACTGTTTGTCTCTCTTGTCATTTGCGAGATAAACAGCAACTAAATTGCTAATAAATTTTTGTGTGTGTGATTAACGAAAAAAAGATTTCATGTTTTTTTTGGTAGATTATATAAGAGTAAGAAACAAACGCACGCACCGACAGGTAATACGCATGCGTTTTGATCGTGGGAAAATAAATTTTTCTCGAAAAATACAAAATATTCTTCTCACGTAAAGCGCGGGAGTAAAAAACGATCATCAGGCCCCGGTCATTAAATTTAAAACAATGATTTAATAACAAATTTTAAAAATTTTTGTTTTTTCGCTCGAATAAAAACAATGGCCAGCAAATATCATAATCATCATTGATTCTGATCGATTTGATTGGATGTAATCCGTTGCTGCCATTTGACAGAAACTAAGAAATCATTATCTGGTCAGCATCATCGATAATAACAAAAAATGATTTATTTTTTTACCTTGAAATTTAGGGTGAGAAAATTCATTATTTGACAATGATGTTTGAATGTTTATTTCAATCATTTCATTAATTAAATTAAATGATCATAAAAAGAGATAAATTTATGAATGAAAATAGTAAAAGTCATAGAATAGAATAGGAAGTGGTGGTTGTTTGGAAAGTTTTTTGTTGATGATTTTTTTCAAAACAAAATGCTTTCACCTGTCACATTGAAAAAACAAGATACAATGGTCAATTTTCACATGTGAAAATGACAAATATTTTGTTCATTTGTTTATTCCATTTGAACTTGGTGTTTGATTCGTTTAATTATATAATCATCATTTTAAAAAACGGTGACAACAAATTTTCGAGGTATTTTTGTGGTAGATTCTTGAAAACAAATTTTTGCTTGAAATTTTAAAAATTTGATCAATTCAATTTCGGTTTTTGCCCGTGTGTGTGTGAAATGTTTTTTTGGAATGATGATGATAATAATCATATCACCATTATTATCCCAAAAAGATAAAAGCAAAAATTATCATCAAATCAACAACAACAAATTACCGACCCATTCTCTATCACAAAATATCATCAAAATTAGTGATGCGCAGCACGTTTGGGAAAAGCATCTAATGGCCATTCACACAAAACCAAACTGAAAAACATGAAGCAAATCGTCGCACACAAACATCGTGAACGTAATTGACACCGTGTCTCATCATCATCAACATTGCTAATAAGATTGGTGGTGGTGGTCATGTGTGTGATGGTGTACATCAACAGCAACAACACACATTGAAAGATTTGACCCGAAAAAAATTATTGCGTAACATCATTTCCCCCGTCACTACTTATCTCTCTCTCTCTCATTGACAACATTTTAGATTGTAATCAAAATTAATCACATTCATTCATTTTTTGGGTTTTTTTTACAAAGATTTTATCAATTCAAATGATTCTCATGGAAAGTAAAGTTTAAAAAAATCTTTAAACGGGGTTTTGACTAGAACGGTTTTTGATTAAAAAAAGACAATTTTTCATTCATCAGCTTGTCAGCAGTTTGGCTAAACGAGAAAAATCAGCCAGTTTAACTGTGTTTATTGATTTGATTTTGTTGTTGATTATCGAAAAAATTACGATAAAGTTGAGTAAAAAAATGATAATTAACTTGACAATCATCATCAGCATTCAAATGAAAAAAGAACATAAAATTAGTTGGCAAGAAAAACGAAAAATTTAAATTTGTTTTTCGATTTCGCGGTAGCTAGCCTGAAGGTTAGCTTAAAATATTAGATGATGGTGGTCGTCGTCGGCTGTTTTGGTTCGATTTAGCTTTTTGTGGCCATTATTTTTCATTCATTTAATTTAGCATGATTGAATTCAAAGTTGTCAAGTCGCGACAAACAAATCAAACCGATACCCGATCAATTATTTTTCTTTTTGGTTAAAATTCTTAGATAATAATGACATTAACCATGTTTATGTTTGTTTGTTTTAGTTTTGATAAAATTCTTGTTCTATTCGCAAAAAAGTTTATCCATTTTTTCTGATTGTTGTTGATCAAATCTTAATGATAATAATGATGATAATGATAATGATAATAACGATGTTCAACAATGATGATGATAATGATGATGTAACAATTATTTTTCTTATGTAGTTTTAAATGGTAGTTGAGAAAAGTAAAGTAAAAAAACAAAACCAAAAGGCCATAGGTCAACATCATTAGTGATTATTATTATTTTCTTTATTTCTTTGGTCAAGTTTCATAGCTAGCCATCCATCAATTCACACACACACAATGTTGTTTTTGTTTTTCGGAACTCTTTGTACTTGAAATAATCGATCGATCGATAATATCATCGAATCAAATATCGATAGATTCGATCGATCGATTATTGGATAATCGATATTTGATTAGATGGGATTATAAACGGGATAATAACAACAAAAAGCAATAAAATGATGATGATCATCATCGAATGATTGAAATAAAAACCAAACAATTTTAATTATTTTGTTAAAAGAAAATAATAATAATTTTGATTATCATCATCATCATCATTATAATTGTTGTTGTTGTTTTCGTTGTTTTTGATGTTTCAATCAAAGTCTAGACATTGAACAGAAAAACAGCTAAACAGAAAAAAATTGATTTGATCGATCATTTTGTTTGGTTAGATCTTCTCTAACGATGGAGCCAAGATGGACAATCAACCAACCAACCAACCAAGCTAATTATGATGAGAATTTAATTTTTGTTTCTCATCCATTTTTCGGGTTATTTTGTTGTTGTTGATTGTTATCAGTAATTTTGGCCTTCTCGGTTTATCACCACGATTAACATTAGAGATTCTTTATCACGAAATTTCCCAATCAATTCAAATGATTGAAAAGGGGAAGGAAAATCAATGTTGAATTGTCATCGAATTTGAATTTGATTTGAGGATTTTTTCAAAAACAAAAAAGCTTTTTAAAAATCAATTTCATTCACAAATCATCGATCATAATGATGATTTTTATCGAATCGATACATATCCTGTTCAATTTTAAAAAGATTTATTCTTTGAAACTGAAATCCGATTTCGATTGACTGAATGAATTCACAACAACGAAAAGCAAATCATTATCATTCAAGGTGATCATTATCCATTTGTTTTCTTAAAACATTCAACAAATCTTGAACATGTTTGAACATATTTGGATTTTTAATCTCAATAATGTTCTTAATTAAATTTTATTCTGAATGTTTTTGATTCGAAAACATTTTTATATTGAATTTAATTAAGATAAGGATCAGGTTTTCTTTTCAATAGTGAAAAACGTAAATTTTTTTTAATGAAATTGGTCATTTTTGTTTTCGAATACATCAAGCTTTTTCCTTCATTCATTGTCACACCAATCAAATGGAAAGCTTATTTTTTTGAATGAAAACTTGTCATATTCATCATGATCATGATTGACAATGTCAAGTCTTTAATTTAGATTTTGTTCTCCTTTTTTCTGATTCAATGTTAACAATAAAAAAATCGATTCAATTTTGAATATCTAAAGATCAAACGAATTGACCGCAATATGTGTCATCAATAACCGAAATAACTACAATAATAATAATAAACTGAAAAAATTGATATCAAAATCAATTTTGCAATTTGATTTGATCAAATTGTCATTCTTTTATTGATCATTACTCCATTATATATCTCTTTTTCTTTCTCTCTATTTGGCTCAAGTTCAAAGGTCGATTTTGTTTCTTTGCTCTTATATAATAATTTCTTTCAAACAGAAAAAACTTGAATTGAATTAAATTAACCTTTCAGGTAAAAAATTTTATTGTCCCCTTTTTTCTTTTCTCTCGCATCGATATCTTCTTGTTATTATTATTGTCGGTCGATGTTTTTTTCATTGTTGTTGTCCACAATGATCATCATCGATACGAATGATTGCGTGCCATTTCGTTTGATTTTCATTCATTCAATTTTATTCCAATTGAATGATCAATGTTATTCAATAATATAGTGTGGATCATAAGAAGTTTTTCTCTATTTCGTAGTAAAATAAGAATTGATCGTCGTCGATGGCGGTAGGTTTTTCAAATCTTCAACCTGTGTGGTAAAAAATTGAAGTTAATTTGAACAACAACAACAACAAGAAAAGTTTGACAATAATTGAACCTGAAAATGACAGAATTGAAAATCGGCTGTGAATTTCTTTGATTTTTTTTTGCTTAATTTTAATAACATATTATCAATGATAATGTTTGATGTTGCTGTATCGATCGATCTGATGGATAATCTTAACCAGCGAGGAACAAACAAATTTTATTATTATTTTTGGATCAAATATCACAATTCGAATAGGTAATCATAAATAAAATGAATAACAATCAAATGTGATTATATAACGTGTAATTGGTGTGTTTGGGCATGTGAAAACATCTATTATACTTGTTTGTCCGTTCGTTTGTTTGTTTCCCCTTCCATTAAAAGAATGATGATGATGATAACTTTTTGATTTGATTTGATTCGAAGAATGATATTTCAATGGAAAAAACCCGAATTTTTTTCTTGCTCAAAAATCATTGATTTTGATGTGTGTATAAAAAGTAATTTTCTTTTTCTCTTATCTGATCATTATTATCGATGAATCGAATCAAAAAAAAAGTTTTCTCATGAATTATTGGACACAAAAAGCAATATGAAAAATATTGCTTTTTGTTTGTTGTTGTCCAATATGTTCATTTCCTTATGGGCATTTTTACTGTTGCTGAATCAAACAAGTTCATCATCATCGACAATAAACATCGATTGATAATTCGGCCTAATTCATTTTGAACGGTAAAAAAAGTAAATTAAAACAACAACAACAATAATGATAAAAGCTAGGCAGAAGAAAATAGATAAATAAATTCAAGGTGCGTCAATTGATTTTGATTTGTGTGTTGAGGTCAAGGTGCAAACACCGATGTTGTCGTTGATGATGATGAAATCAAATCACCAAAATGACCGGTCCGACAAGTTTTATTCATTTTGAAAGTGTCAAGCTTTTTGTTTGTTTGAGGGTTCTACCTGATTCGATCATTTAATCAATTAATCAAATTGTTAATCGAATTTTATTTTATTTTTTCCTTCATCCATATCGAAGCAAAAGCAACATCTAACAAGCTCTAACATCCGATTTCACAGTTGAATACACACACCATTCTAGAGATGAAGATGACCATTTATCACACACCTGAAAAGATGCTTCCTTTTTTGTTGGTCTTTTGATTTATTAAATAAAATCTGAATCTAAATGAATAAGATGAATTACGAACAACGATTTTTTTTCATTCATTCACAAATGCTGTGTGATTATCAAAATTTAAATTTTCATTGAAACAAAAATTTGTCCAATAATAATATGTTATTTTATTTTATTGTTTTGTAGTCGTTGTACATCATCATTTTTGATATTGGTATATCGTGATCATTTGTTTTTTTTCATTCTTTCTTCAAAAAACAAATCAATTTAATTTCAATTTGTTTTTTGCACTCATTCAGATAATTCAAATGATGATTACATGATTTTGGTTGTTCATTGGGTCTCGTGTCTATTTGAATTTGCATTTGAAAATGATGTACATTTTATAATATTTAATTCAATTTCGTTTTTTCAAATGAAATTTAAATCATATCCGATTTCATTTCTGATGTGTCAAAAGCACCCGTTTTTTCCAATGAACCAAGGATGTTATCTAATGATGATTGCTCACACACACCTAGTTAGTTATATTTTTTACAGATTTGTTTCCATGATGATCCAAAAAATCTAATTATTATTATTATTAGGTAATCTGTATTTTTCATTTTCACTTCACCCAACGAATAAATAAAAACAACAGATGGTTTACGCTATGACAAGACAAGCCTTGTATTTTTTTCAATTAAATTCATATCAATTTTTGAAAGAACAAAAAACAAAAGCAAATTTCCGTTTCTAATCAAAGATTGAAAATGAAAATCTTTCCTTTTTTCAGAAAGAAAAAATCATAAATCAATGTCATATGTTGACCACACACACGCTTATTGTGGATTTTTGGATTAAAACTACTTACTTACTTTTTTTATGGATAATCTTTAATTCCTAATTTGATGTGGTTTTTTCAAAATTCTCTACAATTTTTAAGTAAGAGAAAAAATGAAATTTCTTTTCAATATTCAAGAGGACAATTAGGATAATTATCATCATCAATATCAATATGATTACGATGATGATGATTAATGAAGAAATTTCTCCACTTTGTTTTGTATCTTGTCCAAAGATTCGGTCAAAAGGATATATATGGAATCAATCAACAAAATAATAATCAATTTGGCCACCACAATCAGCAATCAAATTTTGATGAGGAAGAAAAAAATTCAGGCCATCGATTACCAATGTTCACATTATCAATGAATTTTTTCTCCAAAAAAAACAAGAAAATTTTCGACTAACAAATCAAGATAACGAAATGAAAAAAATTTTCTCATGATCAATACACAATTTCAAATTCAAATCTTTTTTCTCTCAAATAATCAAGGAAAATTTTTTTCATAACAACAAAAAACTAATCACCATTATCATCATCAGGGATAAAGACACAAGAGAAAAATAACGGTAAAGTCATCACGATGATCAATTTGAATAATAAAAAAAAAGATCATTTGATGATCACTTGATGATGAAAATCATCAATTCTGATTCCAGGAAAAAAATATGAATTTTTTTGAATGGTTTCTATTTTTATCTGACTTTAAAAAAATTGTTGAGATGGCAATGTTTTTTTTTCTTTTAGAAAAAATTGTCATCATCGTTTCGCATTTAATGGTCTTTTTGTTTGTTTGTTTAGAACAATTGAATTCACCGAGATGACGAGATTCATTTAACCTGTTGACATCTTGTCGGTATTTTTGTCAAGTCCGTTTTTCGCTCTATGTAAAATCCATTCGAAAAACATTTGATAAAAATATATATAAATGGAATGAATGTGTGAAATTTTCTCGAAAAAATGCCAAAATTTTATTCATTTCCGACCAATTTTTAAATAGAGAAAAATAATCAATTCAAAGATCATCAAAGCTGAATCTATGAACGAAACAAAAAAATTAGATCACACACTTATCTGGGATGGGCTTGCTTGCTATCCCCTTTTCACTTGGTTTTTCAAACAAAAAAATTTTTTGTCTGTATGTTGCGCCTTCTTCATCTTCAGCTTGCTCATCATACAAACGTGATTACATCATGTTCATCAACATTGACGTGTGTCTGTCTCTCACATTTTACTCTCTTTCCAAACATCTTTTTCTTGTTTATCATCCTTATTGGCTTATATCGGTGGATGATCATCATGTGTGTGTTAAGAGCCGCCTTCTTGCTTTTCTGCCCAATAAAAAAAGTCTTTTTGAGTGTAAATGTAATGTAATGTGATGAATGAATGAATCTGACTTGATAAAAATTATTTCTCAATGAAAATGGAAACTTTACAACAAAAATTTCAGAGAATAATATAAACCTGTTGACTCTATAAATGGAAATTGGATTTTTTTTTGTTTACCGAAAAATACTAATTTTTTAAATTATTCCGGTAAAAAATTCAAAAAGATTCAATGTAAATAAGAATTTTCATTTTCTTTCATCATCGATTATCATGACAAAATTCTCATGTTTGTTTTCAATGAGAATTTTTGATGTGAATATGAAAATGAAAATTTTCTGCTGTTGAAATGAAAGTTTTTTTCGTATTGGAAAAAAGAGGTTAGAAAAATTGACTAGAACGAAATAACGGAATATACCGTTTATATGTTTGTCTCTCCAAAAAATTAATCAGACACTGACAATCAAAAAAAGATTTTCGACTTCTTTCGCATGATGACGGCCATCAATGCCTATGCAATAATCACGTACTACGTGATACACATCGTGATCATCATCGTTATTCAATCAATGAAGAAGTGGAAGAAGTGGCCATTCATGCATGAACACGTGGTGAATTTTTTTGTTTTTTCACATGAAATTTAGCTTATTTTTGTTGTTGATGTAATTGCCAATTAGAACATTCCAAAAAATGATGATAATCAATGATCAAAAAAATTATTAGATTTATCAAATGAAAAATGTGATAATTTGACTATGAAATAAATGAAATTTCACAACATAAAATATCTTTGAAAAAAAAACCAATTTTCGGGGCCAACCATATGTGTGTTTCGCATCAATGGTCATCCTGGGAATGTAGATAATATTTTTGGTTCCAGGAACAGATCCGATTAATGTTATGCGATGATGATGATGGAACAAAAAAAGATGAATTTTAATCAATTTCATTTGATTCTTCATTGCGTGTATGCCTATCATCATCATCTTCCAAAAATCTTTTTTTTGCCAAACAAAAAAAACATGACATTTGTTAATTGGAAATACAGAAAAAAAAGATTCTTTCCGATTCATTATTCAATTCATTCATTATATTTAAACTGAAAAAATGATCGACAGCTATTGAAACGATACGATTCATTCATTCAAATGAGTTTTGGTCCATTATTATATAAATCCTTCATTCAAATTTCATAGACACAGTTCATATCGTGGTCGTCGCCGTATCATCATAATCATAATAATAGCAACATATAAATAATGAAATGATGTTATATCAAAGCAAAAAATAAAAAAATGTAATGTAATGGAATGGAATGGTTGAATTGATATTTCCCAAGAGAACGATGAAAAATGTTTTCACACGCTACCTTCTACCATCAGCCATCATCATTTAGTATCCAGCTAAATTGGCTATTTTTACATCATGATGATCATCATCATTGTCATTTGGACATGTAGTCGTTCGTCGTCATCGTCGTTATGGACAACCAGTAGAGTAGAGATACTGGTTTGTTTTATACGGTGTGTGTGATATCTTTGCAATGGATCATCATCATCATCAAGATGATATCATTGAGCCAAAAACAATACAAACATTTTTTTTCATTTCTTAAAGACGATCACACACAATCTTAGGTTTTTTTTGTATAAAAAGGTGAGAAGAAAGACCTATTATTAATGCCATTAATCACATTGTCTTTTTTTCGCCTGTTATTTTGATTATTTCGTTAATAAAATTGTTGTTGTTGTTGTCACAATTGTCATTTTCTTTATATTAAACAAAAATTCAATGATATCAAATGATAGCCGTATTCGCTATTCATTCGCTTGGTTGCTCGTAATTGTTGTAGCAAAGATAATGATCAGGATGATGATGATGACAATTTCATTGTCTTTTTGTGTGTGTAACAAACTGTGTCCAGTACTCTAATTGTCAGCCAAAAATGTCTTGATGATAAAGGAATTACTAGCTTCTTTACCATAAAGCTTGTACGATTTGGGGGAAGAAAGAAAAAAACGCAATAAACAGATTCGATGAATCACCAATAATCACACCTGATAGGAAAAAAATTGGACAAATCTTTTCTTTTAATGATTTAATCAACAAATTTGATTTTTTTTGGACAAACATTTTCAATTCATCCATTCATTTTGTTTGTTTGTTGGGTTGGTGTGAAGCTATTTGTTTGTAATGTGGGTAGTATGATGATAATTATTATGATGATCAAATGTTATGATAATAATGTCAACATTTTTAAATTCTCAAGCTAATCTTGATATTTTCAAATATTAAAATTCATATTTTTAAAATACAAATATTATGGTCATCTGAAGATTTGGATGGAGAAAATAATAATAATTAAGCAACAAAGATAAATCTGAGGCACAATTTGTCATCATCATTTTTCCATCGGATAATTTTGTTTTACAAAATTCATTGAGTCTTATTATATTTGTTGTTGAAAAGTTTGTCACATGATAATGTGATAAACCATTTTTGTCTTTAACCTTTGACCACATCATTACGATTGACGTAAACGAAAAACAAATTGCACTCACAATCAAGACAGAGGATAGATAGAATTAGTGATAAGTGAATATAATTTATTTTTGACAAAATATATTGACAATATTTGTTTTTGTTTTTCAAAACTTTCATTTTTTTCCTTTTTTTGATTCAGGACCAGTACTTTTAAGATTTGTTTTTGTTTTTTTCGTTGTTTCTTTATCTTTTTTCTTTGATGAAATTGGGCTACTAATATGACCACTACCAACAGGTTTTTTCTTGGTTGCACTTGGACTATTTGATGGAGCATGTTTCCTCGATGTACTTGGACTATTTGATGGCGCCTTTTTTTTGGATCTGCTTGGACTACCAATATTACTAGAAGGACTAATCTTTTTCTTCGATCTACTTGGACTATTTGATGGTGGCTTTTTTCTTGATCTACTTGGGCTACCACTCTTACTACTATCATGTGTAGCATCATCTTTATAAGGTACTTCCGATACAACTGTTGATTGTGGAGTACTTATTGCTGATGATTCTATTATTGAACCTTTGAATGTTTTGCTTTTATCCTGTATTGATGAACTTAATTCAGTTTTTAAAATTGCCGATTGTGGTTTCGAATGCGATGTTGATGAATCCATCAATGCTGATGTACTTATTTTATTACTATTCAGATTATCAGTCAAGAATGAATCAGCTGAAACTGGTGGTGCAGGTTCAGCTGGTGGTGGTAATTTTTTCATTCCTTTTTTAGTTGTTTTACTCGATGGTGGTGGTGGTGTTTTGGTTTTAGCCTTAGCTTTGGCTTTATCCTTTTCTTTTTCTTTTTGCTTTTGCTTTTCTTTTTCTTTTTCTTTTTGCTTTTCCCTTTCCTTTTCCTTTTCTTTTTGCTTTTCCTTTTCCTTGTCCTTTTGCTTTTCCTTTTCTTTTTGCTTTTCCTTATCCTTATCCTTTTCCTTATCTTTATCTTTGGTTTTGGCTTTGTTATCGGTTTTTCTTTTGGCTGGTTGTTTTTCATCTTTCCTTTTCGTATCGACAATTGATGAACTATCATAAACATAAACAGGTGGTGGTATATTTGATTTTAATGTTGACAATCGTCTAACATTATCGATCATTTTATCATGAGTAAAATAGCATTTGATTAATAGAAATGATTCCAACACTACAATTCCAAGCATCAATAGTAATATTAATAATGCTGTCGGTTTGTGAAAATTAAATAAAATGAGCAATATTTGAAATGAATCCATGATATTAATGATAGAAACTTACTTAATTGTGGATTAACCGAAACATCAACATTTAGAAATGTAGTTTGTGGCAGATATTTCCATCGATGGCCAGATATTAAAAATTTAATAATCATATCATCATCGGTAAATAAATGTAGATTAGAACTTAGATCAGAAAATGCATTCGTTATATAGGGAAATGGTATTGTTTTCGCATCCATCGAACAATTTCCATCAATTACAAGCGAATAATCTGAACATCTTCGATAAGTTAATGGTTTAAATGGTGAAAGTTGTTCATCAAATTGATAAGCCATAAGCGTTATTGTTTCTTTATCCTGTCGAACAAATCCTATTCCCTGATTTAATGTTGATACTGGCAATAAATTAGTATTATAATCTTCAATCTTTTTCATATCAAGAAGGGTTGCTTTTTTCTTATTTATATCAATAAATAATGCTGAATGATCACCATAAAATCCTAGCAAATTTTCTTTTGGTGATGGTGTTAAAATTGTCATATAACGATTGTAATCTTTATCCAAAAATTGTTTATATAATGATAATTGTTTAATCCACGGATATCGTGTATATAAATCTACCGTATCCCGATATGGTATACGCCATGTTTGTGTCCACATATCTAATTCATCTACATTCACTATATAGGTTTGTTTGGATTTGGTAACCACAAATAATGATCTATTTGTTAATTGTCCAATTGTTAATAAATTACTTAAAATTGGACCAAATGTAAATCCATTTACAAATCCATTATCATTGTTGTTATCAATGTTGATGTTTATCATTATTATTGTTGTTAAAAGCAATAATATTAGCTTCTTTTTTATAATGGTCATCATCATTTTCATTTATTTAGTTTAAACCAAGACAAACCAAAACAAAAAACGAAATAAATACTGGATTGAAGGATGAAAAATTCCAATTTTAAATATAAAAATATTATATGTTTGTTGTGAAATTGTAGAAAAAAAAGATTCTAAATTCAATTTTCATTTGAATTAGAATTTTGCCGAATGAATTGAATTTCAATAAAAAACTAAATAATGATTTGTTTGATTTTTCTTCATTTTCCTAAATTGTCAATAACACACACACACATTGTAAACGAAAAGATCATTGGAATGGCAAGTGAATAAAATTTGGTAATTTGTTATCAACGATGATAATCTTTTTCAAACATCTTGTTTGATGTTTTTTATTTATTTTTTGTTTGGTTGTCTTTTCTGTTTTTTTAGAATCATCGTTATTCAATTCATTTTCATTCATTCATTCATTCATTCATTCCAACAAAACCAATCATAAATTTTTTCAAAGCCGCCAAGTTGAACTTTGAAGATGAAAATTTCCATTTTCTTTCTTTAGATTTACACATCGGCCTTTTGTGTCCAATAATAATTCAAAAACAAAACAAAACAAATAAATTTACACAAATCTTTTTTTCCATAAACATCTTCTTTCAGAAACAAACAAAATGTCATAAATAATAAATAATGATCATTTTTGTGCATTGACTTTCGCCAAAGCCAACAACAACTAAACAAAAACAAAGCCTATTTGCATTTGAAATGATATTCAGCCAGGAATCACTTGCATCTGCAGCAGCAACCACCATCGTGATCATAATGAACACACATTTTGGTACGTGGTGATTATCATCAATTTCTTTTGAAGATGTCATGATTATTTATCTTCATTTATTCATCATTTGAATATCTTTGAATTTGGGCAAAAAAATGATCATTTATGTAAATCATCGGTGGCGGCGACAGCCATAAAATTGATGTTTTCAAATGATTATTTCAACATCTTTATTGCATCTTCAGTGGCTTGTTTGTTTGCTTGATAATCAAAATTCATTTGTTGTTCAAAACAAAACAAAAATCTGATAATCAATTTTTTTGAATTTTAAATTTCTTCCAAGTTCTCTGCTGTTTATGGTTTTTTATTTTTTTGATTGTTGTTTATTATCATCATCCTTTTTAGATGTTAAAGTTGATGATGATGACAAGTTGTTGTTGGCAGGTGTTTTCAATGTTTTTTTGTTTGTTTTTAGCTCCTGTATAATATCGAAAATTGAGGATAAAATTTCCATAAAGTCATCATCGTTGGAAAAAAAGGTTTTTTCCTTTTTTTCATTGAAAATTCAAAACAGAAATTTTCTTTTTTCAGAATTAATCCTCTTTGATAAGTGAAAAGAATCTTGGGAGAAAATTTGGAGAAAACACCTGTCCTGTATGTGATGTATGCTGCATGTGAGGATTATCCTTGATCAAAAAATTTATTCAACCGGAATCGGTCAAAAGAAAGATTTATTTGATCTTTGATCATCATCGATGGAGATCATTTTTTTCTGCCAACTTGAAGAAAATAATGTTTTTTTAAAATAAAAATTATAGTTTTTGATGAATTAGAGCAGATCATATTAATTATATCTTAGTTATAATTAATATGCCCTCCATTTTTTCTCCCCCAATTACTTGTTACATTGTTTTGATTACATCATTCAAAATGGTCAAAAATTCAACTATTTTAACTCTAACAAGGTGAACAACATAAAAAAATCTATCCTATATCTAACTATCTTTTCATTTATATGACACAGAGTGACAATTATAATTCATTCATTTTAAATTTAAAAAAAGCTTGCCATAAAATATTATAGTTTTAAAAATGTTTTGAGAGAGATACCATTGTTATTCGAAATAGCATTATTATTTTTTATTATAATTTCTCTTCTTTTGGATGACCCGAATTTGACTATTCAACCGAAATTATTATTATGTAAATCGGTATTTTTATTCAACAACAATTTTTTTGGTTAAATTCTTTTTTTGCTGTTGTCCAATATTACCATGTTGTTAGTAATAGTTGGCAGCCATGTTTTCTCACGCATTTTATTATTATTTAACAACAATCTTTGAATTTGTTCGTTTGTTTGTTGCTGGCACATTAATGATGATGGAGTAAATACCAACAATTACTTAAATTATCATTGTTGTTGAGGCAATTTTAAGTAACTCTTTTGCTTCATTATTGTTGGTCGGATAATAATAATAATAATAGTGTGTCGAAATGGATTCATGATTGATTTTTGAAAAAACAAATCCACTATTTCGACTCATTAGGTACGAAAAATATATATCATATGGCGCGCGTTATTGAAATGCCATGCCATGCCGTATAGGTGAACAAAAAAAAGAAAAAAAAAGAATAGCAGTATAGATGAGTGATGATAATCATGGATTCATCTGAGGTGGTTGGATATGTCTTGATGATACCACTACTTTGTTTTTTTTCGTACCACACCATTCTCAATGTTGAAGTTTCTGCCACCAAAATTTTTCTTCGGGAAATTCTTTGTTGAAAAAAATTGCAAAAATATTCATCCCGGAAAAATTGGATGAATTTTTTTGTTTAATTTTTAACTTTGTAATTAATTCTTGTTTTTAAAATCTTTTCATCATCCAAATAGAATTTTGCTTTCCATCACTCACTTTATTTGATTGAAATTGCCATTTTTGCCGGCATTTTTTTCGAAAAAAAGCTGTTGCTATAGATTCTCTATCGATCAATCAACGGCGAAAAAAATGATGAATGATTCTTCAGCATTGTTGCTTGAGCAACAACATAGTTTGAAAAATTCAATGAACGATCATGATCAATCGAAATTTAGCGAAAATTTAATTGTTATTAATTGTAAGTTTATAGTTTTTTAACTTTTAAATGTTTACATTCATTCATTTATCTCTCATTAATCAGGTGCAAGCAACAGTACATTACAAGATTTAAAAATTCCAAAATGTTCGGGAGTATTTACCTATAATGATAGTGATGTGCTAACATCAGTTACATCAAATCGTTACATTGTTTGGTATGTTTAGTATTATTGAAACTTTCGAATTTTTCATTTTTTTAATTTTTTTTTCAAAGGCAAACATATGATGATATTTTGGAACTTAATGAACATAGTTTACATCGTGATTTACATTATAATCAACTTAGAATTCAATTTAAGAATAGTTTAATTTTGCAAAATGGTGTTTCTATCCAAGAAACTGCCGATAAAATTATTATATTGGTTACGACAATTGTTTCAGCTCATCGATTAATTTTTCGTCATCCACATCAATTGGTAATGAATTGATCAAATTTTTATTAGAATGATAATTAATCTTATGTATTTGGTTAGAATTCAAATCCAAAATCAATTGGTTCGTTATCTTGTTTGGGACCCTCGTTATCATCTTCAAATGATTCACCTTGTTATTCAATTTTTTATAATGTCACCTGTTTCGATGATTCGGATACAAGTTTTGTACAGCTGCAGAATTCATTTTCACAGAATGCAATTCTTGGTCAACCAACAATGTTACCATATTTGTCTGCATGTTCATGGGCGAACATCGATGACTTGGACGCATTTTTTATTTTATCCACTACTTCTGGTTCATTACAAATTATTCGTCTCCCATCGGCTTCAAATTCCAGTGAATCACAATCGGAGATTAAAATTCAAACATTTGACTTGAAACAAAGCAATCTGATTGGTAAATTAATCTCCGGTTATTTACCTTCGCTTAAGTAAGTTTTATTTATTTGTTTATCTACATCTCATTTGAATCAATTTTTTGTGTTATTTCTCAGTAAATCATTGGGGTCATTTGCTGTTGAATCAGCAATTTGTTTGCTTCAATATAATATCGGTGATGATAATCTAATATTTGCTCTTTGTCGTGATGGCCGTATACGAGTTATATCATTGAATCAACAATCACTACTACTTTGTCACAATATATTCAATCAATCGATGACATTCAATTCAAGAGATGTATCATCATCGGATAATAATAGCAAGACAGCTATTTTATCCACACAAAAACCAATATCAATGAAATTTTGGTGGTATGAGAATGAAACCTATTGGCCAAATGTAATTGTATATTGCACCGATACTCATTATAATCAATTTTATTTTTATCAAATAATATTGCCAAATCAATCATCACATTCACCAGGTAAAAATCATTCCATTAATCATCATTCAACGGCAAACTATTCAACAAATCAAGAACCACATTTACGTTATCTATTTCAACGTTGTATTCCTAGCCAATATGATTTGATTGATTATTTTGTTTGCAATAGTCAACTATGGGCAATGTGGCAGCATGATGAACAAATTAATATACAATATTATTCCATCGATACCAATTATAATGATGAACAACCATTCGAATGGATGCCCGTTGTGGCCGATGTAAATGCTTATCCAGAAATTGGTTCACGTTCACCATTAGTTAATCCAAGAGAATTTTATTTGAATGGAATTTTTTGGCAGGGAAATTTTTCCTGCCATACCATTGCCAAAGCGATTAACGTTTTGAAGCGTAGTATTGGTGATGAAAAATGTGTTGTAAATAATTTGCAAAAAATTGATCTATTAATTCAAGAAGCTATCAAACTTGTCGACAACATAATTCGTAATCAAGCTGACTGTAAATTGGAAATGAATGTTGATGAATATATTCAATATGAAGTTGATGCATGGAATAAACTTTATCAATTTTGTTTGGATTATCATGTTGCCGAAAATGAACCCTTATCAATATTTGTTGATCATAAAACTGGTATCAAGGGAATTGTTCGCAGATCACGATTGGAATTTATTGCATCACTGTCACCATTCGATGATATGATTAATCATTATTTTTTACATTGTAAACAAAATAATCGTATTGCTCATCAACAAAATGGTGATATACAATCGCCGTTTAATTATCGTTCCACACAGTCAAATTCAAACGATAGTTTTGATCTATTTTCCATTTCAGCATTTGAATATCGTTTAAATACTTTGATAAAACCTATACAAGATTCTCATCAATTAAATCAAACATCGGATATGTTTTCAACGATTGAAAATATGAAAAGTAGTATTCTGGCTTTATTACATGGTATGTCAGCTATTAATGTCACATTAAAAGATGAAGATCTATTGGATTTTGAAGCATTTATGCAACGGGTTTCCAGTTTTAGTACGGAAACTAAACTTTCATTAGTCGAAATAACGAAAAAAATTACCGAAAATTCTTTATTGCCTGAAATGTCATCACTTTCGGACCATTCATTTGTACCATTGATTGATGATTTTTTTGAAAAATGTCCACATGTTGTTGAAGCTATAAAATTTTTTATTCTGCAATTAAGTTTTGATTTTATGTCGAAAAATGAATTGAATGATTATTTAGGATTGAATAATGAAATGCAATTACTACTCACATCGAACAATGAAGATGCACATTGCAAAATGGATGAAGCATTACAATTCGAAATCAAACCAATGTTTGCTAATCTATTATCAAGTCAATGTGGTTTAAATTTTACCGTTTCAACAATTCAACGAATCATTCAGGCACGTTATAAATTTTGTCGTGATTTATTCCTGCTACAATATATGTTGACAAGTTTTCATTCGAAAGTTAAAAGTGATTATCGTACCCGGATTATTCATGATGTACAAGCATTCATGATACCGGCAACATCGCAAGTAATGTTTGCATTGAATCATTTGAATTGGATATCGGAAACACCAATGATAACACCAAATATTTGGTGGTCTGAATCAACATCATGTGATAAACTTTATGGTGGTATTACATCGATTGTTAACCTGAATACTTCACCTTCACAAAATTTAACTGGTTCGAATCGTGGTTCATCATTTGAAAACAGTGAATTATTGTCAGTGTTGGAAATGCGTGATTTTATCAATTTGAATCGTGTTGGCCTATTGTCACATGAATCAATTTTCTACGATGCTTATCCTCGTGCAAACATATTGTATTTATTTTGTCAATTTAGTGGTGGTATTTTAGCTAAACGATTACTAAGCTATTCACTTACCTGGGAATATAACCAAGGTCAATTGGATCAATCTACATTGACAGGTGATGGTATCTGGTCAAATTTATTACCCATGTATATGGATTCCATTTGTCAATTGGTATGGCCTTTTTCATCCGGACAATTTAAATTGGCTGAATTCCTGTTAGGTATTGGTCAATATCATTTGGTCGAAAGATTTGTTGATAAATTACATCCATGGTGTAAAATGTTTGCATATAGTCGATATTTTGCTCGTGGAATTTGCTATCTAATGACTGGTGAAGGTGATAAAGCAATTATCAAGCTGAAACAATCTGTTTATGGAATCAATCAGGAACCATTTTTATTCAAAATATTCGCTCAACGACCAAAATCTGTCCAACTAACTGATAAAGAAATTGCATCAACTCTAGATAATGATGATAACACGAAAGAATCGGATTCTATTTTACGCAAAATTCAGTTGAAAAAACTAAATGATGCTAAAACAATTCTTAATGCTCGAACATTGTTTCGTTATTATAACAAATTAATTCATCTGTTTAATCGTTATTCAACTTATGATTTGGTTATTGAACTGGCCAATTGTGCACTGAAATGTTTAGGACCGGATTTTGATCCAGAATTCAATCAACATAGTTCAATATTACATTCAATATTATTTTCCTGCCATCTTCGTTTGGGAAATATTGATCAAGCTTATAAATCAATGATCGATAATCTGGATCCTGATCAAAAACAAAATTGCCTTCGACAATTTATTGTAAATCTTTGTGAAAATGGCCAATTAAAACAATTAGTTAGCTATCCATATATTGATTTGGAAGATAATTTTGTTTCAATTTTGGATTCGAAAGCTAGATCATCATCTTGTCTGATAAATGATGATCATGAAGGAAAGATGGAAAAATCTATAAATTCATTGAATCGTCAAAAATCAACCATATTGGAATCTGAATCAAGTCACTCAGTGAATTATTTTCACATTCTTTATAGCTATTTTATCAATACCTTCAATTATCGTCGTGCTGCGCAAACAATCTATGATTATTATCGTCAATTAAATCAAGAATATAGTGGTGGTGAACATCAAATATTAAAAATTCAAGCAAATTGTTTATTAATTGCTAGAAATTGTCTTAAATGTTTGGATGATTCGAAATATTCATGGATTGTTAAAAATTCGTTGAAAAAAACTACTGACGATACAAAACAACAAATGAAACGTAAACGTGGATATTTTTCTTCGGATGATAATGATAAAAATTGTAATTATAATGTAAGTATAATTCTTTATGCATTATTAACTATTAACTTGTAACATCTTTTTTCAACTACAGCAAGATAAAACCATCATCGAAATTGTTGACGATGAAGAATTGTTGCGAGAATATTTGTTGATTGATGCACGATTAAAATTATTGGAAAGAAATTCGAAAGAATATGCTATAGCTTCATCACCATTAAGTCCCGATGAAACGGTTATTCTTTGTACGGATGCATCATTATATGAACAATCATTCAAAATATCCGAATTGTTTTCACTACCACTCGAACCGATATTCGATGGTATGGCATCCAAATATGTTCAACTTTTGAATGGACTTTATAATCGTCGAAGGATCGATGATGAAACAATGTTGGGATTATTGGCACAATCTAGTGTTGTCGATATGGATCCGGAAATGATGATATCACCGAAATTAAAACTGCCAATCGATGAAAACAATTTCAGTGTAGATTTGTTTGATATTTTCTATGAAAATACTGCATCCAATATTGAATGTGATTATATTTGTTATTCATCATTATCGATATGTGATCGAATGTGGTATCTTATAATGTATTATTTATATCGCTATCAACGTCAACCACATATATCAACCGATTATTTCAAAACTGTTGCCGAAAAACTTTTATCCAATGGTATTATGATACCTGTTTCCTTGATGAAAATCTATCAGGTTTGTCTTTATTTTTTCATTGATTTTCAATGAATAATTAACTTTTGTTCATTTTTTCTATAAACAGAAATCGAATTGCCCACAATTACTTCGTTTGTTGATGACTTATAATTTCCTAACCGAAGCTACTCAATTGTCTATTGATTATATGAATGCATTTATGGGTCACGGTGTTGAATATTTTGATCTCAAAGTATGAAATATATTATTTGAATTGTGATTTCAATTTGATTGTTGTTAACCCCTTTGTTGTCATTTTAGAATCATTTGTATCCAAATTGTCCACCACTTTGTATTCCCATGCATTTGTTTGATTGTTTGGCAAAAATTTTGGCCGAAGAAAATGAACGAAATCGTTACGATACAAACAAAACCGAAACAGAAAAATGGCAAAAATCTTTATATTCAATCAAAGCAAACAATGATCAAGGTGATAATGATAGTAAAGCTGTTGATGATGATGATGATATTCGATCAGAAACAATTATCGATTATGATTCTGTAAGTATGATCTGTTGAAATATTTTTAAAATCATTGTTTTTTCTTTTTTCTTATGTCATTCTCGTGTAGCTATTACAAAATCTGAACAAAACCAAACAAAAACTAGAGCAAACAATCATTTCATGTTCAAACATTTGAATACAACGCTACGGGAAAAACTTTGATGAAATTTAATGAAATTTTCAATTTTAAACAAAATTTTGATCAATTTCCTTTTTGTTCATATCATTCATTTGAAATAATAAAATAAAATCATTTTCTTAAATCTCATTTTCTTTGTTTGATTCGGTGACCAATAGATGGTGATGATTCCGATTTTTTTCTGCAAATAAAAATGGCGCCATTATAGACTATTCTTAAAATTAAGCCAATTAACATGGCAACAAGCAAATTCCAGACATTAAAGAATTGTAATTAAATTTAATTGTTTTGTCTTTCGTATAGTAATTAATGTTGTCAAAAAAAGAAAAAAATCATTATAATATTCAAATACAACATTGACATGGCTATTTTAAATTATATAATTCAATGAAACAAAAAAATTTCAATCAACAAACAATTGATAATGTTGTATG
The DNA here is from genome assembly GCF_027571235.1 of Dermatophagoides pteronyssinus. Lineage (NCBI taxonomy): Eukaryota > Metazoa > Arthropoda > Arachnida > Sarcoptiformes > Pyroglyphidae > Dermatophagoides > Dermatophagoides pteronyssinus. The sequence continues at coordinate 1,143,237 of NW_027461538.1, forward strand.
AATGTGGAATGAGAAAATGATGATGATATTTATCAAAAATCATAATAATAATACAAATATAGGGATGGATAATAGTGATGAAAATATTGTTGTCCATTTCGATGATCCTGGATAACCGCCATTGTTGCGTCTTTGATTACGATTCTTTTTATATGATCTATCTTTACGTATTGTCGAATAAGAGAGTTGATCATCATCATCATTATCACCATCAATAATGTCCTCATCGTCATCGTAATCATTGTCGAATGATGATGATACGTTCGGTGTTTCGTTCGGGAATCCATATTGATTATTTGGATCTTTGTTTTTTGGATTCATAAGAAAATAAAGAAAAAAATATTAAAATTCAATTGGAAAATGAAGCAAAATATAACGATGAAAAAAAATCGAAATTCTTATCTCACATGCGACTATGTTATCATCATATAAGAAATAAAGTAAGTATGTATTGTGTGGAGCAAGAAAAGAAACAAAATTACATAATTATTCTCATATGGCCTATTAGAAATATTTTTCTTTTCTCTGGATGAGCTCTATTCAACCAGACACACACATACATGAAGATATCACTGGAATTACTTCATTTGCTTTCATTATTTATTTGGTCTCAATCAGAATGAAGAAGACCCAAAAAATCGAAAGAAAGTAGAAAAAAAATTCTATGATGATGATAACGAAAAACAACAATGTCTTACATAACAAAAAAAATATGAATAGCGTTACCATCATCAAAGAATCTTGAAAGAAAGAAAAATAAAAAATAAATTTATCGATTGATAACTCCAAATGATGGTAATGACGATGATGATCATTATCATTTGGACTCAAGAATAAAAAAATGATGACGATAATGACAACAACAAAAAAATATATTTGAAAAATAATGATCGAAATGATGATAGTGATCACAATATAAATATATGATATGCTATGTATAGGAGATGAGATTTTCTATCAAATTTGCACCATATTGGTGGATCATCATCATCATCTTGCTGATTGAAAATCAAAAAAACTTGAAATTTGAATTTTTTTCACACACACACCCACTCACTCACTCACCACACACAGATAATATATTAGAGAGGAAAAAATCAATAAAATAAACAAGACATTTTTTTCAAAGTTCAAATGTCCAAACTTTTTCGTTTTATTAACATTGTCATCACCTATAGTTTGTGTGTGTGACACTAATATTACACATCCCTTTGAACATTGCAAGCTAATTTATGGTGGTGGCCAATTTTTTTCCTTCTGAATTCAGGGAGAAAAAAACTTATCACTAACATCATCATAGTCATTAAGAAAGTGGTTACTGTGAAAAAGTTTTTCATTTTACACCAAAATATAAAAATTCATTTACAATGGTGATTTATATGTGGTGAATAGATATGGAATACAAAATGCGATTCATTCACACAATGTATCATGATGATGATAATGATACATAATGTGTGTGTGTAGAATCCTGTTGAAACAAAAAAATTGATATGATAAATCTTGTCATCTTGTGGTCGTGGTTTTATTTTTTTATTTTCGTTTTTGTTCACTGGTTACACCAAGTTAATTTCATTTATTTCAAATTGAATTGAATAATGATCGTTTTTTCTTCTTTGGTAAAAAACAATTGTCGTGTAACACTCAAATAAATTGATTCAAACAAGAGAAATGATGATGATGATAATGATATGAATCATTTTTTGTTGTTGGAAATGTTATCATCAATTCGTTTTATTCGTTGGAAAAATTTGAAATTCATGATTTTTGAAATAATAAATGTATCATCAACATTTAAAGTGAACATTTTTCACAGACCATGTTCTAGGTTTTTTCATTTTATTTATCAATTTGGAATGTTTGTTGTTGTTGTTTTTCATCATTTCAAACATTTGATTTGTGTTTTTCATAATAAAAAAACAAGTCAAGAATTGAAAAATTATCCTAACTGAATTCATCCATCGTTCATATTATTCGATGAATTTTTTGTTTTCTCAAGAAAAACAGCAAAACCAACAAAAACAACGAGAAAAAAAAACAAACATCCATAGCGAATAACAAGACAAAAATTTTGGATTCATTCCATTTGATGATGATGATGCTTAAAGAGAAAAAAAGAAATTCATCATTGCTTGCACATACACACCAACAATGATGAAAAATGTGGATAAAATTTGAAAAATTTCTCTATCACAACAACCATGACGACTAGATAAATTGTTGGTGCCCGAATTTCTTTTTGGTTGTTTGAAAAATCTTTGAAAAACATCTTAACATGGTATAACATGTGTGGATTGCCCGAAAAAAACAATTCAATGATGCAACATTATTCATCATTGTTTCATTGAAAAAAATAATAAATTTTATAAGAAAAACTAAGAAAGAATTCCACATTCATCTTTCACTTATGCTTGCTTGGATTTTCTTCGTGTTTTCTTTTTTTCATCGTCTATCTTGGAATATTTTTTTTGATTATTTTTAGTCGATATAACGAATGATGATGGCACTTTTTGATATTTTGGCTGGATCACTTTGCTGGTCGGTCGGTCGGTCGGTGAATCGTCCATTAATTCTTATGTTTCGTTTATTTCTTATCTCTATGTGTGTATCTTTCTTTTTCTTTTTCGTTTTTCTTTTCCGCTTTGCACACCAAGAATACGATCCTTGTTTACCGTGATAGTTGAAATAATCGTTTGTCGATTAAGGTTGAATATCCATCATCTTTCATCTCCATAGTAGACATATCATCATCATATCAGTGAGAAATGTTATTTATATTTATTCCACACATTTGTCGCCATCATCATCATCATGATTCAAATGAATGAAAAGAATGGTGGAAAACAAAACAAAACAATACAATTCTTCGCTTGGTTCGTTCGTTTGTTGTGATTAGTTTTTTCACTCTCTCAGATTCATCATTATTATCATCTTTTTGAGAATGTCGATTTGAGCTTGAATTAACACACACTAAACCAAGCAAACAACAAGAATTAATTAATTGTTGTTAAAATGAATTAAATTCAACAACGAAAAATTCGCGTTTTTCTGGTTTGCACCCAAAAATGATTTTAATGAATTTTTTGTCCGGCTTGACCTTGTGATTGAATCAAGGCAAGATTATTATTCCAAAGTTTTTTTTGGTCGAAATCGATTTATGCTAAGGAACACGACAACATAATTCATTTAAAATGATTTTTCTTAATTTTGATTTTGACTTTGAATATTCAATTTGAAATCTGATCGGTAGGAGAGAAAATTTATCGATCGATTAAACAAGTGAAAAAAATTGAAATTCATTTGATTTGGTTGATATATGTGATTAGCTAAGCAAATTTTGTTTTGTTTTTTCCGCATAAAAAATGATCAACATTGGAATGTTGCTGTCAAACAAAAAAACAAAATGAAAAACTTGCATCAAAAAAAAAGATTATTCATCAAGAATATGTTTATATTTTTTGGGAAGTTTCTCAAAGAAAAATGATCTAGAATTTCCGAATTTTTTTCATTTTATTCGATCACCGATATCACATTAATGATTGATCAGTCGATTGAATTTTTTTCAAAATTTCATGAAAAAACAAACAAAAAATATCGGAGCTACGCAATACACTGACATTATGATCAATAATATTTGTTTTTTTTCGGAACGAATATCGGGAGAAAAAACATTAACATTTATTGATGTTGTTGTTGTTATGGTTATTTTTTGGATATTCACGAGTTACCGAACTAGGCCACAATTTGGACAAAGTCAAAAATTTTAGAATCAGTTAGAAATGAACGACAATGACGATAAGTTGTTTGCTTGATCTCGACACTAAACGATCAAATTGTTTTCTGAATTTTGTCGTGCCATCCATGCAAAAGATTTTCTTATTATTTTTGGCTGTTTTTCGCTCAAAAAAATATGAATGATTCTTGGAATGAATCCGCCAAGTTAATCAAATTTATTATAGAAAAATCGATTTTTCCCACATTGTTTTACAGTAGAACCAAACTTAAACCCAAAAATAAAAATATTTTCGGTGTATTCCGAAATTGTTTGCTTCATTTTTTTACATTTGGCCCTAATTTATCATTAATTTGCGTTTCCAACAAGTTCCATCAAAAACAACAATATTTTCTTAGATGAAATTGTAACAAAATATAATAATGGTTGCTAATAACGCCAGTAACAACAATAATAACCGAAAAAATGAAATAAAACAGCTTTTTTAGGCTGTTTAGTTTGCTGTTCATTCATTCATTCAATTTTACCTAATAACTTAAAGTGAACAACACTCAAACAACAGTAGCAGTGAAAAAATCAATTTATGAATTAAGATTATTAAATTTCAATATTCCATCAAAACATTTTTTGTTCGTTTTGCTTGCTTGCTTTGCAATATGGATGGAAAGAATTTTCTTTTATTTTTTTGGACAATAAAATTTTCATCATCATCAGCAACGACGATTCTCTGTGCAATGATAATAAAAACATGATGATAATTTTTTGCAATAATCATCATCATCATTGAGTAAGATAATAAAGGTAATTCTCTTCAAATGTCTGTTTGCTGATGAAAATAATATAATCAACAATAATTGATTAGGCAACAAAAAAATTTATCATTTTTGTTTCTTTGGAAAACAAGAAATATTCAATATGATTTTTCTATTTTCCTAAGTGATTACTTTCGGTGATGATGTACACCTGTATGTGATGATGACGTTGATTTGAGTTTGGTTGATTGGTGATGAAAAATCATTTCCAAAAATGATATTAAAAACGTGAAATCACGTAATTGAAATGCTGGAAAACAATTTTTTTCTCTGGCTCTCCAATTGGAAAATGACCAAAAAAGAAGAATTCTACTATTACATTACGTGCTTATGAGCAATTTTTTGTCGATCATTTTTGATGTGATATGATTTTTTTGGTTGTTTGTTTGCTGGAAACTTTTCTCAATTTCTCAATATTGAGAAATTGAGAAAAATGAAAAACAAAACAAAACAAAAATCATTGTTTTTCATAAATAAATTCTGATTCAGTGTTTTGTGTAAAACCACCAACAACAACAAAAATATCATCATCATTTGTGGTGTTCGATTTGACTTTTCAAAATTATTTATAGTTTGAACAAATGTATCGATTTGTCTGATCTTTTAGTACCTTTATTTGAACAAATTTTTTTTCAAAGTTTTTATTTGATGTAGCAATATGGTTATCGGTTTGAACACAACCCACGGGACAATGACATTTTTTTTCTTTCTTCATTTTGATGGGGAGAAAAAGGTCATCATTTTGAAAAAAGTTCAGATCAATTTTCTTTTTCATTTTTAAATTTTGAACAAACTTTGGAGCTTGTTGTTCACTGAATTATCATCATTGAGTTGAATAAAAAGAAAAAATTTCAGTAAATTTTTTTTTCTCAAAAAATCAGATATCAACGAACGTGAATGGGTTGGCCTCTTATTGTTGTTGTTTTGGAATATTTCCGGGACAAAAATACTACACGGAAAAAAATACGGGAAACAAGCCAGCAAAAAACCAAAGATAAATAAAAATTTGAATATTTAAAGAAAAAAAAAGAAAAAATCTCTGGTACTTTAGATGAATGGTAAGCGCGTCGATAAATCGATTAAATGTACGACAAACAAAACATACACACATTATTTTCCGCCGCTGCCGTTTTTCGTTCGGACGACAATGTCAATGATGATGATGATGAAATTATTCATAACGAGCTTTTTGCAAAACGATCAAACTTTTGATATATAAAAAATAAAGCATAGTTCCAATAGAAATTTCAAAAAAAACTATCAAAAAATAGACTATTATAAGCTATGGGTTTATGAAGGCATATATTTGCTTAGGTTTTGAGATTGAAAAAATGTTCATTATCTTAATATTAATAATATTAGTGTGATTTTTTCAAATAAAGAAAATTTTTTTCATTATTCAAAAAACCGATATTTAAAGAGGATTGTTTCGTTGGTTCTGAAAGCAAAGCAAAACGATCGAAAATGATGCGGTTACCCCGTTTGATGAAAATGATGATAATGTTGGTGGTAAACCACCTTTTTTGGGGGGATCGCTGTCATTATTATGATTGTGTTATGTTGGTGTTTGGATAGGCAAAAGCGGTAGCCAACGAAAAAAAATTCAAAATGATTAATGGAATCAAGCGAAAGCCGAAGCATCGTATCGTGCCTGTATGTGAATCGAGAAATTTTTTTTGCATCATTTCAGAGAAAATCCTTATTATTCAGAAAAATCATTTTTTTTCTTCACCAAAAAAATCTTTACAATTTTTTGCACTGTTCTCTAACTTGTTATTAATCGTAACAAGAAAAAATTCAAAATCTCAAATAATCTTTGCATTAGAACAAAAAAAATGATTTGATTTTTGTCAAAATCATCATCATTACCTTTAGATATGGTCCATTTTGATTTTTGTTTCTGTTTTCGATTAATTCTAAATGGCCTAATTGTTGTTGTGGTTGTCGTGGGCCTTGTTGTGCTCGTTGTTGTTGTCGTGGTTGTTGTTGTTGTTTTAGGTGTTGGTGGTATTGGTGGTGGTGTTTCTATTGTTACCAAACAGGTTGAAAAAATGCAAATTTCACACCAAAAAACTTACCATACAAACGAATTAATCCTTCTTTTTTACCGATACTATTATGGCCACTACATTTATAGCTACCATAATCGGCCAATTGCAAATTTCTGATTATCAATTTCATAGTTGTACGGTAACCATTTTGTTCTTGTTCGAAATGATATTTTTTCTTATTATTAATTTGATGATTATTATCATTGAATGATGAATCAAAAACATTGTAATGATGATTATTGGTTGATGATTGATGTTCAATTGTTGTGGATGATAAGTCATCATCAAAATTTTCCATCATTTTATCCAAACGATTACCATCACCGTTTATCCAATAAAGTTCTGGTCTTGGTGATGCATCAACATCACAACCAATAATAACATCACTACCTATATAGCTACCAATCAATTGTTTATGTACACGAATTTTTGGTGGAACTAAAAGAATTTTTTGCAATCATGAAATAAGAAATAAACAGACACTTGAAATATTCAACTTACAATTCACTTGAAGAACAATTCGCTTACTAACTGCTGGTTGTACACCATTGTTAGCAATGCAAAGATAGGCTCCCATATCATCACGTTTGACTTGTGTTATGTTTAAATATTCTCCTTGCCAGTTTGGTTCTATTGAATAGGATATATTTAAAAGAATATCATTAATATTATTGATGATGATATTGAGTTTGAAAGAGAGATTACCGGCAATTTTTTTACCACCATATTGGCCAAGATTGAGCGATTTTCCATCTTCACGACGCCACGTTATTGAAGGAGTTGGATAACCCAGTGTAGCACATCTTAATGACACTTTTGATAGTTCATCGACAGTCGTGTCGGAACTAGTAAGCTCTTCATTTATCACAGGTGGCTCTATTTTGGTTATTGAAAATGTAAATTTTTATAAACCGATAGAATTAATGAATTTGATTCGTTTGTTTTGCTGATTGCTTACCAAAAACATCAAGATATCCGATTTGTGAGAGCATTGTTTTGGCATTAATTTGGCACATATAAAGACCGCGATCATTAACTTGTACACGATTGATATGTAAATACCAATGATTTTCATTCTGTGTAACACGATATTTTCCTTCATCTTCATTCATCAATGTATTCGTACCTAGTGTCAATAATGTTGGTGTGGAATTTTCATCCATTTTAAGCCAGGCAGGCTTTTTTTTGTTTTAAAGAAAGTAAATTTTTTGTTCAGAAAAATGGAATATATTTTCAATCAAAAAATCATCAATATTGTTTTTGAAAAAAACTTACTTTTGATGGACCATTATGATTTGTAACACATTTCAATATAGCTTGACGACCAACAGTAGCTGTTACATTTTCAATGGGCAGCATATATAATCCAGGTAATGATTGGGAATATTTTTGCTTTTGTTGTTGAGCTGGATATTGAGAATTCTGATAATGATGATTATGGTGTGATTTAATTGGATTATTCATTGAATCAATCGATTCATTTGATAATTCGATCATGGTTTGTTTTTGATACGAAATGCTATCATCATTTACAATTGTTTTTACTACTGGTCGTAGTTTGGGCAACAATATTGAAGACGATGAAAAGGCGTATCGATGTGGTGATAATGTTGTTGATCTTTTTGCTTTCTTTCGATATAATAATGGTAAGGAACGTCGTCGTTTGATGAAATGAAAACGGTGATGAATTTTTTCATTATTTCGTTGAAATAAACAGGAATCATCATCTTGATCAATGAAAGGCGTTATCGTTGTTGACAATTGTTGTCGTCTAATATTGTTGAGCTTTTTTATTGATCCTATAATTCCGTGATGATGATGATCTGTAAATTGAATAAGTAAAGCATGGTAAGAAAGAAAATAAATATGAGTGACAAACAAGACTTGATAAACTTGACCAATAACAACAATGATGACAACAACTAAAACATCTTGATTAAGCCATCTTCTCAAGTGGTTATTGTTGTTTTTTTGTTTTGGTCATTTTCAATGATCAACAACAATAAATTGATTAGATTCAAGTGTGTGCATTGTTCGATTGCTTAAACTGATTCTGGTTTTGCTTTATCTCTTCGGCTATGATAGATATAACTGTGTTGACAAAATCAAATAAAAAATGAATAAGTGTGTTTGGTACGGGTCGGAATCAAATCCAATTGAAGTGTTTGTCTAAGAATCTTTTGTTATTTACCCGGTTTTTTCCAAGTCATCCAACGAGGAAAAAAAATTTCATTGTTTAATAATGATTTTTTTCAATCAATTTCATTGCTTATCATATTTTGTTTGCTATTAGATTTAATCAATATTTTCATTTTGCATTTTGATTGTGATCAATCCGAAAATCATTATTATTAATTAGAATTCAATTGGAAAAATTGGATAATAATCAAAAATCACAATTTGATTCGGTTTGATTGGATTGGATTCAATTTCAATTTCAAAGTTGAATTGTCAATTGTAGTTATCGATTCAATCGATTCTTTCCATGATTACAAATCCATGTAATTAAAATGATAATCAAACATTACACTCCAACGAAACTAGCGATGCATGAAAACGAAATTGATAGATATGATGATTTGAAATATGAATATAATTAATAGCAATGATTATTTAGTCCAAATTAATATATGTTTTTTCAATTTCGGTTTTTCACTATCGTTTTGTTTGGTTAAAATCCGGAATGAGAATTTCAAAAGGGTAAAGATCAAAGCATAATGAAATTTTTCACAATTAAATTCATTTTGATTCAAAAATATGTTAATCAAAAGTCTCACCAAGAATCGAATTTAATTCTATTTTTTTACGGGGATTTATTGCAGTAAATTGCCATATATAAATCAAGATTGACTAACATTACACCAACATACTTGATACTTGGTATTCACACATATACGTGAAACCAGACCAAACCAACAAAAGAAAGAAAAGTAATAGCCCGATCCACATGATATGAAACAAATTAATCGTTTTTCTCTCTTTCTCTCTCAGTCACTCACTCACTTCTTTTAGCCAAAAAAGATGATTATTATTATCATCATCATCATCATCAAGGATCGTTTCTTAAATTAGAGGATTAGATAAAATCAACGTTTTTCTCCGAAATAATAAACGAAAATCATGGTAAAGTATGCTGCTGCAATTGACAAACATCCCAATCGTTTTCGAAATCGGAAAATATGAGAAAATTACGTTAAGACATCACTCTGTCTATATTGCGGGCAAATTTATGGCCAAAAACATTCATCAATATTCGTTTGGTTGGTTAGAATAGATAACATTATAGATGCATTATCATCATCATCGATTGGATATAATTGAATGATGATAATTATTATGTCCAAACGAACAAACAAATATATCATTAACATTATTATTGTATTACCAGTAATGATTATTATTGAATCATCATTTCTCTATAATGATCATAATTAGTATTGAACAAAAACAAACAGAAAAAATTGGTTGAGTAAACATAATGTTTATTACTAATTATAATATAATTTTTATTGATTAACGCGTTCGCTACCGGAGATTTCGAAAAACACATAGAACTACAGCAAATAAACGACGCATATATGCGTCGCTGGTAGCGAACGCGTTAATCTTGATTTTTGGTTGATTGATTGACTATCAACATGCTATCGCGATACAATCGATAGTTGTCAATTCTTTGCAATTTTTTTATTTGTTGGCCCGTGGCATCCATTCGAAATGATGAGAATATTTGAAAAGAGTGATTCACAAAAATGGATTTCCTTATGGTTTAACCATCAAAATGATGATCATGATCAAGAATCTAAAGTGAAAAAAACCAACAACAAAAAAACTGATTTTGATTTTTCAAACAAAAACTTGTCAATCGGTCGATTGGTTTTCCATCACCAAGAAAAAAAATTTAAACTTGGTAAAGAATAAAGGAGAAAAATCAATCTCTCCATGTTGGTTGATTGTTTTTTTTTGCGAGCCAAAATCAAATACACAAACACACCACATATATACCAAACAACAAATGACAAGATACCGAACCGAAAAAAAAACAAGAAATAACGATAGAAAATCGATTTTTTCCGTTGTTGTTGTTATTGCTTGATTTCTTATTCGCCTAATTGATTCAAACACATTGGCTCGTTTGAATGAAATAAATTTTTAGATTGAGGAAAAAACGCAAATAATCTTATGATGATCATTGAAAAAAGACATCATCATATTGGATTGGCAATTGATTTTTTGTTTTTTGACTATCAATGTTTTTTTGGCATGAGCGGCGGCGTCCTATAGGAAAAACTAAAACCGACCGATTGAATGTTTTGATTTGATTTTATATTTTCTTAAATTCTCAATAACTTATATGGGGAAAATAGATAAATAAACCATGTCCACAAAATTCATTCAATCATTGTTATAATGAAATTTTTTTCGTTGGAATCAAATACAAGAAAAACAAAAAATAAGATACAATTACACAAACCAAACAAGTAAAGTTAGAAAGAAAAATGAAAAAAAAACAATCCATAGAATCTGTGGACAAAATTCTCTTGATACCCGAAAAACTGAAACTGATTTGATATGTGAATCGAAATCAATGCTAAACATCTTGTGATTGTGTTGGTGTGTGATGATTATAAAATAAAGAAGATGTTTTTTTGCTTATTATTTTTATTGTCATTTCGATACAAAACACCCAAAAACAAACGACAATCGGAAGCTAATTGAACTTTTTTTGTTCATTTGTCGTTGTTTTTCACTTCGTTATTATGTTTGTCAAACTACCAAGAAACAAAAAAAAGCAAAAAATAAAGAAAAACTGATATTCTCATAATATCATTCCCTAGCCGATAACCGAACGAAAAAAATGAAATCAATTTTTGTTTGTATGGTCCATTGTTTTTTGTTGGTTGTTAAATTGTTTATTATGATCAAACACAGATCATCAACAATGATTTCCTTAAGGGTAAATCTGTTTTTTGGTCATTTGGAAAACAAAACAAAAAATTATTAGGGAAGGGGCAAGAAAACAATTGTCAAAATCACCAAACAAGCAATCAAGCCAAAAATCAATTGCAAGTTTCAATTAACTTTTTGTTTTTGTTTTATCAATTTCTTTTTTGTTATGACTCCTCCTATCATACGCATAGCACATTATCATTAGTTTGAAAATGATGCAAAACAAAATGATTTCCATCATTGATGGTCATCATCATCATCTTAGAAGTAATGTAATGTAAAAGTTTTGTCTCTTTCTTCTCTGTCTATATTTGTCATATTTTTCCCTGGACTTTGTTCAAAAGTTGTTCATTTGGGAGGGAGACAAAATATGAAAGACAATGATGTCATTTTCTCGAATGGCAAAACTTTATCGTTTCGCTTGGATTAAACGGGTTGAAAATGAGAAATTTTTCTGTTGAAGTATCGAACCTGACATTAAATCAAAAGTTTTTTTTTCTAGCAAAAAAACTTATTTTCAAGTGAATAAACCGGAAAAATAAGTAAGAATTTTGTCTCTCAATTTGTCTCAAAAATGATGATGAGAGAAAGTGAAAGAAAAGTTTGATAATGATGACCATCACCGTCATCAGTGATTTTTTTCAATGATTTTGTTTGTTTGGTACAGAGAAAAAGGGTTGAAATATAAAGTGTAATGAAAAACAAAACTTTTACTAATCAAAGATCAATCAATCGATTGATTTTTGATGAAAAGGAAAATATTAGACAAACCTGTTTGTGGCCAATAATCATTATCATTGGATTTTTTTGACAATATTTGGCCAATACTGCTGGATTGATCATGATGATTCAATGATGATGATGATGATGATGGTTTTGGTTCGACACTAACTATATATGATGATTGAATTTGATTATGATGATTATTTGATGATGATGCGGAAACAATGATGATGCTAATGTTTATCAAAAATAGATTTGTAATGATTGCATACAACCATAACGATGATAATGATGAACGATATTGATCAAGATCAAACAATGACGACGATGATGGTGATGAAGGCAAAAATAGATTTTTTGATACAAAATTCATTTCAATTTTCGATCGATCCAATCGTTTTGCATGTTTCATTTTGACAGCCATTGTTTCCCAATCTTTTCTCATTTTTATTTTCATTTTGAATTTTTATTAATATTTAAAAATTCATTCTTTTTTGTTGAAAAATGAATGCAACAAAATCAATTATTTTTTGTGAAACACAGAGAGAGATAAAATCTAAACATTAATTAATGAATGAACAAATCACAATGGTTGTTTGTTTTTTGTTTTTCTCTGTCATTTTTGTTGTTGTTCATTTACATGTAATTATCGTGTTGGATCGTTTGTTAATCGTTCGATTCAGTGAAAAAATGTAAATTCCTGTCAAAATTTGCTTTGTTGTTTTGGTTCCGAAATATCAAATCGATTTGAAATTCAATTTTAGGCTCCAATTATACTTTGTTATAATGTTGTTGTCAAAAACGAATTTCGGATTATCAGATTTACTCGATGCTAATGATGTTGTTCACGATGATGAAGAACACTATGGGAATTTTGTAAAAAAAATTGAAATAAAAATTCAAATTTAATTAAAAGTTTTGACAATCAACAAAAAACAACAGCAAGCTGTCTTGTAATGGTTATTATGTAAATTATTTATAATTCATGAATTCAATGTAATTTCATGGCAAATTTATAAATCACAAATCACTATGATGATAATCTGAGAAAATCGTTTCGTAATATACCTTGTATTCTGCTATGACGAAACAAGTGAAAACCAAATATTCTCTGGATACATTTTTTTCGTTCATTCATTTAAATATAAAATTCAAAAATAAAAATTAAAAATTCTCTTGTTCGCCGCTTAAATCATTCAATTGTCACTTTATTTATTGCTGTTTTATTCGATTTTTAACACATAAAAAACTTGAAATGTAAATGAGTGCAGAATTGGCCAAATATCATTATTATGATGATGATGAATAGACAACAGCAAAAGACATATTTTTTGATTCTGGTTGATTTTTATTTGGGGGTTCGTTCTGTCGACAAACGCTGAACATGATGTAGACATAATTCATTTTCTTTTCGTTGTTTTTGCTGCAAACATTTTTCTCATTTGAATAATTTAGAATATGAATTTGTTATGTTTTAGTTAAAGTGGTTTGTCAGACAAACAACTACCGTAATAATAACCGTATGGATTGAATACATAAATGAATGATGAATGGAAATTCGAAAAAAATGTAAAATAAAAAATGAAAATTTCATTTCTTCGTTTTCCGTTTCTTACCTTTCAGTTATAGCCGAAGTTGTTATTGGTTACCTTTCTTCGAAAAAATTTAAATTACTTAAATTGACTTTATGTCAATGTTGTTTTTTATGTTTTTTCCCGAAAAAATGAAATGAAAAATAACAAAACAAAATGGCTAATCAATATTCACTCAAAGAAACAACAAATTTGAATAAAAATTCTATGGATAAAGTTTGTTCGGATAATTCGAGAAATGACGAAACAAAATTATTTGATCTTGTTTGGTTGGTTGAATTCGGCATAACGAAAAACAAAACAAAAACTTTTTTCTTTCATAGAATCGGTTTCCAATTAAATGTTTTTTTAGTTGTTTGGGCATTTATAAATAATGATATGCAGAGTAGAACAGTGATTGAAAATTTGAAAATTCAAGCCTGTTGCTTGCTTGCCTGTCGTGTTCAACCACCATCGATAATCATCAAATGTTTGGAAATATGTTTTTGTTTATATAATATTATTGATGATTGTGTATCGGATCGGGTTCATCATATTGAATAAATGAATAGAAAACAACACGTGTTATTATTGAAAGGCTAAAATGTCACTAATTTAATAGTTTCATTTTTCTCGACAGCATATATAAATAAACAAAGCCCGCACACATTCAAAAACGAAACAAAATCCAATAATTATCCAATCAATCAAAATGTTAACAAATACAGAATGGCAGTTCGATTCGGGTATCAATAATAATAATAATAGTAATAATTGCCATTTTTATGACCATCTTGACAATGTTTGCAAATATAAACATTGTTTTGAATATTGTGACATTCATAGAGACAAACTTGGAAAAAGTCATTTTTATTGCTTCTTTTCAACAGAAAAATATTCATAATGGTTATGATGGGAAACAATCCAACACCATCATCATCAACAACAACGAAAATCAAACAGATTTTAATTTTACTTTTTCCCTTTCATTTATAATATAAACAAATCAAATTGAAAATGAAAACATTAAACAATATTGTAATCGGATTATATTTGTTTCAAGTAATAGAAAACAAAATCACTTTTCTTGAAACAAACAAACTGATGATGAGAGTGGGGGTGGCTTATTGATTGAATGAATCGATCAATATGATTGATAAATTTTTATAAATTTGTAACTAACTCGGATAAGATTTTCTGGTTGGTGAAGCCAGTGAAACAAAATTGTACCATCCAAATGATGATGATGTATTAACAAAATCATTTGATACGATCCATTGATTCCAATTAAAAAGATTTAATAATTTTGTTTTTTCTATGGTGATATTATTGAGAATCTTGAAAATTACAAAGAAAAAAATGTAACCTGAAAAATGCTAAGAAACCCAAATGAAGCAAAATGTTTTAAGGAATAGAAAATGTGTCAACGAAAACCAGATCAAATAAAAGAATTACTGATTTGGATTCCTTAGCACACAGAAAATTCCAAGATATTTCGATAAAAATCACAAAAAAAAACGAAAAACAATCGTCATGGGCAACTGATGAAAAGATGATGAATTCACGGTGAGCAAGACCAACAAATGAAATGAAATCTAACAACAACATAGGATGAAAAGAAAACAATTTTCATCGGAATTTTTCATTTGAAGATGACAAAATTTTCTTTTTGTTTCACAATCATCACTGCCACCACCAAATTTTCTACTTGAGAATTCTATTCGTATTGTTTTATATGAGAAATGAATTCCAGAAATTAGAATGTAAAATATATTTTGTATTGAATTTGGGTAGCTTTTTATGATTTCATTTCATTATCAAGATGTGATAAATGTATTCTTGGGTAAAATTTTTTTGAATCTCATTTTCACTAACCAAAAGCAACATCAACAACAATCATAACATCGTTCACCACCTGAATATGAATGAAACAAAATGAATGAAAATTTTTCATAAACGAAATTGGAAAATAGAAAAAAATGCGCATTCGTGCGCATCATCCCAGTGAAATAAAGACAAAATTGGATGGATGATAAGATGGAAAAAAAATTGTTTTTTTCTCTGTAAAAGTCGAGCCAAAAGATGTTTGAGCTCAAAACTATTGACCGGAATCAACATTATAATCACACGATGATGATGAAAACTCGGAGTGTGAAATCATTAGTGCAAATGAAACTAGCCAGAAAAAATTCTTCAAGTAATAAACAACAACAGCCATGTCAAAACAAAACGAAATGAAAAAATTATTTATTTCAAAACCGGAACAGGAAACGAGAAATAATGAAAGAATTAAATTCTTTAAGATTAAAATTTGGTCCAAAAAACAACAAACTTTTAAATTCATTCATTTCGAGAATTGTCATTATAAAGATTATATTGTTATCACAAAATATAATTTCAACGAATCCGTGATGAATCTTAGAATTTTCAAAAAAGCTTTGAACAATGTTGAATGTTGCAATCATTTTGTTGATCCTATTAACTCATCATATTGATGAACTTTTTCCTCAATTGATGGTCATCATCTTTATGATGACGATGAAAAAACAAACGATAAACGACAAGGATGATCATTATGATTATTTCATTTTTTACTCAAACAAAATTCGTTGATTTGTCTGTGTGTGTGTGGTTATTGATAATAAATTTTGATGACATCAGCTTATATAATCATCATTGGATAAATTATTTGGATATGGTCAATATTTTTTCTGTTTTCCCGTCTAAATAAATAGATTGACATTTTAAATGCGATTATCAACAATAGAAAAAATCAAATGTAGCCAAGACACCAATTTGTCATTGTATCACCAACGAATTCTATCCCATTGTCTTCTTTATTCCGAATTTGTTCCCCCCAAAAAAAAGATCAAGATAAAAATGATTTTTCGTTGATGATAAAAACAAAACAAAAAAAAATTGAAAAATTCAATTGAATTTATGAATATCGAATAATGATCATCATTTTTCATTTATTCATAATATCGATTTTTTTGAATTGAATTGTTATTTTCTAAATGAAAAAAATGTCGAAAAATATAGAATAGAAAACCACAATCGATGTTTTCATTGATGTTGTGTCCATAGTTTTGTCATCATCATGGCCATGTTCTTGCAAGTTTTTTTCTGGGAAAATTTCTCAATGATGGTTTTTGAAATTATAATTCCGGAGAAAAAATTCTCACTGCAAACAACAACAACAATATCGTTGAAACTTTGAACAGAAGATGATAGAAAGGAAAAAGTTATGAAATTCTTCACAAACAAAATTGTAAAATCTTTCGATTTAGCTAAAAATATATTGATTTTTGATCAAAAAAAATTATGGCTTTTCAAAATTATGATGATGACAGAAAAATGAAATTTTTTAATTATCAAACAAACAAAACAGAAAAATTTCATTTGTAAATTTATATTTCTTTCAACGAAAGTTGTTTTTTCAATCATTGAAACCTAATGGTGTGAAAAAATTATCATTTTTTGGGATCATATAGTGTGTATAGGCTGTATTTTTCAAAACAACCATAGCACAGCAAACAGCATGATGATTTATAGTCAAAAAATCACCAAGTACAGATTTAATGAAAAAAACGAAAAATTAACAAAAATTTAATTACTGACAACCAAATATGAATTTTTTCGGTAACGAAACGATGTGTTTTTTCCTCATAAATTTTGCGCTCGTTTTTTTTGCAGAAAGCCATCTCACTTTCATATCAAATGATGTGGACAATAATTTTTTGTTTTTTCTGCCTGTTTTATAAATTTTTCATATAAATTTTCGTTCAACGATATTTTTATTCGACATAAATTTTCTGTGCTATGTTATCAATTAACTTTTGCGATGTTATCGTTTTACAATCATGATCATAATCATCGGCAAATACTGGTTTCTTAAATTTAGTGTCGCTAAATATCATCATTGAATTTGGTAATAAAATTTTTGATCAACAATATCATGATTACATTAAACATTCCGAAACAAAACAAACCGAATATTATTTGATGAAACCCGTTGAATACTGCTTTGATGAATTGATGTAATGATGATGCAAATAAAAACACAAATATAATAAAAAATGTTTATGGTCCTTCTCTATTTGACAAGTGGTGAACATTGCATGATGATAATTCAATGATGGAAAAACAACCAATTTTCTTATTACCGATAATGTTCAATCATTATTTTTCAAACACACACACAAACACAGACATATTTTGAAATGATGGTTATCTTTATCATCATCATTAAATGGAATTAATGTTAATGTTTGTATTTCTCCCGCGCTTGTTGTTTCTAACACCAAAGCCTAGATACGAATGAGAAAATGTAAGTCCATAAACTGAATATAGAATACATTTCTATATACGTGAAAAATTTTATATACGTTAGCAGACGATGATGGTTGCAACAGAAAAGAAAATGTTGTTTCACCATTTGAATTGAATAGAGTCAATGATATTCTATATGGCGCGAATATATTAGGCTCTACATTGATAACTAGAAAAAATGATAGAATCAAAACAGACGACAATCATCGACAATTTATTTGTATCCATAACACATTTGTATGATGGTTACAATGATTACCACTCGACTTAAAACTAATCGGAATTAAAGAATTTTCACAACAACAACCCAAATCACATATTTCATCATACTAAATACGTTTATACGGTACCCAAAACAACACGCATCAACAATAACCAATTTTGAAAAATATCATGACAACCAGCAACAACAATGAACAAAGAAAAAGAAGATAGATGAGACAATGAGATCTTATGATTATCATGATCCATCCATCCATCCAAAAATGTATTTTCATATGCCTGAATTGTCTGTTTTCGATGGATGGATGGATGGATGGCTTGTTTATCATATCTAGACTAGATGATGAAGATAGTGATTCATATAAAGCAAAGAAATCCAACAAACACTGTGTTTAGGAAAGCGATGATGGTGGAACAAAAATTACATTTTATGATTCACGGCCAACCTATACAACTAACCAAGATAGATATGGTGATATGGAGATAGTGTGAGTGAAAAAACACCAGTTTTATCCTTGAACAAGCAGAAAAAATGAAAAAGTGAAAGGACAAACATATAATATTTCCAAAAATTGTGTGTTTATTTTGTTTTTGTGTCTTTTGAAATGATGATGATGATGATAAAATTAAATGAATGAATGAATGAATGAACCGAATTGGAACTGAAAACGGAAAATCTTGACTACTCCCACAGTGATAATAATAATATTATTATTATGCTAGGTCTTTTTTCATTCATTCCATTCGATTTTCAACAAAAAAACAATATAATAATTAAAATGATCCATCATATTATGAATCGCGTAGTAGCAGGATGAAAAATCATGTAATGGTTATGTGATGATAGTGTGTGAATTCTGTTCACGATTTTGTTTTTGAATTTAAAAATTTTTTTTCATCCTTAAATGAATGGGAGTTTTACGGATTGAAAAAAATTTAATTATTACATTCATAAACTTAATTTATGAAAAGTTTTTGTTAAAAAATTCAAAAAAACTATGAGATAATCTCTGAGATTGATGATGATGAAAAAATGAAAGAATTTTGCGTACAAAATGTACAGAAACTATTAATTAGAATGCTATCCATTATCCCATTTTTGCCGAATATAATTTTGTCTTCTGTGAATCTTTTTGTTTTGTTGTCAGTGTTGATATGTGAATGACTTGATTCCGAAAGAATTGTCAATTGTTTTCCGGTTTACCAACAAATATTCAATCCATTTCGGAACTTGATTGACTTGTCATTCATTCATTGACAAATAAAGTTTTTCTTTTGTTTTTGGTTTTTGTGGTTTGCAATTGATTTATTGATTTTTTAATTTTATAAATGGCCAGTGCAAGAAAATTCCATCATTTCTGATCAATTTTCACATATTGCATTCGTCCGACCGAAATATAAGACAAACATATTTTCAATGTTTTGCATTGAATTATTCTGATGTATTTTTGTTTGCTTTTAATCTAAGTTATCGATTCCTTATTCTTCATCAATATAATTCACAATTCTTTCGTTAAAAATGAATATCAAATGAAAACAAAACCAAAATTCGTCATTTCACACATTCCCTGTGTGTGTGTGAGAATTCATTGACGCAAAAATAATTGCGAAAAAATAACCAAATCAAACCAACTAGTAACATTTCAAAAAAATTTCACAAACAATGATGTTGTCGTTTGGCCACTTTTATTTCGCATCGTTAGACTACGAGAATTCCACACACTACCCGAAACAAACAAAACATTTACCCGACCGACAAACAAACAAACAAATAACCCAAAACAAAAGCGAAATCGGGAAAAAATTATTGAAAAACATAGAGTAGCTGAATGGATTTCGCTCTTTTGGTTTGGGCTTTTAAGAGTAGCAGTATCTTTTCACTTTATTTCACTTACTACATTCTTATCTTATGGTTGATAATAATAATCATTATCATTATCATTCATCGAACCGAGACCCATACACAGGCCTCCACCAACCAGCCAATCACCCGCACACACATACTTATCTTTGCCTTATTATTATTATTGTTTTCCGGTACATCTTACAATGGAAAACTCTCTTGATTTTCGTTGTTGCTGTTGTTTTGACTTGATCTGTTTGTATTGTTATGATGATGATGGTTATGGTTATGATGGTGGTGGAAAAAACGAAATAATTTTCATAATAACGGTTAATGGCAATGAATGAACAACTAAAAGAAGCGAAACAAAATTCATCATTAGTTAATGATAATCATAATAACGAGAATATTCATTTGATTAAGAGAATGTGATTTCTTTTCTTTTTTCTTTGTTGTTTGTTGTTTGTGGCGGTGGATAGTGTAAATTTGAATATTAACAACATTTTCGCTGTTTTTCTATTTGTTTGCGGTTATTCATGGAGGCATGAAAAAACGAAAGAATTTTTTTGCAAAAAATTTCAATTTAGAAAATGATATGTAAAATGGAATGAAAAAAATCCTTCACACATTATCATCACTATTATTGTTCTGGGAAATTGTTTGCTGTCCGGAAAATCAAACAAGAAAAAATGCCGATCATTGAATGACATGGATGATGGATATCAACAACAACACCCAATATCATACAACGGATATCCATTTGAAACATTTTTCGTAATCAGTGTTTGTAAATCAAAATCATTGATTATTGATGCGTAAATTTGATGAAATCAAATCAGATTGTCTCATTGCAAACCACCACCCATCCACCCATCAGCGATTGTTATATTTTAAAGAAAATCCTTTGGTTTCTTGGTTTTTTATTTCAAAACACGACAATATGACATTGAAAGATTTAACCTATATGAGGATGAGAATAAGAGAAAAAAATAATAGCAACCGAATATTCCACATGGATGGATGATTGGTTGGTTGGATAGATGAATAAATGGATCATGAATGGGAAAATAAATAATAATCGACAAACATTGCAATGAAATGAATCAATGAAAATGAATGAAAGTCAAAATCATTTTCGACATTTTCTATTTATATTAAGAGAAAATATTCTGTTAGATCATTTCATGTTTTTTGTTGCAAATCATTTTCTTGTCTTGTCTCTTGTCATGACATGTCGAATTATTATTTTCTTTTTTTGCTTCACACTTTTTTCTGCTGTTGTTTTTTGGGAAATGTTATGAGATACATTTAATTTTTCATTCCGATTTTTCTTCTTGATTGCATCCTGATGATTGGTTTTCTCGTTCGCTTGGTGATGATGGAATCCATAAGAAGCAAAATGGGCATCATCTCAATTGAAAGAATGTTGAATATTCATCATCATTGAAAAATCTTATTTCCATTCTATTCGGTTGGATTAATCTTTCTCTCTAATTTTTTTGCCTGTTACTGTTACTATATGAAGATTGACTGATTGATTAAATCGAAATTTGTTTTTCTCCGAACATTCCATTTGATGATAGGAATTGACTAAATACAATCACTAAATACTAGACTAAAATGATAGTATGGTATTTGAGTCAATCATGTTTGACATTTGATTAGTATTGGATGTAATTTACACCATTTTTCGCTTTGCATAATAATGTTGCTCATCATCATGTTCTAGATTTTTATGAAAATGAAAAGTGAAAGTTCTTTCAAAGAAAAATCATTAACTTTGAAAAAAAATGTAATCAACATTTTCAATGATTTTTAATCGTTGTTAATTTTCAATTGAAAATCTTGAAATTAATTTTCACTTGAAAAAACATTAATCATTGTTGTTGTGATGATGGTAGTGGTGAAGAAAATTAAATTACAATTGAAATTCACTACTAATTACATATCAAAAATACCAATCAAACGCACAAATGAAAATGAAATTGATCACATTGTGTGTGTGATTTATTGCTGTTTATTGTTGTTGATTGGCCTTGTTATTTGTTTTGTTTGTTTTTGTTTGTTTGACTTGATTTTGTTCGTTTGAATTGGCAAATTCGGTTAAGTTTTGTTTTTTATTTGCTGGCATTGATTTTGTTTCTTCTGTTTGTTGTTTGTTTGTTGCGGAAATTCTTTGAATTTCCTTAGCATCATGGCATCTTAAACAGATAGACTTGGTTATAATGAACTGAATGAGATTCGGAGTAATCAAACAAACAACAAGGAAAGGATGGATGAAAAAGGCGACAAGAATAAATTTACCAAACAAAATGAAAGCGCCCGCTTTCTATTTGTTTTCTTTTGGGTAACAAGCAAACAAACGAACGAGAAAAAAATGAAATCAATCGCTCAACAACGAAAAAGAAATTCGTCAATGATTTAAATCAGTTTTTATTTCAAGGGATCTTATCAAACAAAAAATGAATGATTAATGATTGATTTGGATATTGATTCGCCACTCTAGTCAATTCAAGTTGCAATTTCAATTGCATATTCAAGTTTAATTAGTAAAAAATAAATATTCATCAAACACAATAATTAATGTTGGTTGTTGTTGTTTTCTACCATTTTCATTTCTCATTGGATTTCAACATTCACTCCACCGGTATTGTCAATCATATAAGTTAAATAAGTTGAACGAAAAACTTGTATTTGATGAAAAAACAAATACATACTAATTATGCAAACTAATGATGATGATGAATAAATAAATAAGAATTTTGAATCAAGTTTTCTTTCTCTTATTAGTCATTTTTTTGTTGAATCAAATTTTTTTCCAAAGATTCCCTCATCTCTCTGGAGATCTCATTTTATTGATGTTGTTGTTGATGATCAAAATAGTCAGTCAGAATAGTCGACTTTGAATTTTTTTCAAAAAAATATCTGATGTCATAATTAACGATATTGTTAAAAAAAACAAAAAATTTCAAAGATAATTTCGAGTCAACTATAAAATCAAGCATCTCAGGAGATCATCCATCTCTCGTCATCAAGCCTAAAAAAGCTGATTTTTTCCATTCGATGAGGATTACGTGACCAAAATTTTTCCAAACTCTACATTGATGATGATGATAAGTTCATCATCACAAGCACCATAGATTTTTTTGCTTTGAAACTCAGATTTATAAAAAATGAAAAAAATGAAAATTAGCAAAGTTTATTTTGGCAAAACGAAATTGACGATGAAAAAAATTGAATTTTTTGAAATCCCGATGATGATGGTGATGTAAATCTTGTTTCTGTATTTTTGCTTTTCTTTTCTTTTAATTTCAAAATTAATATCAAAATGAGATTTTGTCTTTCGTTTCGGGATCCAATTACATTTCAATTTCGGAGATATATGTAGAGAGAGAGAGAGAGAGAGAGAGAGAGAGAGAGAGAGAGAGAGAGAGAGAGAGAGAGAGAGAGAGAGAGAGAGAGAGAGAGAGAGACTAAGAATATTTGTCTAATACCCAGATTCGATTTATGTTCAAGGTTCGTTTTCTGTAAAATTGATTACATACATTATTCTTCAACCAAACTGAATCTCAAAATGGATTCAATTTCAATTTGGAATATACAAATAACCCCTTTTAATCATTTTAATCATTGAATATCCTTAACTTTCCAAGCAAATTTGAATATTGAATATTCTCTATTTCTCATTTTATTTCCCTTTCGCTCATCACCATCAAGATTCTCAAGGATGATGATGAATGACAATTCTTATGTCCCGGAATTTGAATCGAATCAAGCAAACAATCCGGTTCCGTTTGATTTTTTTGGTTTGCGAAAACAACAAACATAAATGATAAAATATGAAATGATTATTATCAATATTAATATTATTATTCAAAACTTGTCTTCTTTCATTATTATTCGGCAAACGGCATAGATAGACAAACGTACCAAACAAACAAACAAAATTTTGTTTTTACCTCTTTGTTTTGTTTTGTTTGTTTTTGTTGTTCAATTGAATTTGTTTTCTTTTTCGGTTTTGTTTGTCGATATTCAAGTTGTATTTGGATTCTTGCGAACATATTTCCGTATTTTGTTTGTTAATGCAATGCGATGATAGTGATTTTTCATTGATGATTCCGATAGTGACCCAAACCCAAACAAACAAGCAAACAAATATTAGATAAATAAAGATGTCATTTTTTCGTTCGGGATATTGAAGAAATAAGAAACGTGACTCTTGTTGTTGTTGTTGTGAATGAATGTGTTTGATGATGATGATTATCATTTTTGATTCATTTCATCATACACTGTTTGTGTTTGATGATTGAATGGATGAGAATAGAAGAAAAGATGTTTTCTTTTTGCTTTGTTGTCGTCTTCGAAGCCCGGATGTTTGATGAAACAATATCCATCATTTTCCGGTATTTTCTTTCATTTATGGCTGGAATTCAATTGTGAAAGCTTATTTGGTTTGGATAAAAGCGAATTACAAATCAGAATTGATTTATTTTCGTTTATTGTTGTTGTTTTGTGGGGAAAATGTTTCAAATTTGTTGAATAATTTTTCTCATTTGAATGATGATAAATTTATCAAAACGAAACAAAATTAGAGAAAATTTTGAAAAATGATGAATGCAAAAAAGCTAATTATTAAATCGTTATCATAAGAAAAAACAAACCGGATGATGATGCGACACAAAAAAAAACATTTTCATTGCATGGATGATAAAAACGAACGTAGGACGAAGAACCACATTAAAGGCCGAAATAATTATGCTAATTTGATGACTGGAAAAAATTGGGTTTCTTTTTCTTTGCTGGTGTTTGACCATGATGATGAAATGATCCTCGTGTTTTCTTCATCAAAAATAAAACAGTATCCAAAATGGTTGGTTTTCACTCTCATTCAGTCAGTCAGTCGTTGAATGAACGCTTCAA
Organism: Dermatophagoides pteronyssinus; assembly: GCF_027571235.1. Classification (NCBI taxonomy): domain Eukaryota; kingdom Metazoa; phylum Arthropoda; class Arachnida; order Sarcoptiformes; family Pyroglyphidae; genus Dermatophagoides; species Dermatophagoides pteronyssinus. The sequence continues at coordinate 1,168,391 of NW_027461538.1, forward strand.
TGAATTTTCCGAATGTTATTTTTTTCACAAAAAATACCCACTAATATGACCACCAAAATAACAAACAACCAAAACAGCGACCAGACCAGAAAAAAAGAAAACGTGAGTTGAGATATTAATAGTACCAATCATCATCAACAATTGTATAGAGATTCTTTTTGGGTCTTGTTGTTGTTGTTGATTTTTCATATATTCTTTATTTGTCGATTTCTCATCATCCACATTCATTCAAACAACAGTTCACACTCATTTCGTATACATTTTCTTTTTTCCTGTGTGATGATGATGATTTGTCGATTCAATAAAGAAACAAGAAAAAAGTAGTTTCTTCGACCGACCGACTAATTGAAACCTCAATCAAAACACGAAAAAATCCTTCCAATTTATAAATAGTTTTTTCTCTCGCTGTGGATATAGTGTGTGCGTGGAAATAATAATGACGATAAATGATAAGATTCATAGTCCGACTATGTTCATCCGAGTATAGTTCATATTCTTTTTCCGTTTCCAAATATATTACTACTGGAGGAAATAACTCAAGCACACAACCAGAGAAAAACTGTTAAAAAATCGATAAGTTTTTCAACATTTTGTTTCTCGTTTGGTCTATGGTGGTGGTATATAATCATATAATGATAATGATAATAATGGATCATCATTCTAACCAAAGAGAAATATGAATTGAAATAGACAAAAACTGGATACATTTTTCACACTTTTTTATTTGATAGAACCCTTTTTTCTCATATCTTTTTCATTCTGGATTTTTTTCGGTGTGAGAATTGTGTGCGAACGGATTGTTATAGCCGCAATGTTGGTCGAGAAATCGATCCACGAAAAATATTTTTTAGGTCATCCATAGTAATGATGATGAAGATTTCGATCGACAAATCATCATCATCCAAATCTATGCTATATGCAAATTGTTTTACATTTATTTTCCGTTTTTTAGTTTCAGGATGCTAAACAAAAAAATCAGTATCACCATCATCATCATTATGACAATGACAACAACAAACCTTCGAAAAATTCCGACTTCATTACAACAACAATGATTAAACATGAATAATGATGATGATCAAGTGATGTTTAGTGTTGAAACAGGAACTTTTATTCAGCAATCATCATCATCATTCTGATTGTTATGTCATCACCACATCCATGTTGAAAATGATGATGATGTGACCGAAACTATATTTCATTTTGAAAGGTCGATTATGATCGATATAGTGGAAAATCTACATTATTATTATTATTATTAGCCTATATGAATGGATGCATGATAGTTTTATTTGGTTCTGCTTGCTTGTTAGTCAGCTAACTAACTACTATTGATGAAAAAATTGAAATTCCCGTTTTGTTTGTTTTTCATCTGTGCGGACTTAATTGAAGAAAAGAAAAATAACAAGGTTCCAGCAAAATCATTGTTGTTGTTCACAGGTTGCTCACACTATTAATTATTTGACAAAAAATGAAAAAAGAATCAAACCAAATAAAAAATGAAAGTTCATTAGCGGAATAGTTCTTCAAAAACAAATTGTCAAATTTTTCGATAATCAACTTATTTTCAACAAAACTCAGACATTTATTTGAGTTAATCTTGAAGATCAGATCTGCCAAATGATAGAAAAACAAACAGACAAAATTGAATTTGAAAATTGGATGATTTTTATCATCACTTGATTTTCAATTCAAATTGTGGCTGCCAAAAAAAACAATGTTTTTTCTCCCACATATCACTTTGTTATTCGATAAAATTCAATCAAAAATGCTAAATGATTGGAGGATAAATTTACAGTTGAATTGAAAGTGGAAACAAAATTTTATTTCATTTTTTATTGTCAAAAAGTTAATAGTGGAAAATATGATTTGATTTGATCAATTCCAAATGGTATTCAGTGCATGACAGGAATTTTCTGGTCACAATATGGTGCCTTTTTATTTAAGATCATTTTGCGCCATCTATCGGTTGCAAATGGGTTCAAGTTATTTTTGATCTTTTAGTCTGTCTGTTGTGAAATAAAGTTTTGATCAAGCATAATTATTGGAAGCAACACGCATTCGACGTAAATCGATTACAAATAAAACTGTCGTGGCAAAAATACCAAGACGAATGAGAAAAGAAACCCAATATATGGGCTGGGTGAATAGTCTAGTGAAATTGATTATCAATGATATTAGAGAGAATATTGAATAAGTAAATGATAGACAATAATTCTCTTTCAATGCACCAAACAAACCGATCGATGAAATGGCAATACTGAATAAGCTAATGATGCCAACAGCAATGATGACAGCTTTCTATCAATCAATCGAAAAATTATCAATTAATCAAGCAATCTTTTTTCGTATTTACCTTAGCTGTCTCCACTTTAATATCAGGATGTTCTCTATGTGTTTCTTCGGCCACTTCTTCAGCAAGCGAGCAAACAATAATGAACATAATTATTGTCCATATTATCGATATAGATGTCAATGTTATTAAACCATATTTTCGCCATTTAAATCCTGGTGATGGGTCCATTTTGTGTTTTCTTCTTTTCAAAACTTATCAATATAATCTGCTTGCTTTCAAATGATGTAAATGAAAATGAAACAAATAGCACCAAATGTCAGGAATGACAAATCAAAAAATGTATTTTATATTAAAAATAAATTTGAAAATAATGTACAATCGAAAAAATGTTGTTATATTAAATGTCAGTTGTTAGATTGCTAAGTATCACTATTATCATCAATGTTGGTTTTGTATGCAATCTGTGGGAGTTTTTGGTTAAATATTTTCTTTTGTTGTTTGCAATATTTGATTTGATTTGATATTGTAAATAATAGAAAAATAGATCATAGCTATCAATTTATTGACTCAAGGATTTTGCTAGATAAGCAACTTCAACTTATTTATTCAATTATTCAAAAATTTACAAATTAAAGTCGAAAAAAGAAAAGGACAACAAGATTAGTACAAAAAAGAAACATAAAAAACACTACTCGTCGAAAATTTCGTTGTTATCAATATCGACATCGTAATCACCCCTTACATTGATTTGATATGATGATTGTTAAGCCTGTTGTGACTCGCTTTTTATATGTTTTCTTGATAACCTTTGAAAAATAAGTTCGATTATGGGCGGTCTCTAAGAAATCGCGCGCTTTTGCTCGTGTTTGACGGTTGAAGATCCTTATCGCGAAATCAGTTGAAATTTTTTCGAATTTACAGTTCTAAATTTTGCAACATGGACGAAATTGTACGTCTTTTGAAAAACAATTTTATTTAATTTGGGATCGTAAAAAATTGAAAATACAATCGTTTAAATGATGTTGTATAAAATCTGTTGTTGTGTTTTTTGTTGATGCGTTGATGTGATCAGAACTGATTGTGTTCGATGTTTTTTGATGGAAAAGATGATCAATGTGATGTGTTTTTGTGTGGTTGTGTTGTTTGGCGGTTAATTTTTAAACAATGATTCATTTTTCGACGTATTGATGGCGCTGTTCGATTGTTTGATTTTTTCCAATTTCGTAACAGCTTTCAAATGAGTTTTGAATTGTTTAATCCATTTGAATCACGATCGTTATTAGAATATTATTTCAATTAGACAGAGTCTTGTTTTATGGAAAAGACATGATATTTTCGTTTAGAAAACAGGAAAAGATGAATTTGTTATTGAATTTTTGTTTGTTAAATCATTATTAGTTGTACGATTTTTTTGGTTTAAATCCATTATAATAAAAATTAATGTTATGAAAAGGGCTAAATAAATTATGAAAAGTATCGAATAAATTGGAACAAAAAATATTGCCACAAAATACGATATCATCTTTATGCAACTGTATATGGAATAAGTGATTGATAGACAATAGATCTCCATTATAGTACCAAACAAACCGATCAATGAAAAGACAGTTACCAAAATGAAACCCAACCAAATGAAAGAGAATAGATCAATCTGTTTTAGAAAAATAATAATTGTCATGCCAAAATAAGAAAATAAATTTCAATTATCAATTTCAGATAAAAGTAATTCATTATTTCAAACTTACATTCCATGTCGATTGGTGATTAACTTTGATTATCAAATAATCAGCTTTATTTTTATTTGAAATGACCATGATCAATTCAATTAATTTCCATAGAATCGATATGAGGGTCAAAATAACGACGCAACATTTTTTCTGTTTGAGAGATAGCCATTGTCTAGTTGTTGGTGTCTTCATTTTTCTTTTTCAATAATTTTGCTTCAAATCAGAAATTTGGGTTCGATTAGCAAACGAAATAAACCGCAAATCAAAAGTGGATACAATAATTTTTTTTGGTGAAATTCAACGAAATTGTGTTGAAATTGAAAATGGCAAGTGGATCGGTGGATTGAAATCCTTTTTATATGATTTCTGTGTTTGACCGAATAGATTTTCTACAAAGCTATTCCAATATTTATTACTTGCTTCGATTGAGTATTTCATCAGATCATCTTTCAAATAGTTTTCTTTTTGAATTTTGAAAACAAAACATTTTTCATAAAAAATGACGTAATCGAATTTTGAACATAGTATTATCTGATAAATTTTTGGCTGGATAAGAACATTTCAATTTGAATATGCAATTATAATGAATTCATCCTCGGAAATATCATGTTATGCCAACACGATGCCAATCAACCATTCATTCATGATTGCATCCACAAAAAGCAAAATTAATCAATCCAACATGCAAATTGTTGTGATTGAATGGTATTTGAATAGTAAATATTATTATTATTATGGTTATTATTATAATATTTGTTGGTTATATATCATTTTGGTTAAAGAATGAATGAACAAAAACAAGTGATAGATTGATATAGATAAGCACGATTATTCCACAGAATCTAATGGATTGATTGAATGTTGTCGTTTCATTAGGTTACGTAGATCCATTATAAATGAAGCCAATATGAATAATACGATCACATGTACAGTTACATTGATCCAAAAAAATAGACGAAAATCTGTCATAGTCATGGTAGTCATAAAATCAATGAATGTCAATGTCAAATAGATAACCGAAAGGGCATAACTTTCTTGCAATGCACCAAACATACCGATGAATGAAAAAGCAATGGCAATACTGCACATTACCGATGTGACAATAATCAATGTTCGCTATATGATCAATTTGAAGAAAATATTAGTCAGCAAAACTTGATCAATTCATCAACATTTACCTTAGCATATTCCACGGGAATCTCTGGATGTTGTTCATGAACTTTTTTAGCCAGTTCATCATCCGACACAACAACAGTAACGAAGCTGCTCAATGCTATTATAATCGAGAGCAAAGTCAAAAAAATGATTGTATATTTTTTGCAAAGAAATCCTGGTGGTCGTTCCATTTGGATTATCGTTTGTTTCGATGATCGTCCAATGAAGGTTGAAAACAAAACAGAATTTCGAAATTTCAAATTAGCCATTTCAGAATCGATATAAATTGGAAAAACTTTGAATAATATGTTTGTTTCATTTTGATTCAATCAAATTAATGAAATTTTCATACAAGATTTCATTATAATTAGTTGGTGTGAAAACTGAAACAATAATGGCATCTATTGTGATTAAATGGTATTTGAATAGTAAATTTTATTGATTATATCAACATTATTATTATATCTATAAACTACAGAAATGTTTTGATTAAAGAATGAATGAACAAAAACAAGTGAGAGATTGATATAGATTATTCCACCGAATCTGATGGATTGATTGATTGTTGTTGTCTCATCAGTTTACGTAGATCCTTTATAAATGAACACGATATCAATAATACGATCACATTTGCAGCAACATGCCACCCCAAAAATGGATGAAATGCTGTCAAAGCAATCGAAGACATCAAATCAAGAAATGTTAGTGCCAAATAGATAACCGAAAGGGCATAACATTCATCCAATGCACCAAGCAAACCGATGAGTGAAAAAGCAATTTGAACACCGCACATGGACGATATGTACAAAAACACCATTCGCTATATGATTAATTTGGAGAAACAAAAACGAAATCATTAGTGAACAAAACTTGATCAATTCACCAAAATTTACCTTATCATATACCACAGGAATCTCTGGATGTTGTTCATGAGCTTTTTGTAGGACATCATCCAAGTCATCATAGGACACAACAACACAAACGAACAAAACCAATGCAATTATAATCGAAATCGAAGTATAACAAAAGATTGCAGTTTTCTTCATAAGAAATCCTTTTGTTCGTTCCATTTTGATGATCTATCAATGAAGGTTGAATACAAATCCGAATTTCGAAATTAGAATCAGGTATTTTTGAAATTAGAAAAACTTTGCAACTTGTTCTGCAGCGAAACAGTGATGAAATGATAGGAAATGGAAATTGACACTGTGTTGATGAGTCAAACACTTGACAATGGTTTCGACTTGAATATTCAGAAAAAAATGTTGGAAAAATATAAACCATTCATATACAATGTATGGCAGTGAAGTTGGATTCAATCAAATAAACATTATTAATAAAAAAAAATTTGGTTATTGAATGGATTATCATTTATTTGGTTAGTATATGAGGAAAATGAAAATTATGAAAAATACATATTTTCAAAAACAACAGTTCACGATTGTCCAGTTGATTCCAATAATATTGGACGTGGATGAGGTAAATGACGTAAATCTCTTAAATCTTGAACAAAGAAATAGGTTAGGGCGATTAAGAGCACATCGATGATCAATGATAATAATGTATGAAAAAATGTTGTATAGCTGGCCATAGAAGCTGTAGCAACCAAACCAATAAGGTTCAATATCAAAAAAGTAAGTGAAAGTGGATAACTTTCATACATAGCACCGAACATACCGATAAGAGAATAGGTAAATATAAAGCTGATTAGAATGCCCATTATCAACACCAATCCTTGCTATATTTGTTGGGAAAAAAGATTATTCAATTAAGATTATTCAATCAAGATTATTCAATCAATTTCAACCACCAACAAACTATTGATTCATATTTACCGCAGCACTTTCGGCAGAAATTTCTGGCTTTGTTTGATGAATTAGTTTAGCCACTTCATCTTTTGTGACAAGGGTATAAATAAAAGCGGCAGCTGATAATACCATGATAAGTGTTGTTAAAAACATGATGGCATGCTTTTTGCGATAAAATCCTTCCAATCGTTTCATTTCGATTTGTTTAGATGACGAACAAATCATTACATTTGATTCATTCATATCGGTTTGTTTCGATTGAATCATGTTTGAATTTGATGGAATTGTTGACTGCTCACTTTCGGACATGATTATTATCAAACAAAGATGCTAATGCAAAATGATTAATGAATTGATTGATGATTTCAATTCGAGTGAAACCGTCTATATCTACCGAATTGGCTTTCGAAATTCGAACCAATCGATCAAACACAAATCATTCATAAATACTATTTACTTGACTATTTTTGCTTTATTCGATTTAATTTAGCCAAAAATTAATCTAATCAATAGGTTCAACATGGTGATTTAGCGATTTTGGAAAAATGGTCATAATACGCTGGGCCAATATAAAACAGGTTAGATAATATAAACAAATTATAGCTATTAACAATGTATATTTTCCATGCATCCAAATGTTGCAATCATTTATGATGAAAAGTGTTGTTTGTCGTGATTGATTTTGAGCTTTGATTGAAACAAGGGGAATTTTGCTAATCATTAATGACTTATAATTGATACATTTAGCATTCATTTCATCACTTGCATTGTTCAATATAAATGGAAATGTTGACGTTGTTTTGTCGCCATTTCTCATAATTATTTGATCATTTTGAGTGGGAATCAATTCGATTTGACCATTCGACCCGAATCTGGCTATGAATGGAATAATTTTCAATTTAGTTTTTTTCATCATAATTGATTTGGACATGGGTGATTTGGTTGGGAAAATCATTCGATATTGTTGTCGAATGTCATCATTTAAATTACGTTTAATAATGGATTTTTCAGCCATTGATTGTCTTTTTAGCATTTCATTACGAAATCGTCTTTCATATTGCAAATCATAGAATCGTTGAAGAATATTTAAAAATCTGGCCGATTTACCAGGAAATTCTTTGGCTGTTTTTTTCATTGCCAACGATACTAATGAGGGCATTGGATTGTTATAGAATTTGAATTGATTGTCATGTTGTTGAAGATGATTTAAAAATGGTATTTTATACAGGGGGAATTGTTGCCATTTTTTTGTTTGTATTCCATTCGTCTCATTATCGTTTGATGATTGTGGATTCCTTTTTTCAAACTGATCGACATAAACAATGCAATCATTTGCTATATTTTCAATGTGCATCAATTCAAAAATTGTTGATTGTTGGTTATCAGTTTTGAGAAATGTTCTCCAACCGAACGGTGTAATACGACTGAATAATTTGGCTGATTGAAGATTTTTCGTGATGATCATTTGTTTGTTGTTTTGGCTACCTGATGATGATGCTGAATTCTGTGCAATATTCATTGATTTTGATAATGCTTTCGCTCGTTTGGTTGTTTGAAAATGGTCTATAATAATTGCATCATCACTATCCGACGATGTTCGACTTCTTTTTCGTTGTGGTGTTGGTGTTGATGAATTCTGTGTTCGATAGAAGCCATTTGATAGCCATGTTGGTTCGGGTTCATTATCATCATTATCATGAACAATTTGAGCTATATTATCACAATGTTTTTCTTTGGCCAATTTCTCCAACAATTGTTTTAGATGATTGTAGGATTGGCATGTTGAAAATGATTGAAAATCATCAAAATTATCAAATTGCTGCAATTCGAAGCCATCAATGAGATGTGATTCGAATTTAGTTGTTGCCGAATTGCTTTCATCGATCGTCATTTGATATTCACTTTTCAATTGCAAATATAATTTTTTCAAAAAATTTTCCGGGAAATATTGGTATGAACAGCCAAAAATAATCTTATCCAAATCTATGATTCGTCCACGATTCTCATCTGTAGTCGTTTGTCGATGTTGGGATAGATTTTTCAATTTGCCACGAGCCATAATCGGATTTAACAAACAAAAATAAATTTCAAATTGAATAACAATTTCACAATATGGAGGAAGCATGAGGCATTCTCAACATCACAATCAACGACACAATCCATTCATAAAAGATGTGACAGCAATTTGTTCGTTTTTTGTTTTCCGCGAAATTCTTTGTTTGTTTGTTTGTGTTCGATCCTGCTTCGACCGTTTTAGGTCGGTCGTTTTTTTGTTCTGTTTTCAATTTACGAAAATGAAAAAAAATGTCCATTTCCTTTTCATCAAACAGAATTGATGATGATTGTTATCACTGGATGGCGTTCCTGGCAACAATTGAACACACATGAATGGCGATTGAACCAAAAAATAGAAAATCTTTTTTTCTCCCATTTTCCTTCCAATTCATGGCCGAAATGATTTGAATAAAATAATAAGTTCCTACATTGAATTATGATACTTGAGATAGCAAACTCAGTCAAGGATTCAATTCAGTGCTTTTTCAATGTTGAAAGATTTGTTTTGAATGAACATTGGATTCAATTAAAATAACAAATTGAATTGATTGGTCAATGAGGATGACAAGACAAGATCAATGAAATTATTAGCCAAAAGATAACAACAAATCGAGAGACTATTTCGACTATTTCACAATTTCGATTAACCACTGGGTGTATTTTGTTTTGTTTTTGTATTTGATTCGAATGGCTGCAGAGCAACAGCAACAAATCAATATGATGAAAAAGAAGAGAGCCAACAACAAAACACACATATACATCGACCACTTGTTTCGATTTTTCTCTCTTTCAAGATATTTCATTTCGATCATACCACCACCTCCAACCACCAAGACGACAATCGATGATGATAAGAAGTGATAAAAAATATATTTTTGAGTTGAATTTTTCTATTCGTCCAATTCAGTCATTCTTTCGAAAAGATTCAGTGAATCAAAGCAGCAACAACTTTATCCATCTTGATGATTTGAATCACGTTTGTTTGTTATGGTTATCGATATTGATACTGATCAACAAGTGTTGTTTGTTTGATTGGTATCCCATGTAAATTCTCTTCAATCGATCGTTTGATGACGATGACGACTACAAAATATTGTGATTTTCTTGTTTGATTGCAATCATTTCACCATTGATTGAAGTAAGCTGAAAAAATGATGACTGAAGAAGCAACCCTTTATTTCAGTGAACAACCATTGATTGAATGCTCATGCTCAAATCGAATCAATGATTGAATGAATGAATTTATTTCCTATTAATCATGCCAAGTAAAAGACAAAAATTCTTTCGTTTTGGATTAATGAAAAGAATTTTTGCTTTTTGCATTCAATTTAAATTTTGTTTTTGCTAATCACCATTGATTCAATCAGCATTAAAGTGAATGAACAAATTTTTCGCCAATCATCACCGAATTTGATTTCGTTTTCCCCATCCAATCCCTAATCATCATTGATGATGAATTAATTAATGAAGATAAATACGGAACAACAAAACAACATTGAAGTAATATCTTTTCACTTGTCATCAATGTGATTGATCGATCGATCAATCGAAAAACAGCAAGATTCTTCAGCAAATTGATGATGAGCCAAAAATATTTCTGTTTCAATTATTACATGGTCATCATCATCATAGGTGTGAATTATTCAAGCAAATAATAATAATTCTTTGAGAGGAGAAAAATCTTCTTAAATCTCAAGTTTATTGTTGCCGTCATTAAAAAAGATATTGACATGGTATGTATTTTATGATTATTGTTGCTCAATTGTCGTCCTTGGTTGATTTTATTTCTTGAACAAAATTGGTTTTTGTCTTGTGAAAAACGGAATCCTATTCAACCAATTGATTGGAGTTTGTTTTTTGTTTTGTTTGGATGTTGTAATCGTTGTTTTGATGAAAGAAAATAGTCTATGATTTGAAAATTCAATGTTGAAATATGTTGAGCAGGCCAATGAATCGATGGATCGATTGACCTTAAAACGAAAAAATCATTGTTGATCTCGAGGATTCAGTGACGCCATGCTCTGATTAATTTTGTTTTGTTTTCTTCAAACAAACAAAATCTAGATAGATTTTAATTATAGCGTTTTTTCCAGAAAATTATCAAATTTAAATTTCTTTTCATTTGAGTGAAAATGATAAATATTCAGCATTCGATTCGATTCGGATGAAACAAAAGACAAAAAATATTAATGATTGATAGAAATAGATCTTCGCTGAACAACAACAACAACAAAAAACTCTTTTTGTCATCATTTCTGTTTTTCTTACTGGAAAAGAATTGACCCGTTTTTCCGTCTCAATTTCTCTCTCCATCTTTTCCCCAGTATTTTTGACTGGTTTTTTCATTTGAAAGAAACTAGATTTTTCCAAAATAACCAGAATTTCTCTATGTTGAACCATTGTCAATATTGTGTATCTGCGAAATGGCATAATTTTTGATCTGGCATCCGTTATATGTTTGTTTGACTGTTTGAATGTGTTTCTCTCGAAATGAGCTTGTTTTTGATGATGATGTGAATCTATCTCTCTTGAAAAACGGTTTATTATTGTTGTGTCAGCCAGTGTCTGTTTCCAAATCGTAACTTGTTTGGCCAGTTTTTATTATTATTGGCTTGTCTGAATGTATTTCTCTCTATATTTCACTCAATGTTACTTCCTTTTTTCTGAATCTGAATATGAAAAAAATCCTCATCCATCCATCATCCATTTGGATATACGCACAATTCATTGTTGATTTGGTCTATGTTGTTGTCAGTGTTGCACCATTGATAGTATCGATAGTTTGATATTTTCAAAACACCAAACAATTTGTCACCATTTTCAAACATCTGTGTGTTTGATATGATGTTTTTTGAATGTTTTGATTTCTGTGATTGACAAGTGAAAAAACACCATTTTTTGTTTAAATGTTTGATTGATTCGAATCGCATATTAAAATTGTCGTTGTTTGATTGACATCAATCGAAAAAAGCATAAAATAGAATATTGTTTTGATTATAAATTATTGAATATCATTATTTTGTCCTGGTGGATAGATGAAAATGATCAAACATTCATCGTTATTTAAATGGCCACAGAATAGTGGTGCGACTAAAATGATCAATACTGCTGATAGTATTATTACGGGCAGTCAACTTGGATCATCATCCTCGATTAATGGCAATAATAATGCAACATCATCCACAACCTTATCGACGAATAATGCAAAAACAAAACAACAATCATCATCATTATCATCATCATCATCGTCGTCATTAGCGTCAAGTCAACAACAACAACAGCAATCATCTACACAACAGCAACAAAAACTATGGATTCATCCTCCAGCTACTTTACAAAATGGACATATAGCATATTTAGTCAAGGTAATAATCAAGATGGATTGATGATTGAATTTTATTTATCTTTTTATTTGATTGATTGGCGGGATTAAGATGTTTGCATGTTGCTATTGCAAAACTACGTCATGTTTCTACGTAGACATTGTTGATAATTTTCTAATTAGATTTGTGTTTTTAGAGACAAATGAATTGATAATTGAAAATGTTTGATCATTTTCGTTGTCATCATTTAGCTTGGCCAATTATAATGGTTTTGTAATATTAAAATGCAATCTCTTTTCTCTCTTCTCTTTTCTCTTTTTTGTCAGTATTTTGGCAATGTAGAAGTTAATCAACCGAAAGGCATCGATGTGGTGAAAGAAAGTATCAATAAATTGAAATTTATTCAACCGTTAAAAAAGTCTGAAGGACAAAAGATTCCTAAAGTAGAATTAACAATATCGGTGAACGGTGTTGCCATACAGGAACCGAAAAGCAAGAAAATATATTGCCAATTCCCATTGCACAGGATATCATATTGTGCGGATGATAAAAATGAAAAGAAATTTTTCAGTTTTATTGCCAAAGATTCGGATACCGATAAACATTTATGTTTTGTATTCATGTCGGAAAAAATGAGTGAAGAAATCATTCTCACCATTGGACAGGCATTCGATTTAGCTTATGCCAAATTTATTGAAACTTCCGGAAGAGAATTGGAAATCCGCAAACAGTTGATCATATTGCAGAAAAAAGTCTGCCATTTGGAAGAGGAAAATAAACTGTTGAAAGATAAACTTGCTAAATACGAACCAGTCTATGTTGATGGTAATAGTGATAATAATAATACAAAGCCATCATCATTATCATCCTCATCATTGTCATCGTCCTCATCTCGTTCCAACAATGGCGTAGATCTATTGTCTGATGATATTGTCAACGTTAAAGATAATAAAGATTCAACAATGATGAACGGACATAATAAATTAAAGTCTACTTTGAATTCGGTTACCGTTCCTCCACTCCAACCACCACCCAGTTTGAAAAATCATCGTAATCAGCAAATTAATCTGATCGATGTTGATATCGAGTGCAATGATAATACGGCCTCATTATTGAATCATAATAACAATGAGTTACTGTCATTGAACAATAATGCTGTACAATCAATCAACGATTTGTTCGATGAAGACTTCAATCCAAGAGCCAATGATGATAATCAATCCGCTAAGGTTTCAACAAACAATTCTAATATAGTCCAAAATATTAGTCCGATTGACCAGAATTTGCTCGGTGTTACTATCTCACAGGAAAAAGATATTTTCGGTTGCGAACCATTCCATCAGATACCAACCGGATGTGATGATCCATTCGGTATGCCTCAATTTCAAGGTTCAAATGATTTAGATTCAGCTATCGATAACATTGATAAACGATTAGCCGAAATGAGAGTAAGTATTTCTCCATTGATAAATTGATCATCATTTAATTCTTTTATAAAATAGGATGGATTCAGTCAAGGATTATCGGCGGATGGATTCAATTTGGATTCTTGAATAGTGGTTATATCCCAACCGACCGACGTTCATTCACCCCAATTATTTAGCTAAAATTATTAACACTTTTGAATGTTGTTTATTGATTTTACAAAATATTAATTTAATAATCCTAATACATATCGACCTGAATGACGAAAACACTTGAGAATCACCAGAATTGAGATTAATTAATTAATTGTGATCATTGCATTCATTCCATAATGACAAAAACCAAAATAATTTCAGAGTTTATATTCAAAAAAAGTATTCTTTCAGAAAAATTTATTAAAAGTGCCTAGTTTTATTATGTAAATGTTGCCTTTATAAAAAAATTGTAAATGAGTTTGATATGAAAAACATATTGGAGTGTTCAATTCATTCAATGACAATGTGTGTATAAGTAAGTATAAAATGAAAATATTTCCAAAAAAACGAACAAACAAATCAGCAAAGGATGATATGCAGGTCACCATGATCAACAATGAATGTTGTTATTGCTGTTGATCAATGTGGTCATTTCATTGGTATATTGCTTCATGATTGCTTGATATTCTCCTTTGTAATCTATGGTGGATAATATTAAACAAAATTATTATTATTCTCGACAATGAAAAAATTACCTTTACTAAATTCAATCAGATAAAGTGATTCATCGGGCAGATTGCGCACAACATCATCGGTGATTAAAATTTTTACTGTGGATGGACCGATTAGACAAAATCTTTTGAAATAAGTGCATTTCGATGAATTATGAGGTAATAATGTAGCAATCAATTTGGACTGTAGCTCATGGACAGTCAGTGTATCGAGATAGATAGCATGAAATAGTTCATCATTATGCGAACAAACATATATTGATAATTTGGATTTGATACTTTTCCAATGTAGCGCATTATATAATCGTATGCCATCGGTAAGGCCGCATATTTGAATCAAATCATCCTTGGATAACATTAAAAAATCTGAACCAGAAAAATTTTCAAACATTGATGAATAACCATCAAAACGATTGTCTTTCAGCCATTTTTGTGTTTCGTCCCATGTTGCCGTGGAGGTTAACATTGTCTGCTTCGACGACGATGATAATGCTGATGCTGCTGATGAGGATGATGATGGCACGATTGTTGTTGTGGTTGATGATGTTGTTGGAAAGGCTGAGAATGAGAATTCATAGCTATTGTCACTGATATCCGAAAGCAAATGACAAATGGAATTGTTATTATGATTTGCTATGGATGACGTTTTCTCCACATTATTTGATGGACTTGTGGCACCAATAGCTTTCGAGATTGGCGATAATATTTTTGATTTATTGATTGTTTCCATCAGGTTAACGTATTCATCCGAATCGATTGATTTGGAAAGATTTTGCAGTAAATCCGATCCGATTATCAAGTTGGAATTGGTGGATAGATTATATAGAGCGAATGCATCTAATGAACAATCAGTGAATACGGTACAATCGTAGGATGGCTGAAATTTTTCCTGTTCGGTTACCGGTTTTCGGCTCATTTTTTCTCGGTCGGTTTTATGTTTTCGATCGGCACCTTTTGGTTTGAATACTTTGACCTGACAAGACGCGGCATGAAGACAATGAGTGGGGTCATCTTTTGAATAAGTTTCTATTAGAATTCGAAATGGTACACCTTTTTCGCCACCATGTTTTTTCGGTGTGAATTCTGTGCTGATGCAATTGATCTGCAACAAGAAACAAAACATAGTATTCACCAACAAATAACTAACAAATAGCATACCCGAATGAAAACACCCGTCTCTTTAGTTGGGTCCCAATAGAATTCCGAACGGTTAACGCATTTAGCATCATTACGAACATCTTGTATACCATACGATAATGGAACATCAATTTCAATAACTCTTTCGGCGGGACGCTGTTCTTTCCATTGTTCGATCAGTTCTTTTTCAATGTATTGCAATCGTCGATCATGAAAGCAAACACGAATTATCGTCTTTAACATTTTGCCCTTCATTTCGCTTAAATCTCCAACTTTTTTCAATTTAATTTCGTAGGATTGTCCTATTTATTAGGGACATGATTATTTTGTTAATTTATTATCAAACAACAAACCTTGATTCAAGTAAGTCATTGTTTCTTCATTCATTTTGATCGCAATGGATGTTGATGCGCCTAAAACATATTGAAATTTGCTTGGTTCATTCGGTTTGACGGTGATGGCTGATGTGGATGCATTGGTGGTGGATACCATCGATTGCGAACGATGATGATGATGATCCAAATGAACTAATGTTGATGTAGAACTAGTTCCACTACCAGACGATACATTGTTATCCTGTCCACCATTACTAGAATTATTCGATATAATATGCGAGAAAAATGTCGTGGAAGGTGTTGATATTGATGTCGAAGTCGACGACGATGGTGAAGAAGCTGTCGATTGTGTGGCTATCTGTATGGCTGATGGACTAAATGGTTCGCTAGCAACAACACTTCTCACATCAGGAACTGAAGAACTATGCCGAACAGATGTTGACAATTGATTGGATGGAGTTTGCAAAGCTTCATGATGATTATGGTGATGGCCATGATGGTGATCTTGATTATCATTAAGATTGATCAAATTATTTGAAATCAATAAATGAATATTACCGCCATCGCTATTATTACGCTCCGAACTTGGACAAAATCTTTTGATTGCAGTTGATTGGACATCATCCACATCATCATTGTGATCATGATAAGCTGCCAGACGATTTTTCTTTCCATGCACAACAGCAATGGGTTTTTCTTCCTGGTTATTATTACTGTTGTTATTGTTATTTTGCTGTTGTTCATTATTTCGATTATTATTGGAACGAGGATCCAATGTTGAGGTAGATGTTAAATGGTGATGATCGCCACCATGTTGATGATGAAGATTATAATGATGATTATGATGCTGTTGCTGTTGTTGCTGTGATCGTAAAGAAGCAGCCAGACTAGAAGTTAATATGAAATTATTATGGGATGATTGAATTGTGTTGTTGTTTGCGATACTGCTGCTGCTATTATTATTGTTGTTGTTACTGTTATTTTGGCCATTTTGGTGGTTTTCATTGTCATTTTCATCATTGGACGAATGGTGTGCATGATGATTGTGGTGATGATGATGATGCGGATTTTGATGATGATCATGATGATGATGCTGGAGATTGCTATGATGGGCATGGTTAACAGTGTTCTGATGGTGATGGTGATGATGCTTCAATGATGAAAGACTTGGCAGTGCCATCAATGCTTCGCTGTTGAGAAACGAAAAATGAATAATTAAACAAAAAAACTACGATTGATAACATCTATAGATTGAATCTGGTCAAGTGTGTCCTTTCTGTCCTGATCTAAGTTCTGTTCCTGTGAATTTGATTGGATGGTGAAAAAATCAATCGACTATACTGTCGGATGGATCTGGATTAATGAATGAATGAAATCACTCACTTATTGTCACAGCATCATCAAATTAAAATTGAATAGTCTATGTATGAATGTTATCTCTCTTCAAACATAATAATGTTCCATTCACTTTGTTGATTTAGATTTAGTTCATCAATATGTGGTGGATGGGTAAATTTCCATTCTTTTTGGCCAGATGACAAAAATTTTCCAGAAATTATGTTTCAACAGAAAAAAAATCCAATCAATCTAATGACCTTTGTACTGATTATAGAGTTCATTCAATTATCATTCAATTTCGATGGCCATTTCTGCTGATAATGATGATAATGATGATGATGCATTACTGGCATTGGCAAATTAGTTATGCGAATTACTATCATATGATATGATGTGATATGTTACATTAAAATGGTTGATGCAAACTAGTCACTACTAGATATGACCGGATAGATAACATACTAAATAAATAAGAAAAGGATATATTCTATCATGATGATGGCAGTGTTGCATATATAAAAGTGGTATGATTTATAAAAAACTGAAATGTCATGATGATTATTTATGAATATACTGACCTCATGTTGAAGGAAGCTGTTCCAAGTTCGATGCCCAAACCGGATAGGCTACCATCGAAATCCTGCGCTAAGGCATCATCAATCTCCACATTCCATTGACCGATTGTTGTACCCATGTTGGATAATATTTGGTTATGGTGAGGATGATGATGATAATTATGTTGTTGATTGTTATTATCTACTTCCTCTTGGCCTCCACCATTGTTATCGTTGACGTTTTGGTCATCGTCGTTGTCATTGTCATCATCGGCAACAACAATAACATCATGGTTGTTGTTTGTGGTTGCCCTCAATGATGACGGTGATATAAACAGTGGTCGTATTGAAGGTGGTTGGGGCGATAACGATGATAATGATGATGATGGTGATATTGATGAATGATTGGAATGATATTTGTTATTATTATCATTAATTATCGATAATAATGATGATGATAATTTTGTTGTTGACGGTGTAGGTGTTGTTGCTGTTGTGGATGATGTTACGGAAGTTGTTTGGCAAGACGTTGAAACGATATTGGTTTGTTGTTGCTATTCGAATTTTGGTTAAAACAAAAACAAAACAAAAAGAGCAAATGTTTAAAATGATGAAAAACTCAATATTGATGATGCCAAACTCGATATCATCATTCAATCATAGGATTGATTAAGATCATGACAAGTGTCAAAACCGTTTTGCCAGTTGTCAATCAAAATCATTATGAAAAGGAAAAGAAAAGCGAAAAATGCAAGTTTTGAAAGAAAAGTTATTTCTGGTCATAGTAAAGGGTTAAAACATTGAAAATTACCAATTTGATGAATGCTGTGTGAATTTGATGGTGATGATATGGATGGTTTGTGTTGGCTGATGATGGTGATAATGGAAAAATTGGTGTGGGTGGCCGATGATGAAGATGATGGAGATGGAAATGATTATGATTATTGTGATGATTATTGTTATCATCACTATCCTCATCGTTAGCATTGAGGAAAAAATTGGAATTGGAATCATCGGGGGATAGATCCAGTGAAAATGATCGTCGTAATGGAAAAAGTCGAAGCATTTTGCTTTATTGTTGTTCGCTTAGTATTGCCTATACGATGAGCATAAGGGGAAAAAATACCAATTATAATCGGGTAATAAGATAATTGAAAGGGTGACCAACGATCAAACAAAAACAATTTCAACATTATCATTATGAAATTTTCCTATTAAAATCCAATCAAAATAACTGCCTGTCTCTACTTGTTTTAAAAAGAAAAAGAAAGGTGTCAGAAAATGGACCATGTATCTATTTGATAATAATATTTATTTTTTGTTCGATACGGATGGAAATGAGAAATTGCCCCATCATCATCCTAATCATGCGATCATAAAAATGTAATGTCACAGGCAACAAATGACACAAGCAACAGCAATTTGTGGTAATTATACTTAGAGAGCCAAATTTATTTTAGGTCATTTGGTTTGGTTTTGCTTTACTTATCACACTAACTAAGTGAAATCAATAATGATGTTGGATAATGTCGCAGATTCAGAAAATACCTTGAATTTGTTTTTGTGAGAAGATTTGGAAAACTAAAGAAAAAAATTTGTACAGAATGATGATGAAAATTGATTCATCAACAATAATTGATCAATAATGTTGATCAATGATGATGAGCGATCATTGATTGATTTCAACAATGCAGATGATAATGATAATGATGATGGTAATAATGTTGATGATGATGATGATGAAACAATATTCATCAACAATCCAATGGATTCGATAATAATCATTTTTTATTGGATTCCAATTGATAATCAGAAATAATTCATTCACAATCAAACAACTAAACTGAAACGATGACAACAAATGGTGAAAAAACGACGAAAATTCCAAGGAAATTTATATGGAAATCAAATCAACATTTGAAACAAACACAGTGAGTGTATGGCGATGAAATGACATCCAACACTCAAGTCGATGGCGATGATGGCGATGAGCGCTGAGGATGTGTGTGTGGTAGGGAAGCACATAGGCCAACGTTGAAACAACAAAAACGACGACGACGACCAAACAAATTAAACTAGTTTATCATCCAAATGTATTAATGCCTTTTGATGGTCGAAGACTCTTGATTTTTCTGGATTTTCACGACGAACGAACAAACGAAGAAAATACACAAAGTTGATATGCGACTATTATACCATCATCGATCGATCGATCTTTGATGGTTGGAAAAAATATGATGAAAATATTTTAGCAAATATAAGATATAGTAACACCAAAATTGACATTATCATCACCGTTACCATTAACACGGACCACCACCACAGATCATTATTATTCATTAGGAAAAGGCAAATAAATCAACAACAAAAAGCTGAACAAATAATGAAATTCAAATATCAATATTGAAAAGTGGAAAAAATTGTTTGTTTGGTTGCTACTATTTTTACAACTTGGATATTATCATTTGAAAGAATCTTTGATGTTGTTGACCAACAAATATTTGCTATTCAAGCGATGGACATACAAGTGGTTATCATTTGCTTGAAGCAAAGGATAATCAGCGATATTGAAAAGATATTTGATAATTTCAATTTTAGACCACAACAACCGCTGCTATCGAATTGCAAAATCAAACAACAAAAATGGCAAAGAATAGATTATCACATTGTAGGTTGTTATTATCATGCTAGAGAATCACCATACCAAGAATAATAGAAAAAACACTCGACACAGAACAAAAAGACAAGGAATACGCACATTTTATGGACGAAATGAATTTGGTGAAACACACATGTGTACAAAATGGCCAAACAAAATTTGATGATGAGCATTTTAATATGACGATTGATGATTTGCTGCAAAACACACAGATAATAATATTAATTTTATCAACAAAAAAGATGTTATTTTTGTTCGTTCAAATATCACCATCGATCGAAAATGGTGGTAATCCGAATTGATTTTGTTTATTTGTTTTGGTTAATTTAGTGGCAATCACATTTTGTCTTAGTTTTGCTGATGATAATATATAAATTTAGATTAGCTTTCCTCTTCATTCTTCACCAACTTGTTGATGTTTCTTTTTTTGATTGGCTGTTGTTGATTGCCAATATTTATGTAATGATATGTCAATACAGACGCTTCTTTCAATGGCAATCATTTCGAACAAAACATAAATATCAATTCAATGATGATCGGTACAAGAATTGTATTGAAAATTTGTTATTACTGTTTGATAATTCTGTTTGAATTTTGTTTCACAGATAAAAACCGGGAAATCGAACGACTAATTCGCAAGAATACATTCAAGCAGCATTGTAACGGATTTCATCATGATAATTATCTGTTTGTTTATGTTTGTTTCCAGAATATTTTTGTCCAATCCGAAAAAAGAGAGTTAATCCGTATCACGCAAAATGTGCTAGCAGCAAATATATAGAATCGAATGTCGAATGTCGAATTAGTCGGGCGTCTATATTGACATAAACGGGCGATTCTTTTCCAATTTTAACGAATTTTGATTTGGTCGAATTCAACAATTTTTTTAATTGCAAAAATTCGAATAAAAACAAATGTCATCAAAAAAGGAAATGTTAAATGACATCCGACGGTAGTGTATGGCGCAAACGCAAAAAATAAGTTTATGTTTGAATGGAAAATGAAAACAAAGTATCATGATATTGATGTTGAATGATAATCAATATAAACAAAAACATCTAAATCCGAAAAACAAAAAATTATTCAATGTTATTTTATTGATGATCCTGGATTTCAGGATTTTCGAGAAAATCAGCCAAAGATAATGTCAACAACCACTATTTGAAATTGGCTTTCATTTTGCCCATGACAAAATAACTGATGACACTGATTATGATGACATTGAACTCATTTCTTGCCACTCAATCCCAATTAATCATCATCAGTACGTTGAGATAAACGGTTTGACATGTTTAGAACAATATTTATTTATTATTTTCCCATCATATCACGAGATATGGCACTACATCGCATATTCCGGTTCATTTCATTATCATCACCATGTTTCATTGACCCATCCATCGATGAGAAAAACGACAAAATTTTTATTCCACAAAAACCGGAAGAGGATATAATCTGGGGAAAAATTCGAAAGAAACTCAACCAAAATGATGAATAAATTTTGGCTCCAAATTCAATTTCTGAAAACCAGAAACACCAAGATGAAAATCGATCAAATTCACAGGAGTTCTATCCATTGAGAAACCATGCCATGATTTTTCGCATGTCTGTTTTGAGATTTACATTTTTCAAAGAACTTCAATCAATATTTCTTGATTTGTAGTGATGATTTTTATATATAGATTTTATTAATGGGTGTTTTTGTGTTTGGTGTGTGTGATGTGTAATAATTTGTTGAAAATTTTACTTTTTCAATAAGAATTTTTAATGTTTCAAACAATGTGGAGACTGATTGATGAGATTTAAAACCAAAATCAGATTTTAGTTATTACATTTGATCAAAAAAACATTTTCTTTTCAATTTTAGCCTGTTATTTGGTATTAATAAAATAAATATTCACTGCCATGTTAATGAGAGAAATCAACATTTGTTTGAAAATTTGTTCAGTTTATCTGCTGTTGTTTATGATATAGGTTTAGGCCATCATTTGATTTGGAAGGGACTTGGTGGTTGAATATATAAAAAGGTTTCTGGTTTTACAATAATTCCCCATGATGCGATGTGCTACTACTAAACCTGGCAACAATTATTCTTTTTACGTTCAGCATTATCTGTTGGCAGAATAGTGACTGGTGTAATGTTATCAGGCGATGATTGATCATCAGCATTATCATTACGAATCTGTTTTTGCGACACTATACGATAAATTTCTGTGAGAATCTGTTGAAACGCCGCTTCCACATTAGTTGAATCCAATGCAGAGGTCTCGATAAACGAAAGATTATTACGTTCTAAAGGGGGAGAATCAACAAAGCATGAGCTTAATGATCGATAATAGTGATAACTTACCAGCAAAAGCTCTAGCTTCATCGGTAGGCACGGCACGAAGATGGCGAAGATCACTTTTATTGCCAACAAGCATTATCACAATGTTTTGATCGGCATGATCGCGTAACTCTTTGAGCCATCGTTCGACATTTTCATAGGTCAAATGTTTTGCAATATCATAGACCAACAGGGCACCCACTGCACCACGGTAATATGCACTGGTGATTGCACGATACCTTTCCTGTCCGGCTGTATCCCAGATCTGTGCCTTGATCGTTTTGTTATCCACTTGAATGCTACGCGTTGCGAATTCCACACCGATGGTCGATTTACTTTCCAAATTGAATTCATTACGCGTAAAACGAGATAATAGATTACTTTTACCAACACCAGAATCACCGATTAAGACCACTAAAGTTATGAGATAACGCCCAGTCAAACATAAATTAACGTCAGATATTTCATGATATCACATGTCAAGTAGGATCAACAAACCTTTAAATAAATAATCATATTCATCATCTTTGGAACTCATTTTTCTTCAATTGTTGATTTATTCCCTAAAAAATATAAAACAAAATTTAGTTCAACAATGACGATGAATGTGTCAAACAAAAATCAGGAAGAAATATTTATTTTGGTGAAACTTGAAAAATAATGATGATGATGGGTTGTTTTCTCCTGTCAACTGAGAATGAGAAACAAATTCTATAAGAAAATTAATGATATTCAATCAATTCTGATGAGGACTTTGTTTCAAATAACAACAAAAACTCAAAGAGAAAACAAACAGAATGAAATGGTAATGTGATGAGAGATCGAGGTTGATGTCGATGTTTAATGTTGATGATGATGATACAAAACAAGGCAAAAAACCTTCGATGGCGAGGATATTATGACTATTTGTATGATGATGAGTGTGTATAGCCAATGCTAAATACAGTCAACAATCGACAATAACCAAAAACAAAATCATTATTTTCCAATATCTAACCATATCAAACACCTACTCTCTCTCGCTATATCTCTACTGGATATGATCAAAAATATTTTTGCATGCAGAGATAAAATTGATAAACTCATCAAACAATTTCTTTCGATGAAAAACAATAATTTGATTCGGCCAATTAGAAAAATTACTTACCAAGAAAATGAACTCGATATGTTTGGTTCTTCGAAAAAGAATTGGATGAAATACAAATGATAATGATAATGGTAAATTTGGATGAAATAGAATGTTTCATTAAATCTTCAAAACACAACAAAATTTCAATAAAGAAAAATAAAGCCAACGAATTCCTTTTGCGCCTAGCTTTTTGGGTAACACAGTGTGTGTGCTTGACTGGCGAGTGTGTTTCTTCATCCAGTCGTTCTACCCTAAATACCACTACCAATAGTGGTGGTACACAGAAATATCGATACAGGCATTCTGCGTTTCACTCGATGAAATGAAAATAATTTAAATTTTGTAAATTGATCAAGGAACTGGTTTTCCATCAAATCATTTTGATTAAATGATGTTTGTGCAGAAGAAGTTTCACTATAGTTTTGCAAAAATCCTCGTCAATAAAATCGAATTATGAACGTTATTAAATGACGCCTTTCTTTCCAGCATTGAAAAAAGGTTTTTCCCGGAAACCGACAGATGTCGTAACAGTGCCAGGGATTTTTTTGTTTTTTGTTGAGTGTGTCTATTTCAACGCGGTGTGATCAAATGCAGTTAATTTGTATTGTTGTTCGACTCGACATTTTCTATGGTGCTCTTTTGGTTGTTATTTCTGCACACATTTTTGGTATCAATTTGATTAAGTTATTTTGTTTTTTGTCAAATTACGAAACTAATTTTATAATCGAATAGCAATGGTGGATCTAACTGAAGATTCGATTAATTTACGGGCATTGAAGAAAATCGATGACAACATTCGCGAGATAATAATTTGTGCGGGCCAGGTAGCCGTCTATTATTATGATATCAATCAAAATGACTGGGTACGAAAGAATATTGAGGGGACATTGTTTTTCGTTCGCCGAAGTAATCAACCGGAATATGCATTTGTCGTTATTAATCGCTTGAATACGATCAACTTTGTTCAGAAAATTACCAAAGATCTGGAGATAAGTGTACAAAGTCCATATCTGATGTATAAAAATATTGAAAAAGAAATCTACTGCATTTGGTTCTATGATGCCGACCAATGTGTCACGTTGAATGAAAACATCAATCAGGCTATGAATTTGATTAAAGGCACGCCATCCAAATTATTGTTGAATGGCCGATCCAATACACCGAAATCAAAACAAGCGGCTTCATCCGCAACACCCAACCATAATAACCAAAATAATAACAGCCAACCACAGGCTTCGGAAATATTGAAAATGTTATATAATCCAGCTTCGTTAGGTAATTGTGGCGATCCGATTTTGCCACCGTCGGATTCGATGAAACCGCAACTGTTGATGAATCATCATTCGAATGAAAATCACATTGAACCGAAATGCAATGATGATTTGGTCAAACCTATCGCCCAACGTAGAAGTGTTAATCTTAAGGAATTGTTCGAATCACAATTGGTTCTGCAGGAAAGTTCGATAAAAGAAAATTCTCAACATTGTCTTGTGGACAACAGCGATTCTCAGCCGAATAATAAGCCACAAGCATCGACCCCGTCATCATCGAAACCAACGCCAAACAAAAACGAAATATTGATTCCATCATCCACATTTATGACTGATGATTTGAAGAAAAAAAGTTTGACCTCTATTCCTCTATCGAATTCAGCGGCAAACGCGCCATCGTCAAACCATGCAGGGCTCATTTTGCTACCAGATTATCCTACAGAATCACAACCACCACCACAAAATTCAACTGTAAACTCAGATATTGTTGAAGCGCAACAACAAATGCAAATGGTGCCTAATATTATGCCCCAACAATCGATTCATCCATCGCAAATTCCTTTTCCAATCAATTTCGAATCTGGCTATCATCCATTGCCGCCACCATCAGCACCGCAAATGTTTACAAATTCTTTGGTCAACTGCATTCCACCGAATGTATTCGATATTCAACAACAACATGAGCATCATCAGATGATGCTGAAACAGCAGCAGCAACAACAACAACCTGTCACACCAATTCAAACTGGCCGGACATCGATTTCCAAATCGGACATGTATCTATCTATGGAACAGTTGAAAAAGACATTGATTTATTTATTGTCGAATGATGCCGATTTTCTCCATGCTATACACACTGCTTATGTGGAAAATATCAAAAAATGATGATGTAAAAACATGCGACAATTGTGGATCATCATTAATGATAACTATCAACTATGTCTGAACTATTATGATTTTCGTTGTAGAATATACCCACTCACACACATAATCACATTTGAACAAAATTTAAAAACTATGTTCAGTTTTTATTATTTCTTTTGATTGCTATTAAAATTGAAATTCATATTTTTGGTTTAACACTGAAAAATCCACTGGAATTGCTGAAATATTTGGCATTTGCTTCGTTCACTTTCTTTTCGGCTGCCAATGGATTATTGATTTCTAGACCTTGTTTGGGTGTGAATGCTATGGTGGATGCTGTTCCGGATACCTGTTTGCGAACGGTAGTAGTTCCACCAAATACCTGTTGATGGCGTTGCAGATTCTTTTGCAATGTCTTCGATATTCGAACCTTGGTTTTTTCATCGATTTGTGGTCCACGAATGCGACCACTGCCAGATTTGCCCATTTGACCGGTGGTGAATCCCAGATCATTTTGATAGGCATCATCTTCGATTTCGGCAAAGTTTAATCGGTTAGCTTGTTTTCGTAAATCGGTTATGACAAGACGTTCTTTCAGCTTACGAACACGTTTACCACCGCGTTTTTTCTTCGGCGTATCGATTGGTGCTGGCAAAGGTTTGACTTGTTTGACTGGTGGTGGTTCTTGGAGTTTATCCAATGCTCGTTCGATTTCTTCGCGAAATTTATCGCCCATTGATCCATCTGGATAGGAATGAACAGCATCAGCACGTGCAGCTAATGTTGATTTGTTTGCCACCAATGTGGCAGCTTTTTTACGTAAATCAGGTGGGGAATTTTGAACGATTTCTGATTGAAACACCAGTCCAGTATGCGGCATTATAGCAGTGGTGGAGAATCCGGATAATGTTTTACGCGTAGATCCCAATGATTTCAGGTTACATGAAGGCATTTTCGATAAACTAGTCAATCCACCGGCCAAACCGATTAGCTTGGCAGCAATGGAAGCACCGATAATAACAGTCAGATTCGGAGCAATGAAAGTCATTCTCGATTCGACAAATTTATAAATCAACATTTTGCATTCATTCAATTCGATAGCAACATCGCAGGCATCCATGATATAGTTCAATTCCTCGTCGGACATCATCGAACCTTGAGTAGTGGAGGCTGTCACACTGACCACCATAATAGTGGCTTGTGTGAGGAATTGTTGAAGTTTTTCATTGTTTTTAACTTTGTCCAAATTGTTTGCCAATTCCTTCACTGTCATCAAATAGTCCATAGGATTGGGCACTAATGATTCCAATTCGGGAAAACGTTTGGCATATTTATCGCGAACAAATTTATGGCAAATATTGATATCATTGTCTATTTGTACGGCCATATTATTGGCATCCACAACCAATTTATATTCGGGGTGCGATTCAATAGGACCATCAATCTGACATTTGTTGAATGTTACTGCAGAAATAACAAAAATATCATAATCATTTGTTCAATCAATTGAGTGTTACCATCGTTGGATTGTCGACCATTGATTTCGGCGATGATTCGCCCAAGTTCATCACTTCCAATGATTTTCGTCAACGAACGAACAGATGCATATTGTTTTTGTGTTGATTCCAGGTTCGATTCATTTGGGACAATTTCCATCGATTCCAGATTGGATTGGTCATCATCGTCAAAAACTTCGTCATCCTCCAAATCGGCCAACAATTCATCAGCCAAAGACATTTTTATTCGTTAATCTTTGGAAAATTCAAATAAAATAAAATTAGCCGGCAACAACAAAAAATCTGATGAAACTGTCATGAGTTTTTAGACGTTGAAAGTTGATCGCTGTTAATAATGGCGCCATCTAGTTTACGGAATTTTTCAAAATAACTCTTTTATTGAATTCGTAATGAGGAATCAGCATCATCGACGATGCTATAGCGAACATCCAAACTATATAATATCGCAATGAAATTCTCGTGAAATTAAAGTGGGCTTTTCGACAACATTTGCTCTTTAACAACGACATTGTGGAGTTTTATTTTTGTAGAAAAAGACAAGCTATAAATAGTATCATTCTTATAGAATCGCAAGACTGATCATGAGAAAAATAGAATACAATGCAGAAATTGTATGTTTGAGAAAAAGCAAACAAAAAACGTTTTTTAATTTTCAAAGAAATAATAATCATTTTAATAATATTTTTCAAATCAAATAAATGAGAGTTTGTGTTGAAGGAAATGTTAGCAATTGCTGTCTGTGTATGAAAGTTATTTGATGAAATAGTCTGAGGGCAAATCAATAGCAAATCATATATGGTGGTGGAAAATTTTAGAAAAATAATCAAATCAGAGTTTTGATGAATTTTGATAAACGTAATAAATTAACATCCTATTTAGAATTATGAGAGATTGAACAAAACGGGAATGTATCTGAATATCAATCAAGTCAATATTAATCAATAGCAATTTAACTTTAATTTTTTGGTGAATTCAAAGCAAGCAAGAAATGAATGAAAAAACTATGTGTCTGGGGTTGTAATTTTGTTTTTTGGTTGTTTATATGGAGTGAAATGAAGAATATTTGAATGATTGTTTGTATTGGTGTGTTAATGTTTGTGGTGGACATGAAAAACAACGACAGCCGTTGATTAGTATTAATATTGTAATGATGGTGATGATGATTGAACTTTACTACTAGAGTTAATCTTTATTATCCAGATATTTCATATGCCAAATATACCATATCATCGGATCCATTTGCCGGTATTGCTGGATGATCGGGTGGCAACAGAACGAAGCCGATAAAGTTGAACAAACGTATCATGACGTCTATGTTTGTCAATTAGAAAAAGATGACCATATATGTTATAAAGTTAAAACAAAAACAAAAACAAGCCTATCTTACTTCGATCAGGATTTTGTTTATCCAAATACACGACAACAGTTTTGCAATGCAATTCTTCTTCCGCAAACTCGAGCAAAGCAATGAACGCTTCTTTCGAATTGCCTGTTGGTGGTTGCGAAATGTAGACATAGAGAATCTCGTTGATTAACAATGATTCCCACTGCACTTCAATCGAATCCAGCAATGTTATCTTAACCGTTATTTTAACAGGCTCTTTGATTGAATGTTTACTCAGCTCATTAATCGGCAATTGAATCGATGATGATGATATTGAGTTTGACGGAGGAGGTGTCTGACCGAAAAATTTACTGCTGTTATTGAATAATGGACTGCCGTTTGAATGGTTGAAGATTCTATTGCTATTGAAGATTGGGGGGCTGTTGTTGTTGTTGTTGCTCTCGTCCACGACCGTAATGGATGTTTGTTGGTTTTGGTGGGGTGGTGGAGCTGTGATATTCCCGTTAGGGACATCAGGAATACCTATTTGAAAATTGGAAGGAGGAGGAGGCGCAAGACATTGAGCAATTTTATTATCACCATTATCTAATTTGCCAAATTGTTTCGCAATGGAGTAGTTATTTAAATGACGTATGTCATAAAATTTCACTCATTAACAAACAATTTGACAATGGCAATGCCACTAAATCGATTACTGTTACTTACCACAGCGTTGCGGTGCCGAGCGAGACGCAAAAATGTCTCAAAGGAACATAGCCTTCGAGAGAGTCACTACTATTGAAAGAAAGAAAAAAGATGACAATTAGTCCAAAAGAAAGATAATTTAGATCAAGATAACAATCTTTCTCACTAACAAATCCATTGTTTTGGCCAAACTAATTTGGCATTCTATCAAAAAAGTTGTTTGTTTCGAATTGTGAATAGAAAAACTATGTGTGCAAATACGTCATCATAAATTCAAATAACCATGGTGGGTATACGTGTTTATCATAAAAATGGATATCAAACATTGACAAACAACACATCGATTGATCAAAGTCAAATCATCAGCATTTTCTACGGAAAAATTAATCAATCAGCTACAAATGAAGAAAACAGTCATTTTCTGGGACGATCAACTTTTACAAAAAGCGATTACATTATTTGTTTTGTCAAGTTTCCAATCCAAGAGGGAAAAAGTTGATCGATTCCTTTTTGCACTTTGAATAGTCGATATCATGAGTTTCGACTATTTTGACCTTCAAAGTTTCATTGCATTTTGTCTGGTTTGGACTATGATTTTTGATCGTCCAACAATATATCCTGTTTACTTCTTGATCAACTCAACTAACAAAATCGTTGGTGATAATAATCAATCAATCATATGACTGATTTTTGTTTATCATCAGCATTTAGTAAATCGGCCAAATTTACACTTTAATCAATAAAATGTCATCAAAATTATCATTTATCAAATACGGATTTTTTCTAACAGCCAACAATGTAATGCAACAAACAAAAAGATGGGAAAATATTCGAAAATCTTGTTTGCTTTTCTGAAAGAATCCAGAAAAAACGAGTATTTCGAAGCTTTCGATTCGAAAAGTAGCAAAACAACTTTTTGATAAAACCTTTTTCGAATGCAATAGAAAAATCGATTTTAATAAACTTACCTCAACTCATAAAGATTATTACTACAATTACTCATTAAAGCAGGCATCTTTATATTTTCGTCGTCGTCTTGATTACAATTAGAGGATTTGGCGTCGGATAAAATTGCTTGAAAACCTATGTTGTTTTGTTTTGCAAAGTAAAAGAAATTGATTTTATTGTATCAAATCAAATATTGTAGGGTTAATTATCATCAAACAATGATGGATCAAACCAAAACAAAGAAAAAATATTTTCAAAGTCAAAAATACTTACAAGTCGTACTCATACCGAAATCGGATCAAAAACAAAACATTAATAATGACGCATCGAATTTCGAATGCTCAATTTATAGCGACGGCAAAAGACAAGATCGAGCAAGCAAACAAACAACGATAAGGATAACAAACATTGGCAGCAAAGAAAGAGAGACAGCCAACTGATAATGTTAAAGAGCATGCGTGTGTTTTTCTTCCATGGCAACACAACAATATTGATTAAATTAGCAAAACTTGAAAACCAAAACATTGCAAATAAACGAATGAAGAATATATAGCAAACATTGGACGGAATTGCTTTTTTTGTTGGGAGCCATCATTTTATCCACAAAAAAGCAATCTTCTATATAACAAGCCAAGATCATAGGATTCAAGTATATTTTGTTTTTGTTTTTTGAAAAAAATAATCACAAAATCATGTGTTGTTTGTGTGGAAATGGATGTTGATTTTTCTGTTTTGTTTTTTGTTTGATAATAAGGAAAAAATATGGCTGAACGAAAAGCAACGAATAAATATTACCCACCGGAATGGAATCCATCAAAGGGGTCGATTAATAAATTTCGCGGCAGTCATCCATTACGGGAGCGTGCGAGAAAACTTGATCAGGGAATATTGATAATTCGATTTGAATTGCCATTCAATATCTGGTGTGATGGATGCAACAACCATGTGGGAATGGGTGTTCGTTATAATGCACAAAAGTCCAAAGTGGGAATGTACTACAGCACACCATTATATAAATTTCGTATGAAATGTCATCTCTGTGATAACCACTTTGAGATTCAAAACGATCCGAAAAATTTGGATTACACCATACTGAATGGGGCTCGTCGCCAGGAGAATCGTTGGGATCCAGTCGAAAACGAGCAGATCGATGTTGATAAAAGTGTTTCGAAAAAAATCAAAACCGATCCAATGTTCAAGCTGGAAAACGATACGATCGATAAGAAAAAAGCGATCGAAAATAAGAATGCGATCGAGAATTTGGAACAGTTTCAATCGCGATGGAAAGATGATTATTCGATAAATTGTTCATTGCGGAGAACATTTCGAACCAAACGCAAAGAACTGAAGGAACGTGCCACTCATGATGTGAGATTGTTGCAGAAATCATCACTGCCAATCACAATGAATTTAGTGACCGAGAATGAACAAGATAATCGAATGGCCAAACTGATTGGATTACAATCGAAAGAAACGCCCGAACAGCAGAAATTTCGCAAGCGAAAACAAATAATGAATCAATCTATTTTTGGCATCACGCCCAAATACCCAGCAAAACGATCATCATCATCATCCTCGATGCAGAAACCAAAACCCAATCTATTGGGCAATGTAATTAAAGTGAGAAGCAATGACCGAACGGCATCATCAAGTGCTAGCATGGTACCGTGCATCGTCAATAATTACGATTCGAGCGACGACGATTAGATAAATAAACTGTGTAAATAGAATTTGATTGTTTATTAATATCAATTGAAATTGATTATCCAACATAAATTCACAAGCAAAACAAACAAAAAATAATATAATCTTAGCAAAAAAGAAGCAGATAGAAAAATTGCCTGTTACAATAATGAGAGTATATGTTTCGAGTGTTTGATGATCCGAATGAACCAACCGATCAAGTCATGTGACTATAGCCAGATTAGTGCATGTGAGAAGCGAAAAGAAGAAAGGAAGATATAAATAAATGTCAACAAAGATATGATAGCCATATTTTGACAAAATAATCGTTCATTGGTTTGCCGGATTGGAAGCAGCGACGGCGACAGATGATGTGGTAGCCGACAATGTTTCCGTCGTTGTCGTCAATCCGGATGAAGAAGACGATGGTGGTGTTTGGTGATGTTTTCGCATATGCAGACCAAGATTGTGTTTCCAATATGAAGCATAATTGCAATTATCATAGGAACAGCGGAAATTTTTTGGACCATGTAAAGCCATATGTTGTTTCATCGCCACTTTATACGCGAATGCTTTACCTTTGGTCGGAAAAGGAAAAATTAATCATCCAAAAACAAACAATTTGATGACACTTACCACAATGCTGACAAACGTGTCTATAGCCATTCGGATTGTTTGATTGCAGTGTTGTAGTGGGACCATTCGATGCTGCATGATTTGCCGATTTTCGTGTTCGTTTGACCGGAGTAGAACAATTATTATTAATGTTGTTGTTGCTGATGTTGTTATTGGTGCTGTTGTTGATGTTGTCGTTGATGTTGTTGTTGATATTAGTTTTGATGGTAGGCACGGTCGTCACCTGGATCTGATCGAATTGTTGAGTGACAACGGTATTGATTAAAGCTTGATGTTGTTGAGCATGTTTTTGCATATCGGACAGATTATCGAATGCAGAATCACAATAGGTACATTTATATTCTAGTTTAGCGTGCTGTACATTATGTACACGTTTTTCGTGAACATTGCGGGAACTGGTCTGGGTAAATGTGCGATTGCAGCCTTGTATGGAACATTTATATGGCCGTGCTCCGGTATGACTTCGTTTATGCGATGCAAGATAATGTTTGTTGAAATATTTACCACAATATTCACATAGTGCCAATTTGCCAGAATTTTTAACGTTAATGGCATTATTACTGTTGATGTTATTGGCAGTTGTGGTTGTTATTATTGCCACCGTATTATTATTGGCCACAATCGGATAAGATACATTATTACTATTGGCATTATTGGCATTACTATATTCTATGTCTTCTAATACCAATTTTGGAACATAAATACCGTCCTCATTCATTTTCACTTCAGTGGCTAAATCTTTCTTGAAATATTCATGACTGATGATTTCCTGGGCATTACTATAATCACCGCTATGATATACGAGAACTGTATGTGGTTGTGGTTGTTGTTGTTGTTGCTGCTGTTGTTGTTGTTGTTGGACATTTGTTTCCAATTGTTGGACCGAGGTATTTTTGGGAGAAAGATCTACCAAAGAAGTCGATAGCAATTTCAAATGTTCTTTGAACAGATTTCCTTCATTATCTGTGTTGGAAAATAAAAAGAGAATGATATTCGAAAGTTAACCTTATTAATCATACCAGAGATCCTTGTATGCGACGATTGAATTGATTCGGTGAGGAATTGGATTTGTTTGTCGTATTTAATAATATTCGATTCATATGCTGATTTATCGGTGTGATAATTTGCATAAACAACATTTTCTTTCGATAATGACATGATTTTTTCCACCAAATTCCTCAGATGACTTAGATATTTCAATATTTCCACATGTCGTTGTGTTAGGACTTTGCACAATTCTTTATAATTTTGCTGTTGATCCATTAATAATTTATTCTCCGATTCGAGAAAATTAATCTTGTTCGCTACATCAGCCATCTTCTCTCTTGTCTGATGAGATGAGATGAATCAA
Organism: Dermatophagoides pteronyssinus; assembly: GCF_027571235.1. NCBI lineage: Eukaryota > Metazoa > Arthropoda > Arachnida > Sarcoptiformes > Pyroglyphidae > Dermatophagoides > Dermatophagoides pteronyssinus. The sequence goes on from NW_027461538.1 coordinate 1,202,663, forward strand.
AAGTTGAAAATGGTTGATAGATCCGGTGGGATGATAACTTCCGTTCGGATTCGAAAAGAATTATGACCGAAACAAACAAATATCATCCAAATATGACGGAACACAATAATCGAATGTTTTGCCACACACCACAATCGAATCCGAAAGCGAGAATTTAAATCATTATTCGCCAATCGATATGGTTTGGTTTGAAATTAATTCAATTTAAAATGACGATTATTGTTATCAATCAATTGAATTGAATTGTAATGAAATTGAATCACATTCAACAATTGAATAATAATGGTTATATGATGATATAGGAAATATATTATTATTATAGTTGCTATTTTCAATATACAAATTTATACGTGCATACATCAACAATAACAACAACAATTAATCCGTTCTTTTTTCATTGTTGCTATTCATTCATTAATTGCAGTCGAATTGGTGGATTTTCTTTCGAGAAAACTTGGCCAAAATATAAAGATGCATTCAAACAATTATTCGATATTCAACACCACATCAAATTATTTTGGATGACAAAAAATAATAATATTTGTTATTATTTATAATGAATCAATCGATACATCCATCATCATATACCGAATATAACATTTTCTATACCTAAATACATTATAAGGACGAATAAGGAGTTTTTCGAGTGGTTTTTCTATCGATATGATTGTTGTTGTTGTTGTTTGTGTGCGATGTATACACCACCGAAATATATCCCATATAAGAAGATATATAGCCCAATGGACACAGCACAACTCAGGTGTATGTATCTGTATAACTCATATATGGAGGAGTAGTGGTATGGCAAATGGATGGAGAGAGATGATAACAATATAAATCGTATAAACTATGCATCAGCATTATGCTATCTTGTTTTTGGTATGAGTGTGGAGGATGCTATTTTGAATGATGATGATGGGTGTATGATGTTTATGTTTTAAAGCATTTTTACTATTGGAAATTTTTAAAGATGTTTCCAATGCATGACATAAACATTCGAATGCTGTTTGATTTGATATTCTATTTGTACAAAAAAAACAAAAAAGCAAATCGAACATGAAGAACGAATTGAATTGTTAAAAAACGATCATTTTAGAATTGCTAATCGATAGATAGTCTGGATTATCACTTTGATTCAAAAATGATTCTAATATTTGCCCCAAGTGATGAATACATGTGTGAGAATTAGATATAGCAAAGATTTATGGAAAGCATCAATGGTACTAATATTGGCCAAACCCAACAAACAAGGCCATTGGAAAAAAGGAATAAGTGATATTTTATGATTATAGTCTGTGATGAAAGCTAAAAAGCAAGAAAATGAGCAAGAAAAAGTTTTTTTTTGTAACAAAAATGGTTTATTAGAATTCGGTCATTACATCTTTGTTAGACACACAATGAAGACAGTCCAACATTACCATATTGGAATTAGTTGAGTTCATTCAGATCTACCACAATAGCCAGAAGCAGAAAAAGTCGGAGTTCGATCACATCAAATTCGAATTAGGAATTGTTTGAATTTTTCTATTTGAATTTTAGAAAATGATAAGCAGTGTGCTTCTAAACTTGATTAGTTTTGTATATGGCATTATCGCTTTTTATTTTGAGTGATGAACAGCAACGAAGAAAAACTAGTTCCAGATTTCGAACTATGTTTGTTCGAAATTAAACATATTGTAAAGAAGCGAAAATTATGCAAGATTAAGTTCGATGTTTCGAACTTGGATTGTTGTTCGATTTAAAATTTTGTTCTATTTTTTGTTCTAAATAATTTACAAGTCATTCCATTGCTTGTGCTAACTCTGAATAACGTGTTGTTTGATTTAATACAAAGATGGGTTTTTCTTCAGCTTTGCTTTTCTTTTGTGAAACATGTGAAAATCAGTCGTCCATCCATATTGGAGCTTGCTTTAAAGTTTTTCATAATAAATGAATTAACAAACAAACAATTTCTTGTAATTTCGTGTTTTTTAAAAATTACTATTCATTCGATTATAAGACGCAAACAGTGAATAAACAATTGATTTACTGCCACGTATAATTTTTTGATTTTGATTCTATGAAATCATGTAGTTTTTCCACAGCATCGGATTCTCCTCTGATGTCAATCTGGATTGATTCGTTTCAAATTACGTTGTGGCTAAGCTAAACTCATGTTTTTCAGTTCAATTTCCAAGCAAAAAATTTAATTCTCATAATACCTGTAATGAATTGAATTAACATTTAATTCAATAAAAACAATAATTGTTGCTTTATATAAATTGAGTTCTAGTTCATGATTGGACTTGAACCTAGTTTGAATATTCATTAAAAGTTTTATTGTCATTGTTCTAATATTTGGTGTTACATTCTCAATTTATAACATTTCTTTATATGTGCCGATAAAAACAAAATGAATGTAAGTTATATGATAAGTTTAGTAATTAATAATTTGCTTAATTTAAATTTATCATCTCCACAGTGGGGAACATGCGAATAATTGTCTTGGTCTAATGATCATCATCCTGATCATTTCACTATGTACCACCTGGTACTTAGTGGACAAAATGATAAGAGATGAATAGGAGTTCAAACAAAAAAATCTAGAACATTGATTCGAACAAGAAGCCATCCAGCATCGATTCTTGTAGATTAGAAGAAGAAGCATTAATCAACAGGTTATGGGCTCCAACATGCATTCTACTGCTAGAATTGATTCGAGGAATGGTACCGAAACAAGAGAGAAGCAGTTATATTCAGTTTGGTCCTTCAAGAAATTTGAATTTTATCAACAATACTTGTTTGCAAAATCATGATTACCATATCTAAACTGATGGTTGGTACTCGTAATGGATTTAGTTTGATGTTAAATTTCGAATGTCCAGTATTCGATTGCAAGCTAAATTCATTTGATATTTTAAATTATTTTATTTTTAAACTGACAATTTGTTAAAATTTAATAAACATATTTTGTTTCATCAATTTTTTAACAAAAGGTTTTCGAAAATTCTTTGTTTTGATCATCCTGTCGTTTATGAAGAACGCCAAAAGCTCAAACAACTTGCTCGCTTCTCAATTGAAAAGCGCATGTTGAAAAGGAAATTGTCAATTGTGAACTTGACTTTGCAGTGTGAGCACGTTGTCAGGGTGATGATGAAATGAAACTTGTTTATGTTAAACATCAAATAAAGAATTCTTTTTTGTGTGATTATTCTGTTGCGAATTACATTCATTAATTGTCATATATGTTTTTTAATTAGAAGTTTTTTGATAAGTTTTCCAAAAAATCTTTTTTGCGAATTTTCCTTTTGATGTTCATCATTTCATCATCGATTCAGTTTCATTTTGTTTTCGAATTGAGTTTTTGAAAATGAAAAATCATTCCCCAAAAAATGAACACGATGAAATTATTCGGTCAGAAATTCCACTGATTAATTGTGATTCGAATAAATGTTGATGATTGGAATTTCGAAATTAGTTTTCTAAAAAGTTTTTTTTCCTAAATTTTCCTTTTTGTGTTCAGCACGCGCATTTCATCATCGACTCATTGTTTTCGAACAAAATTTTTGAAAAGTGCTTAATCATTCCCCAAAAAAATGAACACTGCGCATTTTGTTTACATTTCATCACTCACTCTTTGTTTGTGGTTATCAACAATCATCATGGAATTATCCGAATATTTTTTGGCTTTGGATCAAACAAATGGTTCTTTGTCGTATTCCAAGTGATATTGTGTGCTGATCGTCATGTTGACTATGAAATATCATAACGTAGTAAACAAAGTGAATAACACCATAAGCCCGGCAGTGCTCGCGCCTCGATTCAATGAATTCGAAATGCGTTTGGGGCAGAATATTGCCTACATGACCACTGCCGGGTGTTTGCTATGGAATTGATATATATCACTATCAACAATGAACGAATCAGCAGAAGAATATCAATGGAAACGACAATAGAATAACCAATATGGAATCAATGGTGCACAAGTGGACAGAATAAAACAATTCTTCAACTGGAATCACGAACCTTTAACTGAGCAAAGCAGACTCAGATAAGTAATTGTTAACTGTTATTTCTCTTTTTCGTGACTTTTCATAACTATGCATACGAAATCTCCGCATCTTATTAGGGGAGGGAAGGTTCGTGAGCTGCTTTCGCTCAGGGGGGTTAGGGGAGTTAGGTTAGGTTAGGGAGTTAGGTTAGGTTAGGGAGTTAGGTTAGGTTAGGGAGTTAGGTTAGGTTAGGGAGTTAGGTTAGGTTAGGGAGTTAGGTTAGGTTAGGGAGTTAGGTTAGGTTAGGGAGTTAGGTTAGGTTAGGGAGTTAGGTTAGGTTAGGGAGTTAGGTTAGGTTAGGGAGTTAGGTTAGGTTAGGGAGTTAGGTTAGGTTAGGGAGTTAGGTTAGGTTAGGGAGTTAGGTTTTTTTTTTTTTTTTTTTTTTTTTTTTTTTTTTTTTTTTTTCAGCCTCATATAGGGAGTGAAGACATGGCTCACATATGCAAAGTCAAGTGGATGGATTGAATGTCAAGAAATGGGTGAAGAATGAGTGTCGAACAATCAAATGTCAAGAGAAGGCAATAGCCAACAAATGCAAATGATATGTATGAAATGGGTGAAATGAGAAGCGAGGAAAAGGTAAGTAAAAAAGCAAAAAAATAGGAAAGATTTGGGAAAGGAAATTGGGAAGAAAGTTTGATTGATAGTCATGAAATGGGTAAGAATAGAGATTCAAAGATGGGAAAATGTACAAAGCGATTGATGAAATTGGTAATCATTAGACACTGTGTGTTTATGATGGTGAAGTAGAGAGGCAAGAAATGAATGAATTGAATGTCTGATATGAAGATGAAATGAAGATCGAAAGTGGGAAATGAAAGACAAGAAATGGATGGATTGAATGTCATAATATGGGTGAAATGAGAGTCAATCAATGAATGGATAAGAATTGCAAGTCAAGAAATGGGAGAATTGAGTGATTGTGTTTGTGTGTGTAAACACGGTTAACGCTCGTTGCTCATAACCAACGGTAGTACGAATGACAAAGATATTCAATAACAGGACATATCATGAAAGTGGATAACAGTGGCAAATAATGAAGAATACAGAACAGGAAACCAGTACCCAAGACTTGCTCTGGAATGGAAGAATTGATTGATTGTCATATCAATGGGGAATTGATAGTCAAGAAATGGTGGATAGAGTGTCATTGAAAAATGAGTGAATGATTGTGAATAGAGCAAGTGCTTTTCGACTACTGGAAGCTGTTGATTGCATCATTATGAGAACACTATTAACCAGGATTCATGATAGTAGTTACTGAAGTATCGACGTCAAAGACCACAGTGATAGATGAGATAGATAATTAACAACAACAAGTAAGCACAAACAAACACAATGCAAGCACAAAGGGATTCTTGGATTATCTTGTCATTGGGCCCAACCGAGCTAAACGAAAGACAATCAAAGAATGATTGTGAATGGTGGTGATTGTGAATGGTGGTGATTGTGAATGGTGGTGATTGTGTGTGTGTGTGTGTGTGTGTGTGTGTGTGTGTGTGTGTGTGTGTGTGTGTGTGGAAGAGGTATTGGTAATGGATGGATGGATGATGGTAGAGTGTGGTAGATTGTGGATTGATATATTGTATGTATGATGATGATGATGATTGATAGAGGAGTAGCATTTGTTAGAGTAGCATTTGTGGTGACAATGGTTAGATAAATGGAATGGCAACAAATGGGATAACTAATGGAATGTCAACAAATGGAATGTCAACAAATGGAATGTCAACAAATGGAATGTCAAATGGAACAATTCTTGGTTCATACGGGTTAGGTTAGTTTTGGGTTAACAATTGGGGTAACCAATAGACACTTGTTAGGTTAGTTTTGGGACATTTGTGGACACTTGTTAGGGTAGTAATAAACACTTGTTAGGTTAGTTTTGGGTTAACAATTGGGGTAACCAATAGACACTTGTTAGGGTAGACATTTGTGGTAACCAATTGTGGTTTGTTGATTGTGGATACGTGTTAGGGTAGCCAATTGTGGTTTGTTACAATAGATGGCATCCTTGGCATTGGCCAAGGTATAAAATGCATATAATACAAAATTATTCTTTTTGATTGGATATGTTTCACTTGATTGATTAATATAAAATATATAAAGAAATAAAAAAAAATAAAAAGATAAGGAAAAAGAAACAAAAGATCTAGGTTTTTTTATAAAATACTGGACTGTAAAATTATAACTAGGAGAGGCTATGAGGATTGTTCCGCTCAAAGCTGTATATAGCCTTGAGGATTGTTCCGCTGAAGGCATATATCTCCCTTACTTCCCTAGTACAGTACTCTCCAATCAAACGCCGCTTCCGCTACGCGCGCGTAAAATATGGAGGTTGTACTAGTTTTCTTTTTACTGGTTAAAGATCTCTGCATTTCGGACCGGTAATCGAATCGAAGCCGGGCCAAAAGAGGGCAATCATATACCAGATGACGAACAGTTTGCTCACTGTGGCCACAAGGACAGCTTGGATCATTAATAAGGCCGAAGCGCTTAAGATGATATCCAAATTGTCCATGACCTGTCAACGTCTGTGTTAACCAGTAATTGGCGTATTTTGCAAACTTGATGACAGATGTTACCCGAGGGGCCAACATTCTAGTTACACTTCCAGCAGCGTCATCTTGGTATAGAAATTGCCATCTTTCAAGCATCATTGATCTTTCTCTAGCTCTGACGGCCGACAATGGGATCCTATCAAATAATATTGCCGCCCTTTGATGTCTTGAAATGGAGTTTGCTCGCCGTCTGATTCTGGTTTCCCATGCACAGGATCGGTCCGCCTTACGCCATGACATATAGACATTTTCAGGGGAAGTAGATATTATCTGACTCACTATTTCGCCTTGGCTACCGTTAGTATGTGCTTTGAGGTGACACAATGTGCCACGACTGTTAAGAATGATCAAGACATTCGGGACAGAGTCCCAATTGCCAGCGATCCATTCCACAGCTCTCAGAACGCCTAACAAGTCAGCTTGTAAGGTAGAACAATAGTGAGCGAGCCTCATTGTCTTGATGGTAATGCAGTTAGTATCGTCGAACACTGCAAAGGCCGAGCCCACTCCACGATTGGATTTTGACGAGATGACAATCAATCGCTTTGGTGGTGGGACTACTAGACAGTTGGTTAATATTCTTTCATTAAGTTTTGCAGAACCTTTATCGGATATCAGTGGAATATCAACCAGGATTTTATCGTCATACAGGTCGTACTCTCCTGTGATGCGAGCTCTGACCACATTGGCAATTTGGGGGATTTGAACTAAGAGGGGGGGGAATCCTGCCACCGCTGTGGTGGATATAAAGGATGCTGTCCGATATGACTTAACGGCCATCTGAGCGAATACTCGCTGCAGACGTCGTAAGCTTTCTCGGACTTTTCGATATTGCAGAGCTTTATTCCATACCACACAACCGTAAGATATGATGGGCACTATTATCGTGTGATACATCCGCATAAGAATAGCTGGTTCCAGCCCGAAGGTTGGCCTTGCCATTCCGCACATTTTGCGGTAAATGATTGTTGCTTTGTTGATCGTATTTTGGACATGGAGTCGATAGCTTAACTTGTGATCAAAAGTTATACCCAGAATCTTGACACACTCAGACGGGCTAATAGCCTGCCCATTCATGGAGAATGGTTCTAGCCTTAGAGGTCGCAAACCGCGGTTTATGACCATTACTTTAGTTTTAGCCTCTGAAAAGGTTAGTTTGACGTTTTTTCCCCATGTAGCTGCAGTGGACAGAGCTCCGTTGACTAGCCAGGCAAAAATGCGTGGGTTATCGTGGGAGATGACCAAGGCCACGTCGTCAGCGAAAGCTTGAACGTGCACATCTTTGGAAAAATGGTTAGCTATAAGACTATTGATCACAAGATTCCAAAACAGTGGTCCGCATACTGACCCTTGGACTGTGCCGCGGTTCGTTGGTTTCCCAACTACTAAGCCACCATAACTAGTTATCGCTGTTCGATTATCGAAGTAGTCAGACGCAAGCTGGACTAGGTAAGTGGGGACTTTTTTGTTTATTAGCTGCTTAAGAATGTAGGGGTGCCACGCGTGATCGAAAGCCCCTTTAATGTCAAGTGACACAAGGGCAACGTATTTATGCTCAGAGACTCTTCGCATAATGTTGTTGTCGATCGACAAAAGAGCTTGGTCTGCTGATTTACCTGGCATAAATCCATACTGGTTACTATGAATTGCTCCCTCCCGCATTAGGTGATGACGGATCCGGTCGGTCATAACTCTTTCGAGCAACTTCCCAAAAACCGAGATCAAGCCTATCGGCCTATAAGCTGAAGGGAGTCCATAGTCCTCCTTGAAAGGTTTCTGCAAAATCTTAATTACTGAAATTTTCCAGTAAAAAGGGAAGGTGTTAGTTTTTAAACAGCAGTTATATAAAGCCACCGCAATCTCAGGGAAAAAAGCTATGAATTTTTTGATGATAATCGGTGCTAATCCATCAAATCCAGGCGCCTTATTGTTGGAAAATTTGCTGGCTCCATTCAGCAACTCTCTTAATGTAACTGGTTGGTATTCGATGTTGGTTTGGTGTCGGACGCGCCAGCTGGCCACCTTTGCTCTGATGCGTCCCTGACTTTTATGGTCATCTGGGGTGTCGTCCGGGAACAATTGCTCCATTAGATATTGCCCTGATTTCCTCGGGTCAAGGTCACATTCGCCATCAGTTATCGTCTGCTGTTGTTGGACGTTGTTGGCTTTCAATACTCGGCAGAGTTTTTCGTAATGGTTTTCCCCTTCATTGCCATTCAGGAAGCGGGACCAGGAGTCGGCTTTCGCCTTCTTCACAATATCCCGGTGATTCCTGCGTAGCTCCAGGTATTCCATACTTAGCTGCTGCCGATAGAAGATGTTTCTACAGTTGTTAATCCGGTGGTACAGCCGCCGGAGAGCCAGCAAAGATGCATGGATCTCCGGGGTTTCCCAGCGCGGTGACTTTATTCTTGTTCTTTTAAATCGTCGCATGGTTTGTTCACATGCAGTTTGTATTGCTACTGTTATTGCTGCGGTGACGTGGTCAACACTCGTTTTATCGGTGATAGAATCGATGTATTCAACGTCAACTAAGTTTGCACCGAGCGATTGCGACACTTTCGCTGACCAATCCTCCCAGTCGACATCAGTGGTTGACCACTTAACAGTGGTCTTGAACATGTTGCCGGCTGTTTGGTGGTCAGTTACAGTGAAGCTAATCGCCCGGTGGTCGCTTGAGTTGATCTCATCAGATACGTGCCAGTTGGTGATTTTTCTTGCTATACCGGATGAGGCTACCGTTACATCAATAAATGATGTTAGTGTAGTCCCATTCCGTACAGTGTAAAAAGTTGGTGTTGAGCCGGTATTTATTATTTCGAGACTGTTTTGATTGAATGCACTATTGAAGCTTTCACCTCTACGGTCAAATGTGTTGCTTCCCCAAAATGGGGACTTTGCGTTGAGGTCTCCGGCGATGATGATGTTTTTGTTTAAACTATATTCACAAATTTTGTCAATTTTAGCTAAGGTATCATTGAGGTTGCACTGGGGGTGTGAGTATATTGAAGAGATTATAGTATTTTGTACTTGTATAGTTACGATATCGCTGCTTGAAAGGTGCGATATGAGGATTGCATCGATATGTGGATTAAGTATGACTATGGAAGCACGTACACGGGGGTGATTTGAGGATGGAGCAGGTGGTATGTTGGAAGTTTGTTGTTGAGGTGAGTTGGGTGAAATGGTATGTGATGGATGTTGATGGGTTGATGAGGATGGTGATGATTTGGTGGAGAAGAATGTTTGCACTTTGTTTGTATGTATTGGGATCCCACGATAGAGTGGTGGTTCTGATATGATTAGGATGTCTATTTTTTTATTGGTTGCTATCATTAGTAAATCGTTGTATGCTGTTGGTGAATGATTGGTGTTGAGCTGTATAAAGCGTATTTCTTGTGATTGATGTTTAGATTTATTGTTCTCCATTGTAGGTTTTTTGGACTATCTTATGGAGCATACGCTGATAAACTGGACACTTGGAATTTAATGCTCCATGTGGATCTGTTTTTGGTTGTTTGTCTTTTATGCAATTAAGGCATACAGGTGGAAGATTTCTTTTTGTACATTTGCTAAATTCATGTTTCCCTCCACAATGAGAGCATAGTGATATGGTAGATGGACAGACTTGTGATAGGTGATTAAAACCTAAGCATTTATAGCATTGCTTTAGTGGATTAAGATCCTCGACGTGGACAGTGTCCCAATCAATTATCACTTTCTTGTTCATGTCGTTGATTAATATGTTACGGATGTCAGGATGAACTTCACACGCAATGTTGACGAGCTGTGTTGGACGTTTTCTGTTGGTTTTAAGGAATTTGGGTATAATAACTTTAGCGACTTTTACTTTATTGCGTTGTGTGTATTCACTTATGCGATGGTTAAAACTTTCGATTACTCCTGGGAGTAGATCTTTGTCTGTGGTTATATTTGCTCCTTTGATAATTATCATAGGAAGTGCTTGTTTTGGTTCTACTGTTTTGAGCGTATTAACTTTGTTAACTACGTTGATGAATTTAGCTTTTTGTTCTTCTGTGGTAAAGTTGACTTTGACTTTTCCTCGGCTTAATTTAAGGCAGTTGGTTGGTTGGATGGATGTTTCTGATGGGACTATTTTTGCCTTTAGTTCGCTTATTGTTTTGTTTGTGTCGGTGTTGTCCTCATCAGACAACATTACAACAGTGGAGAAAACTTTATTTGATGGTACGCTGGTAACTGTAGATTCGGTTCCGATGTTTTTTTGAAGAGCTTGCGCGAAAGTTGATGTTTGTCTAGATGTGTTAGGAGCTACGGATTCTTTGATCATCTTTTGCAGTTGTTGGAATTGGTTTTGGATGGTAGTTTGCATGTTTTTGATTTCTTCACGGAGATTGAATACTTCTTCTTTTAGCTGTGAAACCTCGTCATCTTCGTCGTCAGAATCATCATCCTCGTCATCGGTGTCGTCTTCACTTTCGTTCTCTTGATTTTTAACTTTTTCACGTAGTTTATTGTATTTACGCTTATAGTTTTGATTTTCTTCTCGCATGGACGCTAGAATTGTTAATGCAAATTGTACATCTTCTTTAACATTTGTTGTGATATTTCCTTTAAGATTATTGACATTCTCAATTAAGACTTTTAGTGATTCGTCGTCAATTTGTTTTTTTTGGAGCTTTTGGTTGACAGATGGCGCGTTTGTTGTTTGTGGGCGCTGTAGAGGTTGTGAGGCGTTCATTGATGTAGTTGATGTTGATGCTCCATCCGTTGGGATTGTACCTTTGTTAACTATAGCTGTAGTATTAGTAGGCTGACTAGAAGAAGTGGTTTTACCACTTGCGTTTCTTGTTGATCGTTTCATTTTAGTCCTAGCAGTTGTTTTGTAAGCCACGTGGTTGTTAAGCACGTGGCGATTGTTTATAAACGAAATTCACGGAAGTTCGACGATTTTTTTGGTTTTTCGTTGGGTTTTGTGAATGATATTTTCCTGTGGTTAGCAGTATCAATCAGTCAACTGTAGTGGAAACAAATAGCGGTGAATAGAACACTAAGTGTCAATGTTATGACCACGACAACGACTTATTTAAACACTTGATCACTTGAAAAACTGCGAACACTGAGAAAAAAGCACGTGTTACACGAAATCCACCCAGAACAACCAGCCGGTTGGTCCGAATCACATGAAATTTTGAACACTTGTTGAAAAACGTTGTCTGGTCGTGTAAGTCAAAATTCATTAAAATTTATCAACAATTAACGGAATTGAAAATTTTTGTAGTAAAAATTGGCGTGGAGTAGGTCTTTACTCGATGATGCCGCGCGCGAATTAGGGAGTTAGGTTAGGTTAGGTTAGGTTAGGTTAGGTTAGGTTAGGTTAGGTTAGGTTAGGTTAGGTTAGGTTAGGTTAGGTTAGGTTAGGTTAGGTTAGGCTAGGTTAGGTTAGGCTAGGTTAGGCCAGGTTAGGCCAGGCCAGGCCAGGCCAGGCCAGGCCAGGCCAGGCCAGGCCAGGCCAGGCCAGGCCAGGCCAGGCCAGGCCAGGCCAGGCCAGGCCAGGCCAGGCCAGGCCAGGCCAGGCCAGGCCAGGCCAGGCCAGGCCAGGCCAGGCCAGGCCAGGCCAGGCCAGGCCAGGCCAGGCCAGGCCAGGCCAGGCCAGGCCAGGCCAGGCCAGGCCAGGCCAGGCCAGGCCAGGCCAGGCCAGGCCAGGCCAGGCCAGGCCAGGCCAGGCCAGGCCAGGCCAGGCCAGGCCAGGCCAGGCCAGGCCAGGCCAGGCCAGGCCAGGCCAGGCCAGGCCAGGCCAGGCCAGGCCAGGCCAGGCCAGGCCAGGCCAGGCCAGGCCAGGCCAGGCCAGGCCAGGCCAGGCCAGGCCAGGCCAGGCCAGGCCAGGCCAGGCCAGGCCAGGCCAGGCCAGGCCAGGCCAGGCCAGGCCAGGCCAGGCCAGGCCAGGCCAGGCCAGGCCAGGCCAGGCCAGGCCAGGCCAGGCCAGGCCAGGCCAGGCCAGGCCAGGCCAGGCCAGGCCAGGCCAGGCCAGGCCAGGCCAGGCCAGGCCAGGCCAGGCCAGGCCAGGCCAGGCCAGGGCCAGGCCAGGCCAGGCCAGGCCAGGCCAGGCCAGGCCAGGCCAGGCCAGGCCAGGCCAGGCCAGGCCAGGCCAGGCCAGGCCAGGCCAGGCCAGGCCAGGCCAGGCCAGGCCAGGCCAGGCCAGGCCAGGCCAGGCCAGGCCAGGCCAGGCCAGGCCAGGCCAGGCCAGGCCAGGCCAGGCCAGGCCAGGCCAGGCCAGGCCAGGGCCAGGCCAGGCCAGGCCAGGCCAGGCCAGGCCAGGCCAGGCCAGGCCAGGCCAGGCCAGGCCAGGCCAGGCCAGGCCAGGCCAGGCCAGGCCAGGCCAGGCCAGGCCAGGCCAGGCCAGGGCCAGGCCAGGCCAGGCCAGGCCAGGCCAGGCCAGGCCAGGCCAGGCCAGGCCAGGCCAGGCCAGGCCAGGCCAGGCCAGGCCAGGCCAGGCCAGGCCAGGGCCAGGCCAGGCCAGGC